>NC_142123.1:32705000-33365000 GCF_056152115.1 Neolamprologus brichardi
CTTTGCTATGTGACCTGATTGGATTTAATAAGGTTTCATTGGTGCAGCAGGATCAGGTTCCCAGAGCTGCTGCAGGACGACTCCTGACAACTTTACAGTCAAGCTGTTTTGTTTGCTTTTTTCCCCAGCATAACATTTTTTACACTTAACAACAACAACAAAAAATATATATATAACCAGACTATTTGCAGTCATGTGGAAAAAAGTAGTAGCCAGGTGCTGCCAGTCAAATGCACTTGATCAAATCGTCATCAGCACGTGTAAAAGCAAAAGTCCTGGCGTGTCCTTAGCACAATGCAGGTTTAGAAAAGAAACTGTTGCTGCAAGTTAGTTTGAAAAGAGTCATACATACGACCATGGTTCAAGATTATTCACAAGGCAGTTTCCAATCTTCCCAGGAGTCGACATCCCAGCAAATTCACCCCAAGGTCAGACCGACAATGCCCAGAGAAACTGCAGAAAATGAAGTGAATCATATCTACCACAGGCTGTAACAGGCTCGCTGAAGCTAGAGGTGGACTCTGTGCACCACACCTGCACTCTCATAAATGCCCACACCTGAGTTTGACCAAAGGAGCACATCCTTACAGTCAAGCATGGAGGTGGAAGCACGCTTTGGAGATCTTTCCCCCACTGGATGTTTCCTGTTCATTGGGAAAATTATTTTAAATGTTTCCTCAGCGAATTAATGAACATTTATTTAGATTTGTACGTTCTTGTTTTAGTTTGTCCTGCTTACTGATCATTTCTACTACAGGCAATATTATTAGCATCTCTTTTTGTCTCCACTGCACATAGAAGTTTGTCCTGCCTCCACCCTACACCAGCCCAGCCCTGATGCCAAGTGAGTGTTTAGTAAAACAAAACACTACGAGTGTCCCAGCTGGCAGACAGGACGACCCGTCGTCACCTCTGACAGCCGAACACAAACTGAATCTGGGGTCGAAGCCAAAGCTTTGCAGCGCACAGACAGAGTGTCAACTCAGCGCGTCACTGACTGATCCACAGGTAGATAAGGACGACGGGTAGGCTGATGGACACACATAATGAAGCCGTCAGGCTGAGAGAAATCCTGACCCTGAACACCTGAACGCCTCGCAGACAGATCTGCTGCAGAAAAGTGAAAAATCAGAGCAGATGAGCACAGGGCCGGACATTTTTATGATAAAATGATTTTTTCATGGGTTGTAATTCAGTAAAATCTCATTCAGATGCTGTGGGACTCAACATTTTCTCGTGTGAACAACTGTAATAAAATGATACATTTATGAATAAATAGACAATATAATTTAAAAAACTGATCAAATGCAAAGTTGGTTTTGGTCATTATGTATTCACGCTCATAGAATTAAATATTGACTGAACAGCTGCAGCCTGAAGTGTTAGCTTTACATGCTGGCCCTATTTTTATAACCTGTTCTCAGCCCTTTCACCAGCAACCCCACCCACATGTGATCATACCTCAGGTGTAACCGCTTAGCTCATTCACTCTGGCAGCTTTGCTGGATCCATCCTCAGACTTTCAGGATTTTAGACGTTTCTCATCTTAGGCTGACAGACCAGCTGATTTTTTTCTCTGTACTTTTTTACTTTATCGTTTTCTCCATGACCCACTTCACAGTAAGTGGTGGCATGGCAGCAAGCAGATGGTGAACACAGGCTGACTATGAGCACCGCGCATCATGAACGTACTTTCTACTCATGTATTAATGAAGGGTGAGCACAGTTTTGGGACATCGCGTCCAACAGCTGTTTGTGAAAACTGAATAACCCAAATAATGTTATTCAGACTTAACTATTCTGCCACCTATGGTCACGAGCTGTGCGTAATAATAATAATAATAATGGATTGGATTTATAAAGCGCTTTTCAAGGCACCCAAAGCGCTTTACAATTCCACTATTCATTCACTCTCACATTCACACACTGGTGGAGGCAGCTACACTTGTAGCCACAGCTGCCCTGGGGCAGACTGACAGAAGCAAGGCTGCCATATCGCGCCATCGGCCCCTCTGGCCATCACCAGTAGGCGGTAGGTGAAGTGTCTTGCCCAAGGACACAACGACCAGGACAGAGAGCCCGGGGATCGAACCGGCGACAGATACGCTTCCCAACCCCCTGAGCCACGGTCACCCCCAGTTAATTAGTTAATAGTTAATTTCACAAGTTTAAGTAATTTGTAATATACAGTTTCTCTTTGCATCTGTTTAAGAGATGATTAAACATGTGTAGGAATTAATGTTCATGTCTAAGTCAATGAGACGTAAGTCTATGATGGATGATGTGTACATCATATACGTACCCACATACGCAAAACTGCACAAAACACAGAAGTCAGATTTAAAGTTTTTGTGAAGCTTTTTATTAAGAATCAATATGAAACCTTTAAAAATGCTTTTAGGGACATTTTTTGCGTCATTTAACTTTATTATGAAGACTTAGTATTGAGCTATTGTGATAAACGGGATGTAGGATGTTTTGTTCCATATGGCTGAATCACTGGACAATACTGCATTTCTTTAAATTGCATGTATCTAAATATGAGCATGAATGCACAGATGCAATTATTTAGATTCCACATGGAACAAGTTTGTGCTTCACTTCTTTTGTACCAACACATCACATATGATGTAATTGTTCTACGCATTTATGATCACGGCAGAACAATGACTCCCGTGACAGTCATGGTTCTGCTGTGAGTGCAGGAACGATGCACAAACACATAAACGAAACCATTTTATTTAATGGAAAGTTGAAGTCCAAATTCTTCAACCACTACAAACACTGAAAACAAACTAATATGTTTGATGAAATGGAAAAAATAGATTTTACTGTTTTGCGCAAACCAAACCTGCTGAACACTTGATGGATTTATAACCTTTTTCCCGCCTCATACTTACACGTCCTCACGCCTGCTGCAGATTTCAGTCCAGGGTTCATGTTTCATAACATACGTGGTTACTTTTAGATTGTTTTTATTTTTTCTTTCCCCCCATGTAAATACAGTAGTTACATTGTTACACAAATTGCATGTATTTTAAAGAGGCTGCACCGTTGGGCAGCAGACAGAGTGAGAGGATGGCTGCAGACAGAAAGCATCGTGTTACACGAGAGACAAACGGGTCTGAACAGGTAAGACTGTGCAGGGAGGATGGATGGACAGGTGAAATGACAGGTAAGAGTCACAACTGATCCTGTTCCTGTGGTGTGCGACACAAAATAAAATACTCCATGAAGCTGCAGGTTTCTGTCACTCTGATCACAGATCACAGAGTGGAAGACACAGGAAATACATAGGTGCTGGTCAGTGGGGTTTTAAACCTAACAGGAAATAGAAATATTGATTTTTCACAGCTGAGCAATCAAATTTATTGGCACACCCACTCCAAATTAAAGACAAAACCTTGTTTGTTTGGGTGACCCTGAGTAATATTTTCTGAGTATTGTTAGTTTCAAAAGAGAATCTGCAATATTTTAATGCCTGAGAGTTAGACTAGAGAGAAAAAGGGACATGATGTGGGTTACAGTTGCTCCAAGACCGTAACAGTAACAGACTAAACTAATTAAATAATACGATATATTACAATATATCAATTATAAATACCAGGAATATTACAGAGGTGAAATATTGACCACTGACGTTTGACTGTCATTTGTTATTTTACTGTAGAGCGTTTGCAAAGGGTGCAACTATTGCAATGAGTACAGTGTATATTTTGGAATCTGGGAATTTTTATGGAACTCTTGTACTCTATGAGCGCTCAGAAATGCTGTAAAATATGGCAAAAATAACTTAAAATAAAAATAAATGGTCCCCAATTTGATCCCCACCTACACTTGATTCGATAGACTAAGTTATTTGTTTGGTAAAACAAATATGAAATCAGGCAGCTCAGTGCGTTTGGGTGTGTAGACATGATCTATTGAATCTCAGACTCAGCATCAGAACATGCTTTTAACACAGCATGTTCGTTTGTGCCTGACAGGCTTTTTTAGTATTTAAAAACTGATGAACTGTCTGGATTTTCTCACACAATCATCTTTAAGGTTTATAGAGAACGGTCTGAAGAAGAGAAAATATCCAGTGAGTGGAAGTTTTGTGGGTGAAAATGCCTTGTTGATGTCAGAGGTCAGAGGATAATGGCCAGACTTCTCTGAGCTGATGGGAAGGAACATCTCTGGATACACAACACGTCAAACCTGGAAGCAGAAGACCACACTGGGTGTCACTCCTGTTAGAGGAACTGACTACAATTAACACAGGCTCAGCAGATTTGGAGAAGATTGGAAAAACGTTGCCTGGTCTGATGAGTCTGTTTGTGCTGTAACATTGGATGGTAGGGCCAGAAATCACCATAAACAACATCCATCCCAGCTTGTGTTAATGGTTTAGGTTTCATGGCACACTTTAGTGAGCGTTGTTTAAAAATCGCAGCCGGCCAGGACGTCATTGCTGACCATGTACATTATTTTATGATCACAGTGCTGCTTCCAGCAGGTTACCACATCCTGTCACAAAGCTCAGAACATCTCAAACTGGTTCCCTGAACATCACAATGAATTCACTGTGCGTAAACAGCCTCCACAGTCCCCACATCTCAGTCCAATAAAGCACCTTTGGGTTATTGTGGAACACCACAGTCGCATCATGGATGTGCAGCTGACAAATCTGCAGCGACTGTGTGATGATTCATGTCAACATGGACGAAGATCTGCGAGAAACGTTTCCAGCATTCAAATCTTTAATCTGTGCAGTTCAGAGGCAAACCTGGCCGATCCCAGCACAAGTGAGGTGTGACTAATGAAACGAGTGCATGCATTTGACAGTAAGTTTGCATCACTCCTTGAAATACAGCCCAGTGAGTGGGTCAGGTGGACTGCTCTCAGAAGGTTTCTTTTGCTTTTTACAGTGTCTATTTTTTTAACGATGGCATCAAAATAAAGGAAAAACACATTGTCACAAAGTACTAAAAACATGAAAATAAGTTTCATGTACAGATGGAACCTCATTAACACTGAGAGTCAGATCGTCTCTGCAGTCGTCAGTGCAAGATAAAAGTACGTCTCAGTCTCATTGCAGCTGCTGTTTGTGCGACAGCTGAGGGAGAAGATGGATTCATGTGGCACAAAAACGGCACCATTTGTTTCCATTAGTGGGAATCAACAGTTTCTGAAATTGAAGCTTCCAGCTGAGTGATAATGTTCATGTGACATTAAAATATATTTTTGCAATATTTCAAAACCATTAGAGGACGGTGTACATCGTGTCACGGCAGCAAACTGCCGTCTTTTTTCTCACGTTGAGTACGGTGGACACGCTCGCAGTTTAAACCAAGGACAGCCGCTTCTGTCAAACTGCACTTGAGCTCTTTGGACTCTAAAAATAAAAACGCCACAGTTTTCCTGGTAAAGTTCACTGACCTGATTTGATTGGTTCCTCTGTATTAACATTAAAGCAGCACAGACTTGGTAAAATCTTGTCATGTCCCATTATCTAATTGGGTTTCCCGAAGATAATGTCATCGCCTGGGGCAGCGACGGCGCTTGTGATTGGTCAATGCACAAAACGCATTTTAAATTAATGTATTTTTTTGATATATTGATTTGAGCTAGTTTGCAAATTTCTCTTTTCATCTTCTTCTCCGTCTTTGGTTTCCTGCCTGCTGTTTGTAAAGCTGCCTTCATGCGGCTACAGAAGCCGGAGAGAGAAACCATTAGAAGCTTTCTTGCGCTCCTCCTCCAACCATCACTTCCTTATTTCTCATGTATCTACTCCTTCCTCTCACTCTTGACCTGCTCCTCCTCCTTGTATCAGTGGGTAGATCATTAAACTGACACACCAATAATTACTTTTTCGTGTTCTTTTTCTTCTACAGTCCAATTCTGTGAAACACCCCATTATCCACCCGCCTGCACTCTCTACCATCTTCTCTGAACTCTCATTAATTTTAGCTCAGCTGAAACCACCATGCAGCTCTTTCTTTACTCCTCTCATTTCAGTCCACTTCAAACAAATGTGACTGAAATCAGCTTCTAACTGTTACCGATCAATCACAGCCTCATTACAGTAAATGGCTAATCTGATGTAGGGTTAGGATGTTGTTTATGGCATTTAATGGTACATTAAAAAGCATTATCTTGTGTTGTGATACAATATGAAATCATTTGGTGTCTTGTCGTTGTTACTTCATGGTGCCAGGCTGTGATAAAAGGCTGCTTCACCTGCTTCCTGTTCAGTAGCTCTGGCTGTTAGGCTGCAGCTGAATAATTAAATGCACATAACTGCAGCTCCACGTTGCACGCTCATACGTTAATGTCATGTGACACTCTCACAAACAAGAACACGGTTTAGAAACGCAGCGTGCTTACGGGAAAGTAACAGTAATCTGATTACTTTTGGGCGATAGTAATCCATTACTTGTAAAAGTAATCAGATTACAGTAACACGTTACTTTTAATGTGTTATTGCCCATCTCTGGTCATGGACTACACCGACCGCCTGACTGTGTGTCTGTTGTGTGTGAGTCTTCTAAAGCAGTGGTCCCCAACCCCCGGGCCTCGGACCGGTACCGGTCCGTGAGTCGTTTGGTACCGAGCCGCGAGAGTTGAGGCTCAGGTGTGAAATGTATAGTTTTCAGGGTTTTTATTGGTTCTCAGCGTTATTTTGTTATCGTTTTTATCGTTTACTCGGTTTTCCTGGGTCTTTTCACGTGTGTTATGAATAAATCTTCTTTTTTCGGTACCGGTACTAGTTTTATTTTGTTGTATTTATCCGCGACACCTTAAAGGCCGGTCCGTAAAAATATTGTCGGGCATAAACCGGTCCGTGGTACAAAAAAGGTTGGAGACCGCTGTTCTAAAGGATGTTTACTCTGTGTGTTGCACTTGCGGAGTTTATGGATGCTGCTTTCATCCATATTTGATCGCTTCCAAACAAAAAACCACCATGGAGACATCTTTGATGCTAGTCTTGACAGTCAGACTCACGGTTGACATCACAGCGGCTATGTCAATCTTTTATTTACATATTAACGTCCATAAATGTAGAACAACTTTTCCAGAGCAGCCTGAACCCAGATGGGCTCCTTTTAAGCATGAACCGAATCATAGCTCAGTTAATTTGTTGCTTCTGACAAACAGTTTATTGTAAAACGCAGTTGGAAAGCTTAAATGTTAGTACACTAATAGATGCTCCAACTTAACTGTTCATGTACTGTTTATGTATGCTTGTGCAATTAGTGCAGAGCTGAATTCCAACTGGGTTGGGCTGAGCAAAAGCAAAACAGAAATCCTACACTCTGGTGTGGATACTGATCACTTTCCTAGAGTACGATAAGGTATTGGTGTCTTGTCTTTAGCAGAGGATGTATTCTCTGCATGCCTTTGGCAGGTTTAACCTTTAAATGCATATTTTTGCATCAGACATCAGGCAGTAAAACACATAAACACACATGATGACATTTATTGTAATTTCTCAGCTGCACCACAGCTCTGAGATTCTCAGACACACAATACATTCGCACATAGTTTTGTTACGTTGTGTCTTTTTAAATGTTTTATATCATGTGTTGCGCTGACATGTGTGCTGTTTGTTTTGCTCTGAAATCTTTTTTATTGAGTATCCAGCAAGAAGTCTGAACATTTCCCTGCAGATGCTCGGGCCCAACGAGCCCGTGGCGTTTTGGAGGGCTCGGCCCAGTGAACATGCTGAGTAATCCATCCACGTGTGTATTTTTGTGAAACTGTGGCAGGAAGGATGGTATTGTGTATCCCGTGCAGCTGGAGTCTGATGTTGAGGACGACAGTTTAATTATAGAACAAGCATGTCAAGAAGATGATACCAGCCTCAGAGTGAGGGCTGGCTCAGAGCGCGTGTGGGTGTTAACTATAGATTTGATTTGATATTGAATTTCTTTCCAAACTAATGACAGTTTTGTCACCGTGGAGCAGACAGCGCAGAGTGACGTGGGTCGCAGCTGTCTGCTCGGCTTTCCAAAACGACCTTCAAGGCACGAGTACAGTAGCCTGGAGTGCTAAAAATAAACGTCTGGGTCTTCCTGCACCGTGAATTATTTACTCTCATTTGAGTTTTTAGGAGAATCTGATTTCGTCCTGACACAGTGCAGCTCTGTGGCCTCAGATCACTATCGGCTAATAAACCAAAACATTCAGACATTGATCTTCATTAAATCAGAATTTAAACAATCAAATTCATTAGTTAATTTTCAATTAAAAGCATCACAATAGGCTTTGCTTTTAACCCTCGTTACCCTGACCCTGATTTTTACAAAAGAAGAAAGAAAGACAGATAAATAAACTAGAGGGACAAAAAATGTCCAAAGACAGATGCATGATAATGACAATAAGAACTCCAAACAGACACTAAATGACACAGCACATCTGTAGGACACACAGCTGGAGGTAAAAAGAGATATGAACAACACTTCTTTGGTTTGTGGTCGTCTTCTTATCTCGTTCAGAGTGGAGGTCTTGGGGGGTTGGTTGTTACGGTGGGGGGTGACACATTGTTTGTGTCAGGAGCCCTGGGATTGCCTCCCAGTCCGTCCATAATGAAAAGAGTCCATGATGCAAAACAGGATGGGAATTAAGTCTGCCAGTTTGTTTCAGTGCATGAATGAGTTAATATGAATGAATATGAATGAGATTTAGAGACAGTGTGTGAATGACTCTGTGTGTGTGTGAGAGACAGAGAGAGGTAGAGAGGATTGCGTGAGAAGGAAGTGCTTCTTTGCTTTCTCTGTAAATGTAAATCGACCACTCACTGACCTTCCAGTGTGTGTGTGTGTGTGTGTGTGTGTGTGTTCAAGCATATAGTTTGCGTGTCAGGATCTGCATCTGTTGGCCTCTGGTTGCCTGATCGTGTGCAAAAACACTGTAATGCAGTGTGTGTGTAACATCTGCAGTTTTTGACCTCCACACTGAGACATTTAGTCTTTAGATTTTTGCGTGTTGAGGATTCTGACTTGGTTTTAAGGTCAAGGTTATTATAAAGTTTGTGTTTATAGTCGTGTGTGCACCACAAAGACTTTTTTGTCTTTAAAGGGAAAGACTAAGAAAAGAAGCACGTCTTAGAAAAAGAGCAGCAAAGTCAGATGTTTTGACATTCTTGGTGCTGTGTACTGTGAATTGTTCCTTCAGGGATGGATGTCTGCAAATGTCTGACCTGAGGGAACACCACCACAAACGACCAATGACAACAGACGCTCACAGCGTGTTGAAAGTGCAAGAATTTTGGCTGCATGAGTGTAATCATCCCCAGGGTCAGACTATTAACACAGAGTTATTCTGTAATGTCTGCTGTGGAAGGGGTCACACAGTAGACAAGCACACCTTGGTGTAAAATATACTTTCTATTTTGTATTATTATCATGGGAAATTTTGTTTCAAGAAACACGAATTAACATTAATTTTGCCCACTGCCATGAGACTGTTAGATGGTGGCAGTAGAAACACATCTAAAAAGCCTGTGATGCTTACATGTGCATATGTATGATGGCAAGCTCTGACTGAAAAATTAAAGAAAAACTAAAAACTGCAGTACCTCTTGTAGCCACTTGAGGCTGACTTGAGCAAGAAAGTCAATCCCATAGACTCCTATTTTAAAACGGCCAAACTCATAGCAGAAATTAATTATGTTCACAGCTTAATACAAAAACTAAAAACAGTTTTGACCCCATGAATATTTCTCCCTTGTAATTACTCTGCAGTGGGTGAACTTAAATAACTCACCTTTTTAATTCTATCTCCATTATGTGGGGTAGACCATCCAGTTAACATGTGCTTCAGTTCTAGCATTTTATTACTCTGGTACTTCACAATATCTATATGGATGTTAATTTAGTTCTTTATCGCTCATCTATCCAGTCATTGAACAGGACCTGATGACTCTGCAGAAGCAGCCCACCCAAAATCATATACTCCAGTAATGGCATTAGTATGACTGGTACTGATTAGCATGTCTTTGTATCTGTTCCAATGTAGTTTATAGAGACAGCTTGCTAACCAAGCTTGCTAACATTAGCTGATCTCATACAAAGATGGTCTCTACTGTACAAAAAACACTCAACACGGTGATTTCAGAGACACTGACTCTTTCCTCCAGCATAACCTACCTGTTCCTGCTGAGCTGGTCCTTCTTTATCGGCGATCTCACCACATCAGCTCACCTGCCCGTCCAACTATGACTCTGTTCACTGGACTCAATCAAACCATTGGTCCCCATCTAAGAATCCTTCTGTGTTTCTCACAAATGAGAAATCGTACTCGACTCAAACACAATACTCTGAAACATCCTTACCTGGATCAACCCACCTCTCCGCTCTCTCATTGACACCGGTCCCCATAAACCAAACTGTCCTCTGGAAACCTGCATGCTGACACCTCTTTCTTTAACTGCTTGTTGTCTATTTTATACACAGCCTATGCATATGTCACTCCCACGGTATGTTTGCTGAGACTTTCCACAGCTTAATTTTAGTAGATTTGCTTCCTCATGCAGTGTGACCCTCAGAAGAGTATCTTCTATCATTCTGTCATTCTCCTTGTTTTACTCTTTGCTTTCCCGTTGTTTTCTCACCTCTTTTTAATTGATCTCTTTAATCTTTAGTCCCCCCTTTTGATCTTTCTATCAAACCAGATCATTTATCCATCTTTTCCTCTTCTTGTTGAGGTCACTTTGTCTCATCTTTCTCTGTTTCTGATTTGTCATCTGCATTCCTCCTCCTAACAGTCTTCTTTTCTCTCTCTCTAGTGTTTAAACCCACAAATATAGTTGCACCCATAGTAAAAGTCCTTCTCCTCCCTCTGCCTGCATTTCTTCTCTTATTCTCCTTTGCTGTAGATATTCTCTCTCTCTGTCCATATCTTTTTACCCCTCCCTCTGCTCTTCCGTCTTTCAGCCTTTAAATGCAGAACTTTGTGTCTGAATTTGGCTCGTTCTGTGTGAGTGGCTCATCTATCTTTCATGAGTGTTAAATTATAAACTGTGGGTCACTGCTCCGCCCTCTGCTAACATCCCCTTGACTCTGAGAGAGACATAAACTAGCAGAGAGAGAGAGAGTAAACAGTAGATGGATATCAGGCCTCGATGTTATCGGGGTACTTGCTGGTGTTGTCCATTCTCCATCTAGCTTGCACTCAAACATTATACTGGGCTCTTGCTCCTCGTCTGTAATTGAATGGGATTCTGTATCATTTTAGGGGATCTGAATCATCCTAAAAAAGACCTTGCTGCTCTCCCTTGGCACATAAAAAATAGTTTTTGCACCAAGTCTCTAAGATGTTATCGGAGCGTTAAAAGACTCTTTGACCTCTTTGAACACACCAGGTCACTGTGACCCGGTGTGTTCCCCAGCCGTGATTGCTGAAGTTTCTTGGGTGTCAGGTGAAATCAGTCACAAAAGAGCTACACCAGAAACCTCTTTGCATTTGTTTTGGTCACCAACAGACTTCTGTTGCTGCCTGGAAGACACCTAGGTACTCAACTTGTCTGCAAACACTCACCAACTACTTTCCAAGTGATACTTGGAGATGTTTGTCCTCAAAATAAAAGTTTCAATCAATACATTTCAAAAGCCGCGGCTCGTACTAGCTAAGAGATTTGCTGAAAGGATTGCTTGTGAATGCTTTGTCACCAGGTGAAATTTGCATCTAACTTCTCTTTGTGACTATCAGCAGCAGCCTATAGCAACCACTTAACAACTCGTTGGGAAATGCACACGTTCTCTAGCGACCAGTGGCTACTAGTCTTTAGGCCCCTATGACTGGTAACCTTGCAACCAGTTCCACAGCAACAGCTAGCAACCTCCAGCAACCAGTCACCAACCAGTCAGGGTATGCATAGTTTTCCCTAGCAACCTGTGGTTGCTCGGGGGCCACTAACTGGTCTTTAAGCCTCTTTGGGCCTTGGATAAAATCAGAGCAATCAACAGAAATCTATGGGAGGATTCTGTTAGACAACACAGTGCAGGAGATTTAAACCGTAGAGATTTTAAACACTAGATATTTGACTTTGTCTTGGCTTTCTGTATCCGTAACTCAAAATGCAGTGAATTTTTTCAACTGGGTGGAACCAGACAATTTGTCACCGTGTGATGCTGTGTTACTTTGTGCACATACAGTAGAAATGTTGTAACTTTATTGCAGTTTATTGTTTGATAACAGCATTTTGGTTATTTTGTAAGTGATTTGAGTGTTAGTCACATGTTTAGTGAGAGCTGTTAATTATAGATTTAAATTTCTGCTAAAGGGGAGCATTTGACAGGTATTTTCATTAGAAAACTGCGTTTCCCAGAATCCTTTGCGGTAGACGAAAGTTACTCTGGGCTTTTTAGCTAGCAAAGAAAGTTTCGGGAAGCCATTATATGTTGCTCTAATGTCGAGCAGTTTATTTGTTGTACATTCCCCTTTTTGAAGCCTTATATAAAGACTATCGTTTCTACAACTGATGTCCGATCCATTTTTTTGGCTAAGTGGATTCGCCACAACAAGAAATATAACTTGTTTAGGAAAAACATTTTTTAACTTCATCTTGGGCAAAGTCAGCAAACTTTTTTTAAAAGCTTTTTTAACTAGATTTGATTTGTCTGCTGACCAGAGAAATCTTCACCATTGATTTACATAGAAACTTTAGAATAGGTGTTTACATCACTGCCAGTAGACGATATCAAGATATTGGCCAAGTGTCAAGACTGTCACAGAAGCACAGAAGGCATACAATGCAAAAGTATTCGGCCCCCTTGAACTTTTCCACATTTTGTCACATTACAGCCACAAACATGAATTAATTTTATTGGAATTCCACATGAAAGACCAACACAAAGTGGTGCACACGTGAGAAGTGGAACGAAAATCATGATTCCAAACATTTTTTACAAATAAATAACTGAAAAGTGGGGTGTGCGTCGATCCTGCTCGCTAGATTTAGCTCATAATTAACAACATGAGCAGAATTATTAAAACAAGACATAAAGTATTGCTTACCTTCTCATATTGAAGTCTTATAGCTATCCACCGGTCAGCCACTGAGCTGCACGCATATGTTTAGTTTTGAAGTTTGTTCCAAGCTAGCTGTTTTGCTATATTTCCAGTCTTTATGGAAAACCAGGCTTAGCACAAGAAATACAGCACTGTGCAGATAGATTGACTATTTTTTTTTCAACTTTGATATATTTTTTTATGGATTAAAAATGTCATTTTTAGACAATGTAAACTTGCAGAATGACGATATCCACGAGTTGATCACAAGAAATTGTAATCAGGGGAACTCCTGTTGATTAAAATAGAACTAAAATGAAATTAACAATATTAAATTATCATTCAGTTAAATGTAAATCACATCAGAGATGTGTAAAAAAGCTGTGAAACACATGGAGGAAGTAAAAGCTTTATTCGCCCTGGTGTAGTGAGCTGTAGTTTATTGGATAGAGATCATGAAACTTTTTAAAACTGAGAATAAAATTAGTTTCAGAGAACTTCTGTTATATTTCAGAATTCAGAACTTTTGGCTTCAAAATACAGGTTCATGCATTAATAATACAGCAATATAGACAGTATTCCTAATTCAACAGTTGAATTATTGTTGTTGTCAGAAGTGTCCTACTTTCTGAAAAAGTAATCTGGTTTCCCTGAATGGAAAACGCTGAGACACCTGGCGCGCAGGTGTAGCAGGGCACCGCTCAGCTAATCCCAGCTAACCTCCACAGAACTATTTACACCTCTGCATGAATGATTCATCGAGAAGGAACTCTTATAAATTACACATGAAACAAAGTCTTAGCTGCTGGGTACATACTACATTAGCACAATCTCTCAGCTCAGCATTTACAACCTCAGGCCCTCTGCAAGAAACACAAAGCCACTTCAGGTTTTATTGCTGGACTCTAAAATCTGATTGGCTGAAAGATGTTAGAGTGAAGCTTTTTTGTAGGAGAGTGGCGTGTTTCCAAAGTAAACTCACGCACCGAGGGTAGGGAACACTTCACAGTCACTGCCGCTTTTTTAATGTCCAGAGTGAAATAAGCTCGACTTCATAGATCATCAGTACATTATACACATCAACACAGTCATTGAGTTTATTAGTTTTTCTCTCTGGAGGCTTCAGACCAGACTATTAAACAAGGAGGACGAGCGCGATATTGGAGATGATTCAATAGGGATGACAGAGCGGCGTGGCGAAGTGTTTGTCGATGAGATGAGTTATAAACTTATGACCGATGACGGCGAGTGACTCTTTTGCTTCGGAGTGAAATGAAAAGTGGGTGTTTTGATGACGGAGCTGCTGTTAGGAGGGACTCCAGATGTCTTTAAAGGCTGCTGCAGATACCAGTGTAACATACTGGCTGTGAGTCAGGCTGGAGTTTAACGTTCAATATGAACACAGCTGCTGTTTTCTGTATTGCACATGAAATTAATAATGAATGACCGTTTAATGGTGAATAAATAACGATTCTGTTGCTGGCTTCCTGCTTAGACTCAACCTCATCTCTGGCCACCAGTCAACCTTCAGAAGGTTTCCATCTTTGTTGATGGCCTCCTGAGGGGATCATTGTTCCCCCAAGTTTCCAAAATGATTCCAGCTTTGGCATCAGTTTCCTGCTCGGGTTCTGAAGCACCTGTGCCTGCAGGTTCGGTGTCTCCAGTGTGCTCAGCCAATCACATGTAGGCTCTGCCTCTTAGTCGCCCTCCAGAGTCATTCCCCACCTCCAAGCCTCCAGACAGTATGCCTCCTGGCCATTCTCCTGAGTATTCTCACCTGTTTGCACTGGTCCTCTGGCATTTTTGCTTCAATATGTCAATAAACAGGAACAGATGAAAAGTCCTGGACATCCTGGGCAAGATTGTGCCCTGAATCCTCCCTTAGTTATGCTGCAATAGACGTAGGCTGCCGGGGGATTCCCATGATGCATTGAGTTTTTCCTTTCCAGTCACCTTTCTCACTCACTATGTGTTAACAGACCTCTCTGTATTGAATCATATCTGTTATTAGCCTCTGTCTCTCTTCCACAGCATGTCTTTATCCTGTCTTCCTTCTCTCACCCCAACCAATCACAGCAGATGGCCCCGCCCCTCCCTGAGCCTGGTTCTGCCGGAGGTTTCTTCCTGTTAAAAGGGAGTTTTTCCTTCCCACTGTCACCAAAGTGCTGCTCATAGGGGGTCATATGATTGTTGGGTTTTTCTCTGTATCTATGAAGCGCCTTGAGGCGACTTTTGTTGTGATTTGGCGCTATATAAATAAAATTGAATTGAATTGAATTGAATTGTTTAATAACCTCGGCTTGGATGGACTCAGTCAGGACTGAGAATGATGGTGTGAGCAGCAGTTTGATGGCTTTTTACACTGAAGGTAGGAACTGACTCTGAGGTCTAACATCAGAGGGGAGGAACGTGCAGGGAAGGAGGTGGATGGGTGAAAGGTTGATGACCAGGTCTCTACAGGGACTGAACATTTCTGTCGGCTAACCATCACATTTAACAGCAGTGACAAATAGACGGTCCATCTATTGTTTCTTTTCTTCAGGCTTTTTACTTGAGTGAATTTTAGTATTTATTTGGCTGAAAGATTGGTTGGTTTATTCTAAAATATATTTTAATATCTTTTTTTTCTAAGGACATAAGAAATATTTACATTAACAGTGTTGAGATTCACATTAGCAGATTAATTTTAAGTTAGCTTCCATTAGCTGTGGCTATTTAATTATGATAGGAGTGCTATGAAACACAAGTCGATAGCAGAAAAAAAATCAAGCTTACCACTTCGTGCACTTCAGACCAACGGGCTAACTGACCCCACAGCACCACAGGCTGTATATAAAATGTGGATGAACCCACTGTGATCTGACGTTTTGAGTACCCTTTAAAAAATGTTTTAGTCTTTTTTATTATTGTTGTATTATTCTATTAAAAAATATTATCTCAATGTGAAATCGATGGCAGTATGTTTTGAAAAAGTTGGGACAGGGTCACGTTTACTACAGTGAAGCATCCCCACTTCTTTTATTAACATCAGTTCCCAGATGTTTACAGACATCTGTTCCCAAAAGTCAAAAATGGGAACATTCCTCTCTTAATTTCATACATTTTGCGATTTCATGAGCAATATTAGTATGTTTTGAATTTGATGGCAGCAACACAGTTGGAACAAGTCTGTGTTTCCCACTGTGCAGTATCCTCTTGTCTTTTAACAACAGCCCGTAAACATCTGGGAACTGAGGACACCAGCTGCTGGACTTCCTAACTGCTCAGCAGCCCTGGTTTTTCTCATATTTCATTCATTACATGATGTGCCAAATGTTTTCAGCTGGTGAAAGGTCTGGACTGCAGACAGGCCCGTTCAGCAGCTGGACTCTTCTACTATGAAGCCATGCTGTTGGAATAGAAGCAGTTAAGCATCTATTCCATTTTTCGAAGTTCTATTGTGAATAAAATATGAGTTTATGAGCTCTGCAAATCAATACATGCACTTTATTCTGTTTTTATTTACGTTTTACACAATATTCCAACTTTTTTGGAATCGGGATTTTGGCTTGATTAACAAGGTCCAATGATAAACTTCCTGTGCTGACAAACGTGTCGGTCAAGCAGCCACCGTTACCTCGAAGCTTTGATAAGATTGCAATGCTTGAATTATACAAAAGTTCGCCAGTGTGAAGCTGTAAAGAACAGGAAACAAGCTCCAGAGACCAAAATCATTTCTTGTAACCAGCTGAAAACTTGTTTATGAAAGCTGACTTGCTTTGTGGTCATCAGATAAACTGCACTTTCTGGCACATTCAGATTAGCTTCATTTATCAGCCTCAGAGGACGCCGTCCGGCCAAGCGGGAAAACTGAAGAGTAAAGTAAAAAAATAAAAGTGTTTTTTTTTTCAGCCTTTGATATTTGCATTAACTTTCAGTTCGTCTTTCGTTTTATCTTCATTGATATTGTTCAGTTATTATACGACCAGTACTTCCTCGGTAACACATCATCCTGATTTCTCAAAGAAAGATTTGTCCAGAGAAGAAGTCGGACTCTAATCTCCCCTCATTGAACCCTGAGGACTTCTGGGAGTTCCCGGTTTGTCTGGGAAATGTCAGTCCACTCAGTACTGATGTCTATATATAGGCATCACACACACACACACACACACACACACACACACACACTGTTCGTGTGTTCTTCTCTCCTCCTTTCTTTAGATTCCTCCTTTTTTCTATTCTGTTCTTTCCTCATTACTCCCTCCATCCCTCTGCCAAGACTGCACTGGGCCGCTCTGAATTATTAATGAGGCCACACACACACACACACACACACACACACACACACACACACACACACACACACACACACACACACACACACACACTATGTCTTCCTCTGTGATCAATACGGCCACAAAAAGCTTTTCCTCTGACCCTCCCTCCACTTTATCTTTCCTTTTACTTCTCCGCTTTACTCCTGGCTCATTCTATTCTATTCTATTCTATTCTATTCTATTCTATTCTATTCTATTCTATGTTGTGCATAACTGGGACCCATGGTAATATATCACAAACTATTCTGTAGGAGGATTTAATGTTACAAGTCCTGGTCGGTTTAATCTGTGCATATTTCAACCACATTCAAGGAGCAGTTTTAGCTGCAATTACTTAAAAAAAAAATCTCCCGTGAATTGAAATCTACTCCAGATCCATGCTGTTGTATTTTAGAGTGAATTTTCCTTTTAACTTGTTCTGTGAAATTTGACTTTTGTGTTATAACTGTGAAAGCCAGAAATATTAGCAGAAACACCCACATATGAACCCTTTTAGAAACCAAAGCGATGACAGTGATGAGTTTTGAGATTCTGCTGTCGCCTTGTTTGCTTGTTTTCTTTGTTCAGTGTTTACTTTGATGATGTGTGATGATAATGTGATGAAAACATTCAGCATCATGAAGAAAGTAAGAGGTGAATAAATCAGATGAACTGATTATGTGGGAATGTGAACATGAATTATGAAAACAAAAAGACTAATTTCCACTTTGTACTTGGAAATCCTTTTTTAATAACTTTCACCTTTACCCTCAAAGGGGGGGAGATGACCCTCAGCCCATTCTCATTCACCAGGTGTCGCTTAATGCCTTTTGTCAAATCTGCTGGCTCGGCTCATTTACATACAAAATGTACTCAGTGTTGGCTGTAGATCGTCTGTCACTCCCACCTTTTATCTACCAACTTGTAGATGTGGGCGATCGTGGCTCAAGAGTTGGGAGTTCATCTTTTAATCGGAAGGTTGCCGGTTCGAGCCCCGGCTCCGACATTCTTGGTCGTTGTGTCCTTGGGCAAGACACTTCACCCGTTGACTACTGGTGGTGGTCAGAGGGCCCGGTGGCGCCAGTGTCTGGCAGCCTCGCTTCTGTCAGTGCGCCCCAGGGTGGCTGTGGCTACAATGTAGCTGCCATCACCAGTGTGTGAATGTGTGGATGACTGGATGTAAAGCGCTTCGGGGTCCTTAGGGACTAGTAAAGCGCTGTATAAATACAGACCATTTACCAACTTGCAGGGCTGCAGTAATGAAAGGTGCATGTTTGAACCCAAACCTGCCCAGGAAGCTTTAGTCTCCAAACATGACTAGAAAGGAACAATTAAGTGACAGATGAAACAAATGAACAAGTAGAAACAAAGTGTCATGGTGTGGGTGAGTCACAGTAATTTTCCACAGTCCCTGCTCTCTCGGAGTCTTCATCACTCCTCCCAGGATGACCACCTGAGACTAATCAAGCCAGCTGTATTTAAGACCAGCGTTCACAACCAGCCTTCGTCAGATTGTCTGCTAACCTACGTTAGTGTATGGCTTCATGACTTCCATGTTTCTCATAGTTCATGTACTTACCTTTGCTTTCTCAGTGGTTCTTTGGAAAACTCCATCATCATCACAATAATCTCACTAACCTGGACGCTGCCGGTAACCTCTCAGTTTGTCTTCACCTGCCGTCTCTGTTTGGAATCTCGGATTGTTACTCCACTGGACTTACCCAGGCCTCGTCTCCAGGCTCCCCCCCCCTCCCCCTCTTGTTAAACTCCACCTGCGAACGAGTAAGGCTGTTCCATTCTTCGGATCTGCCGAACCAATTTCCCAAACCAACTCTGACTCAGCTTCTGTTTCAGTGCCTCTCCACCATCGGCTCTCGCACCACAGTTCCCCTTGCTGGTCTTTGTCTATCACAGCTTATGTTCACAGTATCTCATAGCTCCTGTTCATAGTATTCTCCTAGCCTCACTCCTAGCTTTAGCACGTGTAAATATTGCTGTCACAACATCACTGTAAAGTTCTCGTTCACTTCATGCTGAGCCTCTGAGTCTGCGTTTGGGTCCACTTCACGTTCTGGCTTCGGCCCTGACACAAAGAGAAACAAAACGCTTGCAGGTGTAAAAGTTTGGTGGACAAACTTGCAACTTGTGTAACTTGGTGTAGGTGGTGTGAAATTGTAGAAAATACTGGCTTTTTGTTGGAGACTGGTTTCCAGCCTAATATTCATGTATATAAGTCTATATGACCATCCGTGCCGAGGACTGAGCAGCTTCACTGTAAGTAATGTGTCGATTCTTTGTTGTAGTTTAGTTATTTCATAGTTGCTGATTTCTTCTTGGCCTTCTTATGTCTCCTTGAGTTCATTTCCTGTGGTTAATATGTGTCTATTTCCTGGACCTGCTGTCTTTGTTGAAACCCAAAACCAAATTGGAGGTACTGGGAACATGAATCAGGCCTCTGGGCCATTGTGGAGGTGTGCAATGGAAACCTTTCCTGTACTATTTATTACACAGATCATGAAATCACTCAAATGATACATTTTTAGAAATAATATTTCATCAAAAACGAGTGTAATTGTATGGTGTGTGTGTGCGTGGTATTTCCTGTGTCTCCTACAGCGAGTCAGTCAACACAATTACAGACCAACCTTTGCTTTGACAAAACCAGACGAGACAAATAAAAATGGAAAATGCAAAAATAAATTCAGGCCAAATCCAAAACTCATTAAACTCCTTACATTGTGTAACGGGGGGTGTGACACATTGTTATCTGATGAACATTTTACTTCTATTAAACCCAGTAGCTGCTGGCGGTTTGCACACCCTCGAATAGATCTTTGGAGACAAATATGCAGGTAATAAGATTATAGAAGACTTTGATTAGTAGCTGTATATCGACAACAGTGACTGACAGTCAGCTGGTTAATTATATATATGGTTGACATCATCAATAAATAATATTAATAAATAAATACAGTTTTAGTTTGAGGTAGAAGGAAATGGTTCTGGGACCCAAAAGGCAACACCCTGCACTGCAACAGACAGACACTAAACCAGTGGTTCTTAACCTTGTTGGAGGTACCGAACCCCATCAGTTTCATATGCGCATTCACTGAACCCCTCTTTAGTGAAAAATAAAATATGATTTATTTCAAATTCAAGACATAGATATGTTTTTTACTGGTGCACAAAATGAGCCATGCATGTCACGGCGGAGGCTCTGCCGAACCCCTGAGACCGACTCACCAAACCCCTAGGGTTCGATTGAACCCAGGTTAAGAACCACTGCACTAAACAAATGCTGGAGTCTGCAGCCTGTGATCTTCACCAGCATGAGTATAAAAGCTGGATGTAACTTCAGAGTCTCCAGAATGAAACCATTAAGCCAAGTGTTAATGGAAAAAAAACACTCATTTGAAAGGTTCAAATAAAAACTTTGCAAATCACGTCACAGGGGACCAACCAAACGTAGCGTCTATGAAATTACAAAATATCCATAAGAGATGTAAAATATCCAAAAGGAAGGAATAAGTGCATCAACGAAATGGAAAAACAGTCAAAAAATGACAAAAATGAAACACAGGAGGCTTCAAAGACACAGGAAAGTAAATTAGTGCAATATTAATACACCTGCAGAGTAATGTAAGAAAATCCAAACTGGCTATGAAAAATGACCAGATGGTGTCATAAAGAATCATAATTTCACAAAAGTCATGGCAGCTGTGAGAGCAGACAGGACTTACACTCCATATCCATCACTCTGATTCCCACACTTGGAAGGGATTTTTTCAAGTCTATTTGCCTGAATGAATCTATCTATCTATCTATCTATCTATCCATCCATCTATCCATCCATCTATCCATCTATCTATCCATCTATCCATCCATCTATCTATCCATCCATCTATCTATCCATCTATCCATCCATCTATCTATCTATCCATCTATCTATCCATCTATCCATCCATCTATCTATCCATCTATCCATCCATCTATCTATCTATCCATCTATCTATCTATCCATCTATCTATCCATCTATCTATCCATCTATCCATCCATCTATCTATCTATCCATCTATCTATCCATCTATCCATCCATCTATCTATCTATCCATCTATCCATCCATCTATCTATCCATCTATCTATCTATCCATCTATCTATCCATCTATCCATCCATCTATCTATCTATCCATCTATCTATCTATCTATCCATCTATCTATCCATCTATCCATCCATCTATCTATCTATCTATCCATCTATCTATCTATCTATCCATCTATCTATCCATCTATCCATCCATCTATCTATCTATCTATCCATCCTTCCATCCATCCATCTATTTTCGTTGGTATGTTGCAGTTGTGCCCTGACTCACTGCTCTACGTCTGACGCTGGCCCTAAAATTTCGAAGCACTCAGCCTACCTTCCAGAAAGCCATTGTTGTTAATGACAGTCATTGTCGTAAATGAACTGCAGTTACCATTTAGCTGTTTGCATTTGTGTGCAGCTCATGCTTATTCTAGAGCAAACCAGCACTGGCCAAAATACTGGCAGACTTACAGAGGACTGTCATACATGCTGCAGGCACTCTATATAATGATCTTGTACTGTAACTGAGAAACCAACTCACATGTACATCTGAGTGTCAGTATGAAGACATCAGCTACCAGCTGATGGATAGTGTGTAGCTGAGATACAGCTTGGTGGCAGCTCCTGCTCGATACCTTATGAAGCAAATGCTAATTATTGTCCTTTTTGCTTTTGTAATTTAGTGCTGGCCAGTATCAAATACAGGGCATCATGGCTTATTTTAGCAGGTGAAATTATCCACAGTAGCTAACCGGTCAACTGACATTTGGTGATATTTAATTTTTAGCTTTAGTTGATGAAGAAACCAGAAAATCTGGAGCTAAGTTACCAGCAAGATTAGACCTAAAATTTGGATTAATGCTCTGACCTTACCCAGCATATTTCCTTCTGGGAAGATGACATGCAGTTTATGTGTGTTAGCTAAATGAGCTCATCAGCTAATATTAGCCCAAACCAAGACCTGTCCATGAAGGAAATTCCCTGCTCATTTCCCCCGGCATCTGTCAAATTTCAGATTTTATGGGTAAATCTTTCTTCCAGCAATGTTCACTAACACTGACTTACCTGCTAAATACTAGGGGTGGGGGAAAAATGGATACTGTGTAGTATGGTGATATTTTGTTTGCTAATAATGTATCGATACAGGGACAGCAGAAATCGATATTTTGTTACAAAAAGGTTTTTGTGCTCTGACTTCAGAGCATGTTGATCCTTTTTCTGAGCAAGAATCCTGACATTCCTTCACTGTCCAAATGTGTTTAACTTGTTTTTTGGCAGCAATAAACATGACAGTTTACTTATTTTAATTTAAGACATGTTTTATTATAATTAAGTTTAAAACTTTTTTATTTAATGTAAAATTATATTTTGTTTGAATTTACTTTCAAATTCTTCAGTTGCTGAAGGGGCTGCATAGTTTTCATAAACTGCATAGTTCAGAATAGCTATAATTGTACCAGATGGTTGATTCAGTTAAGTTGGACTAGACTGTAATACAAACCGTTCAGTTTGTCAACAATAAAACTGAAATGAGAGAAAGACTGAGTGTGAGACTTTGTTATTAGATAAAATGAATATTGATAAAGTTTACCTTTATGTACAGAATCTGAATATCACAAAATATTTAAAAAAATTGCAATAATATCGTATCGTGGGATGTTTGGTGATTCCCACCTCTACTAAATACTGATTTATACCCGATGTAACAACATGATGGCTAACCTTAGCTTTTTCTTTCACCAGCGTAGTATATGAAACCATATGAGTTTAATTGTTCTCTTGATCCTTTATGAGGATTTTCTGTGCTGGGGGGCCGGTTGTTTGCTTTGTGCACTTAGGGGTCTCATATAGAGCTCAGAGTTGTTCATTTTGGTCTTGATGTTATGGTGCTGTTACTGATTGATTTCAGGGATATTTTTCAGGCTGAAATTAAAGAAAATTGCCCGAGGCTCGAGGGCTCAATCAATGGAAAGCTCGTTTGAAGGGCCATGCATGTACTTCTGTTCCTTTAGCCCATTAACTATAAATGGTGTACATGTAACAATCCTGCTGTCTCATCACCTGTTAGATCACTTTTCATTCTTTCCGTTCAGCTTTATTCAGGTTTCAGTGTTATGTCACCAGAAAACAAAATCAGATGTTTACATGCAGGAGTCGGGGTAAACAAAGACACATGGCTAATCAACACTGTTGCACAGTCACAGTAAAACAAAGATGCAATGATTTGTGTGATCTGACCCTGTGAAGCTTCACTCAGTCAGGCTTTACAATAAAATGTTTTATTTTATTTTATTTTAGACATCCAGCTGCTCTGAAGATGTCTTCAGGTTTGCGTGTCTGTGATGACACCGTGAGTGACAGCTGACCAAGAGGCTTTTGTTTTGCTTCACATTCATTATTTAGTTGTAATTGAAGTGTGTATGTGTGCGGTGTGCATGTTGTCTCTTTAATCGTGATGGAGTGAGCTGTCAGTGTGGGGGCGTGAACCTGCTGCACTCACACTTTCAAACTGTCTTTGTGTTTTGTACATGTTGCTGCCTCATGTTTGAATTAACTTTAGTTTTTTATTTATTTCTCACTTTAAATTTGTCATTTTATGACATGTGTAGTGTACTGCTCACTCAAATGTATCACGGCAATTCATCATGCGGTGTTTTCTGGGACAGTAGACTTTGTAGGGTTTCCCAAAGCAAACTGATGCCAGCTAATGGGACAGACTTAGAGGTATCCCCAGAACCTTGAAAACGTTCCCTGGATGGGAAACAGGGGCCCGGGGAGCTCCTCATGAGCAGGCCTTGAGTGCAAAGCGCTCCCCAAGAAACAACAGACTGGGCGACTGACAAAAGTGTGTAGCTGGACCCACATCTGAACTATTGGCTTAGAGCAGGGGTGGGCAATCTCAGTCCACAAGGGCCGGTGTCCCTGCAGGTTTTAAATCTCACCTTGGTCAACACACCTGAATCACATGATTAGTTCATTAGCAGGCCTCTGGAGAACTTCAGGACATGTTGAGGAGGTAATTTAGCCATTTAAATCAGCTGTGTTGGTTCGAGTACACATCCAAAACCTGCAGGGACACCGGCCCTCGAGGACTGAGATTGCCCACCCCTGGCTTAGAGCATTCTGATTGTAACCAAAGGGATCTCACAGGGTGATGGGTACATTGTTGTAAGCTAGGAGTGCAGGAACTCCAGGCCTCAAGGGCCAGTGTCCTGCAGATGTGTCCTTGATCCAACACAGCTGATTTAAATGGCTAAATGTTCTCCTCAACATGTCTCGAAGTTCTCCAGAGGTCTGGTAATGAACGAATCATGTGATTCAGGTGTGTTGACCCAGGGTGAGATCTAAAACCTACAGGACACCGGCCCTGGAAGCCTGGACTTCCCCCACCCCTGTTGTAACCCATCAAATCATTGTATATTCAAGATAAGATTTATATCTGCAGCCATGCGAAAAAGAAAGTTTAAACACAGGATTTTGTTCAGTCCTGGAAAACTTAGTAAACTCTTCCTGCTTCCGTAGAAATTAAGAGGGTAAGTAACAGCCATGTGCTACTAATCAAATAACCTCTATTAACTAATCATCAGCAAGTGTGACCCCCGGTAAAAGCAGAAGCTTTGCTAAGTTGGATCATTTATTTGTGTGTTAACACAATGCTCTTCCCGTGAGTCGGCGTCCCAGCAGATTCATCCCAAGATCAGACCATCTGAGACTTTAAAGGTCTCAGTTTTGTTAGATTTTAAAGTTCATGATCGCATAATTAGAAGAACAAATATGGCTCGTGTTGAAGGGTCGCCAGTAAAAAACCTCATCTTGGTCATTGCATATTTCTCCTTAGTCCTCAACAAAAATGTGACAGACTGATAAAGTCATACAGAAAAACTCAGGAGGGTTTTCTCCAAGCATGACATGACATGACATGGCATTTGAGACCCAGCAACATACTCAGACAAAAACTGGTTCACCCGAAAGACAAAACGCCAAAACACAGACTTAACAATGTGTTGTTTGCTGTACAGAGCAGCGAGGAATGCCCAGACCTCTACATTGGAGAGACCAAACAGCCACTTCACAAGCGCATGGCACAACACAGAAGAGCCACCTCCACAGGACAAGACTCAGCTGTCCATCTGCATCTTAAGGTCAAAGGTCACTCTTTTGAGGATGCCAATGTTCACATTTTGGACAGAGAGGACAGATGGTTTGAAAGAGGAGTGAAAGAAGCATCTATGTCCACTGTGAGCGACCATCTTTGAACTGAGGCGGTGGTTTACGACACCAACTCTCTGCCATCTATAATCCAGTTTTGAGATCCCTCCCCAGACGCCTTAACGCCCACTCACACCCTGGGCCATCTGACCTCAGGAATTCGCATGATAAGGTGGGGCCAGGTTTCACAATGAACTCACCTGAAACTCTGGCTGATTGGGACCCACACCCAGTTCCACACCTTGGCTCAGGCGATTAGAGGATCATCAGGGGGTCCTTTTGTCCCTCTTTGGGGGGAAACTCCCACTAGGTTTATATCTGGGACTCTCCACCATTTGACCTTAGAACTGAAGAAGCTTCTCGGATGAGAGGTGAAACGTCTTCAAGTAACTTAAAGAAGTCCAGACGCTTTTCTTTGCAAGCTCCTTTGACATACAGAAAACAATTACTTTAACTCGTTGCTGATATAAGTGGATCTAAAAACTATCATGTGACACATTTAGTTTTTCACACAACTGCATGCAGTCTTTTGAACTTTTTCACAAACAGAGACTTCAGAGGTAAAGCTTGTTGATTTATCAGTTGCTGTAACTCTTACCTTTGGTCATCAGCTCTTGGTAATGATCTCAAGGATGAGGTGAAGTAGCTGAAAGGAGTTTCCTTCTCAGGATGATTGGACTGAGCCTTAGAGATTAACAGTGAGGGGGATCTTGGACATCCAGAGCAAGTTCAGACTAGACTTTGAGTTGAAGATGTTTGGGGCATCTGATCCGAATGCCTCCTCCCCCGTGAGGCTTTCCAGGCACCCCAACTAGGAGGGCATCCTGAGGCAGACTTGCAGGAATGGTTGTATTTCATTTTGCCTGGGAGTGCCCTGAGGTCCTCCAGGAAGAACTGAACATTGATATTAGAGAAAAATGCTTATGGGGAAGCAAATGGATGGATCAATATCTGTGATGCAAAGATGATTAACAAGTAGTAGCAGAAATACTTTAAACTCTTCTAATTCTCAGCTCCACGTTTAATCTAAAAAGCAAAATACAGAAAAACACATGGTTCGTCATCAGGACAGATCACTGGCTCTTTAAATGTTTTAGTGCACAGCTCCAGTGTCCGGCTGCGTGGGTGTTTGCGCGTACGGACAGTGTTTTGTCTGATTAAGTGTTTAAGCTGATTGTGTTACCTTCACGTGTCTAAGGGAACAAACGAAATCCGAGCCTTAAGACGATTCAAGGAAACCTGCTACATTCAAACTTGAATTAAAACTTCTGTACTTTGTGTCAATAGATTAGTATTGATAGATGCTCTACTTATATGGATCCTCATGTAGTCGTGATGTTTGGATGGGCTGCAGATGGTCATTGTAGGAAAAAAAGATATTTTGAGAATTAATATGGAAATAAAATTTTAAATATGTGACAAAAATCTTAACTGGGTTAAAACTGTAATTTCACAAAAGCAAAGTCAGGGTAAAATATCAGATCTATGTAAAGTCAATGTCATCATGTCACTGTGCATGAAAAGTCACAACAGCGTGTTGTGTAATGGGACATTATTGTTATTGTCTGTTTCAATATTGCCTAAAAATAATGTTGTGTAAGGTTTCACAATGTAACGTTTTCATTTTTGTAAGTAACTTTTGAATAAATCAATAGAGATTATATATTGTTGCCA
Source organism: Neolamprologus brichardi (assembly GCF_056152115.1). Lineage (NCBI taxonomy): Eukaryota > Metazoa > Chordata > Actinopteri > Cichliformes > Cichlidae > Neolamprologus > Neolamprologus brichardi. Next base: position 32,732,265 of record NC_142123.1, read on the forward strand.
GTTAAATAAAATTATGTTAATTTATAATATTTAGATTGAAGTTCTCAGAATCAGGTGGTGTGAAAGTTTCTCAAGAGGTAAAGTTACAGAAAATAGTTATTATAAAAACAAACAAAGACTCATTCATGACACATCCCTAAAATCTGCCCATTACAACCCCAACGAACATGTGACACCGTTCAGTTTTTTTAAATAAAATTGTCACAAGTAATTTAAATTAACACCGTAAAGAATGAAGGTCATAGCTACGTTTATGTTTTTAAAGTGAAGATAAAGTTAGTAATTTAACAAAGAAATAAGTTAGCATGCAGAGCACGTGCTAGACAACAAACGCTGTCATTTTAAGTGTCGTTCTAATAACAAATATACATTTTGTCCTTATAAATAGTTTTTTAATTGCAACTTTATTGTACTGTTTGTTCAATGAGGGTTTTTCTTTGATAATGATATGAAAGATTAATCTGAACACTTTACATCAGAAGTTGTAATTTTCCTCCCTCCTCTCTCTCTCTCTCCTTCCAACATGAAACTCCCATCAGTCTGTTTAATGTAGAGCAGTGTGTGTGTGTGTGTGTGTGTGTGTGTGTGTGTGTGTGTGTGTGTGTGATAAGAAAAGGGAGGGACACGAGGAAGAGAGCAAGAAATGACAACGAACAGAGAGAGAGAGAGAGTGAGAAAACAAAAAGGAGACAGGGGGAGGGTCGAGCAGGAAACAGGAGGAGGTGGAGCCACAGAGAGAGAGAGAGAGAGAGAGAGTGAAAGAGAGAGAGAGAGAGAGAGAGAAAGAGAGAGTGAGACAGAGAGGGATGACAGGAGATGTGGTTGTTGCCGCGGCAGCAGAGCAGGACAGATCTGAGACAGTAAAACAACACTCCTCCTCTTCTTCCTCCTACTTCTTCTTCTTCTTTTTTATTCTTCTTCTTCTGTCCTCCTGCGTCCGTCCACAGTGGTTTCACCTGGAAAACCTGCCTCCTCTTCTTCCTCGCCTTACTCTTCACCTTCATCATCAGCAGCCGCACCAGCAACAGCAGCTGTGGTAAGTAGGATGGAAACTGCTCCAGATACACCGCTACCACTGCTGAGAATAGAATAAGAAGGGAGTGGAAAAGTCGAGTGGAGGAAGAGGAGCGGGACGGGATGGCGTGGTGGAGAGGGGTGGGGGGTGGAGTGGGGTGGGGGGGTGGGAGGGGGTGAGTAAGAGTTTGGAGCGAGGAGGTGAAGAGAATAAAATCCGAGTGGAAAACTTGGAATAAAGAGGAGCAAAGAAGAAAAAGTGGCATTTGTGACTAAAAACTGCAGATGGAAAAGAGCAGAACGGGACGAGGGAGGAAGAATAGAACTGAGTAAAACAGAATAGAAAAGAATAGAAAAGAAAGGTTTGAGGTGTTTGGGATAAACAGGAGACAGCAAGTTCACCGATTTATGACAAATAATTAAGAGAAAGCCTCAAGATTGAGGTTTAGAAGATAGAAGCGGATAAATGTGGATAATTTTCCTGTGTGTGTGTGTGTGTGCGTGTGTGTGTGCGTGCATGTGTGCGTGTGTGTGTGTGTGTGTGTGTTTGCGCCTGTGTGTTGAGGTTGACGTAATCCAGCTGTATGAATTAGTGATGAAGTTCTGTGTGTTTGCTATTAACAGTGGTTAGCAGTCTCACACATACACACACAGACACACACCTGCCGCTTGAACACTTGCCATATGCATGCGTGCACACACATACATGTGCACACACATACATGTGCACACACATACATGTGCACACACTGTGCTCATTAATATTCACACACCTCCTGCTTCTGCAGTCCTGAAACTCTTTAAACCTCCTACAGCGAGTCCTAACTCACTTATTGTATTTTTTTACCTTTTAAAGTTTAGGAAAGATTCAAATCATGCAAGTCAGGAATTTTTGATGGCGTTGCTTGAACGTCTTTTGTAGTCTTGATACTTTGTGACCTCACATCTGGCTTCAATCCATTAAAAGGTGTACATCTTTAAAAACACCTCACTCATGTAAAAGTTGATGTTTTTATTCTGAAACAGCCGCTCAAGTAAACAGTGCATTCTTGGGGACTAATTTCAGATTAATGACTGTTTTGTGCTCCGCAGAGCATTTGTGGCATTTTCTGCTTCATCCAATAAGAGAAAGTGAAAAATATCATCTTTCCCTGTAAGGCTCTGTGGTTTCCTAAACGTGGACACTGTCGTTTCTAGCACAACGTTCTTTAAGAAAATAAACATTTTAGGCTAAATAAATGTTTTATTTGTTCTTATCAAAGATGAAGATTGTTGTGAAGTCACTGTGTTATCAGACTGTTTCATGGTAGCTGCTCCTGATTTGTGTCGGTGATGCAGTCGGTCTGTTTCTCAGCTGACTGCTGAGAAGCAGACGGTAAATAATCGAATGTGAAACGTCTTCAAATTCAATCTATGCCAGTTGATGGCTAACGTGATGCTGCACAGGCCTTTAACTGGTTTTAAGGTTGCTTTTAAATGCGCGGCCACACTTTGGTAGCTAAACAAATTTCACTCGAGGTTTTACAGTGAAAGAGGAACACAGGCTGTGATGTGCTTTTACTTTAACAGTTTTTTGGTGAAACTCTGCAGGATATCCTGATATGACACATATGCAATACCTAATCAATGCGAGTTTGGTCAACTCCTCCTTGGCAGCACATTTAATCCACTGGATAAGAGCCTTTGCTGTACTGGGCGATGTTGCTCTGGTGTGTTTGTGTTGCTCTGCCATCGTGAGTGGAAGTGAGTGGACTGTGTTGGAACGGCTGAAGACTTCCGAGCCGATGATCAGAGCTGTGAAAATGAGAAAACTGGCATATGTCTTCATTTCAGGAATACTGGCAATGCATTAGCAAGCTTGATGCAATTACAGAGCATTACATTAGCATGATGGACTGCAGCACAGAATTAATGCAGTTCTATAAAGCAAGGATTTGTGTATTTTCTAGCATGCAGGAAGCTGCTTCTTATATAGCGCTGAGCACTCACCTCATTCAGCCGTTCATACAGAAACCTTTTCTATAGTTTTTCTACATAAGTGCTTTCTATTGAACATTCACACTGCAACAGGTGCATCGGAGATGGGGTTAGTGCAGGGGTGGGCAATCTCAGTCCACGAGGGCCGGTGTCCCTGCAGGTTTTAGATCTCACCTTGGGTCAACACACCTGAATCACATGATTAGTTCGTTACCAGACCTCTGGAGAACTTCAGGACATGTTGAGGAGCTAATTTAGCCATTTAAATCAGCTGTGTTGGTCCGAGGACACATCTAAAACCTGCAGGGACACCGGCCCTCGTGGACTGAGATTGCCCACCCCTGGGTTAGTGTCTTGCCAGATGATGTTTGGTATGCAGACTGGGGCAGCCAGGAATTGAACCACAAACCTTCCAATTAGTAGATGAAAAGTTGTTTTGAGACTTAATACACAAATACACACTTTTACTGGGTTAACAAAAAACTGGAACTCATCTGCAGCGAGCTTTGCCTCCATAGTCGTGAATACCAGAGTGGCGGGTCACACCTGGTCTCAGGGCATCTTTTGACATTTATATTGCGTAAATAAAATTTGACAGCTTGGGATTAACCTCCTATCATCCCTAAGGTCAATATTTAGAGGCAGGGAGTAATGTTAGGTCTAGTTTGAAGAAGGAATCATACTTTCCACGTCTGCAAGGCAGTAAGGGTCCACTCGGATCAGGCAGCAGACTTCAAGCAGATGTCAAACAATGTAACAGGAATGACTCGGCCGTGGGGTCTCCAGCTGTCCAGCATCCACAATAGAGTCTAATCGAGCCTTTAGCTACATGCTAAAAAAGTTTCATATCAGAACCCAGAATAGTTTTCAAATCCAGTCTCTAACATGTTTCTGTTAGAAGTTTCCTTTCCAGATGTTTTATGTGCAACTCGCTGATGAACAGTCAGTGTTCAGTGCTATTTGCACATGGAGTAAACATGATGTTAAAGATCTGAACTGTCAGAGAAACGTGTTCATACCATATGGTTTGGATTGTTCAGTGAGTCAAGTACGCACTAAAAACCCAACAGTGGCTGCTTTAGTAACAAAAAGCTCGCGGCTACACTGATGTGTGAAAGCAGTGCCACGCCGGCTGCAGCCAGAGCGCAAACCAAGCAGCAAATCTGTCAATTTTAAGGACAAACACATATCTGGCTCTTCACCTCAGTGAGTGGATGTAACTGTGTGTCAGCTAAAAGTTTAGAGCAGCCGCTAGATATAAATGAACGGCACAGAAAATAACATAAAATAGCACATTTACGATTTAAATGGTCTGAGCCGGCTATAGATCAAAAATGGACACAGCTCTCAGCAGTGAGCGTGGAGCTGCATGTTATCTGAACGTGCAGCCGCGCTCTGCATGCTCCGATAACATGCATCCTGGTGCATTTATGCAAAATTGACGCTGCCTTTTCCCACCACTTTTCTCCCGTCCTCCCCGTCTTTCTTTTGTTAATTTAAATTATCTTCTGCTGCACAGAGTAGGACAACAATCTGGAGCATAAAATAAGCTCACAGTAAGTGCTAATCAGCATGAAGGTGCTAAGACCAGTGAGTCAACAGCTGCCAGCCTCGTTACATGTCTTTGAATGTATGGGCGTCATTTTGCTTTTCCACATAGATGCAACAGTTTGCTGCAGTCATTTGGAAAAAAATAGGAAGAAAATATCTTTTTATATGTTTTCCACAAAGTTTCAAGTGTCATCTTTTTGTACCTGCTGATTATCTTTATTAGCCAACAACACTATTCCACACAACAGTGAATGGAAACATTGATTAAATTATTTACATTTTAAATTGTTCATGCGATGATGTAAAAATGTCTTCATAGGTTAACCTGTAGGAGCTTTAATACCGGATGTTGTTCACTTTAAAAATAAAAAAAGGAAAAGCCAGCAAAGGTTGAAAATAAAATATAAAACGTCTAATACATTTTAACTGCAGGTCTATAATAAAAGAATCAAAGCTTCAGTAGCTCTGTGTGCAACTGAATGAGCATGTTCATCAAACTTTGCAACAACCTTGTCAAACCTGCGTCGGTGAATAAAAACGTGTTGAACTTTTCTAAGACCGGAGGTCCAGCGAAGGCTAGAAGTGCAATCTTCATGTGTCCGGTTTATCGTCCAGCTCCAGGCTCTCAGGCACGACATGAAAGGCAAAACCTCTGCCAGCTTTATATTTTACTTCTACTTTTTTATACTTCTACTTCTCGTACCATGTAATACTTCTAATACACGTAGAAACTTGAGTCGAAGACCTTCGAATGTGGCAAACTATTCCGTGTACAGAGCCGTAATTACAAGCTGCTAATCATCAGGTACAGCAACAGGTATTAACAGGACATTGGCACCTTCTACTGGTCAGGAGGTATCATCAGCTCTTATTAAACTATCCATCCATCCATCTTCATCCGCTTTATCCGAGGCCGGGTCGCGGGGGTAGCAGCCTAAGCAGAGGCCCAGACCTCCCTCTCCCCAGCCACCTCCTCCAGCTTATCCGGGGGAACACCAAGGCGTTCCCAGGCCAGCCGAGAGATATAATCTCTCCAGCGTGTCCTGGGTCTGCCCCGGGGCCTCCTCCCGGTGGGACATGCCCGGAACACCTCACCCAGGAGGCGCCCAGGGGGCATCCTTGTCAGATGCCCGAACCACCTCAACTGGCTCCTTTCGATGTGGAGCAGCAGCAGCTCTACTCTGAGCCCCTCCCGGATGGCCGAACTTCTCACCCTATCTCTAAGGGAGAGGCCAGCCACCCTTCGGAGGAAGCTCATTTCTGCCGCTTGTATCCACGATCTCGTTCTTTTAGTCACTACCCACAGCTCGCGGCCATAGGTGAGGGTAGGGACGTAGATCGACCGGTAAATTGAGAGCTTATTAAACTACTATCGCTGCATTCGTGAGCAGCTCCGTGCTAATTTAAGTTACTGTTCTGATGGGAAACGCCAGCATCTGTACAGATGGTGAGACTCAAGCAGACAAAACAAAACAAAGAGGAAATAAATCATAAATCATGATCAGAGTCACAGCAATCCAGTGATAGTAGTCGGTGCATCAATACGGACATTAAAACAAGCGTTTTAATAAAGACTTGTGCTCCTCTCCATTTGAACTTACCAATATCTGACATCACGGTGGTGCATTTATAAGCTCGCGTGGAGGAGCTCGCCTGATCTATTCGTTTCTTCCTGTCATTATACTGGTTCTCAAACAGGCTACATGTTGGGGTTGGTGTGAGTTTCACACTGAGGTACCTTTAGATCCTCTTTAAAAAATAAGGAAGATGATGGGACTTTAATGAGCTGCCTGTTCAGGTGTTTTCAGCTGGATTTGTTGGCAGTTTATACTAATATAAAAAGTTCGTGTGTTCTCATCAGAAAAATGGTGAGATTATGATGATGATCATGTTTAAAAAGAGTCAGCTGTGAATGTGAAGCGTCTGAAGTATTACACCCTGACATGTGCTCATGATCTTCGGGTGGTTGCATGTTGGTGCGTAAAGGAGTGGAGCATGGAGCCACATGATCAGGATGCATCCTGACCTCCTTACTTTCCAGGGTTTCTGAGCAATTACAGTTTTAGAAGGAGACCCAGGGGCAGACCTAGAACCCGCTGTTAGATTATACGTCTCATCCGGTCTGGGAAATCCTCAGGATCCTCCAGGTGGAGCTGAAAATGCTGCTGCCACCTGACTGTGATTCAGCAGCACTTAATGGTTGGATGGGTGGGTGGATGAACAGATGGGCTGATGGATGATGGATCATTTCGCTTTTGTTTGCTTTTGTCAGCTGACATATTTTCGGTTAATCATTATATCCACTTTTGTGCAGATGCTGTATTCTTTTGCTTGTACTGAACTGTGTGTGTGTGTGTCTGCCGCAGTGAAGCGCTGCTCAGTGATGGCCGTCTAATGGTTTCACACAAACACTTAGAGTGGCCGGCCATGTGCTGCCCTCCATCACTCTGTGAGTGTCTGTGTGGGAACAGAAGTTTCCACTCCAGCAGAAACGCTGCTCCTACTGTTTCAGAAGCTTTCCTCTCATTTAAAACAAACTCATTTCATCTGCCAATTCTTAACATTTATATTTAATCATTTCTGGTAAGCGTTTTCCAGACAACACAACTGCTTTTAACAGCACCCTCTGAGAGCTGTAGTAATAACGACAGGTGGAGGTCGGGGTGGATGGATGGGTGGCTGTTTATTGAGTTTACTGACCTCAGATTTGCGCGTGTCTGGTCTTTGGCAAGTTCTACAAACATCTGCACTGAACGATGGAACAGCATGACAACACTACATCATAGCAGGATAAAGTATATACATGAAAAGGTAAAGGTGGAAGAATAAGGGAGTACTTAGCACTTAACAGAAATGATAACAAAAACAGTTTCTGAACCAAAAATATACCAAATACATGCAAAATACCGTACAATGCAAAACATTGAAAGTGGAAAAGTATCCTTCAAAGCAAAACTTCAGTTTTGAAGAACCGATGAGCAAAAGTATAATAAAAGTTTTATTTTAGGAGCAATAATCCTAATTTGAGAAAAGTGACATAAAAATAGATCAAAGAAGATTAAAATGATAAAAAATAACTCAGCTGTAGAAACAGGAAGTAACCACTAGCTGAACAAAGAACAAACCCCCAATCAATAAAACTGTAAAATCAGAAAGACTGAAAAGTCCCCACTGCACTTCCCGAGGACATTTATTGATCTGTGAGCAGACAGCCTGGTTTCTCTTTATTGATTAGTAATCAGAAGCATGTTTTCTGCTGATTAGTGATTGGAGACCTGTTGTTTTCATGTTATTGATCAATTTATGTGAAGAAGAGCAGATGCAGAAGATTTATGTTTTACTGAAAGGTTTGTCACCAGTGGATCGAGTTTACGCCGTTTACACTTTATTTAGTTGTGGCAGTTTGTATGAGGGTGAAGCACAAAGTGATCTTCCTAAAGGGAAAAATATCCCTTGGAAAAAAGAAACTTGGAACTTAAGGAACTGCTTTGCTTACTTTAGAAGGTTGCCTGAAGGGGATAAAAATCCTGATGGTTGTACCCGGAGTCACCGTGTTATCAGAAGCATCAGGAAGTTGCTGGAGTTCAGAAGAAAATTGCGTATTGATCTGAATGAAAGTCTCCTGCTTGTGGTGTTTCATGTTTCCTGATGCATCTGTCTATGATGAAGTTTCTTTCCAAACAATTTTCCAATATTGTGCTTTTTTTTTAGTTAAATATTACATTGGAGCAGCTCGTTAGCCAACTGGTGTACAAGTGTTTCCACACTAAGAGACCGGATGTTACCGCGTTTCTCTGGTTGTCCTCTGGGGAAGCTTTTGAATTGTCACGCTTGTTTGCACAGAGTACTTTGCATTTGTGCGATTGTAGTGATGTAATGTAATGTAATGAACTACATTGCAAGTCAGCCTCATACTGGACTCCAGCAGGGCTGCCCTTTGGCGCCACTTCTGTCACAAGTTTTATGTACAGTTTCTAAACACAACCATGGAGGCTGCGCTGCTTGATTACTTTGGGATGATGTGGTCGGGCAGATGGATGTCTGGGCCCGCCATATCAGACCTGTGTGGGAGGAAGGGGATGGATGATGGATGGATGGATGGGATTGGACATTTGAATGCAGGTTTTATTATAAAGTGTTATTGAACATTTAAAAGGAAGCCCACTGAATGATGGAAGCTCTTTACCTGATCTAAACACACCACTGGTCCCACTATTGAATAATGTATCTGTTTACTTCAGCTGATTCATTTCATAATCACAAACAGATGAATGTAGAAGAGCAATCAGGCAGATCCCATTAAAGGAGAACTCCTTTCAGGTTTGCTCAAAGCTTTTAAGCTGTACAGACAACACAGTGACTGATGGGGAAGTGGATTACATGTGAACACAGTTCACTGTATACATAAATGCACGACTATAACATGTTGACTTTTATTCTGAAACTTCAGTTGTTTATGTTCTTCGAATTGTAGGAACTCTTTCAAACTTTTGGGATTCAGCTCTTGGGTGGTAATGACCATAAAAGCATAAAACCAGCAGCCAACGCATTACCAGAAGGGTCGAAGGTGCAGCACCAGCTGCTTGATGGGAGCTAAACGCCAATCCTAGAGCAGGGGCTGCAGATAAAAGGCATTATGCGGGTGCTGTAAATATCTAATGTTCACTCAGAAACCGTGATGTCAGCAGGGATTCCCACAGAGAGGATGGGCAGATGGGTTTACTACAGGCCTGCAGACGGAGGAAAGAACTGCAGGTGGAAAAAGACCGTCCAACACGTGCCAGAAACAGAAAGCCTTTCAGCTTTTTAAGCTGTTTACTACAGACATTACTCACCTTGTGTGGTACTTCAAGGACATTCTTCTGGAAGTGAAACTGCTGAACTAACCTGAAATACCCATTTCACAACCTAACCTCTATTTTCTCGGCCATTTAATTCAAATTACAAAATGAATCACAGGGAAGACATTCAGTTTGCACTTAAAACAACACCAACCTGTTATCATTGCCAGGAAGTCAGACGCTGCCATTTCATCAAAGCGCTCTTTGGCTTTAGTACATAATGCAGTGGGCGATGGCAACACGGAGGAAGGTTTTACTTCCAGTTCATCACATATTGATGCTTGTGAAGGACACTTGGCATCACATTTAAAAGCACTTGATGAAAAGAGACATTTGAAGCCACAGCAGTATTTTCCTCATTCTAATCAAAGCTGTATTCACTCATGGACTCAGTACTCAAGATCAATAATGCCCTAATGCAAATGTATATGGTATATATCACCTCCTTGTTCATCGACATTTTGGCGAAACGCACTTGTAACATTTAAGCCTTGATAAAAATTACCGGTGAAAATATAGAGAAAAGAAATAAGCGTCATGACAGAGTGACTGAATGTTACTGTTCAGTTAAAGCTTTCCTGCTGAGATGATGGAAAGCTCAACTTGGAGCACGTTCACCACTGAGCGCAGGGAAGCTGTGTGTGTGTGTGTCTGTGGTGGATTGTATGTGCTTAGTGATAACTGAGGCAGTGCAGCTAAACTAAGCTAGCCAGGCTGAAAGTGTATTCATAATTCATCACAGACACACTGGAGACTTTACCACGGCAGGACAGATAACGGCCACAGGAAGGTGACTGTGTGTGTGCTCAATATGTTTACTAAAATACTATCGTGCGATCGTGGCTCAAGAGTTGGGAGTTCGTCTTGTAATCGGAAGGTTGCCGGTTCGAGCCCCGGCTTGGTCAGTCTCGGTCGTTGTGTCCTTGGGCAAGACACTTCACCCGTTGACTACTGGTGGTGGTCAGAGGGCCCGGTGGCGCCAGTGTCCGGCAGCCTCGCCTCTGTCAGTGCGCCCCAGGGCGGCTGTGGCTACAATGTAGCTGCCATCACCTGTGTGTGAATGGGTGGATGACTGGATATGTAAAGCGCTTTGGGGTCCTTAAGGACTAGTAAAGCGCTATACAAATACAGACCATTTACTAACAGCAACAATACTACAGTATGGAAGTATTCTACTAATTAGAAGTAAAGGTAGTACAAAGAAAACTGCATACAATAATGTAACTTTGATTTTTAGTTTTAGTTTAGTCTGATTTCTACGTCATATTTGAGGAGACATATTCACTATTGCCTTTAGTATCATTGGGATGTCATTTCAATGACAGCCTCATAGTCAATGAGCAGAAGTAGTTAATGTTTGTTGATCATCACAAAGGTTTTTTGGGGTTTAAGAGGTTAAATTTCCTGAAGACGGCAGATTCAGTGTGATTCAACTCAAACCTGAGGAAGCAGCGGTTTTATTGCTCCCACTGTGGACTTAATGCAATAAATGCATGACAATAACTTTTCATCTGACGGTGAGGAGTTTCACAGGAAACTTTATTGTGTCTTTATTGAGTGAAGAACGCAGTGGGAGAAATAAAGAGAGAGAAGGAGGGAGATGGCCAGCGATGTTTTTGCTCAGCAGACTGAGGATACGCTGCTCGTCTCATCATAAAAAACATCTTTAATAACCTGAAGCCTTATATCTTCATCTTAAACACATGAATGGAGCTTCAGCTGTACAGCCCTCAGGGGAAGTTTGAGAAGGAAGAAGAGGATCAATAAACAGACATGAGATGTACATACTGTCCACTAGTCAATCAAAATGATTTGTTTAGATTTAATGATAAAACGAGTGTTTGTCTAAACCAGCATTATATGTGTTATTATTTAAAATGTGTTTAACGTAGTTCGGAAATTCTTTAAAAGCAATCTTTTCTGCTTTTCTGTTTTTTCTGTCATAGTTTAGCTTGTTTTTGTAACACATTTTAAAATGGCTCTAACAAGTACTTTCTGGGGTGGTTTTCATTCTTCCATTCACAAGTTAATGATGGTAGACCTGCCGAGCATAGTGCTCATGAGAAATAGAACCTCCGAATCCCGGGGTTCAGAGGACACTTTCACATATCGATTGGCCAACCACATCACTGGCTCACCCGCTCATTTGGGAGGCGGTTTAGAGAGCTAAAGGAGGAGTTGAGGTGATTTGGGCATGTCAGCAGGATGCCTCATACATGCTTCCTATGTGAAGTATTTCACAAGAGGAGGTCACCTTTGCAGAACCACTCTGTAGATGTCTCTGCGTGGTGTCTGGGGAGAGCGAGGTCAAAGCATCTCTGCTTAAATTGCTGCCACAACAACTTGTACACGGATGGATGGATGGACAGATGGATGGATGGATGGATGGATGGACGGACGGATGGACGGACGGATGGATGGATGGATGGATGGACGGATGGACGGATGGATGAATGGACGGATGGACGGATGGATGTATGGACGGATGGACGGATGGATGTATGGATGGACGGATGGATGGACAGATGGATGGATGGATGGATGGATGGACGGACGGATGGACGGATGGATGGATGGATGGACGAATGGATGGATGGATGTATGGATGGATGGACGGATGTATGGATGGATGGACGGATGTATGGATGGACGGATGGACGGATGGACGGATGGATGGACGGATGGATGGATGGACGGATGGACGGATGTATGTATGGACGGATGGATGGATGTATGGATGAATGGACGGATGGACGGACGGACGGACGGATGGATGGACTGATGTATGGATGGATGGATGGATGGATGGACGGATGGATGGACGGACGGATGGATGGACGGATGGATGGATGGATGGACGGATGGATGGATGGACGGATGGACGGATGGATGTATGGATGGACGGATGGATGGATGGACGGATGGATGGATGGACCAATGTTGAGTGGATGTAATGAGGCCAGAACCAGGTTGAAAAATATCAGTTACAGTTACCCTTTGTGTTCCTGTTGCTTTGAGCTTATTGTTGGGTGTTTCTCCTGCCTCATTGACATTGATTGTCTTCACCTGTGTGGTTACTCTCACCTGTGTTTCATTTCCCGCAGCTGTTTCCCATTCCCTGATTAGCTAATGTGTATAAATGGTCCAGCCCTTCTCCTCAGTCGTTGTCTTAGTGTCTGTTTGTCTTGTTTACCTACCCATGTGGGCACCTTTTTGACTCCTGAAGGTTTTGACTCCTAAACCAGTGATAGATCATGAACAAAACTACTCATTTAGTGTCGGGAGGATCTCAGTTCAGGGATATACACGTCTAGAACATGTTACCCTGCTGGGACTGTTTCACAGACTCCACACAATCACTGCAAATTTATGAATAGTTTGGTTGCTCTGTGTTAATCACTGATTACAGTGATTAACATCAGCCTACTGAGCTGTCTGTTAGGTAGATGAGGGACCTACTTCATACAAATGGGACTAATAACAACTGACAGTCATTAAACAGGTTGATTAAATCAGATTTGGGCACTTTGATGTGATCTGGGTCAGGTTGTGTGTTCTGTTGCATTCCCGGACACTTGGCTACCCAAGTCCACACAAATCAGCTCCAGAAGTAGGAACAAAGACTCTTGGCTGTAGTACAATACGCCAAAAAAACAAAGTCTTTCTTCCCTGTAAGGACCCTTGCAGTTCCTACCTCTCTTCAGCTTTTTCCCACCCATACCTCCTCTTTTCTCTCTAAATTCAGTCTCTTCCCTCCTTCTCCTCCTGGTTTGTCTCTCACTCTCTGCTTCTTTTTCTGTTTGTGTGTTTTCTGACAGGACAACCATACATGGACATGGAGAAAGGAGCGCCTGACGTCTCTTCTACACTCAGAAACAAAGCTGGTGTCTCTCTTTCTCCACCGCTAATGCAACTTCAATAAGAGGGAGAGACTAAAACACAGAGACAGATAAAGGGGAAAACAGCAAGCAAAAGCAGAAAGAGAACAAGAGGAAGAGTGAGGCTGCACAACCATAATCTCCACAGCTGAGAAACACTTAGAGGGAGGGAGGCAACACAGGCGATTCTGTCTATCTTGCAACTTCAGGGACCATCATCACAATTTAATAAGAATTTGAAAGGCTGCGGTGCTGCAACAAATCAGTCTTCACAGGGAAAGAGGGTGGGTGAGAGAGCTCGAGTCAGACAGAGAGAGAGAGAGCGAGAGAAAGGGAGGAGGCCAGACACAAATGTTTTAACGCTTCCCTACCTGGATTCATATCTTTCTGCCTTTTCTTGTAAATCCCCGCAGCAATAAACCTGCGACGGCAATATCAAAGAACCACTTTATTATTATTTTACACATAATCTATTGTGCTAAGACTGCTGAGATTTCAAGAAATTATGTTTTCCTATCAAGAGAGTTCATATTTTCAAGAAGTGCATCCTGTTTAGAGCAACAGGACTGAGAGGAACTTGTAGAGAAACAGAGAAATATTTTAAAAGAGCAGCGTTTACCCTGAGAAGTGTCTCGCAGGCCAGACGGAACAGAAAGGACGGCGTCACTAGAAGACCATCCAAACTGCAACAAAATAAAAACACGGGCCTCTGCTTTCCTGCCCCTTTACAGCTTTTTTTCATGGCTTGACACCCAACTGCAATCTGGCCCCTCCCTTCCCCTTTCCTTCCCCCCCAACATGTCCAACCACCTCGCATCTCACTGCCCAGACCGCCAAAGGAAATCAGGGCAGCTGAAGAAGTGAGCAAGGCTTTAACCGAGCCAATAAACATTTCATTAGCTCCATCCGCTCTTCCCTCCTTCGACAAGAACTCTCAGACTCTACAGGTGGGCGCTCTGATACAACATGGCAGCCGGCGTGGCGACATGGCTGCCATTTGCACGGGCGGCGGCGGTGGGTTGGCTGCCGCTGGCCAAAAAGACGATGCCCAAACCTCCAGTGGACAACTCGTCCAGATCGGATGAGATCCTGTACCTCAACGTCAGCGGGGTCAGGTTCCAGGTGGGTGCTGGCGTCCACTGAGCGTGCTCTAAAAATGCTTTCAAAAAAGTGGCTGCAGGTTACAGGAATGTGTGGATTCACAGTTGAAAGCTTTGTGACTGACTTTGTAGAAAAGTTTGAGTTATGTAAAGAGCAAATTTACACTATTTTCATTGAACATCAAAGGTTGAACTCAAAACAATAAAAAAGAAAGAATTTATTTTAAAAACACGAAATAAAAGCAACATCTTTTCAATTTCTTGATGCATCCTCAATCATCCAGGAGAAGATGTAGTAAGCGTGTCATCAAGGCCAATGCCTTCCATTACACTCCCCAAACATACTTAATAGATTAAAAGTAAAACTATGACTGTAAAGTTTATATAAAAACTGTAAGTGAAATATAATATTAGGTTGTTTTCATTAGTTTTTAGTGTAAAGGACACTTACTGTGTGTTATGAGCTTCCATCCACTCACATTCTCACCTAGGACCAAGTTAAATTCCCATTTTACTTAACATGCATGCCTTTAAATTATGAGTGGAAGTTGGAGTACCAAGACAGACTTTTTGACCTTTCAATAAACAATATGAAACCCTAAAAATAAAAAAACGGCAAGTAAACAACAAAAAGAGAAATAAATTAAAAATCAGAAAATAAAAAAAATATTACATTTAACAGGATGGAACAATTAAAACGTTGATGTTGTTGAATAAAAATGATTTGGATTAATTGACAAATGAAATGCATAAAAACTTAACCTCTAACAAAGCATTATGTTTAAACATCATCAGATATTTCTTTAGTAAATAATTTTCCGTTTCAGAAAATTAAACTGTTGACAAATTTAATGTTGACATTAAGAATCTCATATGTGAGAGTCGTCCTGGGCAACACTACAGCTGAGTTTTAGCTGTTCAAAGGAGGAAAGGAAAAACCGAGGAGCTGGGCTCCATGTTGGCATTATGTATTCCTGCTCATAATCTCCAACGAACATAACTGATGAATAACTAGAAGAGTTATTTTCTGGGTCTCTGACAATCTAATGAATGTCGCATGTGTTTGAAAGAAGAACACACCTGTTTGTCCGTTTGTCCTGCTGGTGTCCCACATGAATGAATCCTTAACATCTGCCCTACAGAGGACGTACCTCCACCCGCGTGTGTCACTGCTGGGTGTAAGTTATGCGTTGTGAGCTTGTCCAATATGAATGTAAATCCTCGGGATGCCGGGCTGCTTCCTGACAAATCAGAGGCCTCGTTTATCAACCGCCTGTGGTGCATAAGCAGTGTTTATGCTCGTGTCCACATTCTCCATCAAACCTTTCTTTTTTTTCTTGGGTTTTAGATTTAAAAGCACTCTTCTGCATGTGCAAACACAATTCCAGCGGTAGACAACACCAATATTAATATCAGCCGTGCAAAATTTGCAGGTTGTCAGCTGTAGTTCAATAATTATTTTTTATTTTTGCAGTGCAACATGACTGAGTTTCAATTACAGCAAGCAGCTTTATTTCCCTGACATTCAGTCTTAAGCGAGGTTCCCTTTGTTATGACAAGAAAATGCTGAATTTCTTCAGGTGAATTGTGCTTCTTTTAAATTAGTTTCTGCCTCCTGCTGCGTCTTTTTGATGTCAACAAAGCCTTTATTACACACTGCGTTTGTTGGATGAGCAGCTCCATAAACTACAGCAGATCCAAAGATTCTGTTAATGCCATTCAGTTATTATATATTATATCATTTTATATGCATCCATCCATTCGCGTCCGCTTATCCTTTTCAGGGGCGCTGGAGCCTATCCCAGCTGTCATAGGGCGATAGGCAGGTTACACCCTGGACAGGTCGCCAGTCTGTCGCAGGGACAGACAACCATTTGCACTCACATTCACACCTATGGGCAATTTGGATTATCCAATTAACCTATCCCCACAAACTGCATGTCTTTGGACGGTGGGAGGAAACCGGAGTACCCGGAGAGAACCCACGCAAACACGGGGAGAACATGCAAACTCCACAGAGAAAGACCCCGGCCTGATGGTGGAATTGAACTCAGGACCTTCTTGCTGTGCGGCAACAGTGCTAACCACCGTGCTGTAACAATGTTGAATTATTATATCATTTTATATGCATTATATAATAATTCAACATTGTTACATTTCAGTGCCCGCTCCTTCCTAGTTTTTTTTTCTGTATAGCACAGTCTATTAAAAGCAAGTGTATCAGATAATAATAATAATAATAATAATAACAATAATGACAATAATAATAATAATAATAATAATAATAATAATAATAATAATAATAATAATAATAATAATAATAATAATAGTGAAAAACAAAAACAGTCCTCAGTGATTCTGGATTTTGATAAGAAAAACCACCTTAATCAGACTCCCAGCTCTCTTAGAGTTATTACTTTTTGTTTGTTTTAAGTTAGCAGGTCTTAATTTGTCGTTATTTTCTCTCATTAAAGTTGACCTATTTTCCTTTCACATGAAAACAAACCAGTGTATTAACTGAATCATGCTGTATGCTATATTAGCCTATATTTGTTCACATTTTGAAAACGATGCTTCGGCTATGAAATATTCCCAGCTCCACATTTTTATTCTTGGACTGTTCTGGAGTAGATTTGCATGATTCAGTTAAAAAGAATCCTTACTTGTCTTAAACTGGGCCTCGGTGCAGTTCATCCTCTGTCTGGAAGATGCCGTTTCAGCTCGCTTCCCTCCTGCTTTCAGCCAGCTTTCCTGAAGAGAACGTTTAGAGCAGTGAACAGCTTTTGGGATTCTTTGTAGGCTTCATGCAGACCTCATTATTCGAAGCTTTGGTTGTTTAATATGAGCCTTTCAAACATGAAATTCAACCTATGGTGTTGGTCGGTTTTCTAGTCATTGAATGCCACAGTACTGAAATCAGGACCTGCTGTGAATGCTCCCCAAATCAAAGTGGACTGAAATTCCATTTGCAGGTCCTACAAAGGTCAACTTCTAATTTTCGTACATTTGTCTTTTTAATGAAGAATAACACTCTAAAGGTTATTAAAACTCATTATCTGTTGAAGTGTTACAGTCACTTGACATTTTCTAGGAGGAAACTTAAGAGCTCTGTCACTTACAGAACTATTTCCAGAGACTCGAGCTCCCGTGATGTGTTCCAGCCACGCTCCCACTTCCACGGCAGCAAGTTGTAAATCCTGTACGTCTAATCAGTGCATTGATGTGCATTTGGGTAGAAATAATAATAAAATGGCTCCACAACTAAAATAGATTTGCGTAGCTTTCAGCGTACTTTCTGCTGCGGTGGCAAAATGAGTGGAAAGTTCTTGTCGAGCTTGTGACTTTGTCCTCATTTTTCAAAACAAAACGCAGCAGCTTGAAGTTGCTGTAAAAATAGAAAGTTACAGTAATGCTGCCATTTAATATGGAATCCTAAACAAAACAGAAGAGGCATTAAAAGGGCCCTGCTTCATCGTAGTTACTGACAGTCCACTGCTCCCATCTAACATCTCGCTGCCTCCTTCAAATAGCACTTTTGCTTTTCACATGTGAATGTGATATTTGGATTTTTATTTTTAGAATCTTTTGTACATTTTACACAGGTCACTTCACTAAGCCCCAAACCACCAGTGGGAAGGTTACTTCAGTTTAGAAGTCGTTACCACGTTCTTCACGTTCTCAAAGGACTTGTTATATTTGATTTATTTTCAAATAAATGTTACCAACTTGGGAATAATAATAATAATAATAATGGACTGGATTTATATAGCGCTTTACAATGCCACTATTCAGTCATTCGCACACTGGTGGAGGCAGCTACAGTTGTAGCCAGAGCTGCCCTGGGGCAGACTGACAGAGGCGAGGCTGCCATATTGCGCCATCGGCCCCTCTGGCCAACACCAGTAGGCGGCAGGTGAAGTGTCTTGCCCAAGGACACAACGACCAGGGAGCCCAGGGATCGAACCGGCGACCTTCCGGTTACAGATGCGCTTCCCAACCCTCTGAGCCACGGTCGCCCCAAATGAACCGTGTTCATTTGGGGACCGGAATGAAGCAGAACATTCCTCTAAACGCTCAAACCTTGACATCCAGGATCTCACTGCTGGTAGCATTTTAAAACAAGCTTTTCTCTTTTCTCTCCACAGACGTGTTTGTCGATGGGCTACAGCAGTGCAGCACGATTTTATGTAGTTGTCGGAAACTAATCTGGCAGTTTGTTTGCTTCCTGCTGAAGTTTAGATCTTATTGAAACAGAAGTAGTTTGCTTACACTGACGGACTGCCTATAGCAGCCTACATACTTTTGCTATTTGAGGTTGTTATTTCCAATGCAACACCATGGACGAAATTGCATGTCCCAGGAACTAGCTTCAGTAACTGTGGCCTCCACCAACCCACTTGACTCTCACAGCATGCTGCTTCTTCGGCCTGTGCCTGATCAGGTCCCGTGGGGCTAATGTCTGACCACCCCAAAGCTCAGGGAAGTGACTGAACGAATAAAACTGGATAGGAACGAATTTGTCTGGGAGGGTGAGGTGTAAGTAGTGACACCACTCCTTCACATTAAAAATAAAGCATGTTGAGGTGGTTCAGGCATCTCACTAGGATGCCTCCTGGATGCCTTTTAAGCAAGGTATTTTGGACATGTCCTCCTGGGAAGAAGCCCCAGGAATCATGTCTCTCAGCTGGCTTGGGAATGTCTTTGTGTCTCCCTGGTTAAGCTAGAGTCGGTGGTCAGTAAGAGGGAGATCTAAGCTGCTGCCCCTGCAACCTGAATCTGAATAAGTGGTATAACATAAAAAGATGGACGATTGATGCTTACCGTACATGAGAACCTGAGAAAACTCCTCTATTCTTATTTCTTTTCCTTTTTTTCTTCAGACATGGAAGAACACTCTGGACCGTTATCCTGACACGCTGCTGGGCTCCTCTGAGAAAGAGTTTTTCTTCAACGAGGACACAGAGGAATATTTCTTTGACAGAGATCACGAGATGTTCCGGCACATTCTGAACTTTTACCGCACAGGGAAGCTCCATTACCCACGACACGAGTGCATCCAGGCCTTTGACGAAGAGCTGGCCTTCTACGGCATCGTGCCGGAGATCATTGGAGACTGCTGCATGGAGGTACACCCACTCTTTCGTCTACAAAGCCTCCCCCCGTGTAGTTCAAAATGTTACTAATTGTTACAAACTGCATCACAAATGAGAACCCACACAGATTGGTATTCATCAAGTTAAAGAGATAAATTGGATTTTGTTCTGTTATGAACAACAGAGGACACATTTTCAGTTGTCATCAGTCACATTATTGCTTTTCAGGTTTGTCAAATTGCTCCTAATGGTGTATGCAGTAGTCTTTGCCACTGTCTACAATCAAGGAAATAAATGCGGTAATAATAGCCTGCTGAACCATCAGGTGTAGTAGGATGTCTACTAACCACATCTAATGGGGTAAAAACGTCTAATAATGGCCATTTAACATTCTGGATAGTGCGGTATGAACAATCCTTATAGACAAAAGTGAGATTTTGGATTAAAAACACCAAAATGTTGCATATTCTTGCCCAATGACTCCATCGAGCCTCTGGGCTTCATTACAGCTCTAACAGTCCAAATGATGAGGGCAGCAGGTTTCAGCTTTATGTTCTTTTAACTGCAGTCCTTTTAGACAACTTTATAATGCCTGCATCATTTGTAGTGTACTTATGTGAACCTTTGACCTTTTATCTCTTTCTAATGGTCGCCTCTAATGCTGGTTATTCTGCTTCTGCACTCATTAAGTCTCTCTGGAGGGGAACATCATGAGCCAAACGCCTAAAGAGTGAAAACATTGATGGATCTGAGGGGACTGACTAACAAGGGCTGCTCTCAAACCCCATTATCAAACTTCGACTCATTAAAACAGCGGTGATGAGCCCTTCGAAGCGGCAGCAGCCCAAATACAATCTGATTTGCCTTTTTATTGCTCCTGATTTTGGAAAGCTCCTCACAACGGCTTTCTGTAGGAGATTTCTTTAACGAGCCTTAAACAAGTCTCTTTGTTCCCTGCCCACTCTCAGCGCAACAGATCACCTTCAGAGCTTGTTTTCCCTTTTATTAGCCGTGTCTGCACAGACTTTATTTTTATATCCCCGTTTTTATAGCTGACCCATTCATTGACTCATGAATGAGTAATTGTTCATTTTCTCTTATTTGGCAGATCTGATCATTTCCACAAATGTTGATTCAGCTCTAACAAATTCTGGTATCTAAATTTTTTTTTTTTACTTTGAGTCTTCATCAATTTCCCACAAAATTTTTTTTAGTCCTTTAGTCGACAAATTCTGTTCTTGTGTTTGATATTTACTGAAATTTGCTCGTTTACTGAATATTAAATCTCCTTCTAGATCAAACTGTAGAAGCTGCTTTCTGCTTTACATTTTACTTGTCTTGCTAAAAGCTTCCAGGAATGCCAGCAGCAGGTGCTAGAGAGAGAAACGGTGATCATTTAATACAGAATGATGTAAAAACCGGGTGAAAGTACTTTGTTTCTTAAAATCTGAAAACTCCTCTATAAAAATATATATTCCTGTCATCACTCTGTGTTTATTTTTAACTGAACGAACATCTTCAGAAAGTCGGGCGAAAAGCAAAGTTCAGCTTTCTGCTCCATCTCAACCTGGATGCCTCATATTCTCCAGAGAGCATCTGGCTTTTATCCTGTCTTCCTTCTCCCACCCCAACCGGTCACAGCAGATGGCCCCGCCCCTCCCTGAGCCTGGTTCTGCCGGAGGTTTCTTCCTGTTAAAAGGGAGTTTTTCCTTCCCACTGTCGCCAAAGTGCTGCTCATAGGGGGTCATATGATTGTTGGGTTTATCTCTGTATGTATCATTGTAGGATCTACCTCACAATTATTGTTGTGATTTGGCGCTTTATGAATAAAATTGAATTAAATTTTCTAATAATTTTTACCTTTATGATGTTGAACCATGCCCCTTCTTTGAATTATTGTGGTTCAATATCAAAGCAGATAACTGAGCAATCATTTGTAGCACATTTATAAATGATTAAACTCCATCAGCCTTACGAGAAACCACCAACTGATCTCAAACCACACAGCATTATTCCCAAACGTTACAGAAAAGACAGCTGTGTGACCGAAGTTATTGCAGCAGTGACCGACCTACTTGCTTTTCATGTGGCTCCTTTAAAGACGGGGACCAGGTGTGAGATTAGTCGCAGTCAGTTCCTGTCTTCAAACCAACTTTGGTGGGTCAAGACAGCAATAACACAGGGATAAGAAGAGTCAGCCTGCTATAACTTTTCATGCATTGTTGTATGAAGCCTGGGGTGGACTGGTCACCAATGGAGCGTGCAGATTCCACATATCAGGCATGACTCTCTCAGCCACAGACTAGGCCGAATGTAGTGTAAGGGAAAGTTTTAGGCGTGTGTTTCTCAGCTGGAGAGCAGAGAGTTGCTTTATTACAAACTGTTCCTTTTTATAAGCCTGAAATTTATGTGTTGTAGCTAACATCATGTACTCTGTGTAAAACACAAAGTGTTATTTCAGTCAGATCCTGAGCCATCTGTGCGTTAATGCTGTTATTGTTCCATGTGCCTAAACGCACGCAGTGCTTTGGGATTTTCTGCACTGTGTAAAGCAGAATCAGAGTTTTGCACCATGGCTGCAGTCTCACAAGCTATAGTTCAAAAGCCTTGTTATGTCTGAAAAAGTATGTGTGCTTGGTTTGTTGGCTTCGTTGGCCACTGATGCTGCAGCTGCTGTGGTCAGCTGATAGAGAGAAACAGCCACACTCACGAGTGAAAAGATCAAGCATAACCTGACTGTCATTCATAAACTAGAACTTGCAGCCTATGATGGGTCATTTTCATATATTTATTAACTCTCAGACTCTGAAGGTTTGCTGTTGATTTCATTGAGCAAAACAAGATGCCCCCTCCCTGTATGGAGGTTCAGAGAGGTGTTTAAAAAAAGTGATGCTCTGCAGGAGAGCGGAAAAAATCTCTCATCAAAACAGACGGTTTTCTTAATCATCTACAGAAGTGTAATATTCATTCTTCCTTTAAACTGACAGCTTTATTAAATATTCAATACCAAAGCTTACTGTAATCTGATTACTTTTTCAAGTAAGCAATGAAGTAAGGGATTATGATTGCAAAAAAGTAATTAGATTACTGCTACTTTCCCATAAGCATCTGCGTTACTAAACCGGGATTTTGATTGTGAGAGTGTCTCATGACAATGATGTCGAGCGTGTGACGTCTGTGGCAGCAACAGACGTGATCAACAATGGATAATATGGAGTGCGGGAGAGAGTACGAACATGCAGCGTTTAAGCTTGGAAGTACTCACATTACTTTGAGTTTGATTTTGTAAAAAGTGACAAAACCATTAGTGTCCACTGTACATTCTTTGTGGGACGAAACTTCTTTATACAGCAAAAAATTTAATTTCAAATCTGAGCGAGTGCTGAGCACGCTGCCATGAGAATGTGAAATTCACAGAGAAACCCCCGGATCCTCCCACTGACATGACCGCTGTGGCACCGGTGCAAACTTCCCCCGCCCCACTCCTGCTAAGCAGGTGACAATAGATTTAAGAGCAACAGGACTCAGTGCTGCTGAATCTTTGATTTTCTTTATTTTCTGCTGTGTTTCACTTGCATCTATTTGAAAGAGTGAGTGCAAACACAAAACATTTTATTTTATTTTATAGTAAAGTAACGGGACTACTTTAACGGACGCAGGATTTAATTCTGGCATGTTAAACCATCTATTGTTACATTTGTACTTGAACTATGCATCGTAGATATTAATTTGACTAATTATAATGTCGACATTTTGTAACATCAATCCAATTAGTCCCACAATGAGTTGCCTTTTGACAGACATGTTATGAAATAGCGCTTTGAAGGGAAGCAAAGCAGGAAACATTGATGCTGCTCTGTGTGCGCACTGCTGAGAGAAGGCAGGGAGTGATGGCTTATCTCTGTCAGCCTGAAACACTGGAACCTACTCTGCTCCCTTTGAAAAGGAAAACGTGCATCCTCGTATGCGTCTAGCAATAGTATTCTCCTCCTTCCTCACTCTGACTCTCTGTTGAGTTCGGTTTACGTCTGCTCTGTTTCAGTAACATATCAGTATTAGTGCAGAGCGGGTCTGTGTGGGGCTCAGAGTGAGGACTGAGTAAACAGCACCAGGACAGAGCCAAAGTTTTGTTAATGCACTCAAAGCTTTGACCCATCCAGCCCTGCCAATTACGCACTCTTCCTGATCACATCTCTCCCTCTCATCCCAGATAGATGAACACTCCAAGCAGCAACTGACACACACACACATAGCAGCACAAAATAAGACATGCCTTTTGTGTTAAATGTACAGCCATTGTTTTATTATTTGATGGACAGAGGAGTTGCGCTCATCAGCACAGACTGACTCGCCGTGATTATATGTTGGCAAATGATCCATATTTATATATTGGATCTTGATTTATTGCAGACCTTCACCAATCTGTTTTAGAGGGATTACAGTCAGTGCGAGTAAACCATGTCAAAGTCGTGTCTTTGCCCCAGATTAGGGGAAAAGTATTGTATTGTTTATTTGTAGTTTATGCCTCAGAAAGTATTCAGTAAACTATATCTTTCAGACATAGTTGTGAAAATTGTCTTCCTTCTCCCACCCCAACCGGCCGTGGCAGATGGCCCCGCCCCTCCCTGAGCCTGCCTCTGCTGGAGGTTTCTTCCTGTTAAAAGGGAGTTTTTCCTTCCCACTGTCACCAAAGTGCTGCTCATAGGGGGTCATATGATTGTTGGGTTTTTCTCTGTATCTATTATTGTAGGGTCTACCTTACAACATAAAGCACCTTGAGGCAACTGTTGTTGTAATTTGGTGCTGCACAAATAAAATTCAATTGATTTGAAAGTTGTTACAAACTCTAAAACTAAGATTTAAAACATCGTAAATATTGGGAAGCATTGTTCTAATTTAATTATTGAGCCAATGATGGGCTATTTCACCAAAGGAGCTCTACTCTGATGCTTATTTGATAAGAAGTATACCACATAACTAACCAAAATAATACTTTCTTGTCACTAATATCATAGCAATAACTGCAATGACCATTAAAGTGACAACAGAAACAGATATCTATTAGTTAAAAACATTAGTTAATTACTTTAAAGTATTTCTCCTTCTTTGCCTTCCAAACGGCAATATTCTGAGGTTCTTTAAACGATGTAAGTAAAATATTGCTGAGTTGGAGCTTCACCTCATCACAAAATTCATGGTTTACTCTGATTGGTCAACTCCAGAAACCTGAGCAAGGCTCTCATGTATCAGCATTAGAAAAGGACAAATAAGTATCTGAAAGGATTTTGTATGACTTCTGTCTGTGGATGTTTTGGCTCAAGGATAGGCTACGAGGGCAGCCCAGCTGCTTGTAGGCAGTTTAAAGTCACGAGGTCTTTCCTTATCTACAGCGTAGGTGCACGAGGGGACTCTGTGTGAGCACAGACTATCAGAAATGGATGGTTGTTGTGCCTGTAATGTGTTCAACTGTTCTCCTTTCATAGTAAATGGAGTTTGTATTTTTATCTGTCTTCTGAAAAATTCTTTCCACATGAGAAGAAACCTGATCTCCTCACAAACTACACACAGTTACAGAATCCCTTTGTTTTGTGCTCAGCCACATCAGGCACTTAATGTAAGCGACACTAAAGTTTTTCTTTTCCATTTCCCTTTCCTGTGAAGGAATACAGAGACAGGAAAAAAGAGAACCAGGAGCGTCTGGCAGAGGACACGGAGGCCAACGAGTCGATAGACGCCCCACTTCCTCCTGACAGCACCCCCAGGGAGCGTTTGTGGCGAGCCTTCGAGAACCCCCACACCTCCACCATGGCGCTTGTCTTCTACTATGTCACCGGCTTCTTCATCGCTGTGTCAGTGATCGCCAACGTGGTGGAGACGGTGCCCTGCCGGCCTCCAGAGGGCAGAGTTAAGGACCTTCCCTGTGGGGAGAAATATCAGCTGGCCTTCTTCTGCATGGACACGGCCTGCGTGCTCATCTTCACCTTCGAGTACTTGATGCGCCTGTTCGCCGCGCCCAGTCGCTGCAAGTTCATGCGCTCTGTGATGTCTGTGATTGACGTAGTGGCTATAATGCCGTACTACATCGGCCTGGTGATGCCCGAGAACGAGGACGTGAGCGGCGCCTTCGTCACCCTCCGGGTTTTCCGCGTCTTCCGGATCTTCAAGTTCTCACGTCACTCTCAGGGTTTGAGGATTTTGGGCTACACGCTCAAGAGCTGCGCCTCCGAGCTCGGCTTCCTGCTCTTCTCCCTCACCATGGCCATCATCATCTTCGCCACCGTCATGTTCTACGCCGAGAAAGGCACCAAAAGCTCCGACTTCACCTCCATCCCGGCCTCCTTCTGGTACACCATCGTCACCATGACGACCCTGGGGTGGGTAAACATCAGTTCAGTGTTGTGTGTTTGCTGGCCTGACGTGTAACAGATTTTTATCCTGCTACTGATGACTGTACGCCTGTTCAGATCGTCCCCATGGCAACCTTGGCATGTTCGGTTTCCGTAAACACTCTCGTGTCAGGACATGGATACGTCCTCAATGTTGTTAGTTATGGAAGACAGCTTTACTGTCTGTTTCCACCATGAAAAGAGATGAAGCGTGTGCGTTTGTGCGTCTGTGTGTTTGCTTCCCACTCGTTGCTTGTCGAGTACGGTGGTGTATCTTCACCCTGCTGCCGCCTACACTCATCACCGCTGCCATGTGGATGGAGTTCGAATGTGTGTGTCTGTGTGTGTGTGTGTGTGTCTTCACCCTGCAGCTCTCCAGCCCTGATCCATTATCTGCTGTTCAAAGAGCCTTTGGAAACATCAGAAATAAAACGTGAGTCAGGAACCTGCCATAAGCTCTGAGCGAGCCGACCATACTGCTTTTTAACAACACACATTCAGCGCGTCTTCTCTATACGACTCTTTACACCTACCTGTCTGTGAATGGAGAGAAAGAGAGTTCAAAAGGTGTGAATGGGAAAGTGTGAATTGCCGCGAATGACTCAAACTGCTCAGCATTGTAGTAAACAATCATCAGTGTGAAAATGTAAAGAGTTGAAACACTGACTTATTTGGGTGAAAGAAAATAAAAGGTTTTTATGTTGTTTTTTTCCAGCACAATGCTGGCTATTAAAACCCTGCACTTTGCATCTTTGCATCACATCCACTACAAAACAAGATTAATGGGTTAGAGAGTTTTATAAAGCTTAAAGTCACGTAAATGATGTTTTGGGAATTTTGCAATCTCACGTGTTGTGCTGCCACCAGATTGTACAGAGGGAGCAGTTTGAAAAGATTACATTTTCTCTAGAAACAAAACTCTTTTGCTTCCAGGTTTGACTTATTCTCCTCTCATACCAGCGCTGATGTAGCTGGTTTGCCTGGGTGGCGCACCCATCGTTCACAAGCGTACTGCAGAAGGTACTCATGCCCTAAGCACCGGTATAATTGCTATGGAACTGTGTCGACGTCACCATTGGTGTGCAAAGTGACCAGTAATACTGTGGCCCTAACACAGCACCAATTAGGGGGGAAAAACCTATTCCATTAAAATTAGCATCACTTTGATTGTACAACAAACGAATGCAGTTTCACATCTCCTTTATAGGACAGAAGGCTTTAATGCTTAAACGCATTCAGTTTAAAGTTTCATAGCTCTGATGTGAAGCCATCACATTAGAAATAAACAGCAGCACTTAGCGCTCACTCAACATTAAAACAATTAACTCAAATTAAAATGTTCTGTGGGCTGAAACATTAACCCCTACACGTAAAAACAAACACATCTGAAGAGAGACAGACCCCTCTCACTTTGAGTTATGACTGGCTATAACCCAAAAGGACATCTTGTACATAATGAGGTTTGCAAGCAGGTATAGGAAAACAGGAGCATGTGCAGGTCATGTGGTGTCCATATTAGTTGACTGGTGATCATCATCAGTCTATTCTTAGTGGTCCTCTGTGTGGAGGACTGTGTGGCCACCATCCACCCCAGCCTCCATCTGCTAACAGATACAATTCACAAATACATTTTAATGGAATTATTTGACAAATTACAAGGTTTAATGTGTGGTGCTGAAGAAGTGTTGTCTAGTTTATGGTTGTAACTCTTAACCAAGCTTGTTAACTGATTACTTAGTACTCCACTATGTCACTTAAATATAGTCACTTCTGGCTTCAAAACAAACATCAAAATCTGGAGTTTAGAAACCAACTGGTAACAATGTTTTCAAAAGTAATGTTAAAAATGTTAAATATAAAACTTTGTCATAATCCCCAAAGTCTAACAAAACACATGCACCTCTCCTCTCCTCTCCTTCCTGCACTGCATGCTGGGAGTGTGAGTGAATGGGTGTGTGAAGGTGTTTGGTGAGTGCATGGAGCTGCTGAGTGAGTTTGGGACATTTGGACTGTTTTTGGGCTTATGGGTGGTTAAAAGGTAAGGCAAGTTTATTTCATTGTGTTGTGTGAAGTGAAGAATTTTAGTTAATTGGCCAGTTTTACCTTGAGTCATGGCGTCCCTCCTCAGTGAGGGTTCGCCTCCCCTGTCTATTAGACATGGGGCCAGGGTGGTGGCACCCCAGCAGTACACCGTGGAGCAGGTTCTGCTAGCTGTTGGTGAACAGGTGGGCCATGAGAATATAACTTATGGCTCTCAGATGAACAAGGCTGTGATTGCTTTTGGTTCACCTGTTGGTTGAAAGGGGGATCATTCTGGATGATTTGTTTGAGGCTGTTTTGCCACTGTTTGTGTCATCTACGCGGGTCACCGTGTCCGGCGACCCGCCGTTCATCCCAAATGAGCTACTTGAAAAGGAACTGACCCGCTTTGGAAAGTTTGCTAGCGGGTTCAGGGTTGTTCGTCTTGGCTGCAAAGACACCAGACTGCAGCACGTTCAGTCACTAAGAAGGCAGGCCTTCATGTACCTGAACGATCCTTCGCAGACACTGGAAGTGTCGTTTAAGGTAAGATATGAAAACGGCTTATATACTGTTTACGCCAGTGCAGGTAGCATGAAGTGCTTTGAGTGTGGTGATGTTGGCCATAAACGCTCGTCCTGCCCTCACAAAGAGCAGGAGGTGCGCCGTGAACAAGAGGCTCATGCTAGTGGGGCGAGTGAGCAGGAGCGCGCTGTAGATGCCGGTGTCATGCCAAACTAGGTATCCCCGACAGAATTTGTTTCCCCTGTGCTGGGAGCACGCAGGAAGTACTGATGTTTTCATTTTGTGAAAAAGTGAAAAATTAGTATCGTTACATTACCATTCAGTTTGAAGGTTACAACAGAAAATTATATATTTATTGCTCACGGAGTATCAGATGGGATTATTTTAATAAACCATTAACATTTTGGCTGATAACTATTTTTATTCTCCTGTAACTTTACTATATAAAGAGCTAAATCCTCCAAAGTTTCAGGAGTAGTTAGTCATAATAATAAGTGTTTGTGAACAAAAAATCAGCAATGTGGGATACTGTTTGTCCGTGATTTACACAGGGAGAACAAATTGTGGCAGGATCAGCCTGATATTATTTGTATCCCACTATAACTTTGTTGTATAACGAGCTAACATTTCAAAAATGTCAGGAGTAGTTAGTCATAATAAGAAGTGTTTGTAAACTAAAAATCAGCAATGTGGGATACTGTTTGTCTGTGATTTGGACAGTCCAGCGTGTGATCCCGATGCAGGGGAAACAAATTCTGTCGGGGATACCTAGTTTGGCACGACACCTGCACGGGACAACAGCCGGCTTGTAGCGGTGCGGACGAGCAGCGCTGTCATCGGCGAGCCGCTAGCGGCGCAGGGTGACAGAATGGGGGTCGCAGACAGTGCGCCACAGGCTGGGCTAGAAGAACAGGGGATAGTACACGGGACTAATGAGGTGGAGGATGGATGTGATGACATACAGGACAGGGAAAGTGTGGAGGAAAATCAGGACAGTGGACAGACCAAAGTAACGGCAAGTGAGGTGGGTATTGTGAATGTAGTTTCAGGTTCTTTGAGCGCGGAAAATGAGGAAGACGACTTGTTGGAAGATGATTCCCTGTCACGATGCTCTGATGTTGTTTCACAAGAAGTCCATCAGCAGTCGTATTCCTTAGAAGATATAAACCACTTTTTGGATGAGACACTTGGTATGCAGTCTGTGGAAGTCACTGAGTTTTTTTTCCAGATGTTGATCTTTTTATAAAATCTGTTCTGAAAATAAGAAGAATTGTTGGTTATGAACAATTGAGCAAACAGAAAAGATTCTGACTAAGTTAAGGAGGGAAAAACGAGGAAAAGCTCCTTTAAAAGCATAGTAAAATGTTTGGAGCACTAAGGGTGTCTTTCTGGAAGAGTCTCACTGTCTTTTCTCTTTTTCTCCCCCTCTTCTCTCTGTCTTATACGGCAAATTTGAGAGTAGGTACACTTAACACAGGGATAGGGAAAGGCGTGCCGTCTTAGTGGAGCTTAGCAAGAACAAAAACATTGATGTGTTCCTTTTGCAGGAAACACAGCACTATGGATAATGAGACAGAATGAGGAATGAGTTGGAGTGGGCAGGCTTTTTTAAGTCATGGTACTAACCTCAGTGCGGGTGTAGCAATTTTATTTTCTAGGCACCTTCAACTGTCACATGTTTCTGTCTGTGAGATAGAGCAGGGAAGGGCACAGGTAGTAAAAGCAACCATCAAGCTGCAGGTCGTGTGCGATTATTTCGTAAAATTAATGATGAGTTATCAAAATTAAATAGTGGTTCAATAATAGTGGTGGGAGGGGACTGGAATTGCACAACCCACCCTTCAGTTGACAGAAACACAGGAGAGCCTCACCCACCTTCGGGCTCACTTTTGTCTACAATCGTTCTTCAGAATGATTTGACTGATGTGTGGAGGAAGCTCCATCCCACAACCAGACAGTATACATATGTTAAAGTTTCTGAGAGCAGTGTGAAGGCAGCTAGGCTTGATAGATTATATGTCAACCAGATGTATAATAATAGACTAGTTAAAGCAGAGATCTCATCTGTTGGTTTTTCCGATCATCATTTAGTGACTGCAGATATTTCTTTATTGATGCATTCTAACATCTGTTCGCACTGGCGCTTTAACGTGCAGCTGATTCATGACAAAGAGTTCTGTCGAGCTTTTTCTGACTTCTGGTGCCACTGGAAACAAAGGAAAACAGACTTTTGCAATTTGGCTCAATGGTGGGAGGTGGGGAAAACACAGATTAAGCTTTTTTGTCACCAGTACACATCACATGCACCGGCCACTGTTAAAGACTGCTTTGAGGACTTAGAACGAGAGCTCAAGAGGCTAGAGACTGAGATTATAAGTGGGACAGATAATACAAATAATACCTGGGACAGTAGGAGGAAGGCTTTGGGCAAGTTTCTTCACGAAAGGTAAAAGGGTGCTCTTATTAGGACTCGGATTTCTACTATTAAAGAAATGGATACCCCAACAAGGTTCTTTTTTAAGCTGGAGAAAAGGGTTCGAGAGTCACACCAAATGTTGCAAATGGGAAGGTGACATCTGACTCAGTGAAAATGTGGATGCTTGCCATTGACTTTTATGCCAGCCTCTTTAGTGCTGACACGTGTGACCCTGAATGTGTGACGAAGATGCTGGTGGGGCTGCCACGGCTGGATGAGGCTGAATCAGCTGTGTTAGAGTCTGCTATTTCCTTTGAGGAGATGTCTTCAGCGGTTCAACAACTCAACGGTGGTCGGTCATCAGGAGTTGATGGTCTTCCTGCGGAATTTTACCAGGAATTCTGGTCACTGCTAGGAGAGGACATTCATGAGGTTTTCACATTCAGTATGAGCACTGGGATCTTGCCAACGAGTTGCACGAGGGCAGTTTTGACTTTACTGCCAAAGAAAGGGGACCTGGACTTGCTCAAAAATTGGAGGCCTGTCTCTTTGCTTTGTACGGACTACAAGATTCTTGCAAAATGTCTTTCTAACAGGTTGAAGACCTGTATTGACATGATTGTTGATGTGGATCAAGCATAGTGTGTCCCTGAAAGAACTATTATGGACAACTTGTTTTTAATTCGAGACATTATTGATCTGGCCAAGCTCAAGGACTTGGATTTGGGGTTTTTATATCTGGATCAAGAAAAAGCTTTTGATAGAGTTGATCACCACTATTTGTTTAAAACTTTGGAAGCTTTTGGGTTTGGGAACATTTTCATTTCTTGGATCAAATTGTTGTATTCAAACGCTGCTGTCATGTTAAAGGTGGGGGAGGGTTAAGTCGGCCTGTTCCAGCTCAGAGGGGCATCAGGCAGGGATGCCCTCTTTCTGGTATGTTGTATACGCTGGCCGTTGAACCCCTTTTACACCATCTTAGACAGGGACTCTCAGGTTTTACCTTTGAAGAAGCAGGAAGTCCAGTAAAATTGTCAGCTTATGCTGATGATGTTACGGTTTTTATAACCAGTCAATGTGATATTAAAACACTCAGACAGACACTGGACTTATATGAGCGAGCATCCTCCGCGAAGGTTAACTGGTCAAAGTGTGAAGGTTTCATTTTGGGAGGGTGGGTTGATGAAGAGGAGCCAGTGTTACTGGCAGACTTACAGTGGAACAGGGAGGGACTGAAGTGTTTGGGAGTGTTTTTGGGAACTGATGCCTTTCAGGGGAAGAACTGGGAGGGTTGCTGCCCGGTTGTCTCGATGGACTTGGGTCCTGCCACAGTTGTCCTACAGGGGAAGGACTCTGCTTGTTAACAACCTGGCAGCTTCTGTACTCTGGCACCGTGCTACTGTTGTTGAACCTCCAGCCTCTCTTATCAAGGAGATACAAAAAAGACTGGTTAATTTCTTTTAGGGAGGGTTTCATTGGATCAGGTCTGCTGTGCTGTCTCTACCTGTATCAGAGGGGGGTCAGAGTTTGATTGACCTTCGCAACCGTATCACAGCGCTTCGTCTTCAGACAGCACAGCGTTATCTTTATCAAAGACAACAACCGCCCTGGTTCAAGACTGAATCTACGCTGCTTCACAGAATAAAGGACCTGACATATGACAAGCACCTGTTTCCTATAGACTTGACTGGCATGGACCTTTCGCAGACCTCTGTTTTTTACCAGTCTGTTTTGACTGCTTGGAAGACTGTTTTTAAAGTACAGAGAAACTGTTCTCAATTTTATGGTGATTTTGTTGAGGAGCCTTTTTTTTTTACAATCCCTTGGTGCCAAGTAGGATGCTCAGCACTGCTAGTGTGCAGAGGTTCCTGGTAAATGCTGGTCTTACTAAGCTGGCGGGCCTGAGGACGGCGGGGCAGTGGAAAACGGCTGCCAAGCTGGCTCAGGAGACTGGAATCAAGTGGGTGGAAGAAGTCATGGGTGGTCTTCCTGGACTCGTAAGGGCTGCGCTGGGGACTCGCTCTGCAGGTGATCGACCAAATTCAGCTAATTTTCCCTCGTTGTCTGTTTGTGCCGCAGTTGTGGAGCAGGATGAGGAGGGAGGCTCTCTTCTTTCCTTTCGAACACCTGTTCTGGGTGACCTGTCAACGATTTCGAAGAAGGCTATATACGAGGTGGCTGTAAAGGTGCTGAACAGGGGATTGTTGGCTGGTGTTCTGGAGTCGAAGTGGTCAGGTGTGTTGGCTCCGGGGTCATCTCCAAGGGGCAGCTGGAGGTCCCTGTACAAACCTCCCATAGAGAAACGCAGTGCGGATCTCCAGTGGAGAATAGTGCATGGGGCCGTGGCTACGAACAGACACGTGGCACATATGGATCCACGGACAGGGAACCACTGTCCTTTCTGTCTGACTGAGGAAACACTGCAACACCTATGGCTTGGCTGTCCCAGGCTAGCTGGCCTTTTTTCATTGCTGCGGCAGTGGCTTGCTGGCCTTGGGAGTGTTTTAGAGGAGGGTCTCTTTATCCTGGGTCTGAGGTACTCTGCAGCGCAGCGTAGGAAGGTTTGCTTGATTAATTTTTTAATAGGTCGGGCTTAGAGGAGTATATGGCTCACAAAAAGGAACAAAATGAAGGGAACAGGATCTGTTAATTTAGGAATTATGTTTAAAGGGTTAGTAGGTGCACATTTGAAAGTTTGTTTATTACAAGATGGTGTCCAACATTGAAGAGTTTGTCTCTATTTGGGGCATTAATGGAGTTTTGTGTATTATCACTGATGATAATTTAGTTTTAAATTTTTGAAGAAAGCTGAATGGAGAGTCTTCTGGTTTTGTTTTTCTTTTTTTTTGTGTTTATTGTATTTGGGTGGGGTTGATGGGGGGAGGGGAGGGTCGTTCATATGTTGATTTGGCATTCATTTTCAGTTATGGTTGTAAGTTGAGGCATTGATATAATAAAGGTGTGTCAAAGGTCTCCTCTCCTCTCCTCTCCTCTGTCTCCAGGTCCATTACTTATCAGCAGGGAGAGGCTGACCTCTAAATGGATTCTGCAGGCAGCAAAACATAACCAGGGCTTTTACCTCCTCCCTCTTTCCTTCATTTCTTCTCCTCCTGTCTTTCTACACCCTTGTAGCGAGTATCCCTTTCTTTCCTTCGCTTCGTTACTGTTTTCCTTCCCTTTGGCTTCCCACCAGAAAACATGTGTGCTAACAGAATAAATAAAACTGCACTGTGATGGATGAATTGCCTCAATGGCCCAAATATTGACCTGTGGAAATCAGGTCAGCAGTCACCAGCCTCTTCAAAGCTCTTCTTTAAAAATCTCCTCTGATGTTTGATGTTCATAAATTAAATAGAAAAAAATTAATAAAGCTGTCAAAATAAAAATGAAATTTGATATTGGAAATGATGGACATCATTTCATTTCCCCGGAGCTTTGGAGCAGAGAGACCCACAGTTAGCATCTGTGCTTGTATGAAGGCCCCAGTAATGCTGAGCAGTATGGACACGTTTTCATCAGAGTGGTAAATATGTTGACTCATTATCTGCTAGTTTGTGTTCAAGCACTGAAGCCAATGCAGAAGCGCCTTAAAGCTGCATTCTTTCCAAAGACCAGCAGGGGGCGACTGCTGTGGTTGCAAGAAGAACTCCAATTAGAGAAATCCTGCCTCAGTAACAGCTTTTCTAATGAGTCTATGGACTCATTCAGTAGCTTTAAATCTACTGACTATAGCATGATTTTAATCTGACATATTATGGTACTCACTGGAATCAAAAAGAAGGATAAAGCGAGATATTAGGGCTGGCCTTCTGTGTGACTCACAACTCACTGCTATTGGTCTTTTCCACTCGTTTATAGGGTTTTCCAGGGTTTTCCATTGTTGTGTTGTTTGTGCTGCATACAAATGACATTATGGGACTTAAGACCACGTTGGTATAATGACCCCAAAAACATTGAACTGGTACTCAGTTGTAATGGAAAACAACTGAAATCAAGTAGAATCAAGTCGAGTAGGTACTAGTGGAATAGAGACATGTGACAACCACGCTTTACTCCTCGCTTTCAAAACAAAAAGATGGTGACGGCTCGAGGCTTCACAGCAGTGGGTGATTCCAGGATGTCAATGGCCATCTTTTATATACAGTTGCATACAGTGTTTCTTGAGTTGCTCAAAAGACTAAGAATAAGAATCCTTTCTTATGTGTGTCAAACAATGAAATTTTGTTTGGTAGCTCTCGGCACAGAGAGGAAGCACTTAGCTCACCCTTTTTACATACTGATGTATATACTATACATGCATATATACACACAGAACTACACTTTTATATCTATGTACAAACACAGAAGAAAGACACTATAAAAAGCAGCACTATGAAAAAATTGAATCCACCCTATCCATTCGTGCAGGCGTGCAGAATAAATATGTGCAAAAGGTCACAGCATTGAAATGGATTTCACAGCTCTGAGGAAGAAGCCGTCTCTCAGTCTGGTCTTTATGTTTCATATGCTTTTAAGTAGGAAGCAGTTTAAACAGTCATATAGGCAGGAAACACCCGTTCAGTATAGATGCTTGAAGTAAATCTAACTAAAAACAGATGAATGATGGGAACATGATCATCAGGGACATGAATGTTATTTCTCATATTTTTGCTGTTGTCTGATTTTAAATGAAGGCTTTTTGTACAATGATTGACTTTCAGAGACTTTCAAATGCAGCTTGAATTTTGATTTTCAGCTGGGATTTTAAACCTTCTTCTCTACGTACAGTCCTCCGCTCTTTCATCTTCTTCTTTTCTTTACATC
The DNA here is from genome assembly GCF_056152115.1 of Neolamprologus brichardi. Classification (NCBI taxonomy): domain Eukaryota; kingdom Metazoa; phylum Chordata; class Actinopteri; order Cichliformes; family Cichlidae; genus Neolamprologus; species Neolamprologus brichardi. The sequence continues at coordinate 32,767,868 of NC_142123.1, forward strand.
CCCCGGCATATCACTCGTCTTTTTATCTCTCATTGCTTCTCTTCCTCCTTTCTCTCTCCAGCTTGTTTCTTGTCTGTGGTCCAATCTGCTCATTTGTTTCTCTTTGTTCAGTTTGTTATCACTGTTTTTCATCGCGCTGCTTTTATTGCTTTGCTCCTGTGTTTTATCACTGCGCAAATAAACTGGAAGTGAAATCATAAACCCATTGCAGCCCGTCCAGAAGCAATATATGTGAGGGGAAACATAATCTGCTGGAGCTCATTCAGAGAGCTGTTGCCAGGAAAATGTGCACGCTGTTTGTCTGCACTTCAGATAATCCACGCTTTCCTTCAGGTGGTCTGATAAAAAGCATTTAAATGGAACAATTAATAGTTTACCTCACTGGGGAAACACTCTATTCACCTGTTGATGAGCTGAAATTATCTCATTAAGATTTTCTTCTACTGTTCAGCTGGAAATTAAAAAGTGGCCACGACACGGAAACTAGACTAGAATACAAACGAGACGCATTTGTATCGAGGACTCTCCGGTGCAGTTTCAAATATTAACGAGATTTTTTTCAGAAGCAAAAAACTTTTTAAAAGACACTAAAAGGGGGTTCAAAGTCCCAACTCAGTGTTGGATCAGTTAATATGTCGATGATGTTGGAGTAGCTCATCCACACTTTTTCTTTGTTTTCGTTTTCTTTCTAAACATTTCTAAGTTAATCATAAATTTCATAGTTTTGCATATGAAAGGAATATTATTCAAGCACAAAGCAATATTGCTAAAAGATAGTCAGCTATTTGCTTGGTGAGTTTGTGCAAAATCATCTGAATTTTAATCGCGTTCATTTTTCACCAGTCAAGCTCTGGTTAGTTTCTGGGAGAACACACTGGTTGTTAGTACGGGTCAAACACACATTTATGGCTCTCGGGAGGTTAATCCAACCTGAAACACATTAGACAAACACGAGCGTATAAGAGCAACTTTATTACCCCCTCTGTATAGTTCAGCCGTACAGAGTTTGCACTGCTGCAGAGCACTTTACCATCGTATTATTTATAGGAACGAGATAGGAAGCAGCCATTTCCTCTGAGGAACAGGATGTATATGAGCCTGAGAGCAAGAGCAGCACTGGCCTTATAAAACAGAATTATAGGCCATCTCAACACATGGCATACACTGTTAATGTTTTAATAGAGAGGAAGAGGAGGGGAGGCAGAGGATTCAGACAAACACAGCTCCAAGTAGAAGAAAATGAAAAAATTATAATCAGAGTCCAAAAAATCCTTCAGCTAACAGGCTGCCATATAAAATGGCCACGGGCATGGGCTGATTGTTCTGAGACTCATGCACCGTGTGTTTGAGTGCCTTTAAATATTTAAAGTCGCTAAAGTGACACCCAAGTGAAAATAAGCCGACACAAATGGACTAAAATAACCAACGATTTCACTAGTTCAGAAATATTGTTGGCACATGTGGTTGATTTCTCACCTCCAGTACTTTGCTGGAGATCCAAAGTTGCTCAGATGTGCAATTCTCATATTTTAACTGTTGGAAATTTTCAGTAGGATTTTAGAAATAGACTGATTCTTGAATGTTATCTAAGACAAGATTCTGAAAAGTTATAAGGCGCGATTCTTGAATACTGTAATGCTTCAGGTGAGATTTTAGAATCTGAACCTTTGGCAAGATTTTGAGATGCTGGAAAGGATTCAAGGCAAAAGTCTTAATTTAACCAATGACTGTGACATTTACTAGGGGTGGGAGAAAAAATGGATACTGTGTAGCATCGTGATATTTTGTTTGCTAATAATGTATGGATACAGGGACAGCAGAAATCGATACTTTGTTACAAAAAGGTTTTTGTGCTCTGACTTCAGAGCATGTTGATCCTTTTTCTGAGCAAGAATCCTGACATTCCTTCACTGTCCAAATGTGTTTAACTTGTTTTGGCAGCAATAAACATGACAGTTTACTTATTTTCATTTAAGACACGTTTTATTTTAATTAAGTTTAAAACTTTTTTATTTAATGTAAAATGATAAAGTTTACCTTTATGTACAGAATTTGAATATTGCAAAATATTTTTAAAAATTGCAATAATATTGTATCGTGCGTTAAGTATTGTGATAATATCGTATCGTGGGATGTGTGGTGATTCCCACCTCTAACATTTACATTGTTGGATGAGAACTTGCCTACAGATCCTTAGCAAAGTGAAGAATGTACAGAGAACCACACAATGTTGCTTTCACCTACCTTTAAAGAGATGGTTGAAGATTTGACTTTATATATTATGTAAGAATAAAACATTGGTTCCTGATGTTTTATTAGGTAAGAGTTCATGACAGTATTGCACCAATGTTGGTCTCCGCAAAGGTAGAAAGAAAACTCCTGAACAAACAACACAGTTAAATGAAATTTGCCTCTTTTTTTTAATCTTACAGAAGATTAATTTAGCTTTGTCCTGTGTGAGAGAGACACAGAGAAAAATAGAGGGAATCACGTGATCACCTTGATAGGGATTTGCTGATCTATGTGACCTTACATCTATCCTATCTTACTGGGCTGCGATGGAGTAAGAACTCCACCAGAGATCCATAACAGAGGAGAAATCAACTGCTGTCTCCTTGGCGGAGAGCTTTGAGGGCCACAGTGTGACACCGATCAATAAGCTGCGATCGATCGACTCCTGGCAGCAACTGTAATGAGTCTCTGATCTATGCTGTTCTAGATCTATGCAGGAAGTTTAAGTGAAGGGCAGCAGATCTAGAAGTCCAGATGAGTGCTGGATACATTAACCCTTTAAAGCCGGTCGGAGTGGGCATGCTCCGTTTTGCGTAACTATTTTTAAATCCCGGTAGCTCTGCAACCATGTGAGGAAGCGCAATAATTTTTTTTGCATATGAAACCGGAGGAGTTGTACTTACATTTTATGCCATCAGCTTGTCCTCGGTCACAGTTTCCTTCCACATATAACTTTGCAAAAACTGCATAAAAAGCGCTTGCAGCAACAAAAACATAATATTCCAGAAACACGCTTTGCCGATCTGATCAGCTGTTCATAACACTTCCTATGTCCATCAGCGCGAACTATCGCATGTCCGCCATGACCTGCCCAAAACCGGAAGTGACGTCATTTTCGCGGAAATGTAGTTTTTTTTTGTTTTTTTTTACCATCAAGGCCTCATGAGCCTATACTGGTGTTTTTAAAAGTTATGTTTGACTTTATGACTTTCTGAGTCGTTTCTGGGATGCTTAGGACTCATATTGCACTGCTGGAAATAGTTTATTTTGATGCATATGCTGCTTTTTTGCAAATTTGCATTATAATATTTATTTTCGTTTTTCCTGCAGTGTATAAAAATTGGTATATTTCAAAAATAAAACTATGAAGACACTCAAAATAAATTTCCTGTGGTGGGAAACTATTTTGTGCAACTTTTTTGTGTTTACAGTTTTGAGGGATAAGCCTCTTAAATTTCTCTAACTAGAAATATATGTTAAAAAAACAAAAACGATTTTCAATTTTTTTGTAGTTTATTGCACTTTTTTGCAACTTATGTAATTACTATGCACTTCATGCAGACATATTATTAAAATTTAGACTGTAATGGTTGTATTGATTATATTATATTTTACAACATGTAAAAATATAATATAAGCTCTGGCGGACGTGGTTCTATGGTAGGTCTTAAAGGGTTAAATAACAATTACTTGGAGTTCATTTTTCTTTGGTTTCAAATTCATACGGATTAGATTGATGGTTTTCCTTTTAATGAGTCGTAAACCTCTCAAAGTATTTTCATTTTGGACGTTTTCTACATTTTAAATCGTAAATTGCATTTAAAAAGAGCAGCTTTCTTGTTAATGCATTAATTCCATGACAAAAATAGTTATTACTAAGTCTTCTATATATTAGCACATCAATCCAGTTTCCCTGCTCTAGTTACATTTTCATGAACGACACTTTAGTCCAGTTTTTGTGTTCACTTTTCCAAAAGTTACATTTTTATTGTTTTTAACCATATCATTTTCCTCAGTGACTTTTATGGTGCCGTTTCCTAGTTTGCTGTTAAAAATTAAATAAATTAACTGATTTGACCGTCATGTTTTCTTTTATCTCTCCTGTGAACAGTTTTTCATTTTATGATGTCATGATAATAATACGCTCGATTAGTTATATACAACTGATTTATTACACCTTAAATCAACTTTTATTCTCCCACAGTGCAATGAGAAAGTGAGTCTGCATAGCTCCCCTCTGTGCGTGTTATGTAACAGGTCACACTTGTATAAGGTGCTCCATTCAGACAGTGTCGGAGCAGCAGCATGACATTTACCACAGGTCATTATATAACATGGTAATTATCAGGTGGTACAAATCAGAGTATGCTAATAGAGAGATTTTTGTAATGTGGAGGTGCACACAGCAATAAGTGCTCATGAATGACTTCAGCAGGGATCTCCAGACTAATATTCAGACTTTGTTAGCTGTGATGTGCAAATGAAACGGCCCCAGTGCAAAAACATTTCAGTTATTTCTCAGTTTGCTTTTTACAAAGTGAAAAATAAATGAGATCAGAGTTTGGTGTGACCAGTTTCCTTTAGAACTGAACCAGTTCTCTTTAGTACACCTGCACACCATTTTTTAAGCTGGTTGGCAGGTAGGTCAGTCAGCAACGTACACTTCTTCAGTGGATTCAGGCTGTCTCTTTCTCATTAAGTAATCCCAGATGACTCCAGGGTTTTGAGTGCGAGATGCTTGTTTTAGGCTGGTTTCAGACTTTGAACTGTTTTTGCTCTGGATTTTTTTTTTAACTTGTTTTGCTTGATTTTCAAGTTAGCTTTAGACATTAGACTGGTTTCAATCTGGTTATAGAATGAATTCTGAATATTATTAGACTGGTTTAGACTAGTTTCAGAAGTGATTTCAGAAGTGAAATCAGTGATTTCTGGTTTTAGACCAGTTCTGGACTAAACGCTGGGTTACTTCTGCAACAGTCTCTATACAGTAATATCCCAAATATTAGCATAGTACCTAAATGCAGTGCATGCAAATTAGATGATGTTTAAAATGGTTCCTTATCTGTACAAACTGTTTTCTTATGATATTAATTCTTTAAACACCTGATTCTGTTAGACATTTTCAGGCAGGATCATCTTTTATTGTGAAATCAGTGACCTTTGTAGCTGCAGTGTGTGTAATGATGTTAATATTTATTCATGTAGCAACACTGAACACATTTTCCTCCACCTTCTTCACATTCACAGAAAACACTCACCATAACCACAATCTGCTGCACATACATATAGATAGTGTCGTTTTAAACTATTATATCACTTAAAAGCAAAATTCAATCAAACCAATGAAGTAGAAAAAATAGATGGATATCTATCATCTATCATAATAGAAATATTTAATTTACCAGAATTACATTTTATGTTAATCAGTTGTACAATATAATATGATGAAATATAGCTTCTAGACCTCAACTAAAATAAAACCCGAACAATCATTCAACCCTCTGTGTCGACTGAAATGTCCTTACAAGTTCAATAACCTTCATTGGTCCTCACAGAGATACATAAGCATGTGCACACACTCGGTCTCTTCCCTTCAACAAGCACGACCAGGAATTTATTGCAAAATATAATTAAGGATTTGATTCTTTACTTTTGCCCCAGAGACATGCACACGCACCCAAACACCATTCACAGTGTCCTTCAACATGGCAAGGAAGTAATTTATCTTGTTGCTTTGTGATTAGGAAATCCTCATTTCATCACAAATCCCCTGACGCACGGACACACACACACACACACACACACACACACACACTTACTTCCATGCCGCCGAGCCTAAATGGGATTGGGGCTGTTACCATGGTTACGTACACTAGCCTATGATTTTTCAGGTGGTTTTTGTGGTCATAAGATTTCGTCACTGATTAAAGTATGATTGTATGTGACAGAAATTGAGACAGATGGTTTGTCAGACATGTGCATGCACCCAACTGCACACACACACACACACACACACACACACACACACACACACACACACACACACACACACACACACACACACACTCTTTTTACTTATGTTATGGGGACATAGATCTATTTATATTGAGACACTGTGAGGACCCGTCAGCATAATGGACTATAATTTGTAAAACTAGTATGAAGACTTGGTTTAAGGTCAGGGTAAGTCTCCAGGTAATGAATGCACTTTAAGTCAGTGTCGTCTGAACTGTTTCTGTATTACTCATGTTCCTTGGGGACCTGAATACCTTTACACAGCTGCACTGTGGGCGGGGACTTAACTTCCCTCTATTGTCTTTATCAACTCAAGTTGGGGTCTAATTTTTGGGTCTTTTAAACTTTTGTTTCTGTTGTCCAATGTAGATGATAATTAACTCTAAGGTTTCTTTCTCTTTTCAGATAAAATAAGAGCACAAATTCTGCCTAAATTACACGACTCATAGCATCAATATTTGCATCTCATGTTGTACCATTATTCTGCCAAGTTTCTTTACCCCTGAGCCATAAATTAAAGGGTGACCCTGCCGGGTGGGCGGTGTGGACACCCAAGTTTGGGAATGCGATAACTCGAGAATTGATATCATAGGTTTATCTACTATGAGGTTGAGGGAAACCACTGGGTGCTGCCAGTACTTTCTGCTCTATTTTCAGTCACAGTGTGTTAGCATCACATGTTTTAACAATATATTTACACTTACTTTATACTTTCATTTTCAATTGCATTTTTAAGTACTTGGTTAGACTTTGGGCAAGGTCATTGTTTGGTATATTGTATGGCCCATCCCTACAGTAATCTTCCAAAAACATGTATTCTAGAGCAGCAGTCTCCAACCTTTTTTGCGCCACGACCGGTTTATACCCGACGATATTTTCATGGACCGGCCTTTAAGGTGTCGCGGATAAATACAACAAAATAAAACTAGTACCAGTACCGAAAAAAAGAAGATTTATTCATAACACACGTGAAAAGACCCAGGAAAACCGAGTAAACGATAAAAATGATAACAAAATAACGCTGAAAACCGATAAAAACCCTGAAAACTATACATTTCACACCTGAGCCTCAACTCTCGCGGCCCGGTACCAAACGACTCACGGACCGGTACCGGTCCGAGGCCCGGGGGTTGGGGACCGCTGCTCTAGAACCTAAAAATGCTACAATATAATAATACTACTTCTTGTGCTTTGACCAGTTTAGCTGTTAGGCCCCTGATTAAAGTGTGAAGTCAAGACTTGGTTTAATTTCCTTATTATGTCAGGATATCTCTGAGAAATGAATGTGAGTAAATGCAGTGTTCTCTGAGTGTGTGAGCGCTTCTATTTTACAGGGTTATAAATACACAGCGCTATAGTAGGGACTGACTTGCTATTAAAAACAGGAAAGTCTCCAGTTCCAAGGTGAAATCCTGTATTTTGTTTTTTGTTTTTTTCACCCAGCTGCTGCTGGTCCATTATTATAGAGGGTAACGTGTGCCTGTTCAGAGGGTTTAGCATCGCTAACAACCAACCTTATGCAAAACTTAGACTGCTTAAAAAAAACTGATATTCATATGTCCTCAGTAAAAACTTTAAAATCAGTTCAGAAGAACAGAGGAAATTAAATCTGAGCTCTGAATATACCTGTCGACCTCTGCCGCCCTCCCATCATCCTTGCGTCTCCCCCACAGCCTCCAATAAAGCTCGCAGCCGTGCCGGTCGTCTGAGGGTCAAAGCTTGTTTCCCTCAGCACAGATTTCACATTAAGCTGATTTACAGACACTGAAGCTACAGTGGGAAGTGTTGGAAGAGAAATAAAGAACAGCACAGGAAGAGAAGACAAGGATGATATTTAAGCCGTTTAGTGTAATATGAACTATGGATGGCCACTGATATTAGAAAGTGACTAATGACTTTGACAAAGTAAAGCCGTGACACAGTTCAGGAATAATATAATCTTTTCCTGCTTTAATCATTTATCGCCTGGAGTATCATATTGATTCTGTGTTCTGCACTGCTGACTTTATAAACTCTTGTTCAGGCTTTTTTAGGTGAATCCAAAGAATGCTGAATATATATTGGTGAATGATTAGGAGTTCTATCCATCCTTCAAGTTGTTCAAGAACAATTTTAGAAGGTTCTTGGTGTCCTTGATAAATTAAAAGACTTCTTTGATGCTATATGGATCTTGATGCACAACTTTAAAGATGTTCCAGGGTTGTTTACGGGGGTCTTGCGGAACCCCTGTATGTAATTTAGGGGTTTGAGGCTTCTGGAACCTCTTATGAGATATTTTAGTTTTGTTCTAGACTTTCCTGGTGATAATCCAGAAATCCTTAGTGTGACTCCACTGGACCTTAACGCCTTGATATTCCTGTGATCCTTACAGTCATTGATTCCTTAAAAGGATTTTGGATTTTTAAGTGATTAATATTCTTCTAGGCCACTTTCCATGGTTTTTTTTCCACATTTTTCAAATGTCCTTGCTAAAGTTCTAGATATTCTCAGGGAAGGTTTGATTTGTGGGGGTTCCAAGTCTGTGGTGTTATCGCTGCTATTGGAGTTCCATGTTCTTTACGAAGTTACAATAATCCCTGTTACACAAGGAATTATGGAGGTTAGATGTTCTTGAAGAAGTTGCAGAGGAGGTGGTGTCATGAACGGTCAAGGGATTCTTTTTCCTGTTTTTTTTTTTTTTAGTGGACTTTTAAAAATCGCTTTAAGATGTTGGGATGATTTAAATTATTTAAAAGACGGCCAATGGAACAGAGTCTGTGAAGGGTCTACTCCCACTTACACCTTGTTCCATGTGACCTTAACAGCTCACAGGAGGGCAAGGTGGGTCAACAACTCTTAGGAGCACCACCAAGTTGAGTTGTCTTCAACGTGAGCACTTAAGATTTCCAGTGCATGTGACAGGCTTCAGGCAGACTTGAACTTGAATATTCTTGAAGTTGTTCCGGAAGTAGTTCAATTGAAGGCTCTCCCAACAGACTCCAGGTGGTCTGAGCTTTCATGAAGATCTTCCAGGGCCTTGATAAGTTCCAGAAGTCGTCATATAGAATTTAAATGTGTTGAAGGCCTCTTACAGTTACATTAAAGATGGCTGGAATATCTGGAAGGGATCGTCTTGTCAAAGCATCCTGCAGGTTTGAAACAGGCTTGAGGAGGTTTGACCAAGTTTCTGACAGATGACAAAATGTAAGATGAGTGTAAAATGTTTCTGTTTACATACAGAGTCAACTCTTCAGTGAAACTGGTGAACACTTCAACAGATATCTGGCAGCCAGTCAGAGAGCAACATCGTCTTTGTCAAAGCAAATGCAATGCTCATGCACACGGCAGTTTATTTATCAATGTGTCATCATTCTTTCTTTCTCTTTCCTTAGCTTTGCACTTCCCTCTTCCTCTCTCTTCGTGTACAGCTTATCTAAAACATTTAAAACATCATGTGATATTCAAATCACGTGTCTGTGTGTGTGTGTGAGCGAGAGAGAGGGAGAGACAGAGAGAGAGGTAAAAATAAACATGGAAATGTAGATTATGCAAAATGAACAAATAAAGCACATTAGAGACGCTCTGAAACAACGTGAGCTTCTTCTCAGCAACAAACACCGATGAGTTCATAACAAGGAGAGGAGTATGCAGGGGGAGGAGGAGGAGGGTAGGTGGGAGAAGGGAGAGAGCGTGGGAGATGTAAATACAGGAGAAAATGAGAGGGCAGAAAATAGGAAGAACGAGGCGTAGAAACAAAGAGAGAGAGGGAGATGTAGAAAGAAAGCAAATGATTTTATTCTCTGAACTGACGTAAAGCTCCCTGAGGTCAAAAGAAATGCCCACAAAGAACGGTATATTTGTTTTAATCTTAAATAATTGGTTTATTTGAAATGGCCTTTGCTGTGTGGAAGCTGGCATCTTCACTCTGTTTATATGAGAAACCTCCTCATTAGCAAAAATAAGTTATGCGTCATACAAAAGCAGCTCTCAGAATTATTTTTTAAAACTTGAAAACTACAAATATGTGAAATTAGAAGTTTAGAAGTGCTGCATGTGCCTTTAAAAACAGCAAAACAATAGAGCATCGCTGGTTAATTTGCCAGCACTAACATAAACTGCCTTTAGAGGACAACCTTTTCCTTCTCTCACCCCAACCGGTTGCAGCAGATGGCCCCGCCCCTCCCTGAGCCTGGTTCTGCTGGAGGTTTCTTCCTGTTAAAAGGGAGTTTTTCCTTCCCACTGTCACCAAAGTGCTGCTCATAGGGGTCATATGATTGTTGGGTTTTCTCTGTATCTATGAAGCGCCTTGAGGCGAATTGAATTGAACCCACAGAGGTGTGTCCATCAGCACTGTGGATTTAGTCACTTCACAGATCCATGCACATAGATCATCAGTGCAATCATACATGATAAAGCAGAGTTTTGGTAAATAAATGTGAGAATATATGTGCATGCCTGAGTTTGTATGATTTTCATTGTACAAGAATAGTTGTTTATTAAAAAAAAAGACAAAATCAGGAAATTATATATTCATTAGTTTGTTTATGTCTTTTTGTTTCTAGGTTCACGTCCTTCTTCATGTTTGCCTTTGTTGGCTAATTGTCTTTAGGTTTTACTTTGAAGGCTCATGTGTTGCATCTACGTACTTCCTGCCTTTTCCAGTTGCCTTCATTGTTTCCACCTGTGAATTGGTCCCAGCTGTTTCTTTTGACCATCACCCCCTTGTCTCCAGCTTATCTTGTATTTTCTTCAGTCTTTTTTATTAATTTCTTGATCTCCCTGTATTCCTAACTTTGAGTTCTGATATAATTTCTATGTTTTTGTTTGTTTCCTTGTTTGTTCTTTTAAATAGTTCATTGGTTTGTGTAACCTGTCCGACTCGAATGTCTGCATTTGGGGCCTTAAACCCAACATAACTGAACATCTTAAATGAGATTCACAAACTGGTTTTACTTTTTAATTTAAACATTGTTTTAAATTAAAAGATATTTTCCATTTTGTGATGAAGATTTTTATTGTGTGGATTTTGCTTTGTGGATGGCTAAAAAGGCTTTAATTTAATTTATTGTTTATTAAGTTTATTGTTGTGTTTTCATGTGATGTGCATCGGTTTTTTTTTTTATTGGGGGGCTGTTTTATTACCACCATTTTACTTCATGTCTTCTCTTTCAGCTCAGCCTTGCATGATTATTTATTATATTATTATATTATTATTTTATTATAAACCTGCAGCTGAGAACAAAAAGTAAAACAGCTTGCCCAAAAGAGTTATACATTTAAACTTCAACACAGCACCTGAAGCTGAATAACTTATACCAGAACATGAAGAGGTTCCTGGTTGTTCACCTGATGAGTAATGGTTGCTTTTCATGGTTTATTTGATATTTTATGTACCATTTGTCCAAAAGTGAGGACACAGAAACTGTCAGCATGTCTGTTATTTTGGGAGAGTTTTAGTTGGTTTTATTTTCAGTGTCTAGAGTCTAATAATAGCACTCTACAGCTCACTGCTCACTGCCACATCGATTCTCAGTTTATATTTATATTTCAGCTCTAAAATCTCCCAGTAGATTAAAGACTAATCAATACAGGATCATACCATTATCTTTCCAGCACACTGAGGCAAATCTGGGTCAGAACAGAACTCCATAGGTGCTATTTTTCTTTTTATTATGCCAGGGAGTGTTTGATACCCAGATAAGGCCTCGTCGATGCCGAGAATTAGGGATGTTCCTGAACTTTTTGGCAGCAGGGATGCTGACGCGCAGTGAGGTTATTGTCAGGACTTCCTAGGGTCCATTATAATGTCTAATGTTTTATTCACATCTATTTGTTTCATTCGCACAGCTCTTACCTCCTGTCTGTGTGCTGACACCAACAATCAGAGCAGTGTCGTCAGCAAACATGATGATGGTGCATTCATTTGAGTTGCATTTGGCAGGCATGTTTGGAAGCAGGTCAAACAACTATTACTGTTTTTGTCAGCAGTAAATAGGTCAAGAAGTTCAGTGCTAAAACAGAGGCCTAACGAGGATACCTCTCAAACACCAGTCAGGGCTTCCTCCTTTGAGTGGGAGTCTACATTATGTACACACCTGAATGAAGTGGCCTGCTCTAAAGGTTTTGGCCTTTTCTGATCATTTAATCGTAGTTACCTTCTAAAAACATGCTCAACATATCACAGACATCAACCATGTGGAAGGTCAGAAAACATCTGCCTGTGGGGAAAAAGTAAGAAGATTGCACCTGATCATCACTTTCCCTGCAGGTGGAAAAAAGTCATTACTAAATAACTATGAAAATAAAACTTTAAAACCTTAAATAACATTATTGAAGTCTTATCTAAAATGTCGTCCTGCATGTATTCAACAGTCAGAATATTTTCTCTGACAGTCGATTCTCTGTTTGAGCTCATCATTTGTGACAGCTGTGATTCTTGGCTGTTGGACAGATCTCTGTGCCTTCCATGCTTCCCTCTGTTTAGTTTTAGTCCCCATGTCTCAATGTTCATTGTCTTTTGACCTTACTATTTTACAACTTAGTTTTCTTTTGCATCATATTTGATCTCGCTTTGTGAGCGTCTGCTTCACCCTGATTAGTTTCACTTGGGTTTGGCTCCACCTGTGTCTCTTTCTTACCTGTGTTTACCTGTATTTTTTATTGTTGTTTTCTATTCAGACTTTGCCTTTCTTGGGGATTTCAGAACAGTAAAAAAGGCTTGCTTTTTGTTATTTAAACCTGCTCTTGGAACGTCCCTCCTGTACATTCTGGCTTATCCTTGTTTCCCTTTGACCCCTACATTTAAAGATTGGAAAAACACTTGCTAGACTAGCAAAATTAAGGTTACAGGCAACTTACAATGTACCCCTCTCTTTAAAATATAAAGTTTCTCTTATCAGCTGTCCACTTGCTTTTCCTTCTTCCCCACAACATTCAAGCCCAGCTGGTAACTTTTCAGTATTGAACACACATCTAATTTTGTTCAAATATACTCCAAACATAAGATGAGATGCATTAAGCCATGCACAACTTTTTCACTTGTGCCTCAGCACAGTAACTTCCTCATCAATCTCTGAGTCACATGGACATTTTCTACATTAGTTTGGCTGCAGAATCACAGCAGAGTGGATTGCTGCGGCTTTTGGACTCACTTCCTGTTTTCTTGGTTTCATTGAACTGTTGCAACTTTCCCAAACCAAGCCACATATAAACTGCAGAGCTGTCAGACCAGATAATGGCTTTTCATTCTTTCTAATTGAAGATGCATTACGTTGCACTGTTGATGGAGGGCAATTAGAGCAGCTCATTGTATCTATTAATATGAAGCAGATGTTGGTCATTGCTTAAAGGGCTAAACAAAGTTGTAACAAAGCACAAGTCATATTCAAGAATCCTCATAAAAACAATGCGTTCACTTGTTCCGAGGCAACACATGGTTTTTAGGTGATGAGTGGAGCTTTTGGGACAGGGTTACGCTGGACCTGATATCATATCTGGTTTATGATGAATCACTCTGAGGTCTTTATTGTGACATGGTCTGGTGGGACTGAAAGAGGAGGAAGCTGACGTCTCTGTCAGGGTTCGTTTCCTGATGAAATAAATAAGACGCCATGACGTTAGCGAGCGGACCACGTGAGCAGAGCTCGTTTTGCTCGTTAAACTTGTCCAGAATATCTCTGATGTCACTGTACAGTAGAGTTTGATTCACTTTGATCTGGATGTTGGAACTCTAAGCTTTAGATAACAACATGCTGAAAATAGACTTTCCGTCTTATTTTTGGGATTTCTTTGATTGTAGCTCACCCGTCATCGGATTCACGTGTCTGTCTGTTTATTATTTGCTTCCTTTCTCTCACAACAATCGTCCCATTTTTTCAGTTGGGTGCATTTAACATTTGTTTTATCAAAGGCTCAGTTTCAAAAACTTTGAGAGCAATTGCTGTAAGGTATTCATGCAATTGAATCTAAATGATTAATAATGAATGTAACAGACAGCAGGAGGGGATGAAGGAGGCAGTCAGATTCACAAAGGAGGGACTTTGCAATATAAAAATTCTCCCCTGTCAGTCCTGTAGTTGGGTTTTTACTACGGATGGATTGACATTTTTTTTAAGTTGTCATCTTCTGTTTAAAGCAATCAGACTGCTTTGACAAAACCTTGTTTGTCCATCATACTCCATGAGGTAAAACTATGGTTTTATAACAGAGGTCTGCTGGCTTGGATGAAAACTGTAATAATGTCACAAAAGGCTATCAGAAGGTAATGTAAAGCCACAATATTTGCATTAAAGATTATATTTTCATGGTTTTAAGGGGCGTTCTGTAACATCGGTCTGGCGAGGAAGGAGCGGCTAGCGTGTGGTGTGGGGGTTAGCTGAATAACCCGAAGCCAGTCGGTTAAATCCAATGACAGACCTTTATTCGCTGTCAGCAACATTACACCTTATAAGCCAGGTCTCCACGCCTGTAGTCGTCCGTGCATACATGCGTGGAGATTGGTATCGCCGGCGCTAGCTTGTCACAACAGTAAGGTTTCTTTTGAGAGAAAAGAACATGAGCAGCATGGAATGGCTGCCGCTAACAACACACACCCACTAGAAGACTCCCAAAGCTATCCGGTCGTTAAGTCTGATGTCACTAGCCGTGTCTGGGCCTAAACTCCGCTGCAGGTCCATATATCAAACGATCACTGTGGCATTACTGAGAGTTGAAAACTGTCTAAAGTCTTTCATCTTTAATAAAATGATCAGCGTTCTGCTCTACCAGGTGTAACAATTAAGTTTAACATCCAGGCATCCATGAAAACGGAATTTATGACATTTAACGGAGTTAGAAGTTAGCAGGAAGTTAGCTCGCTAGCTTCTATCTAAATACAATATAGCATGTCCTGACTGCGGGGTTTTGGAAACAAATTAAAACGTACAGCTCTGTTATCACTTCCAACATAAATGAAGACAGAAAACTAAACAGCAGTGACGTTTGTAGGGTTACTGAAGTTTGGCTAGCTGGTATTTAATGATGTGCTACGTGACCGCTAGTGACACAGCTATGTTAGCATAATATAAACAAGCTAACTTTTTTTCCACTCGATAAAAGTTAACGTGAGTGTTCTCGGTGGTCAGGAACAAATGTAATCGCATGGCAGGATGCTGTAAAAGGACCAAACTTCAGCCAGGAGAACAACTGAGATAATCCATCCACAATACGAGGTTAGTCATTCATATACTGCTGCATGGGCTGGGCTGTAGTTACATGCTAAGGTTTTAAAAACTGAGCTTAAATAAATGATTAGCGGTAATAAAAGCCGACTGACTGATTGACACTGACTGTTTTAGGAGCTTTTTGAGATTAAATAGAAGAAAATACAAAACATTAAACATGCTAACAGCACAAAAGCCATATTAAACGCAGACTACTTTAGGCCCGGAAGTAGGATTCGTCACGTCATCACTTAACGACCGGATTAGGGCAACCCCCCCTAGTGGTGCTATAACCCAAAAGGGTTGTTACAGTTCCCAGGGACTCAAAGCTCTTGTCCACACCTGTATTTAAAGGTGTTTACCTGAATCTAAGTGTGACAGCGGCTTTCAGCCATATGTTAGGGTTTCAGACAAGGATGCTGTCTTTGCAAAAGATGATTTCATGCAAAAACTGAAAGGGGAAAAGGTGAGATTTAAAAGGAGTAAAGGAATGCATGGAAATAAAAAACAAGAGCTTAAATAACAGAGAAAGGAATGTGAGAGAGAGGGGATGGAGAGGCAGGATTTCAGTTTGCTTAAAGAGCTGGATCTCCTTCACCAGAGGAGGAGAAAACATGGAACAACCATCCCTCCTCCTGCAACTTTCATCATCACTCTATCAATTAAACATGGCCGTGGATTACACTGGAGGAGGAGAGGAGAAAGAAAGGGAGCAGACGGAAGGAGAGCACAGGATTTAGGAAAAGGAGGAGAGGTGATGGAGGAAGGAGGGGAAAGATGAGGATGGAAAGAGGAGGAGAGCAGAGAGGCTTTTAGCAGCCTGATGTAACCCAGAATAGAAGTTTTCAGAGAGGAAAAACAAACTGAGCTGGTGATCAAACTTGTCCGGTCGATACCGGTGTCCTTGTGAAGAACAATTCAAACAGTTTGGAGGCAGAAGAGGGCACTCACGGGGAGCCATACAGGAAGCTCAAACCCCCAAATTTCACCCTTTTCCCACCGCTTTTCACTGCAGTTGTGTGAAGCATAGATGGTAAAATATTGTGTGTTCCTAGAAGCTGCATTAACTCATTTGTTTGGACACGTGGTTTCATTGCATGCAAAAGTTAATTTTCACAGAGAGCTGATAGAATGCAGGAAATGGAAAAGGCTCATTTTAGCTGTAATTATTAATGCAGCGATGACACAAATGCTCGGGATTGGATTAAAATCCCTGAAATGAAAACCTTATCCGATGGTGTTTACGTCTCGTTACGGTGTAACATCAGCGCTCGGGCAGTTTCTCTGCTGCTGTCAGTCAAACACACACAGTCAGTTGAGACCATCTTCTGATCTTCAGACCAGTTTTCTGCCTTTCAATAACAAAACTGTTGAACAAAATCATACTTTAAAGAGTTGTTGTCACCTTTAACTCTGAACTGGATTGATGAAGTGGAAGAAACTGGATGAATGAATGGATGTTCTTATTTCTCGATTTTGCTGGAGTAGCTTTGCAAGAATCCCACTTCCAGGGAAAAACAAACAGTGGAGCCTCTGCACAACCCCACCTCCTTAAAAGGTGTAAATTAGCACAAAAATTATATCTGCAAATTTGACAGCAGACATTTAAATAATGTAACGCCAATTTTGCCTGCTCATCGTGGCACATAATGGCCCGGGTGTATTTGAATATTTCATTTGATCACAATAAAAAAACCCATCACTTCTTCAGTAAACTTGCATTTAACGTCACGTTGTTGCTCAGGTCGAGTCCTGATGAGCGCGTCATGTGTGCAGCAGATGGCTGTATGAAGACATCTGTGATAACAGCTCCTCCTGGAAGACGAGGGAACCGTCGGTAACCCTGTTGGACTACGCTAGAGTCTGAGCTCTTGGGTCACAGACGAGCTTTTAAACATTGGAAAGTTGCCACATTTAATATGAATATTCATAACTACCATATTGCTGTATCAGTTTACACTCTGCTTTTGATTGCATGAAAACCATTGTATAAATACGAAGTCTGATGTGGATCAGCAGTGCTGCCAAAAATGTATTAACATATTGTTTGGATTTACATAACATCATTATTAACAAATTTGTGAAAAAATGAACCGTGCCAACATCTGTCTTGTTTGGTGTCATATTAAACCATAAAAGTACAGCAAAGCTGATGCCAACAGTTAATTATAAGCACATCTGGAAGTGTTTTTATTTAGTACGTATTTGGATTGTTTGACTGTTCAAAAAGTTTTATTTCTTACATCATAAATGAACAAATTCAAATATCTCTGAGTGTCGGGCCAGTAATCGAAATCACATATATCTATTACAGATAACTGGGAAACCACACATCCTATATTTCATTTTATATAGAATATAACTTAAAATAATTGATCTTCTGTATAACTAAGGTCAACTATAGTAACGACTGCTGTCTGGTCATCATCTTACAATTATGCTCTTTGAGACAACAGTTTCCTGAGCCGGCGCCATATGAACACAATTGAATTGCCTGCTCGTGAGTAATAACACCGATGCGTATCGCAAAGGTCCCTGGAGCTTTAACGGTATGTTTTCGCCCCGAGGCGCCTCTGGAGGTCGTTCCGGCCATGAAGGCGATGGAAGATTTGCTGTAACTCTGAGTTGGATCTTGTTGTTGTGCGGTTGTTGGTTGTTCTCACTGAGGAGATTTTGTTGAATGTTCAGCAGATTCTTTTCTTCTCCGCTGGTATTAAAAGGTCTTTTTGTGTACACACTCATGCCTTCAGCTGTTATGCTCACTGTCCCATTTTTCTTTCTAAGCTTTTATAGAAAACCCACTGGCACCTGTATTCTGGGTTGTTGGTGCAACATTTGCATGAAGGTCTTTTTAGCCAGTGAGAAAAGTTGATAAAAAAGGAATTTTTTGACACAGACAAAGATGCAAACTATGACTAACATAAGAAGCATTAGTGAAAGTCATGGAGATGAAATGAGGGAATAAAAAAGCAGGTGACATTATAGGTCACTGCAGGAGAGGATGATTGTGGTTCTGTTTTTTGTTCTTACAAAATGTTCAAAATATACAAAAAGAAAATCTGGCATCATGTTGAAGGATCTGTGATTTCAGGTCACATTGACTCCTCTCCGTGAAGAACCTGTGAAAACATTTTAGGTATGAAAGACGTTCCAACTTCCAAAGAGCAGCTGTTCTAAAAGTGGTTCTTAATTTAAAGCTTTTGGACCACGTAAACACATCAAAGTGTGATTATTTCAAGTGCTGAGTTAGTGAAGAACATACTCCATGTTTGTGATGACTGAAAGAAAAGCAGTCGAGCGCCACTCCTCTGTGTGCCTGCACGCTGTTTAAAAATCAAAAGAAAAGAGCTTAAATATCCAATCATATTAAGCTCAGTTTGAGTGGATACATTTCAACCTTCTTGTCTGTGAAGGTTCTCGGTCATCCAGGTCATCGTAGTCAAAGGAGCTTGCAAAGAAAAGCGTCTGGACTTCTTTAAGTTGCTTGAAGACGTTTCACCTCTCATCCGAGAAGCTTCTTCAGTTCTAAGGTCAAATGGTGGAGAGTCCCAGAGTTTTGAGATCCCTCCCCAGACGCCTTAACGCCCACTCACATCCTGGGCCATCTGACCTCAGGAAATCACATGATAGGGTGGGGCCAGGTTTCACAATGAGCTCACCCGAAACTCTGGCTGATTGGGACCCACACCTGCTTTCACACCTTAACTCAGGCGATTAGAGGATCATCAGGGGGTCCTTTTGTCCCTCTTTGGGGGGACACTCCCACTAGGTTTATATCTGGGACTCTCCACCATTTGACCTTAGAACTGAAGAAGCTTCTCGGATGAGAGGTGAAACGTCTTCAAGCAACTTAAAGAAGTCCAGAAGCTCCTTTGACAACCTTCTTCTTCTTTTTTTCATGTTTTCTTTTTTTTATAAATGCAAAAAGTTGGAAGATGTACAAGCTCGAAGGCTTTTCCTCATTTCGAAATAATAGTAAAATACAAATATTAAGAAATGCATTTTTAAAAGTCCTTAAATTTTCATTTCAGCTCTTCTCTCCTTCTTCCATTGTATCTGATCGGGTGGCTCTCCCTACAATTTGATTGTCCTTCCTGCTCTTCTCACTAAACTAATTATCATTGGCTGTCTGCCCCTCTATTAGATTGTGATTGGCTGGCTCCCCTATTACAGGTGGGAGATAAGGATCGGTCTCTGCGTTCCATTGGCTGACTCTGCATTATTGGATTTCTATCTGCTCCAATTGGGAAGCGGCATTTGCTTGTCTTTTAGTCCTTATGGCTGGGAATCAGTTTTTAGATTTCGAGTGACTCTCCAACCTTCTCAGTGTTTTCCATCTTTCCTCGCCAGCCTCCCCCTCTCGGCTTGTGTCTGTCTGGTCTTTGGTATCGTGGCTCGGTGCAGGATGACATAATTCAGGCCATGAAATATTTAACATACTGAGAGAGCAGCTCAGAATATTTGGGCTGACCCGTGCCTCCCGAGACACTCCCCTTTTGTAAAACCGTTATTTATGACGACGGCTGGCTCCAACTCCAGCTGCAGGGTCACTACAGTCAGATATCTGAATGAGACCGTTTTGCTCCGCTGGATTCAGGTTTTATTTCCTCCTTTTTCACGTGTATACACTGTAAAAGAGAAAAGATAAAAAAAAAACCTTCAGATTTCAGTGAAACCAACTGCAGTAAAGTGTAATTTCTTATCATTCGGCTTTGAGTTTGTCCAACTCCAACGATACATTTTTCTAACTTTAAATGCTATGAGAGTTTCTGAGGCACAACAGCTGTCATTTTTATTAATGTTGCATCTTTTACAGGGTCTCTCAGTATTTTCCATGTTAACCACTGTTCGGACCAATAAATAAATAAAGGTATAAACGATTCAGTGTTTAGCTTCTCCTGCAGATTTCTTTTCCTGTGCAGTGTGGGGGACACTTAGCCTGTAGGCACTGCTGGGTTTATAAATAACTCCCGTTTTACAGAAAATATGATTAAAAGGTTGAGTAAGTAAATAGTAAGGTCTGTATGTGACTGCTTGAGAGTTACAGATTCAGTATACGCTGTTTTTCCTCCTCTTCTCTCTCACACTTTGTTCATCTTGACCTTCTCGCCTTCTTCTTTCTCTTCCTCTTCGCCCTTCTCTTGACTGTCCTCACTCAACCTCCTCTTTCCTCCCTCCTTTCTTCCCTCCTTTGCTTCCTCCTCCTTCCATCTCCCTCCTCTGGCTTCGCGTCAAGCTACCACTCGATGTGTTGTCCTCCTCCTGCTGCAGGACGGAGACTTGGCTCCAGCAGCTGTAGATAATGACCCAGGAGAAAGAGGGGGGAGGGCGGGAAGAAGGGAGAAATGGGAGATGGCAAGAGAGATGGAGGAGAGAACAGAAAGGGTACGAGAGAGAGAGGAAGGAAATAAAGGAAATGTGTGGAGAAAGGAGGGAGCGATGCGCGGAGAGACAATATAAACTTTCTAATGCCTCTCTCGACATGCCAGCTACAAGCCCTCTAATGCTGCCATCCATTATTTAATATTAGCAGCTCCAGGCTCTCTCTCTCTCAGACACACACACACACACACACACACACACACACACACACACACACAGAGTCTTAGTTGGTTTAATCACCCCACTCTGCAGCCACAACCTTCTACATTATAAAGAGCAACTTTACTCTGAAAGCTTCGTTTTACTGACCTCTGCTGGCTGAGCATCCATCGCGGTCTGAGTGAGTTCATGGCGAGCACCTTTGGCTGAGCGGTAACTAAAAATGGAGTTTAGCAGAAATCCAGGTAATCTGAACGTCAGCTCAGCTCTGGATGAGATCTGGCTAATTTCAGATCATTTGCTTTACTAGCGGGCACTAGAAAGAGAGAGACTATTACCCCAGTACTCGCATCTCTACATTGGCTACCAGTTAAACATAGAATTGATTTTAAGGTTTTACTATTTGTTTTTAAAGCTCTCCATGGTTTGGCTCCAGGTTACATTTCAGATCTTCTTAGCCTGCACTTACCCACTCGATCTCTGCGCTCCTCCGGTCAGATGGTTTTATCAGTTTCACGCTCCCAGCTCAGATCTAGAGGTGAAAGCTTTCTCCATTGCCGCCCCGAGACTCTGGAATATTCTCCCCCCCTCCATAAAATTCTCTTCATCCTTGGAAGTCTTTAAATCGAATCTCAAGACCTACTTATTTTCCAAGGCTTTCGGATCTCTTTGATATCTTTTTTTATTCTGTCTATTTGGTCTCTTATCTTATTGGATGGTGTTGTATGTGTTTATACGTTATGTTCACATATGTGTGCTTGTGTGTGAATGTGTACAGTTTATGTACATTATATGCTATATACTCTTACATGTCTTACAATTCTTTTTTAAAATGTTTTCTTTCTATTTTAATTCTTTTATTATATTATCCCTCTGTTCAGCACTTTGGCCGACACTTGATGTCTTTTAAATGTGCTATATAAATAAAGATGACTTGACTTGACTACTAACCTGTGGTGAAGTGTAACTAAATGCTGCTTTGGCTGCAGTTAAAGTCCAGCTAAACTTCAGCTAAGCTTTGACTGATGTGCGACTTTAGTCTGGCCAGGCTTTCCCAGGCTCAGCTTTGGTCGAGCTCCAGCTCACTTTGTTTCACTTGTTCAGAGCTTTTGTTCGTCTTTTTCAGCAAACTAAATACACACTAGCAGCCTGAGATACAGCGAACGGCACTGTGCTGTTTCCATGTGGTAATTCTATGTTCATCATATGATTTGCAACTCATTTTCTGACCAGCACAAACATGTGAAATGACTCTTTATCATCAGAGATATTGATACAGTCACTCAAGAAAACATGGAAATAAATTTTTCTATCTAATTAATATTTTATTTCACGTGTTAAAGGAGGCACACGCTCTCCGTCTGTCAGAGGCACGTTGAACATCCAGGTACACGTGCCATTACACAAATGTTATTTGAATGAATACGACGGCATTCATATTCATTCATCTCCTTAATTTGTTCAGACTGAAAAACATTAAAACAAATCGTCAGCTGTAGCTTTAAAGCTGCTAACATGCTACAGCTACTGTACAATAACTGCTGCGTGTGTGTGTGTGTGTGTGTGCAGTAATACTCTTTGGGTCAGTGAATAAGTTAAACCATTAAAGTCATGTTTTTGTCTGAATGAGTTAAATATAAATCAGGCTTCATTGTGAGTCTGTGCCTTTGCACTCTGAGTACTATGTGAGCATGTATCCATATACAATGTGTGTATGCATTACAGAGGAGGTGGCTCATAGGTCGACCATGCTTTATGTTTGAGATTATTTTCTGCTGAATGGCTGCGGGCCTTCGGGCCACTCTGGGTGATGTAGTTGGTTGACCTTTTTCATTTTCTTCTCTTCTTCTTCATCTTCAGATCCACCACAGATCTATCCAGAGCTCTACGCCATATTTTTATAGATCTGCTTAAAAAGCACCTTAATTTATAAATAAGAAAAACAGGCCTGACTGGGGAATAAAAAATCTTCCACCTAATCAAACAGCCTCAGACACACTGAAGTTATTGAACCTTGATGCAAAAAAACAAAACAAAAAACTGATGCTAGAGAAAGAAAGTACAAGAACGCTGCATCGATTTTAATCATAGCGGGGAAAGTCTACCTCTGCACTAAGTGTAGCTCCTGTGGCTGCGGGTTGTGTTTACTAATAGATAATATCTGGCTCTGATACAGGATGGGAAGAAATCTTAAATAAACACTCAAGTATTGGGTCACGCTTCTTAATCTTTGAATTCAGGCGTTTTCAGTCGTATTGTCACAAGCGTATAAAATCACGCACCGGGCCACGCAGTCTACTTTTAATCATTTGGGAAAGAATAAGATGCGCTAAAGATGCGCAAATTAGTCACTTTGTGAAACGTCTCTCCTGTCAGATGTTCCACAGTCAAATATAATCAATGTTATTGCCACACTGGAGTCTTTAGAAACCACTCTGTTGCATTCTGCAGTCGCATTTCAGAGCTGATGGTGTAAATCTCACCAACAGTCTGCTAAACCGGTAACTGCAGACTGCCTGTGGCATTAACATCAGCACAAAGCTGTGCACCAGCAGCTTCAAGGCTTAGGTTTCCATGGCCGAGCAGCTTCTGCAGTGTTTAAGTGGCCCAGTACTTTAAATCCATCTGTTTTCTTACAGTTTACAGTCTTTGCAAAGAATAAAGCGAGGAGCTGCAGGCATGATGTTTCCAGAAGGATGGTGTTCGATAGCACCAAAACATCCAAACAGAAACCATGTGGATAAACGAGGAAACAGGAATCAACGAGATTCATAATTATAAATCATTTCCTGATTACATTTCATTGTAAAGCCTGTGGGCTGAGGACGCTGATGAGACTGTTTTAAGCCTTGAATTGATTTCTGTGACACAAAAATAAAAGATATGAACATATTTAATGTAACTTTAGCTGTGCGACAGCTGTGTTTTATCTTTCGGACAAGTTGGTTCCATGTTTATTGAATCTGTTTCACCGTGCTATGCCTCCATTCAACACACACTCCCTCAAACCAACAGGCAGCCGCATCAAAGCTAATTTACGGTCCATTAAAGGGGCACTGCGTGTAATGTTTGGCTCTGGACGGGGGGCCGCTGCAGATTTACTGCTGCCGTCTGGTAGTAAAAACTCACAAACACGAGGAGGACGCTTTACAGCTACGAGAGAGAAATGGAGCGTGTGCGTGTTTGTTGGTTTTAAAGGAGGAAAAGCTAAATATGTCTCATAATTTAGGTCCAGCAGTAAACAGCAAATGCACTGTAATAACAGAAAGCAAATGAGGCATGATTGCATGACATTTATCAGACAGTGCTGTTGCTGTGCCAAGCTTTGCTGTATAAAAACGTTTCATACTTTATATTTGATTAGCTATGAGTTTGAAGACAAAGAAAACAGCGATCAGCAAGAACTGACGTGACAATCGTTCAACGAATATCCACAGAATATTCAGTATATTGAGTATTCAGCCTAGATTCTCTAAGCACATAGACTGAAAACGATATTTAGGAGTATTAAAGAATATTTCAGTTTTACCGGCTGCTATAAAAGGTAGAAGATAGATCGAAAAGACAGCATCAGTCATTTTTTATTAAAAATCAAATCATTGTCAATCTGTAATTTCTTTTATATTTCACATTCACAGAGCTGAGATTTATTACTAAAAAGTTTCAACCCAGAATACTCAAGTTTATTTATTTAGCTCCAAGAGCATCACGAGTTGCTGCTTTATATCGTAAAGTAAGGACCACACAGTATTAGAAAGAAATTATCCAACGATCAGATCCTGTATAAGCAAAGACTTAGGAACAGTGGGAAGGAAAAACTCCCTTTTAACAGGAAGAAACCTCCGGCAGAACCAGGCTCAGGAAGGGGCGGGGCCATCTGCTGTGATTGGTTGGGGTGAGAGAAGGAAGACAGAATAAAGACATGCTGTGGACAGAGACAGAGGCTGTATCCCAATTCAGGGTCTGCAGCCTCAACGATCCTCAAGGGCCGCGTACTTAAAGACCGCTAAGGCCGGAAGTGCGAGGCTTGTGAAATGGGACGGTCTAGCCTCCGTCGCGCTGCCCAGGTTGCCTAGCAACCATGATACTAACAGCTGGAAACGTTTCATACAGCTTTGTTTGACAGAAATGAAGGAGAAAATCTTTTGTTCATTTGTTTGTTTCTACATGAGCTTTGATCATTCTCTGATTAAGCTCAGCTATTGAACGGCGTATATTTTAAAGTAAAGGCTTTAAAACCAAGTTAGTACAAACGTCACTAATGTCACATAACTTTGCCGACATGTGACCAACAGGAATGTTTTAATGTTCTTCGTTATTAAACATTTTCACATAAATAAGTGACATAATATTCAGTATTTACTTAAAGTTTACTCTTCGGGCGCCCCTCATCCGCCGTTTTTTTCGGCAAAATTATCCACACCCACCGCCGCGCTATGCATTCTGGGATATGTTGGGCCACGAAGTCTACACCGCCACAGCCTTAAAATTCAGGGAAATGAAGGACGCATTTGAGGGCCGCATTTCGAGCAGCCTTCGAATTGGGACAGCCTTCGTTGCGTCGCTGTGACGTAATCGGCCTTAAAATGCGGCCTTTAAGGCTGCAGACCCTGAATTGGGATACAGCAAGAGATTACTACAGTCCCCATGATGCAGTCCCACAGGAGGCTAAGTCTATCTGCTATTTGGTTTGTGGGACACACCTTAAAATGCACGTAGTGGATGTCAGTAATACTAACAGACAGGTATATGCTTGAACCCATCTCTGTTGTCTCAAGCCCTTCTATCCAAAAACAGGAAAAAGCTCATGAACATTTGGGGTTTTCTGACTCGATGAGTGATGTGCTGAGCTGAATATTAGTTTCACAGCTGCTTAACGTGGCTGATTTAAAGCGTTTGTATCATCCTCTTGTTACACCTGAAAATCCATTTGTGCTGCCGCCTGTAATACTGCAGCTTATAAATGTTGTTTTCCTGTATACGGCTGCGCTCACCACTTGAAAAACAAAATCATTTTACAAGTTTTAATGAGAGTTTTGAAGCATCTGTGATAAGATGGCTATTAGAAGTTGGTTCGAATTGGATTTTTTCTGTAAATCCATACAAATCGCCTCTGAAATCTAATTTAGTTTTCAACATTTGCGAGGAAATGTAAATTTGTTGTTGAACTGATTAAATTGCAGCACCCGCGGGGGGAAAATGACTTGGCTGTTAGGGCACCTCTAACGATGGTAGCACCTGATGAATGTGCAGGCTCTTTCTTCCTTCTTCAACAATTGCATGAATCACAGGGTCCATAAAGTGGAGGCTAATGAGGCTGCTGTTCCAGCTGTACGGAGTTAAACAGCTGGCAGATGCTCCGGTCGGCCGTCTGCCCGTCACAGAGCGCTTCGTTTCCATTTACATTCATTTGCATTCTGAGCTGTACTCACACGGCTGGCAGCAGCTCGTTGCCTGTTTTCCCATCTTGTTCTACAGCATCAGGAGTTGTAGGAAGCTGGCAAGTTTATGACTTCGCCCTTCATCAGTATCTCGGGTTAAAGTCCTGAACTATGCTGCTGTCTGAAAATGAGATTTCTGAGATGTTTTTTATGCTCTGAGGTTTTCTCCTGTGAAAATTTTGTGCCAGCACCACAGAAACAAAGCCAATAGAGGTTATTTAGGAGCATACTAATATCCTGATGGTGACGCTGCCACAGTCATAAAGACTTGAAGTGGCCTGGCATAAATCTACCACAGTGCACGAGCTCCAGAAAGGGAAGACTCACAACTCGTTTTTGTTTACTTAGCTTTAACATGTTGGTTAGATGTAGGCAGCAGGGTTTAGTCACTGTGTTGGTCTATGACGTTTGATCTTATAGTATCTGTGTGTCCATGTGTGCTGTTACATCTGTGTCTTAGGCTACGTCCACACGTACACGGGTATTTTTGAAAACTGAGATTTTCCGTTTTCGTTTTAAAAAATAATCCCGTCCACACGTAAAGACAGAAATGAAGGAAAACGCTGCTAGGAACATGCCAAAGCAGCAGGTGGCGCTATATTCCTAACCGTGTAGAAATGTTGGCCAATCAGAAGTCTAGAAGCCTCGGTGGGAAAAAGTAAACAAAGCTGGGGCATAGAAGCAGAACTGAGTCGTATGTGTGGAGGGACAGTAACTGTGTGTGTATATGTAAGCATTTAAACACTGCAGAGACAATTAACAGTAACAGTATTGTAGAAATTCATTTCACCAAAACAATAACGTGGCGCACAGTGTGACGTCAAAAAAGGCGCACACCTTTGATGCTGCGTTTTCTTCATTTTTCTCATCCACACGAAAATGCAAAAACAGAGTTTTCAAAAATATCCACCCTGGCCGGAGTTTTTAAAAATCTCAGTTTTCAGTGACCAAAAACGCCGTTTACGTGTGGACGAAAGGTGCAAACGCATAGAAAAATCTGCGTTTTCAAAAATACCCGGGTTAGTTTCATGTGTCTGTATTTGTCTGTTTCCCTCACTGCTGTAGTTCTTTGTTACCTTTTATTAGACGTTACCTGTTGCTTTACTTCCACCTCCTTGCCTACCTGTGTTTCATGTCATGTTTGTCCTCGTGTCCTCCATATGTTCCTCTTTGCATTTCCACTGTTGAGATTAAGCCCAGAGATGAAAACGAGATGAAATATAGTAAAATTTAAATATTAGTTTTGGGTATCGGACCCTAGGCTGTATATTTTTCTGTAAATTGCACACTTTTGACACATACATATGCTTTAAAATGTCATTAAATTGTAGTTTGTGCTTATTTTACAAACCTTGAAGTAAAAATTATGTAAAAACGTGAGAAATGATGAATGAGGGAGGATGCAGATACAGGCCTCTCTGATGTTCAGTTCGGTTAGAGATCCGGCACAGATTCATCCTGGCTGTTTGGCCACAGTCTGACGTCTCCGTCGATTCTTCTGAGTGCTTTTTGCCAACAATTACAGATGACTTCTGTTCCTCTCTGCCCTCTGTTATCTCCATCGATCTGCTCCCAGCTGCCAATATGTCTCCCGGCTGAGGACACTGGAGGTTCAGTAAAACTGACCCGCGTGCCGTCAGCACGCCCTCGGCTCCCGGCGAATTACAGTCAGTGATGCACTCTCCTCAGCCATGAGTCCAGTGGATTTAAGAATAAGCACAGAGCTGGGTGAAAGATGCATCTGAACAATTAACTGCATATCACTTAGCTAAAGTCTTTTAGCTTTGGAGAGTGGAAAGTCGAGCAGCGAGTGGGCCTAAGAGATCCATATTAGTGGTTTCAGAAGTCTTTGTGCTTTATGTGAGGGACGCGGTGGGACGCAGGTCTGAGCTGATGTTTGGAAGTGTGGAAATTCTGGTTTCAAAAAGCGGAGGACCAGGTTTGGTGAGCATGTTCTGGCTCATACTTCCAGCTTCTCAAACATGGCTTTTAGCACACGGTGTTTGTCTTTCAGCACCGCTGCATAATGTTTAGCTTTCAGAGTCCAGGTCATTTGAAAACAAGGCCTCGAACTAACCACAGAGTAAACCGATTAATAGAGAAGAAAGGAAATCAGCAAACACACACTGATACCACCGAAGGTCTGTCTTTAACACCTCGATACAGAAATGTTGATCCAGTAAGAGAGCAGATGAGGAACCTGGGATTTTCTCGATGATTAAACTTCAGGATGTTCTGGCTCCATGCGGACCATCTCTGCACTTTATACCACGAGGTAAAGTGTAGGTTATATGGACTATAAAGGAAAGCTATGAAGGAATGAGGGAAAAATGCAAATCATTCTTCAGTACATGTGGAATTAGATTTAGAAAACAGGATTTATGCCAAGAATGAGAAGCAATTCATTATGAAACTCATCTTCAGGAGGAGCAACTGCACAGCTTCAAAATTAGCTTTAAAGTTTTGAAAAATAATAAAATGGCTTGTAAGATTTGAGCAGCACACAGCAGACAAGGTCGCGGCCTTATTTTGAGAAGGATGGATATATAATCTGCTGCAGCAGGTACACGAGCAGAGAGCTGCAGCTCATTACCTACAGATCTGATTTACTGTACAGCCTGTGCTGATTTGCGTATGTGTAATATCAAGAGTTAAATCCACAGTGAGACAGACACCAGTTAAAAAAACGGGAACGTGTTCTTACAAATTAATCATTTAATCAGCTGGAAAGAAATCATTTCTTTGAGTAATAATGATTGGTACACAGTTCACTGAGGACTTAATTATAATCACAACTTTATGAGAGATTTTACGTCTCTTTGGAGAAACTTTCTTTTGATGCTAAAAGAAGCACAAATAAATGCTACAGCAGCATTTCAAAGTTATTGTGTGATAATGTTTCATTTCAGATCCTAATACAAAGTACAGGTAGGTTAGGAAGCAAAAAGGAAACGTTAATGAAACATGGTGCA
This sequence comes from Neolamprologus brichardi, assembly GCF_056152115.1. NCBI lineage: Eukaryota > Metazoa > Chordata > Actinopteri > Cichliformes > Cichlidae > Neolamprologus > Neolamprologus brichardi. The sequence continues at coordinate 32,797,028 of NC_142123.1, forward strand.
GTTTTTTTTAAGTTTTCCCATAAAATAAACTAAGCTAAAAAAAAAAAGTGTAATTTTAAATGGATATATATGAATATGCATCTGACTCAGAGCCATTTACATATCACTGAGTCCTACTCAGAGACTGCATATGAAACAATGACATAACTCCAAAAATGGAAACCTGTCCAAACACCTTAAAACAAAAAGTAGTCCTGCTGTGAAAAATGACCTTTGGCTCCTTTGATCCACTTCTCCTGATGAGTTTATGGTTTCATCTGCCCATTTCAAGCCTTATTAGATATAACATGATGTTCATTTTTCAAATATGATCCCCTTTAAAGTCAAAAAGCACAACAGAGCCAAGTATGCTTCATACTACCTTGTGATTAACCAGCGGCTATCATACGAGCACGCCGCGGCCCGTGATTCCTCAGGCTCTGCTTTAATAAAGAAAATAAATAAATAAATATAATAAATAAAGAAAGGAAGAAAACTTTTCAAAAATGAGACTTTGGCTGCATCATCCAACGGCACTTCTTAAAGCGGAGGACGGATTGCTGATCATATCTCTCTGAATATTTACTTAAAGAAACCAAGTAAACAGGTGAAGCTGAGCATCAATCAGCTTCTAGCTGTTGACTGGTTTGTGTAGTAAACTGTTGACTGGTGCAGCTGCAGGTTTCTCCCGTCGGTGTGTCTGAGCAGAATCACACAAAGCATCCTGGCCTCCTGCCAGCTCTCTAATCTCTTCCTCCTCCTCCTCTTACTCGTCCTCGTCTCACTACCTGTGATTTATGGCTGAGCACAATGAAAGGTGAAGGCTGCGTGAGGCAGCGACCAGGAATTTGTGAGTGTGTGTGTGAGCAGCTTTTCAACACTGGTACTGTAATCTTGTGGAGGACTCGCCTATTTATCTTTTAACTAATACCACAGATTGAAAAAAACCCTCTAAAATCAAATAAATATCCAGTTTCAGTGATTCGTGTTAGTGGAAACATTTTCCCAGTATTGAACTTTGTTTGTCTAAATTATGTTTATGTAGTAAATTGCAGCCTCAAAGTTTATTGGAGGGACATAATGCTATTTATGTAACGATCACCATGAAGAAGTCGTCTTCTTGCTTAACCTCCTGCTTGGAATCAATGGATTCATTTATTCAGAAACTTCATATGAAAAATGTTTTCTCTCTGCAGATATGGAGACATGGTCCCAAACACCATCGCGGGGAAGATCTTTGGATCGATCTGCTCTCTGAGCGGCGTCCTGGTGATCGCCCTTCCTGTACCCGTCATCGTGTCCAACTTCAGCCGGATCTACCACCAGAACCAGCGAGCGGACAAGAGGAGAGCACAGCAGGTCTGATTCTGACGTTTCAGTATCGAGCTGCAGCGTCTAGGTTCTGATGCAGGTTTAAGACAACACAAATAAAAACCATGTAACTAAACATCCACCTTTGACCTCTTCAAGCTCCACCCATCCACGCTGTCTTCTGGGATGAGTCTAATCAGATACTGCGGCCTTTAAAACAAAATCCCTTTATGATTAAAGTTGGCTGAAAACTTTTGTTTTCAGAGATACCTCATTTCAGCCATGCGTTGATTCATTCAGTGTTGCCAACTTAGCGACTTTGTCGCTATATTTAGCGAGTTTTCAGACCCCCTAGCGACTTTTTTTCTAAAAAAAGTCGCTAAAAAAAGACGTGAAAGCGCATATCGCTTTTACTCTCAACAAGCAGCGGGTGCTGTAACGCAGTCAGTTCTTCTTTTACTCTTATGCTGTTTTGTGGATCAGGTTTAAAACTACTTATAAACACACACACACAAAGTAACTCCACCAGAGTGCCTATTTCAGGTCACTTTTGCCGGTCCAAGCCCGGGTAAAGGAGCAGGGTTGGAATTGTGACATTAAAAAAAAAACAAAAATTGCTAAAATAAATTTAATTTGTAGTTCTAAATAAATTCTAAATGCATTTAGGACGTTTTTTACTCACTTTATGTCTCGTCCACGATGTTATTTCTCTCTCCAACAGCGTAGGTTACAATTATATTAGCATGACCAATTATGCAAATTAGGTGATGACGTCATTTAGCGACTTGTAGTGACTTTTAGGACAGCCAATAGCGATTTTCCTTACTGAGGAGTTGGCAACACTGGATTCATTTACTCACTGAGCAGTTATCTTTTGACTGAGGTCTAGCGAACATCTAACAGGCCCAGGCAACCCTTTAAGGCCATCGCCTTTCAGTGCTTCCGTTCTGGCCACTTGCCATTTAGGATCGACACCGGCGTGAAAAATCAGGTCATTTTTTTGCTTTTTGGGTGGAGTCATAAAATGTTTAATACACTGCACAAACAGAAAGAGCAAGTCAAGATAAGCAGCGTCGCTGCTTCATCCCACTTTTGATAAATGAAACCAAAATATGTTGAAACTGTGTGCTGCTTTGTCTGTGTGGGTTCTCAGCCATCCAGGTCAAGATAATCTAAGTTTCTTGGAGATTTTTCTCTCATCCGAGAAGCTTCTTCAGTTCTAAGTTCACTGAACTGTGCTGCTTTCTTCTCCTGGTGTTGTGCACCAATACTGCACCCGGCCAATAGGAGGCAGCTGTGATAGTTTGGCTTGACTTCTGTGTAGCTGTCATGCCCATCAGTTTTCATTTTTATTCTTTGGGTTACCCTAAACGTACATGTGGTGCATCTTTATGCTTCTATTGTATCGAAGTGGTTTATATCTGGGACTCTCCACCATTTGACCTTAGAACTGAAGAAGCTTCTCGGATGAGAGGTGAAACGTCTTCAAGCAACTTAAAGAAGTCCAGACGCTTTTCTCTGCAAGCTCCTTTGACTTCTATTGTATCAGCTGAAAAAATAAAGTTTTATTGAAAAGCACCTTTAAAGCCTGAAAACTGGAGCTTTGCAGCAAAAATTGCAATTCACCTGAAAAATTATGAGTTTAGAGACAGATGATGTGCTACAGTGTGTGTGTGTGTGTGTGTGTGTGTGTGTGCGTGTGAGGCGCTGACGCTGCTGTATTCCTGTATTTCTGTCAAACAGAAAGTGCGCTTGGCTCGGATCCGCATGGCGAAGAAAGGAACAACCAACGCCTTCCTCCAGTACAAAGAAGACCGAGGGCTCGGGGTGAGACACACAATCATGGACACTCACACTAACAGTGGATGATTTCTCACTGTCAGGGCAGAAGGCTGGATTACACTCGGGTTAACTCAGAAAGTTGTGGAAAGGTAAGGAGAGATAAAGGGACTAAAGACAGAGTGGAAAACACAAAGTCACATAAACCACAACAAACAAGATAAAAATCAAATAAAAGTACAGCCGAAGAGGAAGCTGGCTGCTGTGTGGGGCCAAACTTTATAACTGTTAAACCCACAAATAAATCTGAGCCTGCAAATACATTTTACATGAGATCTTAACAAGGCATCGAATGTGCTGACTTTCAGCAGCTGCGAAAATTTGTCTTGACCTGAAGCATCTCGGTCTGTTCAGTAAAAACCACCATGCACGAGGCCTCAGAAGCTGCATGTAGCTTCTCACTTTCCTGTAGTTTAGTGTTTAAGTGTCCCACACACAGATGTGTGCAGTATACTGTGAACAGAGAGATCTTCAGGCCACATGTACATGCAATACATTTGAGGATGACGATGTTTACTTCTGCATACATCATCCAGCGTCATAAATACCTTCATCATCCATCATTTCTGTAATGAGATTTCCAGGATGTTTGACCTTTAAATTCAGGAAATCTTTGTCCCCTTGGTTTTGCTAATCATGACAGCACTCTTACAGGCATGCATCCACTCCATAAACATAATGTATGCGAAGGAGCTACTGCAGACCAACACCTTTAGGACCACAGATATCTGAACCCATAATATGGTTCACTAGGATCCTGCTGATCATGACTTATCTATACTTTAGCTGCAGTAAGCCAGACGTCTCACAGTGCATTTCAGGACGCTGTCACGGTGCTGGGTTGGTTGACCCAGTGCTTTGAGTTCAATATATCTGGATGGTTTATGATTTATGTTTAAATTAATTTAAGCTCATTCTGTTTCCCTCAGGTTGCCCTGTTATAGTTCATTGTTTATTAGAGTCCCCTTGTGTCTTCGTCTCCCTCGCTCTTCATGTGTTTCAGTAATGTCTTTGTTTGTGTTTCCCCCAGCCGTCATCTTCTGTTTCCATGTCTCGTCTCCAGCCCCCTTTTCCCTCTGTGTGTTTATAGTGAATGTTCCTCTTCGGTTCGTCATTTTAAGTCTGCGTGTCTTAATGTTTCCTGTTTTATTTTGAAGAGGTCTGGTGTTCCATGTTCAGTGTGTTTAGTTTCACTTCCCTGTGGCGTCATTGGCTGCATCCCAATTCAGGGTCTGCAGCCTCAACGGTCCTCAAAGGCCGCGTAATCAAAGACCGCTAAGGCCGGAAGTGCGAGGCTTGTGAAATGGGACGGTCTAGCCTCCGTCCCGCTGCCCAGGTTGCCTAGCAACCATAATACTAACAGCTGGAAACGTTTCATACAGCTTTGTTTGACAGAAATGAAGGAGAAAATCTTTTGTTCATTTGTTTGTTTGTTTCTACATGAGCTTTGATCATTCTCTGTAAGATTAAGCTCAGCTATTGAACGGCGTATATTTAAAAGTAAAGGCTTTAAAACCAAGTTAGTACAAACGTCACTAATGTCACATAACATTGCTGACATGTGGCCAACAGTAATGTTTTAATGTTCTTCGTTATTAAACATTTGCACATAAATAAGTGACATAATATTCAGTACTTACTTAAAGTTTACTCTTCGGGCGCCCCTCATCCGCCGTTTTTTTTCGGCAAAATTATCCACACCCACTGCCGCGCTATGCATTCTGGGATATGTTGGGCCACAAAGTCTACACTGCCACGTCCTTAAAATTCAGGGAAATGAAGGACGCATTTGAGGGCCGCATTTCGAGCAGCCTTCGAATTGGGACAGCCTTCGTCGCGTCGCTGTGACGTAATCGGCCTTAAAATGCGGCCTTTAAGGCTGCAGACCCTGAATTGGGATACAGCCATTATGTTCATTTAATCAGCTGTTTCCCCGTGTGTTTCCACTCCCCCTGATCACCTCCTTTATGTATTTAGTCTTCATTCCTCATCCGTTTTTCCTGCTATGTTTCCAGGTGAAAGTATTCATCATGTTTCAGGTGTCCGTGTCCACTTTCAGGTCTTTTATGTTAAGCTTTAGTTCACCCAGTTTAGGTTTCGCCCTCGCTCTGCCCTTTTGTTTGTATTATTTTTTTTTCCTCAAATATTTTTATAAAATTTTCTGCATTCATTTTTACAAAAGAGAAATTAAACAATATGCCGTTTTCTTTTTGAAGAACATAAAACAATATGAAACATACACTCCCACCTTATAGTTATAGGAGTACCAGTGGGTGTACAAAAAGAAAAAAGAAAGGGTCCAATCTAATAATACAAATAGTAAACCCTGGAGTACAAGATAACGGTTCCTGAGTGTACAAGAGAGATGTGGAGAGTTTGTTTGTATTATTTTGACAGCCTTAATAAACAGCTCATGTTTTTTTGTCTCTTGGTGTGTCTGCACTTGGGTCCACCTCCTCACTCCACACTTCAGCTTCTGCGACTGTGACACGCCCGTCTTTGACTCAGCTAAACAAAGAAGTCCCTGTGATTTACACGACTAAAATGATATTTTCCCCTCTATTTGTCTTTATAATTTCCCTCAAATAGCACACATCATTGTCATGTTTAGCGTTAAAGCTCAGTGGACTTAATAAATATGTTAAACTGTCTAGCAAAATTCATTCTATATTTTTGACATTACACCAGCTAAAGCTATAAGCCTGCCTGTTTTTATTTTTAATGACTAACAGAACGCAAAAAGAAAGTCAAGCTTGAAGGATTTCCAGCTCAAAAACAGGACCGTGACAATTATTACAGTGAAATATATTAATTGTGTAAATATAGCTATTTTGTAAAAATGTGGATTTTGTCCATTAACAATGTTTTTCTTGGAAAATAGTAAATCCATCCATCAAACTTGTTTCCTTTTTAAGCGGCAGGTACCAGTAACTATCCAGAGTTTTCTGAAAGTTTGAAGATTTTCTTGTGAGTTGTTTTCTTCGAAATCCCCCCAAACAGTCATTTTAGTTCTCATCTGCAAATTGAATTCAATATTTAATTTTTAGAAAAGTGAGCTGCAGATTTAATGAGTTCTGACACGCTGAGGTGAGGCAAGACTAAGAGAGAGGCAGCAAAACAAAGAGCGCTTCAGACCCTCAGACAGACGAAGAGCTGCTGCTTCAGCAGTTTGGTGATTCGCTAATAACAAGCGCATGAGGAGAGTTTCCCCAGCAGCAACTTGGCAAACGAGCAGTGGAACCTGATCACTGTCCACGATGCAACAGACACAAACAACAGCGTACTGTGAAGATTTAAATCAGACGGTTAGATACTTTACTGATCGCACAAGGCAAATTCAGTCGTTTCAGGATCCTGCACAGTTTGTTGTTTTGCACATAACAAAAGGCGGATAATTGGTGTTTTTTTCCTCGACACATAGAAACCTTTCAAATGAAACCTCAGCAGGATGAAATAACCCTGAACGCTAATTAGAGTCTTCTGATATCATCTTACATTTCTTTGACAGATACACCTGCAGATTAAGATTTTACATTAAACACATGATCAGAATAATTAAAAAGCAGCTGACAAACGAAACAGTTTTAATATAATATTTCGGCATTAACCCACAAGTCAGGAAAACTATGAGAGAGTAAAGTTAAAACTGATCAGGAACTTTCCTCAGCGTGTAAATGCTTCATCAAAGATACTGCTGTCCCAAAACAGCTGCCCTGTGGTGTATCATATTATGAGTTTATGGCTCAGTCGCACTAGAGTAAACATTCAGTTTATAACTGCAGACAGATTTAGTTTGCAATCAGTCACAGTTGGTCTGGCCCAATCAGCACAACTCATCTGTGGTCGGTCTGTTTGCATAAGGGCCGTAAACCGGTTGCATCCTGACTATATTTCTACATAAAAGCGAGGTTACTGAGTGCTAACGTCATTTTGCTCTTGCATTTGTGTCCTCCAGCAACTACATCTCTATCTGTGCAGGAATGTCAGAATGTTTATTTCAAATCCACGAGGTTCTAGCCTGACTCTGAATGACTCTGTTTAATGGGAATTTCTGCGTATGTAGATGGCAACAGATGGTAAAAGTTGCATTAATGTTGGCCATTCCTGGAGACTCCAAACACTGTTGCCCCAGCGTGACTCTGGTTTTAGGTCATAGTGAGATGTTTGTTAGTTCCAGCCCCTTGAATGGATGCTGTTTAAAGAAAATGTTGGCATCACATTTAAACAAACTGGGTGAGCCTGTCATGGGCTGGGTCGTGTGACTCAGTGTTTGAGTTTTATGTATTTTTGTATCCATGTTTGATCTAGTTCATTTCTAGGTGGCTATTTAGTCCTTCATTTCTTAGTTGTTTCTGTCATCTCCTACCTGTACTCAGTCTCCCTGATTCGTGCGTCTACCTGTCATGTTTCATGTCTGTGTGGTTATGTTAAGTTCATGTCATGATTTATCTTCATGTCTCTGGGTTTCCTGTTTTATTTTGAAAGAGTCTGGTGTTCTTTGTTCACTGCATTTAGGTTTACTCTCCCCTGTGCTGTCATTATGTTTCATTCTAGTCAGCTGTGTCCTCACGTGTCTCCACTTCCCCTGATCACCTCATGTGTGTATTTAGTCCTCAGTCTTGCTGTGTTCAGCGTCGTCTGTGTTCTCACCTCCATGTTTTCACGGTCAGTCTTTGCAGTGATCATCATCGTCTCTGAGTCTTCTTAGTTTGTCACAATACTAGTTTTCCCAGTTTAGTTATAGTCTAGTTTAGTCACCTATCCCTGCTTTGTTTGTACACTTTGTCTTCAGCCATAATAAAGGCTCGCTTTCTGTTAAGTTCACTCCCGTCTACTCACTTGTGTACGCACCTGGGTCCATCACACACACCACCGCACGGCCTGTCTCCGCAGACCGTGACAGAGCCTACAGTTTAGCACCTTAGATCCAGCTGTTGTTTGGGACGCAGCAGAAAAGCCAAAATAAAATAAATCATCTGAAACTCTAAAGAGGGCAGCTAACTCTCGGTGTCCAGTACTGCACCATTTTTGCATCTTTTCCTTGTATATATTTCTCTTACATGCTAGTGATGCTAGCTATCTGACGGAACAGCCATACTTAATGTGTAGTATGAGTAAAGATGTCCTTTAGTTTCCACTCTAAACTTCCCTTTAAATACCAATAACTGTCCAACATTTTCAGACTAGAGAAAAGAACGGTTTCTTTTTTTGTTATAATTTCAGAACTCTCATAATTTGTTGGGGTGTGAAGAGTATGAAAGATTCAGAGGAGCCCTCGGCCTTTTAGTCTTGTTCCTATTTACTAGATGGATGTATCCCACAGTGTGAACCTGCAGGAATATTTTTATTAGATTCTGAAAATAAACTGGATCTAAATCACTGCAGATCTGAGGAACTTTCTTTTTTTTATCTTTCGGCTTAATCGTGACTCAGAGTCTCAGTTTTTTCTTCAGTCAAGAGGATGAAAGATTCACCGGGTTTAAATGTTTTATCATGAAAACGGCTTTAGGCTTCAGGTAGAGGGTGAGTGGATGGGTCTCACACAGAGACTCACACAGATATTGTTGAGTCTTAATCTCACTGAGCCAAAATGAGGGATGACTGCTGGATTTAAAGAGTGCATAATGAGGGTGAAGAGGAAGAAAAATGGGGTGCAGAGAAAGTGGCGAATATATGGAGAAAGGGAGGAAATCTGTGCTACAGGGCAAGAAGAGAGCTTCATTTTTCTTCATCATAACACGTGAAAAAAAGTTTAGGGAAAATAACAAAACTCAATTAAAAGCCGGCTGGGAAAAAAAAAACAAAGCAAAATGAGAAAGAACGAGATAAAGGTGATTAAAATAAGAAGAAAAGAGTCTTAAAGATGTCGATCAGGTCTCAGTTTGGGCTTTTCAAACATGAAAGGAAAACTTTTGCAGTTGTTTCTTATTAATGTGGAGAAATGTGAACTGAAGATGAGTTACTGATAAAAAAAAAACTAAATTCTAGGAAAAAAATTCTGCATTTTAAATCAAAGATTTGTCTTATGAGACTGAGCCAAAGGAAAGATTATGAGCTCATTCAAATCCAGTGGTGGAAATCACACAGTCTTTACAAGTGCAAGCAAATATTAGTTAAAAAGTTACAGTTTAAAGTGCGTGTATGCAGAAGCCTCTTTTTGCTGCATTATTAATCTTTTATTAAACGCAGATTATTTACCTGTAACAGTTTAGAAAAGCAGTTATTTTATTACAACCTCAGTATGAGTCAAAAACACAGTACGGTCCTTCTGAACAGGTGTGGCGTCTCATGTGGGACTGTACAGCAGCTTCATCCCTCAGCCCGCCGCCCCACATATCCAGACAATGTCCCACATTTCACAAGTTTATGAAAGTAAACTCGTGAGTCTCATAAGAAACACGTACCTCACAAATAGATGTTCTGATCTATTTATGCTTCCCCTGCTGCAAATAAGATGAAATGATTACAGGACGGAGCAGCAGCTGAAATAAGTTTGAACAATAATGCAAAAAGAGAAAAAAACAAACGCTGCAGCTTACTGATTAACACGTTCACCTTATCCTTATCCTTCACCTTATGTAGTGCCTCTTCACTTCACTGTGCAATTACCTTTTGTGCAATACTTTTTGTTAATAATCAGCAGTGCAATAGACTCCATACTGGAAATGTGCAATTCACTTGTATTTTTATTTTTATTTTTATTCCTATTTATTCTATTTATCCCCTTTGTATATTTTATCTATATATGTCTTTGTATTTATATATGTGTGTATATATATATATATATATATATATATATATATATAATATTCTTAACTCTGTAACTTCTGTCGGTGCTGTGCTTTTTGGAAAACAAATTTCCCAGAGGAACCCACCCAAGGGATTAATAAAGTTTTATCTTATCTTATCTTATCTTATCCATGAAAATCTCTGAATAGTTTCCAGGTGAAAGTGAAACTCAGTAGGTCACAAACCCAGGTGGTGTAAAGAAAGCCATCCTGAATCCATCCTTTTGTAGGGACCCTTGGGAAATAAAGGAGTGGCTGAAAGTAGCTTTATTTAGTTGGAGTTGGGAAAACTGTGTTCAAATAAATGGACTGTTTCTGTTCAGGAATAGTTGGCAGCTTTGTGCTTATTGGTGTCAAAATTTGAGAGCATCTCAAATTTTTCTGATACCTGGTGGAAAAGAAGTCATGTTCGAGTAAATGTTCTCATTTTCCTTGTATTTTGCCTCCTCTACTTTTATTTTCACCTAATTTCATTTTAAAAATAAGATTTGTTATTTTATTACATTTACATTTCTTGTGTCCCCAGGTTATTCTACTTTTACATTGCAACTGTTTCCTCTATGAAGCACTTTGAACTTTTGTCACGTGTACAAAGTGCTATACAGCTAAAAGTTAGTTTGTGCCCGTCGACCAGCTTGTCGACAATCAAGTGTTTCCTGGCAATGTGACCAGTAACATGTAAAAAATGTTTCCATTTGCCTGGAAAACTCTGTCTTCATCATTACAGCCTGGAGCCAACACATTCAAATGATTAATACTTGTTTGTTTTTTATGCCGATGATGCGAGTTTCTACATCACATCCGACTCATCTGAGCTTTATCTCTTTCCTCTTTCTTCAGTAAACCTTTAAATGCAGATAGTTTCCATTTCCAGAGTCTTACTACCAAACTTTGCTCATATTTGATTTGGTGTAATATGATATATATGATCAAATATGATATAGATAACAGATATGTAGCTTTAAAACCCGTTCTCCTTTTCACTACTTTAGCACCACCGTACATCTTCCTTTGCAAATGAGATTTAACACCGCACTGGACTGCTCAGGATCAAACATAGCAGACCCAACATCGAAAGTGATTATTGTGGTTTTACTGGTCAAAGAAGCAAACAAAGACCAGTATGAGGCTACAAATATTCATTGAATACATGAATGTGTTGATATTTGACATTAAAAAGAGGAACTGAAGAAGTGTTGATCATAAGAGAAATCCTTATTATTGAATTCTGCAAACAACCTTATTAAGGACATTTGTTAAGAGAACCTCAAAGTGTGAAGCTATCATCGCCAATTCTACAAAACAGTCAATTTATTAAACACATTTTATTACGTGTGTGTGTTTTCAGGGTCGTGACAGCGACAGCACAGCTCTGTGTGTGAAGAACAGATCGGCTTTCGAGCACCAACACCACCACCTGCTGCACTGTCTGGAGAAGACAACGGTGAGCTTTCAGACATTTAATTTCCCTCAGGACCATCAACTCTTACATCTTACGCAGACAGAACTCAAGCTGCCTCTTTTTTGAACACCAGTTTAAAATATCTTCAGCAGTTCTTTGTCTTTGTACAAAGCCTCAATATAAACTCTGTTTCTGATCCTAGAAACAGAAGCTGCATAAACAGACTCAACAAAGTTTCCTTTAAGTCGCCCTTCTGGATTCTCTCTCAGTACATTTTGAAATTTACATTTCATTCAGCCCTTTTCATCCATGCCATTAAAATAAGCTTACAGTCATTCAGTGTAGAGAGAGAGATATTTTAGCTTTACTTTTTAAGACGGTCAGCAGTCACAGACTGATGATCACACATAGATTAATGAACAGAAGAATTGCAACAGCTTCATCTGGGAAAACTAAAGACAAAAAGACAATCATGCGCAGAAAACACCCTAAAAATAACACAAATATTCCAAAAATAAAAGAAATGAGAAGAAAAACATATATATTTAAGAGACTGTAACATACAAATTAGGCCACAAAAATATGCAGAGGCAGAAAATCACAAAGATTTAGATTTACGACTTCAGAGAAATGTTGCAAGACTGAAACTTCAGCTTCCCTCCTTCCTGTCTCTGCTTACAGAACCACGAGTTCACAGATGAGATGACCTACAGCGAGCTGTGTATGACTGAGTCAGTGGGCTTCAGGACCAGTCGCAGCACTTCTCTATCCAGCCAGCAGGGGGCGCAGAACAACCCCACCGGCTGCTGCCCCCGCAGGGCCAGGAGGCGAGCCGCCATGCGTCTGGCTAACTCCACTGCATCAGTCAGCCGGGGGAGCGTCCAGGAACTGGACACCCTGCATATCAAAACAACCTCCATACCGCCACAAACGTAAACACAGACGCTACAATCAGATAAAGAAACACACATGCGTCTCTAAATTTACCACAAAAATAAAAAAAACAACCTTTTGCTTATCTTTTCTTTTTCTTTGTTTCAGTCGTTCCAGTCTGAACGCCCAGGCTGGCAACCTAAAGCTGAACTGCGGGGAACAAGATTTCACTGCTGCAATCATCAGCATTCCCACGCCGCCCGCCAACACGCCGGACGAAAGCCTCCCCCCGTCGCCTGCCCCCATCCCCGGCATCCTGCGCAACACCCGAGCAACAGCTTTTACCCACGAAACCGTCAAAATCTCCTCCTTATAACCTCCAGCTCCACACACGACATCCCTCCTGACACCCCTCCGCCCCACCAGCCACTTTCCCAGTGAACTTCCTTTGAACCTCTGATCCTGGATCTGGGGCGCTGCTAGCTGAAATATCGGGAAGAAAATACTCTGATTCCTGACTGATTGCTTTAACTTCCACATACATTTCGCTGGTTACATGGATTAACAAGGTAAAACAGCAGATGAGACGGGAAGCAAAACGTACGACCACATCCAACGACAACTGAAAAATAAGAACCTCAAAAAACAAAAAAGCTCAAATCAAAAGCTACAACTTCATGAACGAAGCAAAAGACCTTAAACCGTTAGGATCCACCCTCATGCATTTTGTCTCCTTGCACACATTTGACCCGCCTTGCACAGTTTTAGATCTCATTGCACAAACCCATGAAGGGTTCAACCTGAAACATCAGTGGAAAAGAAGCCAAGACTCCAAAAGTCATCCCGAACTGGCTGATGGTTTGGTTTGGCTGGCTTCGTTTTGCCCTCCTTTAGAGGAGGCGTGCTCGATGACTGCTGACGACAGAAGTTTTATTTTTCAGTGTAAACTCGACATGAATGGACTGAGTGGTTTTATAAAACAAACCTGTTGCTTTGGGAGGGACCAACAACCACCAGAGGATCATTTAGACTAGGCTGGTTTAGTTATTGGTAAAAGATCTAATGGAGATGACCTGTAGACAACCAAATAACCCTCAGCAGCTTGAAGGGACGTATCGAAGACATCTTGTGGTTTGAGGTTTTTATTTTCTTGTAGGAAACGTGTGTCAGGAATTTTTGTTTTCTTCGGCTGGATTTCTTTTCATTCCAACGACAGACGACATGTTGAAGCCTGAATGGAGCGACAGTGCTGCACCGCTACGTTCACTTCTGGATCTCTTTTGCTTGAAACATGAAGGTTTAAACTCTAAACAAAAAGCTGAAAGACTCATCTGCACTCAAATGGATTTTTGAAGCGTTTGTGGACGAGCTCTCTGACGGTTCTCGCCGAGCAGCTGAAGGTCTCATATTTAGAAAATCAAGGAAATCATGAAGGGGAACTGTTGATCGCTTGACCTTCAAATAATTTGGGAAACTCGGTGAAACTCAACAATCTTTGTTGAGCAACTCGCAAAACTACACTGGGCAGTCTGCATCTTTAAGGAGCTGGTCTGAGCAGCACTGGACTCGCCTGGTTTTCTAAATAAACTGTGGAGAGTTAAATGAATGGTCCTGGACTGGATCACTCTGGTCTAGTCTGACTGTAGCTCTGAAGTGTTTGTCAGTGTTGACACTAACGCCCAGACCGGGATCAAGAGCCTTTTACCTTTCAAAATATGCAACATTACAACAAGCAGGAAAATAGCATCAACAAATGAACAGAATAATATTAATAACAGTTATAATGTGTGTGTGTAAAACTACAGTAATTATTGCAGGGAACAAAGTGTAAAGCAACTAAAAAAATGCATTTGTTATGCGATCTTTCCACCGAGAGAGAACATAACGAGTGTTCTGCAATAGATTTGAAGGGGAAAGGAAACGCCGACGCTGAAAGCTCTTTAAGCGCTGAGAGCACGTCGCCCCGACGACGGACGCTTTGGAAGAAAAAGGCTTGTTTTTCACATCTTTGCTGAAGTGGAACACATCCACATGAGCAATGATTCACGCTTGTTTATATCATTAATCCTCCGTTTCTTCTGTCTTCATGCTTTTAAAGGCTTTAATACGAGTAACTCACCCACAATATTTATAGAGCTTCTTTAATCTTTTGCCAACATGCTCTTATAACATAAGGTAACGTTATGATGCTAAACTAAAGTTCCAACAAATGAGAAACCTTTAGATATTTTAGTTGTTTTATTTTTTTAAATGTATAATCCAATTAAACAAGTCGTGATGCTTCTTTACAAATAGTTGTTTCTCTGAGCACGAGGCTGCCAGTGTCACAATACGGCTGTGTGCAGGCACGAGTAGGACCCAAACGCAAACTCACAGAGACAAAAAGTAAACTCAAAAAACAGCTTTATTGCTGGTGTGGAGTGGGACATGAAAAACAATACAAAACTAAACTGGGAAAACTAAAGCGCAAGGAGCCACAGGGAAAAATCACACAGCTATGAGGGAGGACGCAACACTGACAAAGAGAAACATGGGGCTTAAATACACAGAGGGATAACGAGGGAATGAGACACAGAAGGAGAGCACAGCTGGGAGTAATTAGGCAGGACGAGACAAGGGAAGCAAAACACAAACACTCACATGAGACGTGGACCTTCAAAGTAAAACAGGAAACACACTGACTGAACTCTAAACATGCAAACTTAACAGCAACTGAGAAGACAGAACATAGGGACCAGAAACATGGTACAAAAAGGTCACAGTAGACACAACATTTAACACAGGGAAGCCATATTACAAAGCCAAAGAACTAAACCTATGATAACCATAACTGAAATCTAGGGAAACAAGAAACAGTACAACAAAGGACTCAAAACATAATCCATAATATAAAAACACAAGATCTCTTCAAAATAAAATAGGAAACATAATGAGACGCAGACATGACAACCAGAACTTGACAACGTAAGACGCAGACATGAGACACATGAAGAGCAGGGGAGACTTAACAGGGGTTGGATACACAAGGGGAATCTAATAAACAAATGAACTTAGATGACCTAATGAACAAAATAAACTCAAACTTAAAACGCTGGGTCAAAAGACCCAGGATCATGACAGCCAGTGACATTCAAAAGTGTGAACATCTATCAGCAGGACAGTAAGTCAGCAAAGTATGTTACCTTTAATGGATCGGGCGAGTCCGTTTTTAAGCCAACAAAATCACTTCATAACTGTAGAAGAAATTTTGTTGATTAAGTAAGTACACTTGTAATGAAACCGCTCTGCAACGAGACTGAGACGCCTCCTCCAGGGTCACACAAGTGAGATTATAATGTTCACATCTGTGCAATCAAACTGCACCAAATAAGAAAATGAACCAGAGTTCAGTTTGAACAGACTAAACAGGGCATTTGTACACAGTCTTTACCTTACATGTTCAAGAGAGACGGGTCTGCTTTTGTGGCTTTACTGGCGTCTGAACGCTGACAGAGAGGAATCTGTGCAAGAGTCTCAGTCTGTTATCAGCTAAATCCACAAAAACTAAAATAATGATCACAACTCTACAAATAAGGGATTTGAAGTTGAACGTTAATGTTTTTACTTCTTAGCATGCAGGCAGAAAGAAATGGTAACTCAATATGAGTCTAAACTGAGTTCACTGATTTGAGTAAAATAAAAGGCTCTGTTTGCATCTATGGAAGCATGTAGCGTCAGCGCTCACTGGGCGGAGACTCGTGCTCAGAAGTGTTAAAAGTTACCTTTTAAATATACGTCAGCACGTGCGTTCAAATCCATACATGCTTTTTCAAGAGTGGACGCCGTCGGCCACGCGTGAGCTCAGCTGCGAGCGATTTGTCGAAGCGTTTCCTCGAACCATTTAAGAGCAAGTGTGAATGCGTGACACACAGACAGAAGACAAGAGGTACATACTGTAACATATTTTGTATCATAAACTTTCACCCGCATCTTCCAATCAAATCCTCAGATCTAAAAGAAAAAAAAAAGAAAAAAATAGAGAAAAAGAAAAAAGAGATGAAAGTCATCGGGTATCTGACCGGCGTTCCTTCGTGCATGAGCCTCGTACAGTAGAAGTAGCACTACTGATCATAGGAATTTATAAAGCATATCAGAGAAAAAAAGAGAAAAAAACACGACATAGTGGGGAAGAAAATCTCATCATCTGTTCTTTTGCATGACGACTCTTATTGTTTTCTCTCCTGCCAGTCGTTGCTTTGTTTTCCTCATCCCCTCTGTCCCTGAATCTTTTCAAGACGAGTGTTTGCACCACCGAGCAGTTAGATTACCGAGAAGCAGATTATTATCAGTGAATCATTCAGGCATGTTCCTCGCCAGAATGCAAAGTGTGTATGCGCGAGGTCGGGGCGGCTGTTGCGTGTACGTGTGAATGCGTGTGTGTGTTCGTATGATGAGCAGTCACAAATATGCATGGATACCGTTATAGGTATTTTATCTGTTTTCTCCTGCAGTTTAACGAGAGAGCGGGGACTGGACGGACGGGCTGTTCGCTGGACGGATCTTTGGCTTGTTTTCTGAAATACCTTTGCAGTCTCAATGTTTTCGTTTTATTCTGTAGCTCCAGCTGGCATCCACCCCCCCGCTGTCTGTGTCATTCAACTGAATTTTAAAAAACTGATTTTACAAAGAGAGAAAAGCTTAATTCAAACAAAAAGTTGGATTTTAGAGCCAAAAACACAAGATTACACAAAAAAGGAGCATTGACGCCCACTCGCTTACTCTTTAAGTCAGTTATTATCAAACTTAAAGATAGGTTGTGTTCAATTAGCTGATACACTGTGGCCTCTTTGGCCTTCTGACTTTTTTTTTTTTACATTTCCTTTACTTTACACGTTTCTTTTGATTATTATTACTTTTAAATTCCAAAACTGTGAAGCAAGTTCATTTTTATTGTCGGTATAAATCCAGTGTTATTTCACGAGTGAGGTACTGTCACTCATGCAGATGCTGATGGGTGGAGCCATGACTGGGAATCATGGCATTACTGTAATTTACTGGGATCTGCTGTTTAATGTCATGTTGCTTTGGTGTCTCTGGAAATCAGGAAACATCTAAATTTAAATTTGAGCGTCGTTCTTTGGTAATTTAGTCCTGTCACAAAACTTCATAGAGATGTAATACATACGTTTCAGTCATGGCTCAGAACGGGACACACGTGCGGTGATTTAGGGGGTGACGCCGTCCTGGGGACTCGCCTGACCATGAGATGTAATAATCACGGTTTAAGTGTAGTGATTACCGCAGTCATAGATTTATTGTGATTGGTCGGCAGGTCCAAATTCATCCATTAACCCCCCCCCCCCCCCCCCCCCCCCCCACCAGTCAGATGTTCTCTGTATGTCACAGTTTCAGCACGAGGTTTAAAGAGCAACCTAATGATTCCAGTTATTAATGAGAAATGTAATGAGATGAAATTAAATGTTTTCCTTGATGCTGTGTTTAGATTTTTTCCTTTATTTGTGGAATAAGCAACAGGAATCTCCTGACGAGGATCCGGAGTCTTGGGGAAAAATATAAACTGTTCTTTCTGTTACTGTTGCTTACACTGTTATATGTTCCCAGAAGCCCAAAGACTACTCATAGAACCAGAGTTACGTGTGCAACAGATGTGATGAATGTGTGAACGACTGTTTCCAGTTAAAACTGGGTGTTAAGTTGCTCTTTAACTTATTTATGTTGTTTTGAGAATGACGTGGTGGTTCTGAAGCGTTTGAGCACAGCTAATTCAATCTAAATGTCACTTTGTTTTAAATGTCAGGTGAACCTGACTGAAGCACACTGGTCTGATCCTGAGGTGACACAACGGGAGCTTCGATGAGATGATAAGCAGCATTTCAGACGCCTCAGAGTTAAAGTGTTGATGTTCAGTCTCAGAGAGAGAGTGAGGAGCGATGGATGAATGACGGAGAAAACAGCATTAAAGCACAGAGGTGTATATTCCATTCCACTAATAAAGACAACAGAAATCAGAATGTGGTGTGCTGCGTTTGTTCCTCAACATTTATCCTTCACTGTTACAAACTGCTCGTGCAAGTCCAGCAGTTTGTAACAAACCCCAAACTGTCCAAAATTCCCCAGAATCGCTCTTGGCTCATTATTTCTGGGTCTATTTTGTATCTAACTTGTGAGCTCTGGCATGTATGGATTCAGGGGTATGCTTGGTAAAACACTGACCTCTAGTGTCGTGTATACAGATTACAAGCCACTGTGTTTCCTTGTACCCCTTATTCTGACATGGACACTTAGAAAAAAATGCCCTGTACCAAATTTTGCTACCAGATAAAATGGTACAGAAATCTGGAGGCACATTTGCAGATTCACATAATAATAAATATGTAAGAGGAAATTAAGTGCTCCTGCAAATATCACAGAAACACCCATCATTTTAAAAGTGATCTGATATAATAGAGCTCCTGGTTTTCTGAAGCTTCTCTGCTTTTCACTCATTTTCAGTCCACTCCTGATATCTGACCATTTTCAGAGGATTATTTTGTCTCTTGTTGAAGCACTGAACACTGACCTATGAATCAAGGCAGCTAATTCAAGGGATTGATGTTGTGTCTACACATAGCATACATTTTCACTGCTATGCAGATGACACCAAACTTCCAGATTCAAGATCCTTTATTTGTCACATAAATGTCGCATAAATATACAACACGCAGTAAAATGTGTCCTGACACACTCAACTGTGCAAAAAAGAGAGAACATTATATACTTTATCTATCAACTTTATCTATCACAGTGGTTCTTAACCTTGTTGGGGGTACCGAACCCCACCAGTTTCATATGCGCATTCACTGAACCCCTCTTTAGTGAAAAATAAAATATGATTTTTTTCAAATTCAAGACATAGATATGATTTTTATTGGTGCACAAAATGAGCCGTGCATGTCACGGTGGAGGCTCTGCCGAACCCCTTAGACCGACTCACCGAACCCCTAGGGTTCGATTGAACCCAGGTTAAGAACCACTGATCTATCAACTTTATCTATTCATGAAGCCAGGTAACACACACGAATTGCTTAAACTGCAGGAATGTCCTGGATGGCCTCTAACTTTCTGCTTCTTAATTCAGATCAAACTGAGGTTATTGTACTCGGCCCTGAAAATCGTAGAAATTTGGTATCTAACCAGATTCTTCCTCTGGATGGCATTACCTTGGCCTCCAGTAACACTGTGAGGAACCTTGGAGTCATTTTTGACCAGGACATGTCCTTCAACGCACATATTAAACAAATTTCTTGGACAGCTTTCTTCCATTTGCGCAATATCTCTAAAATAAAAAATATCCTGGCTTCCCTTCATTGGCTTCCTGTTAAAACTGGAATTGAATTCAAAATCCTGCTCCTCACATAGAAGGTCTTAAATAATCAGGTCCCATCTTATCGTAATGACCTTGTAGTACCATATCACCCTATTAGAGCACTTCGCTCTCGCTCTGCAGGCCTACTTGTTGTTCCTAGAGTATTTAAAAGTAGAATGGGAGGCAGAGCCTTCAGTTTTCAGGCCCCTCTTCTGTGGAACCAGCTTCCAGTTTGGATTCAGGAGACAGACACTATCTCTACTTTTAAGATTAGGCTTCAAACTTTCCTTTTTGCTAAAGCATATAGTTAGGGCTGGACCAGGTGACCCTGAATCCTCCCTTAGTTATGCTGCAATAGACGTAGGCTGCCGGGGGATTCCCACGATGCATTGAGTTTTTCCTTTCCAGTCACCTTTCTCACTCACTATGTATTAACAGACCTCTCTGTATTGAATCATATCTGTTATTAATCTCTGTCTCTCTTCCACAGCATGTCTTTATCCTGTTTTCCTTCTCTCGCCCCAACCAATCACAGCAGATGGCCCCGCCCCTCCCTGAGCCTGGTTCTGCTGGAGGTTTCTTCCAGTTAAAAGGGAGTTTTTCCTTCCCACTGTCGCCAAAGTGCTGCTCATAGGGGCTCATATGATTGTTGGGTTTTTCTCTGTATGTATTATTGTACGATCTACTGTACAATATAAAGCTCCTTTAGGCGACTGTTGTTGTGATTTGGCGCTGTATGAATAAAACTGATTTGAAGAAGATTAGACTAAGCAAAGAGCCCATTATAAACTCCATCTTTAGGCACTTCGCTACTAGAAGCCTATTGGAAAAAACATGTCATGTGTCCTCGTTTTATTTGAATAAATGAAAAATGCCAAAGACATAAAATACTATTTCTGTACTAAGACACACTAAAACCATACCTTCATAGACACACACCTGTTAGAATTATAAACTTAGTTTTTGCCTTGTATTTCGTTGTATGTTTGCATGTGTCAATAAATAAATTTTCCTAATAAACTGTAAAGAAATACAGGATAAATCAAGACCTTATGCAATTTCAACAGTTTATGTCAGTTTTCCACATTAAATCAAGTCTTACAGATTACAGAGGACATACATAAACCCTCACAGTTGTGTGTTACACATTACATCTCCTCATGTCCAGACAGTTTTTCTCCTGTGGAGTAAACCGAGTGTCACCACACCAGAAACAGAAATAGATTGTTCTGAAAAAAAGTATACCTATTACTTCATTTCAGTTATCACACTGTGAAGAGCAGTGAATTGGTGAGTCGGTTCTGGCTCCTCAGAAACATCTTTGACACCTCTGCTCTATCTATCTGACCCTCCATCAAGGAGGTTATGTGTTTGGTAGTGCTCGTGTGCATGTCACATCTGTATATATTGAAAGAGTTTGCATTTTGCACGATGTAGAGTGGGGTCATGTCAACATTTGGCTTACACCCACTGCGGTCTTCAAGGTCGACTGAATGATTTATTGGTGGAAAATGGACAAAAAGCCTTATGACTTAAAAACTATGATTCTTACAAGTGTTGTTGTCAACATATAGAAAGTTGAGCTGAGCGTCAAAGTAATAATAATACTAAAAATATCTATTTTTAAAAAAGTTTCTAACTATTATATGTATTGATAATATATAGGCATAAAGTGAATAATATACAATGATTTTAAATATCACTTTACTTTGGACCTATGACCTCTTCTTTGAAGTCAAGTAGAGTCAAAGTTTTCATAAAATATCTTATTTTTAAAGCAGCGCTTAAAATTCAGCTGTCTTTGTGTGTGTTAGCTACATTTAGGAAATGATACTGTTACACGGGGATTCTAATTCCACAAATATTACATTACATTTGACCTCTGACCTCACTTTTACATTTGACATTTGCCTTTCTTTCAATTTAACGCCAAAAAGCATTTGAAGTATGTTTAAAGATTTTACTGTCAAGAGAACGAGAATGAGCTGTGTGATGATTTACTGTACTGTAATATAATAAGCTCAGCTTAGTCATGTCCAATTATTTACAAATCAATAATAATAATGAAATAGTAGAAATAGTCATCTGGCACTGATGTCAAAATTCATTTAAAATTATTTTTAAATGATCTGTACGTGTGTGAGCAGACGTGGGAAAGAGGCATCCGTCAGTATGAGTGTGTGACAGGACTCACTTGTTTTACTGTGTTAAAGTTACAATTTTACTGTAACTGTAACCTGGAAAATTTCCCTAGTATCAGTTTTGTTCCTCTTTGATTTGATGTGGTTTGACACTTTGACCTGGTGGGAGAGTCCCAACTTTTCCACCAACCAGAACTGCAGAGGAAAGTTCAACAGGAAACAGTCCTTTTAACAGTTTAGCAGTTTAACCTCGTTGCAGCTCTCTTGCACTTTTTTATTCTTTTATCTTCCATATTCAGCTGACGAACCACTAGAAAATAGTTTCTTTGCACAATGACATTAAATAATCTGTCTATACCACATAGTTTAAAGCTTTGATTACTTATTATTTTACAGAATTCAAAATATAAAACTACTCATATACAGTGCTGTAATATTATAGATCAGACTTAAATGATTAAAGCCATCTCCAGCTGTAGCTTTACAGTGAAATTCATATTAACAACCTACAATAAACAGTCACAATTTAAAAAATTAATATTATTGATATATTATACTAATAATCGATGCCTTTACTGTACTTTAAGGATATTTTAATGCCAATTTTTATTTCTCTCATTGCCTGAGCACAATTAATACTTTTATTTCAGAGTCCTTAAACTTGTTTCAGTACTTTGTGAAGCAGTTTTTCAATTAAAAAAAAACAAACTACATAATGAGTGATTCTATTGGAGCATCTTAAAAGAAATGCAAAGTTTGAGTATTTGGAAGGTGCTGGTGTGGTTCTCACAGGTTCGGGTGTAGACAAATGATGCGCAGCTCAAACCACATGCAACTGGAATGGAAATTCAAAAAGCAAACAAACCCCAAAAAGTTTCCTGTTGGAAACCACGACTGTTCACAGGTGTCAGGCTGCAGGTATTTGCTTCCTCAGTAAACTGACACCTTCTACCAAAACATACATTCTTAAAGTCACAATGAATAATGCAGTGATACAGTCTGTTAAAAGTTGCTTTATTCACTGCTTTATTTCTTACTATGTTCTCTTTGAAAAGGACTTTGTGTGGATGCAAAGAAAAAAGCTGTGACTGGTGGTTACATATGACTCTGCCTGCATGTACAGTGGTTGTCTTACTGCTCTGTGGTCCAAATCTTTCAGAGGTTCTGGAAACAGACATACTTATACTGTTCAAAAAGATATGATGGATGAATCTTTGTCTTAATCTTTGTTTTTTGGTGGAATAATATAGAGGATCTCACTGTACACTGGGTTAGGATTGTTTTATGCTTCAAGTATTGTGTGCTTTTGATTTTGTTGCGTGTCTGTTTGGGATAAAGGCCAAACCCATGTGGGAGCAGTCCAGCTGCCAGCTATTTGGAGTTCTGGGAGTACTTGATTGGTGCAGGTTTGGATCCTTCTCTATAAAGGAGGAAACCTGCTGGAGAAACAGGAAGGGAGGGGGACTCAGGTGAATCTGGGTAGTGCTGGTTTAACATGGCGATCCCCAGATGGAACTCGAGACTCCTTTTAATCCGGACTTATGTGGAGGGTTTTACAAACGACTGGAAACTCCTGGTTTGTTGGAAATGTGCATTAGGGGAGATTAAGGAGGAAGCGCTTAAGAGTCCATCTGCGCTCTCCCTAAGAGATGAGGGGGCGGAGCTTGGTCGTTTGGGAGGGCTTCAGAATACAGCTGCTATTACTCCACATAAAAAGGAGCCAGGTGAAGTGGTTTGGGCACCTCTATGCACTACAAGAAGGAAGCCAAGGATGTACTCAGGACTCTTTAGAAAGATTACATACAAAGATTTTATTTTGAGCTGTATAACCATATTTAAAAAGGAAAAAATGGATGGATCCAGATGTCATGGAACATTAGTTAATTCACTCTAAGAATGATGATTTAATTTGTAATTTTCACTTTTTAATGTTATTCTGTTAGTTTTAGTTTAGTGTTATTATTACTTTTGTTCTTATAGATTTTTTTCCTTTGTCATGAAGAGCTGATCACTGTGCACCGACTCTTATCTGCATGCATCTTGCATGTCTCGTGTTGCTCGTTTTCTAGGCCGTGCTTTGGTTCAGAGTTGCTCACGGTATTTCCACTTAAAAACCACTGGATGTGGTCCGGCTTCCGTCATGTTTGACAAGTTGAACCTGGTCAGGTGTTTTCAAAAACCTGAGTACAGATCCCTCCAGGTCTAAAGAATATACAAACATGGCAGCAGAATGTATCCGACAAAAAAATAAAATCACGAGGGAACGATAACATCACACTGAGTATAAGTTCATCATTTAATCCTTCTGTGAGGTAAATATCCAAGACTCTTCTCCTCAGTAACGAGTCATGAGCTCCTTCTTTATGTACTCATGACCACAAAACGACATCCTCGTCATTAGCTGACTGAAGCGGGCTGCTACTGGATAATTCCTTTAAAGTTGGTGAATTAAACTTTTATGTTTAATTCACCAGTCTTTTTTTTTTAAAGTGAATTGAATTGATGTCGTTTTGAGGGTTTGAACATTAATTGAATTGTGTCTGATTGTCTCACACCAGCACTACAGAAACCTGTAGCTGAATATTGCTTTACTAAAGTAGTTTCACATTCACTTGTTTTTTTGTGGGTTTTTTTAACACTGGCAGCTACTGGTGGGTGGTGAGAACTGGCTTCAACGTTAGTCACTCCCTAAATAAAGACTTAGTTTCCTGTTGGTTCAAATGTCAAATGTGGACAGTTTTAAACATCTGCTGAAGTTTGCTAAAACAACCGACTGCGTGTGCAGCTGAAAACCACGTAAACACCTCTGAGCTGAAAAATAAGTCAAAGGTGAGTGTTTTTTGCTCTTCATGCAAACTATTCTAATCGTTTTTGTACATGCAGTCGAATAATCTGACGTTTAACATGATTACATCTGTTGTTCAGCATTAAGGAGCAATATTAATTATTATATACTGTCCTAGTTAAATATGCCATGTCTGTGCAAAGTTTCATGGATCAGTGGTGGATTGAATTAAGTTAAATTAATTTTTGAATTCAAGGAGAACTTTGCCCATGTCCCAAGAAATGTTCCCACCACCTTAATCCAGATTCCCGGGTACGTTTGAATAGCAGGTGCTGCTTTTTGCCGATCATGGAGGAATCTCAATAGTAAGCTGTGATCACATATGGAGCAAAAAAGGACTGAAGTACATCGTGTCTTGACACAGGCACAAGATTTGCTACAGTAGTCAGCACTGTCACCTCACAGGATGTGATCAAGTTTTTGAAATTTAGAATAAAGAGCTGCAAGAATGTAACTGGTCAGTGAAACTACGCATTACTATATAAAGTACAGTAAATGTGGATCTGCAAGCATAAGATAACGAAATCATCAGAAAATGAACAAATCAGAATCTCTTTATGCTAACTGAGATTAAACCACATCAAAACACACACACACACACACACACACACACACACACACACACACACACACACACACACACACACACACACACACACAGCTTTGAATGAACAGATTAGTTTGCAATAAACAGGTTTTGTCTTCAAGTGTCAATTGAACTTGAATTAATTCTTTTCTAATGATGCAGTGAGAACAGTGAGAACAGTGTTTCACTGATGTAATGGTTTTACATTTTTATAGGATGAATCCACTTTTCATTTTCCTTTAAAACAATATTTATTATTATTTAACCTTCATGTCTGTTATGTTGTTTGATAGTCAAAGGTGGTAAAAGTGTTCATTACTAGAGTAGAAGTGTTCATGCTCTGTGTGAGCGGTAGGACTGTGTGTATTTGCCGTCCTGGCTCCTGGTCTTCAGCTCAGGGTTTCTGAAAATCTAGTGAATTCGATGACTGGTTGATATCATAGGTGTATCTCGTAGGAGGCTGGAGGGCAGCACTGGTGGTCGCCAGTATTTTTAAACGTTTGAAGAGAAGGTGGTGTGCAGGTGGAGCAGGTACAACTTAGGAGCTGAGTTGCAGCTGCGCACTCAATATTATAATGTCGTTTTTTTTGTCCCGCCGGCTGAAGGAAAAAAAATGGAAAAGCCAAAAGTGCTATTTTCCCACAGACGGTAAAATAAACTAAATTGTTAAGTTATTCTGACACATACAACTACTGTTGTTGTTTAAATCACTTTTGCTTTAGTGCACTCAGACACAACATTAAAGACTCAGGACAGTAGGATATTTAAAGCTTTCAAAAGAAGAAAAAATCAGATCTTCAGTTAAACGAGTTCTTCTCAAACACAAATATTATCTCACAGCATTATTACATTTATCTCTTATATTTGGATTAATATGCATTATTGTTGTTTTGATTTTTAATGAAATTCAGCTTCTGTGAGTTTCCAGAATCATTTAATTGTTTATTATCTTTTTTTTTTTTAAATAGATTTTCTTTTCTCAAGTGCAAAATCTCTGCTAACAATAAATATGAGTTTCCATGATGTGCTCTGGTTTAGAAAGGATTATGGTGTAAGGTAAAATAGAGATGACATTTAGAAATAGATATATATCTGGTCATGTCAGCATTCTTAGAAAAATGTTTTTAAGTTAATATGTTTTCTTTTAGTTCTATGTGAACAAACTACACACATCCTGTGGGGGCGGGGCCTCAGCAGAAATGAGTGTGAGCGTGCAGTCAGAGGTTTTGGTCGTGGCACCAATGACAAATATTTATTTATTTGCAAATAACAGTTTTTGAAACTCATGAAGTCCCTGTGATTGTTCTTTACTACATCATAGCAACATGTAAACACAAAAACCAACTAAAGTGTCAAAGCGCAGGAAAAACAAACTTTGTACAAAAAGGAGAAAACTGTTGCTGTCATACTGTTTTCTATAAAACCACTTAAAAAAAAAAAAGGTACTTGTTGTCTTTTGCCCAAACATGGGTCTGACTTATGTATCAACCATCTGGTACTCAGACTTTTTTAGTAAAATTGTCCCAAATTAAACAGATTTATTTAGAAAAGGACGAGCGGTGAAAATGTGATCTTTTTAGAGAGTTTTTCAGATATTAATGTTCAGATTGGATCAGACTTTTCTGTCTTAATAATTTAATGTGATTAAAATTAGGATGATTCCAACATATATCAGAATCTGAATACGGTTTAAAGAACAGGCGACCAATCTCATCTTTCATCTCTCAGTCTTTTTCCAGAACTGAGCTTCCAATAAGAACCAACACAAACCCGTCGGCTTCCACCCAGAGAGGGAGAGAGAGAGAGACCTGCTGACCTTTAAATAAAAAACAAAAAAATAAATAACGAGGACAATAAACCACACTGAAGTTTTTTTTAAGCCCCCCCCCCCCCCTGGGAACCATGAGTTGGGACACTGACACTGTGGATTTACTGGGTTCACAGGAGAGTTTAAGTAGCAGACAGGTGAGTCCAGCATCTGTAATGTTAACCTGCCCGTTACGTCACATCAGGAACAGGTTTGTTGGTTTCAGCTTAGATTAAAAAACAGATGTTCTTGTTTTATATTAATATGTTGTTAATGGTTCCAAATTCTGTGCACCGCTAAATAATCTGTGCACACAATCTTGTAGTCTTTCTCTCACCTCTGTTTTCTCTTTAGAAGAGACAGAATCTCACTAATCATGTTTCATATTTCCACCCTGACGCTAATCATAAAAAAAGAAGGAAATGGTTGAATTTCTGCCTTTTGAGAAACCGCCCACTTATAGCGAGAAGTTGGGGTAATTTCTCAGGCTGTCATCAGAAGGCTGTTTTAATGAAAACAGTGACTAATCCAGATGGTGGACATGAGTCGCAGTAACTGGTTTTATTTCATAAAAGACTAACCAAACCATTTTTGACCACTCGTTGGTTTGGATACTCTTAAGGCTTGAAGCTGGGAGCGTGGCTGTAGCTACAGCTGCTAACTGAAGTCACTGAACTCAACTTCACCTTGTCTGTGGTGCTGGTGCCTTTTTGTGTTATGTTTCGGCTGTGTGCAGCCAGGAATTGGACCCAAACGCAAACTCACTAGAAATGGGATTAACTCAAAATGGCAGCTGAACAAAGAACGTCTACAAAACCTAAACTGGGACGACTCTAACAAAACACACACACAGGGAGAAACACACAGCATGAGAGCGATCACAACACTGACACAGAGAAACACAGGGCTTAAATACACTGGGAAACAACGAGGGGAATAAGACACAGAAGGGGAGCACAGCTGGGAGAAATCGGACATAACGAGACCCAAGGGAAGCGAAACTCAATACATTCACGTAGGACACAGACCTTCAAAGTAAAACAGGAAGTGTAACACAGACGCAGACTTGACTAGGGGAGACAGAGAACACAGAGAACAATAACAGAGAGACAGAGGGCAGCTAAATACTCAGAGAACTAAAGAGAATAGAAGAAAGCCAAACTAAGACACCAGACTAAAGAATAAACTGGGGCAACAAAGATCTAAGATCATGATACAAAAACTCAGAGACACAAGAAACTCAAAGCACTGGCTCACCGATCCAGGACCGTGACATGTTGAAACGTATTAACAACAACGAGCAGCTGTCTGTATGTGTGTGATTCAGCTGTGCACTTTATGGATGCAGGTTGTTTCCCAGTAACTTAGCGCTCCACCTTCTCCTCTTCAATATTTTTACTTCTGACTTGACAAAAATATATAAAATAAAACGTTCCTTAAGTGTCGATTACAATTCACTTTCTCTGCTCTTGTCTCATTGCCAGCAGCCAAAAGCTTCCTCTTATAGTTCATATTTTCCATGGCTTAAATGTTTGTCATAGAGAATCCTTGTTTGTGTTTCTTTTAATGCATCCTTGCAGGACTTTGTTACTGACTGAGTCAATTTGTGCTGACTTCAGTCCTCAGATGTTTCTTGATCAATGTCCTTGTCTTCCTTATAATATATTGTTTGATTTTTTAAGTGACCAAATCTGCATGTTGAGCAAACTCTAACAACAGTCTCCTGTCTGCAGTCTGGTGACCGTTGCACAAACTACAGCCTGACCAAGAAAAGGCTGTCGATAGGAGTCGGTCTGCTGATAGTATCCATTCTGGCTTTGGTGACCCTTAATCGTAAGTACACTTTATTAAACTTTACTCATTTGTAAAGGTGTGCAGTTCGCTCAGCTCAGTGGAGTAACAGCAGGTATCCTTCAAAGACCCAGACATTCTCTATGAGTTGGAGACCTCTGCATTCATCAGTTATACAATCTATATCAGTCCTAGTGTACGGTCAAGAGGACATTCTGAGTTTTCTGTCAATGCCACAGTCATGGTTGGGCTAACAGAGCACATGAACTTTCTTTTCAGAATGATGGGAGTTGTTGTTTCTATTTTTTACGGCCACAAGGATTAGTGTTAAGTGATGGGTTTTTTTTTTGCAGATTTAGTTATTGTACTGCCAAAATTCCAGTTGGGTCTTCAATTTGAGAGTCTGAACTTTGGTTTAGTAGGATTACAGAAATGTAGTGGACAGTTAAATTGCTTTTCTACTAATATAGATATTTTGGTATGTAGACAGTAGCAGCCAGGAATCAAACCACCAAACCTTTATTATCATTAGCAAATGACCTGCTCACCCTGCTGAGTCACAGCTACAAACTATAAGGAACTTTATATATTTTTTAGGTAATTTTATAATATCGCTTTTTTTGTTTTCCCCAAGTACTGAAAAAGTTTACTTCTTTCACCTGTTCATCCTGCTTCATCCATAAAGTGAAAACATGGAGACACTTGTTTTGATAACACATCAGCTTCTTTATTTGATAACATAATATAATATAATATAATATAATATAACATAATATAACATAACATAATATAAAAATAATATAATATAATATAACATAACATAACATAACATAACATAACATAACATAACATAATATAATATAAATATAACATAACATAACATAACATAATATAATATAAATATAACATAACATAACATAACATAATATAAAAATAATATAAAAATAATATAATATAACATAACATAATATAATGTAAAAATAATATAATATAATATAACATAACATAACATAACATAACATAACAATAACATAATATAATATAAAAATAATATAATATAAAAATAACCTGAAACTTGGTATAACACCAGGTGACTTTTCTGAATTGGACTTTCACAGCTAGTTATGGCTTTTTTATGCAAACAGTTGTTTGAAAATGTTGGTAATTATATGTTCAATATTGAAACATCCATATGTGTCATCAGTACACAACGATGACACGGTGCAGAGAATTTACATCGGCTCCATGGGAATCAGCAACCAGCGATTCCTGCCAGAGCATGAAGATCCCAGCAGCTCAGAGTTTACTCAGCTGGCTGCTCAAGTCAGCCAACAGGTGAGACCTGACAGACTCACAGCATGATGGGTGTTCTCCATGTTTGCTGTATCGCATGTATCACTTTAACCACTGGTTACAACCGAGGTTTGCAGAACAGCATCTCTGAATCTACTTTGGGTCGTCTCCTGTCGGCTGGGAACAGGAAACTGTGGCTGTTTAGTAACATCAAAAGAGCTGGACAATATAGGACTGCAATGATTTGCACATTTCATAAACCAATATTTTATTCACAATGGAAGACAGAAAACATCCCACATTTTTAAACTGAGACTTTTTTCTATGTTATGAATTTTTTTTCCATTGCTCAGTTTTAAGAGTCTTGACTTCTGCTGCATTTGTATGGTAGGGTCAGAATTTGCAGGAAACCTTGGCCCTATCCTGCTTTGTGTCAACAGTTCAGCCTGGTAGTGGTGGTGTAGTGGTGTAGGGAATAACTTTGGGCCTCTTAGTACCAACTGAACATCATTTTAACATCACAGCCTACCCAAGGCTCGATGATGATACTCAACTTCTCGTGGCTGCACCATGTCACTGGTTTCTTGAACATGACAGTGACTTCACAATAGTCAACTGGTCTCAACTGGTCTTTGTCACATGCACAGTGTCACATGTCACTGTGCATGTGACAAATCTCCAGCGACTTTGTGATGCCATCCTGTCGAGATGGATCAAGATCTTGTTGTTTAATCTGAGCCACAAAGAATTAAAGCAGTTCGTGTATATATCCACACAATGAGACCTGATCAAATTGCAGGGTTAACTGCCTAATGATTCAGTTACAACATGGTTCATTTTGCTAAACGACTGCTTGCTATGAATCTGTATTGTAATCTTGATGTTATCACAAACCTGTGGCTTCCTCTGTTGTGTGTTTCTGTCTTTGTTGAGGCAATTAAAGGAAGTCGCTGCAATGATGTGTGACTTTTTTTCTCTTTCAGCTCAAACTGATTTACTCCAAAAACTCAGTGCTGGCCAAATACTTCAACCGCAACTCCGTCCAGGCCTTCAGGTACTGTGAAACAGAAACTTGACTGTCAGTGGCCATGGTGTCATGCTGACTGTTAAATGTTGTGTGTTTGTCATTTGTTCACTGTGATCAGCTTATCTAGTTAAAGATGTTAAGGTGCTGAATCAACTGTCAGTTCTTGAAGCTAATGTTTTCTAAGATGCATTAGAGTCGGTGCAACTGTGACATGGATCAAGATGCAATGGCCTCCCGGGGTGGTCAGAGGGCAGCCACTAATTTTTTTTTTTTTTTTTTTTGGGGGGGGGGTGTCAAGCCCAGCCATGCATATGCCGCTCACCTTAACCATCAAAAATGAATGGCTAATCATAAACCTCAGCCTAAACCTAACCTTGTGACGCTGACACTAAAACCACATGTGTAAGACTGAAAAAAGAAGGGTTATTCAAAATTGGGTCCATATTCACCAGCAATGCACATATTCATATTTTGAATACATAAATTAGGTTTTATAAATAAGGCCAGTTTGGTATTGTGGATGTCTGGGATTATGGTGTTAAACGCTGAGCTGTAGCCCTTTTCTGTGCTGATTTTAATGTCACAGGAGGTCTGGACCTGAATTTTTTTGGACTATATGCAAAATTTGCCAACTCTATACATCTGTATCTGCATGCATCTGAGTATTCGATGATTGGTTTTAATGTGGTGGATATGTTTGTACCTAAAATACTGAACTTTCTTGTTCAGTGGGGCACTTTAAAAATAAAGTCTGTATAAATCCTCTCTGTGTTTTGTGGAGCAGTGAGGGTGACAGCGGTGACGACAGCATTGTGGTGTATTATGAGTCGACGTTTGATGTCCCCGTCCCTCAGCAAACCACTGTGGATGAAGCCGTTGAATCTCTGGAGCCTCCAGCAGAAAGTGAATGGAGCCAACAGGGACAAGGACTGCTGAAACCCAGTGACACCCTGAACATCAGCAGCATCATCTCACAAGGTTTGACAGCTCATAGAGCCGTGCAATTTACACTTTTTTACAAGTTTGTTTTTTGTTTGTTACCAAATCAATTACATTGTAAATGAGTTCCTGGATAAATGTTGCTTTCTGGTCAAGAGGTCGTTCTGTAAGGAACTAGTTCAGACTTCCAACAGGTATATGACTCGGCAGTGACTAACAGATGGCAGCATTAGACAGGAAGATGCACATAGTCCATAAGAGGACACATTTCTTCAAACATCTCAAAAGTTCTGAAAAGTGCAGGAATGATCTAAGTTAGGTTAATATATGAGCCTTTGAACTCAAAGCACCATATTTACCTTTTAAAAAAGATTAAGTTAACATATATCTGAGATCTTCTGGTATCCCTCACAGCGGGATTTCAGTTGATTTAAATGATTCAGAATATAACAGAGATTCCTGAGTGGTTGCACAACTGCTGAAAATGCCTCATAGTGTGTTGCTGGAGACCACTTAGAATAACATATCTATTTGTGTATCACTGTTGTCTCCCAGTGGTGAGAAACTTTGAAGTCTTTGAAACACTGGATTTGCTCTAGTGGCTGCTGCATTGTATCTGATAAGGCAATGGGGACTCAGGCTACGTCCACAGCAGCCCGGATAGATTTGAAAACAGCGTTTTTGCCTGAAAACGCTCTGCGTCACATTATCGTTTTCAGTCGTTTTCACAGAGTTGTGCTTCCACATTAAAACGGACGAAAACACTTACGTTCCAGTCCTGCACATGCGTGAAACTCAAGAAGATTCAGCCTGCCTCATTTCTGTCAGCCGGTTATTTACTTTCCGGCTCTTTGAAACGTTGCAGCAAAATGTTGAGAAAAAGCACAGAGTTTTTTAAATGGACTAACAATGAGGTGGAGATGTTGAGTATCACAAATGCGAGTGAGAGTTAAAGAATTTGAAGAAAAGCTCTCTGGAGCATGTGCAGACATAAATAAATAAATAAATAATAAATAAAATTTTATTTATATAGCACCTTTCAAGATAAAATCACAAAGTGCTTTACAGAGGCAGAAAACAGACATTAAAATCTAAAACAAAACAAAATCAACCAAAAGCGAGTTTAAACAGATACGTTTTTAACTGCTTTATAAAAGACGTGACTGAGTCCACAGATCTCAAACTCAAAGGGAGCGAGTTCCAGAGTCTGGGAGCCGCTGATACAAACGCTCTGTCACCTTTTGTTTTTAACCTTGTATGCTGGACAACCAGCAACCCCTGGTCACAAGACCTCAGGGACCTGCTGGGGTGATAGGAAAGAAGAAGATCACTTAAGTAAGTTGGAGCTACACCGTGCAGGGCCCTATAGGTCATGATTATGATCTTAAATTGGACCCTGAACTTGGTTACTTAATTGGTCACATGACTGCATCACATGACTAAAATGCCTCATTGTTTTAGCAAGTCTCCGTTTTCGCTGCCCACACTGCGACGCAAAAGCACCGTTTTGAAATGTATGCATTTTCGAGAGCGTTTTCCATCAGTGAAAACACCGTCTCAGCGTGGACGGGAGGCCAAAACGGAGAGAAATCAATTAGTGTGGACGCAGCCTCAGTATATGCTGCTGCTATTGCAAAAAAGTTTCAGGTGTCATGCTCGACAGCTGATGTGGTACACTATTTGGGACTTTATGAGACTGTTAAAGAAGTGTGTGATACAACAAGATATCATTATTGTCATAGTTATGTGAGTTTTGGTGTGTTTAACTGAACAAATGCTAACCGGAGTCACCTTGAATAATAAATAATTACACTACAGCAAAATAAAATCATACATGATTAAAAAAGAAAATTCCACCAGTATTTATCTGAACATTTTCAGCATCATGAAATTTGAGTTAGTAGTGAAGAACTGATATGTGGTGTCCTAATAAATGTGTTTTTGTGTTCACAGCTATAGATCAGCGCTTGGCCAGGACCCCATTAACTGGTGAGGACTGGTTTACCTGCAAGCATTTGTGTAGTAAAGTATACAACTTTATTAAAATTAAAATGTAAAGAAGTCTGTTTATGGAGGTAAATAGGTTGCAAAATATAAAAGCTTGTACTTTCATATCCTGTTGAAAAAAAAGGTGATGCATTCATTGTAGTGCTGGTGTGGGACAAACAAGAACTTTTTTCAATGTATTTTCAGAGACGATCGACATCCACGTCGGAAACCCTGGATTTGTTCATTCTCCGGGGTTTCCAGATTATTTTTATCCTCCAAATCTCAATTTGCAGTGGAGGCTTCGTGCAGACCGGGGCCACCGAGTCCGGCTCAGTTTCCACAGTCTGATCTTGGAGGACGACTGTCAGCACGACTTCATCAAAGCCTATGATTCGCTGGCTCCCATAGAGAAACGTGCTCTGACAGAGTGAGACAAATAATCCCTCTCCCAGAATTTAAAGCGTCATCTACCTCTGTGTGTTTGAGATATTAGCTTATTACAGTGATGGGCAGATATACTTCAGGGGCGGATGCAGGAATCTTTGCAAATTCACAGCTAAAGCTATGTGTATGGGAAAAGGCAGAAAGGTACACTCATTCTTTTTATTGTTGGATTTGTTTGCAAAGAAGTTTTTGAACACTAAGTTTGTAATAATGTAGATCGATGTTTTAGTTTGGTAAGCTACCTTAATTCCTGCCTAACTTAAAAACCAAACTGTGTAGATCTGGTCTGAGCTATATGGGAGAGCTGTGTGTTTGTATGACACATTCTTCCTTTATAAATGCTTGGGATGTTTTTTATTTATATTTCTTCTTTTTCACATCTTTACATGCATCCAGCCCGAGGACTGTGGTATCACTGCTCTGTGTTATCAGAAATAAAACAGGCCTTTCAGGTTTCTTTAAAGTTCCTCTTTAAAAGTTAATATATCCGTTCTTTTCTCAGACAGTGTGGTCATCCTCAAAAATCATTATCCTTCATCTCTGGAAACGTCATGTTACTGACGCTGGTCACAAATGAGGAGAAAAACTTCCCTGGCTTCAAAGCAAGCTACTCCCAGATTCCTGTGACTGAACTAAGTAAATGAAGACACATTTTGAACAGTTATCACTTCTTCATGTTTTTTTAAGGAAAAAAAGAAACAATTATTTTCACTGGGTCTCAACGAATGTCATGAAAATAATATTGCACTTACATACATAGATTAATGTGTAATTTTGTCTTCCAAGAAACTGATGCATTCTCATAAACTTATAATTATTCAATAAAAAAATCCATAAGCTAGAGCTCACTGACAAAAACATGTCACTGTAACTAGGATTATTCACTAGGGCTGCTCGATTATGGCAAAAATGATAATCTCGATTATTTGACGATATTTATTTAACACTAACAATGTGTTGAATAATGACTTTAAAGATTGTCAAAAAATAATATAAAATAGTGAGCAAATACTGATAACAGTGCAAATGTTTGCAATATAAGAAATAAATGAAAAATGTAAACATCTATGTTTAGTGAACTTTGCAGTGTTGCTCTGTGGTGCAGCTACGACACTGTAGCAAAGTTTACACACTGTGTCTACTTGATCCACGTCTGACTCCGCCAACCCATAATGTTTCCACACCACTGAAGTTTTTTTTTTACAGCAGCAGTCACTCTCCTCTCCAAATAACTTCTGCTTAGCTTTCCGAGCTTCCCTCGGGTCCTCTTAATCAGCGGTCCCCAACCCCCGGGCCTCGGACCGGTCCGTGAGTCGTTTGGTACCGGGCCGCGAGAGTTGAGGCTCAGGTGTGAAATGTATAGTTTTCAGGGTTTTTATCGGTTTTCAGCGTTATTTTGTTATCGTTTTTATCGTTTACTCGGTTTTCCTGGGTCTTTTCACGTGTGTTATGAATAAATCTTCTTTTTTTCGGTACCGGTACTAGTTTTATTTTGTTGTATTTATCCGCGACACTTTAAAGGCCGGTCCGTGAAAATATTGTCGGGCATAAACCGGTCCGTGGCGCAAAAAAGGTTGGAGACCGCTGCTCTTAATTGTTGTGACGTGTGTTCGAAATGCAGAGAGGTGCGCTCGATTTGCCACACGGAGCAGCGCGAGAGTAAAGCACGAGGGCGGGGCTAATAATCGGCTCAGTCATTTTTAATGATCGTTGAAAGAACAGATCGTAATTTAGATTAAATTCGATTAATTGAGCAGCCCTATTATGCACTTGAATGTGTACGGAAATAGATTTCAGTGGACCTGCAGGATTATGTTGTGTCAGTGTAAACGCCATCTCCTGACATTTCTGCTGATTCTTGTGATATTAGAAACTTAATAATGGAAGCTGAGTATAGTGATGAACTATCTGTTCTTCAGATTGTGGTGGCACAATGACTGAAGACAAAGGCTTGTTCTCTTCACCATTTTTCCCCTCCAATTACCCTCCAAGCATATCATGTGTCTGGAACATCGAGGTAAGTCCTCAAGATCCTATTTTAATTTCATTTCAATTAAAAATTTAAAAATTAAGAATAAAAAAATGAATCCCAAAGAATCCACTGATCATCCACTGACCTTGACATCCATTTTCACAACATTTTCTCAGTAATTACATTCGAGTTGTATTTGATTTTCAGGTTGCGAAGGAAAAATTTGTGAAGGTTGACTTCAAAAAGTTCTTTGTGGGAAATCAAAGTGAGCATTGCCCCCATGATTATGTTGACATCAATGGTGAAAGGTGAGTAAGCATCAGTTTACGCCTCCTTTTACTGACTTTGTACATCATCCGTGCCAGTGGTGGGATTGCATGAGTCCAAAATTAAAACTGCAGAGTTCTGAGTCAGCAAATCCCAAACAAAGACCACAAGTCAATGTGTCAGAAGAGTTTTATGACTTGATCACTCAAATTGTGAACATTGCCTTAAATTTGATTTATTCTGCTCATTTTCATCTCAATTGTTATTGGACTGGACTAGAGTAGCTTTGCATGATTCACTGTTCATATAATAATAATTTATCTTATAATGGGCTTTCGATATAGCCTCTAAGCACAGTCTGAAACAAGCTCCTCTCTCTTTAAGCCAACTTTTTACTAACTGATCCTCACAAACAGGAAGTTGTGTGCCCACAGGCACAGCTGTGTGCACACGGTGACCATATAAAGGATTTTCCTAATATTTGACATCATACAGACCCAGGTGTAGAAAAACTCCTATTTTAGAATTGACAGCATGCTTAAAACAAAAATTCTGTCTTACTGCATTTGTGCTGACCATTGACACACTGGGTGATGACCACAGAATCAGAGTTAATGTAGAATTACTGTAGTTGGTTATGTGTTGGCACAACATTGCCCCATCCCTTTTTTATACCTGAATGGTTCATGGGTCATTGTTCTTCATGCCTGGAAAGCTATCGCTCAAGGCCACTTGAAAAATTACTTGAAAGTTACATGAACAATTTTGAAATTCATCCCCATCTATGCTAATGTGAAGCCAACTGCTACAATCTAAAGGGGGTAAAATTAGACTCAGTTCTAACCTTTGAGCCACACTTCAGTAAGTTGTGCAGTCATGCTTTGCATGAAAACGTCACATATTCTTTTGTTTTTTCTTGGCTACATTACTGGAGCTGTGCTCTTTCTGCTACAAATAAGAAGTTACTCTCTCACATCCAACTAGTTCAACATGCAGAATAGAATAGAATGGAATAGAATAGCTCTTTATTGCCATTGTTACAAAAACAATAAAAGGCAGTTTGGCATCTCTCCATGTGTGTGAAGTACACAAAAGCATACGTATTTACACAATTACACAAGAAAGATATGTACAAGTTATACATACACCAGCATGAATGCACCCATAAATACATCCATACACACACATACATACATGCATGCGTACATATGTACAAACACACATTTCCACATACACGCTTACATATATATACATACACATACATGCCCTCTGAGGAGCAGGTGCATTGTGAGGTGCAGTGTGATCAGTGATATTGCACACTGAGTGGGTGGGGTGGGGTTGGGGGGATTTAAGTACCTGAGCTTATGAGTGATCGAATCTATTTGAGGAGTCTGTAGCTCAGATTTCCGGCTCAAATTAAAATTTCAGGAACAAACTTGAGTTTTAACATTTGGCTGTTTGGTCATGAAGCTTCTCTGTAGCTGGACGAGTTTTGTTCTTCACACTGTATGTGCTCCTGAAAGTATTAGTTATTCATTCCCTGTCACTGTGTTGCAAACACTATTTTAGGACTTGTGCGTGTATGTATGTCTGTTTAGATGGACAGACACACAGCTGAGTGTGTGTCTGTCCATCTCTTTTTTGTTGTAGGCTGTGTGGCAATGGCTTAAACTCCAGACTGATCACCATCAAAAGCAACAAGGTGACCATTACGTTTAACTCGGACTCCTCCTATGTTGACCAGGGTTTCACTGCTGAGTATGAGGCCTTCATCCCAACTGACTGTAAACTTTTAAAAAACATTTTAATAAAAGGATTTCAGCATTTTCCAACCGAGGCAAATAGATGAAGGGACTTTTTGTTTTATCAGCTTGTCCGGGAAGGTTCCAGTGCAACAACTCCCTGTGCATCAGCAAGACTTCCCAATGTGATGGCTGGAACGACTGTGGAGATAACAGTGATGAGATCAACTGCAGTGAGTCCAAACCATCAAACATCTCTTTCTATGAAGTCTAAAAAGAATAAAAGAAGGTTTAGCAAAAAAAATCCAGGTTAAATATCAACTGGAATTGACCTCAAAAATACTGTAAATCACACTCAGTCTGTAGCATTTTATTGTTGTTGTGTTCAATTTGTTTCTCTGCTTAGCATGCAACGCATCTCAGAAATTTACTCTCTACCTATTTCATTTCATCAAATCAAAACATTTTTATATAGCACAATTAAAAACAACAATGGCAATCAAAGTGCTTCACAAGTTAGGAGCCAATAAAAACAGACACATTTACCAACAGCAAAACAACAGCAACACAAGAAAAACATAGAAACCAGCCAAATGATAATCAAACTAACCTGAGTCAGAGCCAAAGTAAGAAGATGAGTCTTTAAGTGAGATTTAAAAGACTGAACAGACTCAGCAGTGCAATAACATTCTTTGATCAAGCTTAGATCAAGTAGTTGGTCTTAAAGCCAGACTGGAACTTTTCACTAAAACACTGGTATCTAAGAAGTTGTTTACATGCTACTTTTTCCAGGATTTTTGACAAAGAGGGAAGTTTAGAAATTTGCCTGTAATTTGAAAGAACACTAGAATCAAGATTGGTCTTCTCAATAACAGGTTGTACAACCTGAAGACAGTCGGGCATTCAATATACATAAAATAAAGGGCCCAATAGTGTTCAGCGCTTCCATCATATGGGGAATGGAGATTGTTAAGTGATCAATTATTTCCTTTTCATCCGAAAGAGATACAGGCTCAAACTGCTGAAAGACAGCAAAGCATTTAGGACTGGGACTTGATGTGAGACTACCAATAAAAGCTGGGCCCTTGAAGTTGTAATTTTACCAATAAAATACCTTAAAAAAAATTCACAAAGGGAGCGAGGCTTGTGGCAATTGGTCAAAATAAGACCGGACAAGAAGGCAGATTTAGCAGCTTTCATAGACTTGTGATATTTTGATAAACAGTTTTGAAGGATTTTCAGTGACACTTGAAGCTTCAGAGCACAAGTATTTTCATTCAGCCAGAGTTGATGTAGTACACGTAGTCTTTGGAGGAGCCAGCGTGTCCAGAATAGAGGAGCATGTGGAATTAAAAAGGTTGGTAAGCTCATCCACCGATCATTTCTTCTTCTTCTTTTTTTCTATGGCTGCTCCCTTAACTTTAGGTATTGCCACAACAGATTATCTAACTTAATCTCGTAATCTGGCGTGTGCGTTTGTGTGTGACTCTCGGGCAGGGATTAAATTAAATCAACTCTTTATTGAAGGCAATCCAAACCCAAAAGATAACAAAGGAAAGTGTTGAAAACATTGAAAAACCAGGAAACACGAGGGAACCCAGCTGAAACTAATCAGGGAAACAAGACAAAATAAAACAGAACACTAAACACAAGACTAGGGTTGGCAAAATAAAGAAGGAAGCGATTAAACAAGGAAAAATCACAGAAAGAAGACCTCATAATACATGGTTCTAACTGGAGAAGCAGTGTTACTGAAAGACAGAATATCATAAACACAACTGGAGCCAAAGCAGAAACCTTGATAATGACTAAGAAGAAAACTAAAGATAAACCCGCAAAAAATAGAGTGCAGAAGTCTAAAATTCTGGTACCATGACATAAAAAATGACATGATTTTTGTTTTTGTCTCATCAGCTTGTCCAGGAAGGTTCCAGTGCAACAACACCCTGTGCATCAGCAAGATTTCTCAATGTGATGGCTGGAACGACTGTGGAGATAACAGCGATGAGATCAACTGCAGTGAGTCCAGACACAAACACGGGTTTTCTTTGTGACTCTGCTTTGGGTGTGACGTGTCTTGGATACTAAAAAAAACAAAAAATCACTCACAGTAAACCAAAATTATGTCTGTGTAATAGGTCGAGCATCTGTGGAGTATGGCATTATTTTTGTGCCACTATTCAGAGCGCATGTAAAAAAAAAAAAAGTAAAAAATTGTTGCATTTTGAGCAGACATTTATTTTGAGTGAAGAAATGAACACAGTTTATGTTGTGACCCAGAAAGAGTAATATTTCAGACTCCACCACTCTGCGTTCCTCCGCAACTGCCTCGTTTGAGCTTTGGACAAAATGCATTCTGGGATATTTGCCTGGGTTTAGCTACAGTGGCTAGTGAGCTGACTGGAGACCAAAACAGCCAATCAGAATTGTTTGCATCCAAGTCTGTGATTGGTTGGTTTTGTGGCACAAATACAACTGTGCCACCCACTAGGTTGTGGCATTTCATGTATGCCCTGGCTGCTAGCATCTTGCACCCTGCTAATATGTGCTGGATTGTCTCAGGGGCAGCTTTGCACAGCCTACACTTAGGGTCTTCCCTGTTGTGGTAGACCCCAGTCTCTATCAATCTTGTGCTTACAGTTTGTTCTTGTGCTGTGATCAGTGTCTCTGTGCTGTCGTTAGGTCCAGCTGTTGGTAAGATTTCTCAGCCACTTCTTCTGCTGTTGCTACATGCCATGCAGGGGCCCGTCCTTTCACGATGGCTCACTTTCTTGCTCCTCTTCTTTCTTGGGTTTCTGCTGCCTGAGTTATTCACTAAGCACACGGGCAGTTGTGGCCACCAATGTGTGACACATTAATTCATAGGCTTTCTTTGTCAATCCAGCCAGTGCACAGGTTGAAAGGA
This sequence comes from Neolamprologus brichardi, assembly GCF_056152115.1. Classification (NCBI taxonomy): domain Eukaryota; kingdom Metazoa; phylum Chordata; class Actinopteri; order Cichliformes; family Cichlidae; genus Neolamprologus; species Neolamprologus brichardi. The sequence goes on from NC_142123.1 coordinate 32,838,313, forward strand.
AGTGAATGTGCTATCTGCAGATGGTGTTTTGCCCCTCTGGTGTTTCAGCCAATTCCTTTCTGGGCACTGCTCCTTTTTGAGCCATGTGCTTGTTTATCCTAGCCAAATGGACAGGACCGTCCACATGGTGCTGCCAGAGGGGGATTGTCTGTAGTGCAGTATTCAGATATTCTAGTAGAAGACCTCATAGAAAGTCATAGCAGTTGCTTCTTACGGACTCTTACAGATGTTGGAACACTGAGCAACGAGTTGTTTGAATGTAAGTGTAAATTGTGGCGTTAAATAATTCATAGGTCCCAAATCCTCATGTAATCTCTTTCATAGGGGTAACTGGTGTAGTAGCATTCTGATAATACCCTTTTCTCATAGCTTGTCCACTGGAACCATAACCTGGTTCCAGTAGCCACTCATCAATATGCCGTGGCCCCTCAACACCTGATGTGGATCTTGTTAATATAAGCAACGTCCGAGCGGGCATTGCTTCTTTTATATATTTCTTTCTCATATACTGAAGTAGGCTTTGGTATATGTAGCCTGGGGGCCTTAGTGGTTGGGATTTAAACTCCTGATGTGCTGCTCTGAAGACAATTAGTGTTACCACTGTACAGCACAAGTTTTTGTCCCATGCTTATTGGGAATTCCTCATTCATGGCAAACGCAGTCCCTATCACAACTGGGATTTGGTGGATACCCATTCCTCTTGACAAAGGGTAGAAACACGCCAATCCATTCAGTGTGGGGCATATATATATATATATCTAAATAGACCCACACGCAGAGCACTGTTAAAAGTTAAGTTCATTTAACAGACTATCAAAAACCAAGGAAGTTGCTCTGCATGAATCAGAGACAAGGTGTTACAGGTAGTGCTGGGTATGCGCACTATCAAGAAAATTAATTCAGTTCAGTTCAGTTCAGTTTTACTTGTATAGCTCCAAATCACATCAACAGCTGCTTTAAGATCACAGGAATCTAAACGCTGAGAAGTCTGCACAGAAACGGTGATGAGAACAGGATAGATGTCAGACACGTTTCCTGGCTTATGCAATAATCTGACGAGGACGGAGAGTCTTCTTCCTCATTAAAAAACCAGCATAATGACCCGATTAGGAACTGGTAGGTTAATCAGCAGATCTTGTGACAGGTGAGTCATGAGCAGAGAGGTGGAGATGCCAGGAGGAGGCCTGAACCCAAATCATTTTAAAGAGAATTATTTATTTATTTTATAAATGTTTAATTACAGGATTGCAGCATTCTCTGAACTGGGTAAATAGGTAAAGGGATTTTTTCTGTCTTGTCAGCTTGTCCGGGAAAGTTCAAGTGCAGCAACACCCGGTGCATCAAGAAGACTCTGCAGTGTAACGGCAGGGACGACTGTGGAGACAACAGTGATGAGCTCAACTGCAGTGAGTCCAAACCATCAAAGATCTCTTTGTGTAAAAGGAGTTAAAGAAGGTTTAGCAAAAAATGTGGATTAAATCTCAACTTGAATTGGTCTCAGAAGAGCTAAAAGCGACATAAAGCCTGTTTAAAAGAAGATAAATATTCTGATAGAATCCTTACCCCCAACTTTATCTGTAGAACAGTTTTTCTTTTCTTTATACAAAAGTCCCAGACATACAGTACAAAAAAACAACTCATGCAACAACTGCATGTCAACACCCCGCCCACCTCCCTACCCCGCCAATTACCTACCTACCTCCCCATGTCAGGTTCAGAGCACGAACAGGACTCAAATGCAGGACTTTCTGGTTAGTGACAGTTAGTTTGTTTACTCACTATTCATTCTAAATAATGTAACAGTTTCCAAAGACGTGACTTCTTCATGGTACTCCCAACTCCCGCACAGTGCTCGTGGTCCATGGTGTGAAAGATGAAAACCCAACACTCGATATTTCCAATAATGCTCTTCTCCTGCGACACACTCCTTCCCACGTTCCTAAAAAACCAGGATATGATGATCAATTTAGCGTTCACACGGACAAGAGCAAAAGACAGGTTCATATCAGAGCCAGGGCTGTACTGACTACTCACTCAAAGATCCAGTGTCGATTGAAGCTCAGCCACACACTGTTAAGTAGTGGACCACTGACGGGGGTAATCAGCCGGCAAAGTTTGTAGACGACAGTTGTGGGTGTCTTCAGCGCAGGAATTCCTTCCGACTGTACATACATTACACAAACATCACATGGGGAAGACAGGTCAGAGAGTTATAACAATGGAAAATGCACAACATGAAGAAAGACGAGGAGAAAAAAAAGAACTCTCCCCAGACTGAGCTCCAACAGGGAGATCAGTCTGAGAATAGAAAAAAAAATCATGAATTCGACACAATATAGAAGACATAAGCTTCAAAGGCGTTTGGGGTGACCTGTGTATATAGGGTGACCGTGGCTCAGGGGATTGGGAAGCTTATCTGTAACCGGAAGGTTGCCGGTTCGATCCCCCTGGCAGACACTTGGTATATTTCCTCTCTGCCATCTATAATCCAGTTTTGAGTTCCTCCCCAGACCCCTTAACGCCCACTCACATCCTGGGCCATCTGACCTCAGGAAATCACACGATAGGGTGGGGCCAGGTTTCACAATGAGCTCACTCGAAACCCTGGCTGATTGTGACCCACACCTGTTTTCACACCTTGGCTCATGTGATTAGCTAAAGGATCATCGAGGGGTCCTTTGTCCCTCTTTGGGGGGAAACTCCCACTGGGTTTAAATCTGGGACTCTCCACCATTTGACCTTAGAACTGAAGAAGCTTCTTGGATGAGAGGTGAAACATCTTCAAGCAACTTTTCTTTCCAAGCTCCTTAGACTACGATGACCTGGATGACTGAGAACCTTCACAGACATGTTAGATTAGAGTTTTCTTAGGGACTGATATCATGTGTGTCTCCTTTCATTTAGCTTCAGTGGTGTGCTCAGCGTTCACCTTCCACTGCAGTAATGGACTCTGCATCAGTAAACTGAACCCAGAGTGTGATGGAGAGCAGGACTGTGAGGACGGCTCTGACGAGGCTAACTGTGGTACGTTTACCACACACTCACCCACAGATGGTTGCAGTGGGACTTTTCTAGTTACTTGGGCGTTAAGATCTGTGTTTGCTTTCAGATTGCGGGACGAATCTGTACAGTAGCAGTCGTATCGTGGGAGGTCAGGCAGCTAGTGTGGGTGAGTGGCCCTGGCAGGTGAGCCTCCACTTCAAGGGGCTAGGACACGTGTGTGGAGCCTCTGTGCTGAGTGACCGCTGGCTGCTGACTGCTGCCCACTGCGTCCAAGACACTACAGTTTACAAGTAGGAGCTCCTCCATCTGAAGTACTGAGTGTTCAGTAGTGTTCAGATGTTTGATCATTGATTGTACTTGGATCCATGATCAGACATCTAAAATTTTAAAACCTTGCCTGAATCTCTCGTTCATAGTCATCTACTCTGGAATTTCTAGACAGCTTCCAGTGCAATGCTAGTTTTCTCTACCTGGAATTCCAGTTCTCACTCTTTGGTTGTGTCGTCTGAAATTTCATCTCAGACCCAAAATTTTAACCCGGAGCATCCAATATGCCTCACTTTGGATGCTTTTTTTTCACAAAAACAAAAATGTTTTTTAATGATTGGCATTTAGACACACTGAAAGAGATTCAGAAGATGACCTTGAATGACAGATCAGCTTCATTTATTTCAGGTTTCAGTCTGTAGTCTGAGTTCAGTCACAGATCCTTTTATAACAATTCATGTGTGACAGATACTGTTATATGGCCTTGAAAAGGGCTTTCACCGCCAATAAGTAGTAGACTATATCAAATAATATGTGGAGGTTATGTAACTCTATCCGTCTATGTTTTTGAATTATTAGTTATTATTGTATACTTTCTCTAAATGGCATTCCTATGGCTTCCTGTGAGGAATCTTGGAATTTTTCACCACCATATGTACTTCAATGTGTATGTTAAACAAAAATGTAGGAGTGCTTTCTTGCAGTAGTAGCTCTACAATTAGAAATATCCTGTCTCAGAGTGATGCTAAAAAACTAGTCTATGCATTTATTAATTCTAGGCTGGACTACTGTAGGTCATTATTATCTGGCGGTACTAAAAACTTCCTGTAAAGCCTTCAGTTGATCATAAAAGCTGCAGCAAGAGCACAACAGGGACTAGAGAGCATCTCTTTCTTGTACTGGCTTCTCCTTATTGGCTCCCTGTTAAATCCAAAATCAAATTTAAAATCCTTCTAATCAGGCTTACCTTTGTTCCCAGAATATTTAAAAGTAGAATGGGAGTCAGAGCCTTTTAGGCACCTTTTATGTGGGAACTAACTCCCAATTTGGATTCAGGAGACGAACTCTGTACTTTTAAGACAAAAAAACAAACAAACAAACAAATTTACTCTGAGTTTGCAACAGTTCAAAACATTGTTTTAACATTAGCATACTTTGACAGTTTTACAGTGTCAACAGAATTCGGAGAGTATTTAAACTAATTATACAAAAGTGACTTATTAAAGGCAAAAGGTAGTTTATTGTGCCATCATTAAATACTAAGAAAAACAAGAGGCTATGCAAGTCTTTCCTCAATCCTTTTAATGCTTTGTTTAAAACCACGTAAAAGTAAAGATGCCTTTAACCCCTAGTAAACCAATGGGGTCGGATCTGACCCCATTGGTTTACTAGGGTTAAATATATGTAGAAATAAATTTAAAACGAGCCATTTATTAATTTAAATGATTAGCCATTCAGTAAAAGGACTAGCTGTTAGAATCCCTGGCAGTTAGTCTTTTCACTGAATAGCTAATAATCATTGATCTAATTCAGTATTTTATTTTAAATTCAATTCCAGATTTGAGGTTAAAGAAGTTGTTTACAGCCTTGTCTGTTTTATTGATGTAGGCTCTCTCGCGCTGACCAATGGGAGGCCTTTTTAGGCCTTCATGTGCAGAACCAGACCAATGAGTGGACAGTAAAGAGGGGTGTGAAGCAGATCATCACTCACAGGTACTACAACAGATACACTGAAGACAATGACATCGCTCTGATGGAGCTGGACACCAGAGTCAGCCTAACCCAGCACATCAGACCCATCTGCCTGCCTTCCTCCACCTACTACTTCCACTCACACCAAGAGGCTTGGATCACCGGCTGGGGGACTACCCTGCAGGGAGGTGAGCTGATAATAAAGAAGTACTGAAACACTGCCCGTCTCAAAGCTCTTTCCACCCTGGAAGTGATGAAGAGTGATGAGTTTGAATAAAATAATGAGAAAGACAAACATTTGAGTAGTTAGTGGGAGCAGATCTGTGGAGGTAGTTTGGTTTAATATAAACTTTTACAAACAGAATCTATTTTTTTTGTTATTCATCCACAAGCTCTCCATGATGTGATCTTGTTGTCTCTCAGATGACGCAGCGAGTGTCCTCCAGATGGCGGAAATTCTGATCTTCAGCAGTCGGTTGTGTAATCTCCTCCTGTATTACAGGGTCACAGATAACATGTTATGTGCCGGATTCCTTTCAGGAGGCGTGGATACCTGTCAGGTACAAATCATTCACACATGCTTGCAATCTGGTTGTTAGCACCTTTTCATTAGTGCCTACTCTGATCGACTGGCCACGACTCGACTCGACTCGACTCGACTCGACTGATTTGATTTGTAGAAATTATTGTAGTTGATTTGTAGAAATTTCCTTTGTTGCCAGTGTTGTGCCAAAAAGTGATTTCCGATGGTTTTCTGTGGGTTTTTCTTTTTTACGTCTGATATATTTACTTATATCAGTAAAAAGACTGTCGTGAAAAAGATTTATGACAGGGTTACATATAAAACAAAGAAATTGTCTTTTTTTGAAATATCTTCAAGGCTCTTTTTATTTGTACCCATATTCTCATCAATCCAGGTCTTTTTTGATCACTTCAGTAAACTTAAAATACGTTTTTAATGTCAATGTTAATTTTACCTGGATAAATAAAGCATATATAAAAGTCACTTTCTGGCTAATTGATATTCTTCATGAGAGATGTGATTGACCTATTTTTGACAGATTTCAGGTCAACAACTCATTTATAACACCTTAAATTCTTGCAACCACCAGAAATCACTTTTTGGCACAGCACTGGCACAAAGGCTTCAAAGACAGCAGTAAAGCTGTCGTACACATTGCAAGGCAGTTTGAGCTCTTGTTGGCAGCTTCATCTGATTTCCAAAATCAGCCATATGATTATTCGGATCAGAAAATCAGAAAAATGGTTCAAGAAAATAAATTCCACAAATCCTTCCAGCAAAATACCATCGGTTTTAGTGTGTAAAAGCCTTCAGAAAATCACATGGTTTGTATTGTGATGCTTGTTGGGATTCAGTCGGAGATATTTCTCAGTAAATTAAGTGAGCTGAACGTCAAATTCTGCTGTGACTCTTCTTTCGAACTCTCAGGGCGACTCCGGCGGGCCCCTGTCTGTCGCCAACTCCCATGGGCGGTTTTTCCTGGCAGGCGTGACAAGCTGGGGCAAAGGCTGCGCTCTAAGTTTCAGACCTGGCGTCTACACCCGAGTTACCAAATACCGCAGCTGGATTAAAGAGAAAAGTGGAGTGTAGCAGCAGGAAGGTGAACAGTTCTCCGGATTATGGATATTTCTGTTGGAAATCGAACCAGATGTTGACATTTGGAACCACAGCTTTGTTTATTAGAAAAACAATTAGCTACAACAAGCATGTTTGCATGGAAAGTGGAGCAATCACAAAGACAGAGCTCAGAAAGTAAGTTAGAGTGGGAATAAAATCAGGCTTTCAATTATCTATTGAAAACTAAAACACATTATTATAAAACTCCAAGTTGAAATGTTTTATTCTGCCATTTAATTCAAAGTTTACTATGTAAATATTCTGCATTTTCATTAGTTTGGAAGTTTAATCTAACTCTGATCCAAGTTTAGCCAGGAATTTAATAAATAGATCCAGTAAACTTTTTGTTATTCAATATGAAACTAAATCATCATAATACACCATGTACTGCCTGAAATACTATGAAACTAAATTGCTTTTAGCAGGAAACCTCAATCTGTTCACAGGTTTACATTAGCAAGTGAACTTAGATAGACTATAGATTAATATGTGTTCTTTACTGGTCAATCGTGTGTGTGTGTGTGTGTGTGTGTGCGTGCGTGCGTGCGTGCGTGCGTGCGTGTGTGTGTGTGTGTGACAACCTGACATCAACATGTCACAGACAATAAAAACACATATAGCACATTTATGGTGCAGAGATTCTCGATTATTTATCGAGTACATATGCCTAAATGCAAATCTAAAATATGCATAACTAGTTCATATATATACAGTAGGTGTAAGGTATGTATGTATGGCTGCTTGTGAACTTCCTGTTTTATTTTATGCCATGTCAGCTCAGTCCCTGCTGCCACCTCCTCTCCTATCAGCTGCTCCGATCGGCCATCCTGGCGTGCACTGCTCTGTAGCAGGGGAGGAGCTGGATCAGGCTGTGACGAGGGCGTGAGCTCTGCAGTGATGTTTCCTGCTTCCTGATACTGGATTTGTAAAAGTCTTGAATCGAGAGCGAGTCAGCACAAATGATTTTTTCTGCAGACGTCACAGTGCATTGTAGTCGTTTTTGTCCTGTTTGGTGGCTGATCTGAAGTATACAGTGATAGATGAGCAGACTGGGTTACTGCATAAAAACTCCCGAGGCAGCTGGCACCAGAAGTACTGCTGGGCCTTTGAGAGTCTGGATTTCAGAAGTTGGAACGTTTTCCAGAATTATAGCAGAATTATATTTTTTAAAATTATATGAAACAGCAACATAGTTACAGCTTGCTCACAAAATGTATTGTACTTACATGAGATAAAATGTCAAAGTTTGATGCCATCACTGTTCCTTTTAATGAAGTTAAAATATGTTTAATATATGTTTGCTCTTGTTACTAAGACTTGAATCGTGCTGTTTGGTCAGTTTGTCATTTATCATGATTTTAATTACTTGTGACTATTTAAAGATTTCATATTTTGGTTAGTGATTAATTATCGTTCTACTCTTGCTAACTTGCTAAGCTGATTAAGTGGTTGATTGAATATCTTAAATAACCAACAACAAACTTGCAGATGATGTAGTGTGAATGTCTTTGAAACATCAATCATAATGTTTTTACACTGTTTCAATAAAAATCTTTAGCAATATCCAGTCAAATCTTTACCAGTCAAACTATTTTCAGCTGAAACTGTCAGAAGGGTTTTTTTACTTTAAAAGGATTTTAGTGGGCACAGAATCAAATAGTAGACACGGACATGAATATTGTAAAGTCAAGCTCTTTTCATTTATGGAAAAAAACAACAACATTTAAACTACATTCCGATTCAAAACAGGGAAACAAAAATAATATCCCAGGACAAAACTGAGCAGACTTAAAAACAAAGTGTTATTTTAAGTACTTTAAGTACATTTTTGTTACTATGTGACCTCCAAATGAGAACAGTCACTCACAGGGGACAGAACTGGCGGACTAATCAAATACTTGCGGGCCAGTACAGACAGCTGTGGGTGGGTCCTGCTCACCTGGACCCTCACTGCAGGCAGTCGTCTAGCTGATGGTGGATTCTGCTCTGCACAAGCTCAGGGCCCAGTTACACAGGGCTTCCTCATCTGAATCAGAGAGGATGAGGCTCCTTGTCTTTGCTGCCTCCTTTGTGGTGGCATCTTTACACTGTACCTGCAGCAGGGCCTCAAGGCTGGTAGAAACCTCTTTTCACTCTCCCCTTGCAAGACACTTTAATATAAAGGGCTACGGCTCCTTCAAATCTGTTCTGTCTTTCCTACAACTTACCATCCATTTCAGATTCATTATTCTCAAAGGCAGCTTCTAAATGTGTCTCAGAAATATTATTGTTTCAATCCCAAATTGTGGAATGCTGCAACATGTTTTGCATTTAGATGGTACTGTAAGGTTGAAGTGCTTCGGTTGTATGCAAGCTCCACTTTGCACAATTTGCACAAAACCACACTTTTATCAAGGCTTTGGTCAGGTAGTCTTTTGAAAATGAAATTTGCCTCAGATCAGTTCAAGCAACATGCTTTCTTCTGTTTCTTTGTAGCTCTGATGTGTGCATCAGTGTAATCAGTATACCAGGAAATCTTGCATTGGCAAAAGTTCCCCTTTGCTTGGAATGCAATGCAAATTAATTAATCACAATTATCACGTTAAATTTCCACCCCTAGTATTTAATAAAAATAAGATTAAAACAAAAATTGTATTGTTCATAGATAAAAGTGATTGTTCAGTTTCAGTATTTCTTTTTCTTTAAAAAATGAAAATGTCTCATTTTGATGAAAATTTAGTCAAACTTTAATTCAATTTTTCAATTTTATTTATAAACACTATAACATAAAATGAATTCGTCATTCATTTAAATTGTCTTCAGTGATTTTAATGTATGTGGTTGTCAGAATGAGGACACTCTGCAGGAATCAGCTGAAATGAGTGTAAGAAAGTACTACTTTGTTTTGCTTCCCGTTAACTCTCCCTCTTTGGTTTCATGTGGTTAGGCAGTGGACTCACAACCAGTGAGTGGGTGGTCTCGTAGGGTTGCATTGAAATCTGCTGCAATGACCCGGTTACCGGTTACTGCATTCACCAGATCCGCTCCTCATGTGTTAACCTCTTCGACATGTCAATGGCTGTGAACAAAGAGAAACTTGTAAATAACTCATGGAAGAATAAAGTTACGTTGAAACCAAGCACACCATTGTTTTTCTTGTGACATTACCAATAAGTTTGATGTGTCACATGGCCCTCTTCCTATTGAAAAAACAAAAGTTGTATCCAAGATGGCCGACTTCTAAATGGCCACCATGGTCACCACCCATCTTGAGGAGTTTGCCCCCTCACATATACTAATGTGCCACAAACAGGACTTTAACACCAACCATTCCCATTTTATTACAGTGTATCAATATAAATGGCCCACCCGATAGATCAGGGTAAAATTATTGAAATCATCTCTAGCTGATATACATATTAAAGGAGTAACAATTAATAATCCCAATCCTATTAAAAAATCTAATGCATAATATTCTGCCTTTTCTTATTGCTTAAAGAGAATTATGACTTTTAATAAATACTTAGCAGGTAATAAATAAATTATTTAATAAATAAAAGCAGGTAAAATTAGTTATTCAATTAAAAAACATGTTTAAACTCTTGTTCAACCCATTTTAATTCATCTACATAAAAGAACAAATCTTCACTTGATCCTGAAAATCATGTTGGTGTTTCTATATAAATGGTCCACACTGTTTCCACACTGCTTTACTCTTTTCTTTTTTTATTTCTTTTTTTCCTTTTTTTTAAATTCAGATGGCCCATTTAAAAAAAAAAAACATTGATATACCTCTGACCTACATAATGAGTGAGTCACTTTGATGGATTTAGCAGAAATGACAAATGTGTCACGTACTGGTAAGGTGCTGGTGTGGTTCCCACGAGTTTGAGTGAAGGCAAATGAGCTATAATGCAGATCAAACCACAAACTACTGCAATGGAAATTCAAAGAAAAAGCAAACTGGTTTCATGCTGGAAACCACAGTGGTTCACAGGTGTCAGGCTGCAGGCTATTTGTTTCCTCAGTAAATTCTCACCTTTTATCAAACATGCAGTCACAACGAATCCTGTAGTGATCCAGTCTGTTAAAAGACCCGACATCTATTCTCTGCATCATGTCCCATCACGTCTTATTTGAAAATGATTTTGTGTGGATGTGCAAACCACTGTTTCCTGTTTATATATGACTCGGCCTGCATGCTTTGCGGTTGTCCTATTTCTCTGCATGGAATGAATCTATCAGAGGTTCTGGAATTACACGTTTCGAATTTTCAAGTCTCTCTATTTTCTTTTTATTAATTGTACCAGCTATTTTACTGGTCTGCTGTGGTCTGTATCTAAGGTAATCAATGGACACAGTTGATGAGGCAACATTTACTTCTCAAACTCTGTTTGATAATGAGGATGACGACCATTATAGATATAATTAGGCAAAGAAAAGGGAAATTAGCTTTTTCAGTTATATACATAGATATTAGGGGTGCAACGATACACAAAGTTCACGGTTCGGTTCGGTTCGATACTTTGGTGTCACAGTTTGATATTTTTTCGATACAAAAAAATGTTCATGCCTTTTTAATTTGTCATTTATTAAAATTATAAATATATATTTTAACTCAAAAGTACAGATTTTAAATTTAATGTTGCTGAAACAACAAAGTTGTGCGTGGGGCTGGACGGCCAACGCATTAACGAGCTAACTGCGCTAACGCACTAGTTCCCACCAATGTAATTGAGCATTGCGTGGCACATCCAACATACTGTTTTACTTTAGTCCATGACGCGCTTACCATCAGGGTCATACGTCACATGAAAACCAAAATAGTTCCAGACGCCAGATCTGAATGAGGGTGGGGGAGGTTCAATTTGCCATGTTGCAACGAGCTTAGCTTCTGTCTTGCTAGCTTGCCCTGCGCTCAGTGAATCTGCGTTCGACTACTCTGCCTAGGCTGCACTGTCGAGCGCAGATCCACTGAGCGCTCAACACAGACAGCATCGTCAGAAGGAAAGTTGATAAAATAAATTTGTATTGTTCGATACATATGCGTACCGAACCGAAAGCACTGTATCGAACGGTTCAATATCGATACGAGTATTGTTGCACCCCTAATAGATATATAAAACAAATACCAAAAATTCAGTAGATGTAAAAGCCAAATCTTTGTCTCAATCAATGTAACAGTGAGAGCTGGGGGTGTGTGACTGGGAGGAACTGACACCAACAATAATGCAGAGAAAACCACAACAATCAGTCGACCCCACGAGCAAACACTTGGTGACAATGTCAGTAAAAATCATCCATTTCAACAGAAGGAACCTTCTGGCTCAGAGAGGCGCAACCATCTGCTCTGATTGGTTGGGGGTGAGGGGAGGAAGAAAGGACAAAAGCAACACACCCAGAGGTCAAAATTATTTTTAATCATTATCAATGATTAATTATTTAATACAAACTGCATCATGGGAAGCCACCAGTAGCCTAGGTCTATTGCAACAGAACTAAGAGGGTTAATGGACACCTGATCCAGGCCTGGCTATAAGATTTATCAAAAAGGAAAGTTTGAAGCTTAATTTTAAATATAGAGATCCAAGGTCTCCCGAATCCAAACTGGAAGCTGGTTCCATAGAAGAGGCTCTGCCTCCCACTTTACTTTTAAATACTCTAGGAACAACAAGTTCAACAAGATAATACAGGAGATATATGCTCTCTCTCTGTGGTCCCTGTCAGGACTGTTGCTGCAGGATCAGACTTTACTGTATCTGGACAGTTTCACTGATATTTCCATTGATTTGATTCTTTCTCCCTTCATGTAGTTATTCTTATTTTCTCTCCACACCAAACATGAAGTCTAAAGTCTCACACAAGTACTACAGACAACAGTAAATGAATGCACATCACACTACGATTCATGTTTTTTGTTTGTTTTTTACACTAGCAGTGGTGGGTGGTGAGAATGTGTCAACTGAAGTCACACCCCGAAGAAAGACTTGGTTTCCTGTTGGTTCAGATGTATCAGGATCAAAGTGACTTAGTTCTGTAGATTACAACCTGCCATATGTGCAGAGTTTTAAACATCTGCTGAAGTTTTCTAGAAAAAGGAGCTACATCTACACCTGTCAGCCACACAAACACCTCTGAGCTGTAAAATAAGTCGAAGGTGAGTTTTTTTTGTCTCAATGCATACAATTATATTCATTTTGTACATGCAGTCAACTAATCTGGTGTTTAACATGATTAAACCTGCTAATGTTCTTCAGCAATCTATTCTGACTCTGAAGTTACCTTTAAAGTATTTTCATGAGTTTGAGCCTGAAAGTTGGTGCCTGTTGTACCTTTGACTGATGGTTCTAATGAACCTGTTGGTCTTTGAATGATGTGTCAAAGCAGCAAATAGGAATCTCAAAACAGTAAAACGGTATATGGTGCACAAATGAAACTGCAGTGCTACAGAGGTCAGAGATGCAACAGGCACAAGATTTGGAAAAAAGGTGTTATGGTGGTGCAGTGGTTAGCACCGTTGCCTCATATTAACAAGGTTGGTAGTTTGAATTGTGGCAAAGGTAAACTAGTGATTCTAAATCAGCTTCGGCTGTAAAAAGTTCTAGAAGCATAAAAGAGCTTCACGAAGGTATTGGTAAAAGTGCTCTGAGTATATTATTCTGTATTTATGCTATATATACAAATGAGTATATTAAAGTTGCACCTGCATGGATGTAGCTCATTGTGAGATTAAAACTAGACCATTCAACAGGGGGAATTATGACGACAGCCGAGCAGCCATTTGCCCCCCCTTGCCCAGTTTGTGATTTGAAAGCACAAACTAGTTTTCAAAGTGTTAATTAATGCTGAACTTATATTTATTGTTATAAATGTAAAGTAAGAGGATGTTTTTGACGATACAGCAGTGAGAGGTTCAGAACGTTCATGCCACTTTTCATTTTTGATAAAAATATATTTAAATCATTGTGGCTGCTATGTTGTCGTGTCTTTAGTAAAACAGGACTTGATGTGGTCTTTTTCCAATAACAAGTGTTGTAAATTCTAAAGATAGACGTTCCCTCCTCTGAAACATTCAGGACTCACATTAACATCCTTTTATTAATGTCAGATAGCTTGTTCTAAATGTAACCACAGTCCTAAATTTGCTATAGATACTTATGAATTCTTGGCACAGGTCAGAATTGATCTAAACTGTGCAATATTGTGTATAGGCAGAAAACATGAACTGTATGTAAGTTTTAAACAAAAGCATTGTGAGCCTCTGCACCATGCATGCCTTCGTTCCCTCAAATTCTAAATTCGGACATCCAATTAAGGCGAGCAGCATGTTCTATTCAAATAAATTGCTACATGTATAAAACGAAGTGTAATTTAGTGCAGTAATTACTCCTGGCTCATAATTTTTTGAATGACAGATTTATACTAAATTCTGTTAACTCTGGTTTACTGTGTAATACTTTCCTGCTTTGTTTATTGTACATTTAAAATGCTGCAAAAATATAAAAAGCCAAAATTATTGGCTTTTTTGACATGCCTGTAGTTAGACTCTTTTATGAAACAGTTCCTACGTGTATACAGGTAGGCTCATAATGTGTTGAATTAAGACACTAATTTTGTAGTTTTGCCACCTCAGCAGATTTGAAATGAAGCAGTTAAGATGTGATTAAAGTAAAAATAAACTTAAATTCAAAAGCTTTTAATAAATACAATTTCTTATAAGGAATAACAACCGTTTTTATAAACAAAGTAACAAAATTAACAAACATAGTTTTTAAATATAAGCATTGTTTTTAATACTTGGATGAATATCATTTGCAGTCGATGACTGCCTGAAGTCTAGGAGCCATGAATATCACAGAACAGGCCCACGCTTGATTTAAAAATGAGGATAAAATATTATTTAAAAACAAACAACAATAATAGCTGAATTAAAAGGCTTGAGCACCATGTGACACAGTCAACTGCCAATATCTAGAGTATCAATGTAAATATTACAAAACACATTAAATTCAGTCAGTTATGGGATGTTTCATACATGCTAACCTGAAAATGGTGTAATCAGCACCTGCTCAACTTCCCTGTTTGATTGAACCACACGGCAGGAGTGGGCATCCTCTCTAATCAAGGCTTTCCACGTCACTGTGCAAAAGGATTGAAACACTTCCTGATACAGCACACTACCCAGCTAACAGGGAGCACTGAGGGAACATTGCCCCACATTGAATTCAGGTAAATGTTCAATTAAAAAAACATACAGTTCAGAAGACGTTCTGAGAAATTTCACCGTTTACAGCGCTTCTCCCACTCACAGCCACCTTCCAGCTGTTTCTGCTCCCAGGAAATTTAGCTGTGTGAAGTTACCAGGATCACTATTACAGACTACCTTAAATGCCGTATCCAGGGGCGGATCTAGAGACATTTTCTTAGGGTGGCATGAGGGTGGCAAGAAAGTCAAATGGGGTGGCAAAATTAAAGTTTTTTTTTTTTTCCAAACACATATGCAGGTGGTTGCATATGTTTAAAATGATTCAAATACAGTAAGTATACATGTTTTCCATATAAATATAGTCTATAACTGAATTATTTTCTGTAGCCCATATAATTAAACACTTTAGTTACATAACACATGCAAATTTTGATTTTATGTACTGTACAGCCTGTATAATAAATGAATAAATATGTAGCCCAATAAGTATAAAATCCAGAAAGCAACAGAACATGGGGTGGTTGCTTTACAAACACAATTCTAACTTCAGTTTCACACTTTTTTTGTTAGAAAAAAAACTAATTGTACATGCTTAAATGTACACAAAATGTCAGAAATCTGCAGCGTCATGAACAAAAATCTAAACCTAACTTTTCATGATTTGTTAGGTTAACCCTCTGAGATACAAAATAACAAAATATAAATGGACATTTTTGACTCCTTTTGATTTTACATTTGTATTTCACCCTCAAATTGTTTCATTGTATTTATTTTTTTTCCTGCCTTGTTTGGCATCATTCTTTTCAGCTCAACCTCTTGTGTCTGAATTTAGTTGTTTTTTTCACTGACATACTGTATTAACACAACTGATCTGAAATCACACAAAAAACATAAAATCCTAGTAGTTATTTTTTTACTGTCAAAACCACGGACATGTTGAGTAAATAATTTTTATAACTTGAAATGCAAATATAAATTGTACATTTTGAAAACTTAAATACAACTATTTATCTGAAAATGCAGCCAATACATCTTGCATTTTTAAAATTTGGCACAACCATTTAAAAATACTAAAACTAAAATGAGAGAACAATCAGGTGTCACAATAAGATGCCCCACAAACTTCTTGTGCCAGTAAAAAAAATTGTCCGCCACAAGACAGAGGAGGACAGCACAAGGACAAACCTAACACTATGCAATAAATTCAGTTTTAGAATTTAGATTCACTGTAAACTGTAACTGCACTCAAAGTGTTAATACTATCTTATTTGAACAAACAACACTGTCATATGCAAAACTAGGCTGGCACTTGTGGTGGCAAGAGATCATTTTAGGGTGTGTAACAGTCACAATGGTGTGGTGTCTCTTTAAGACAACCCAAGTCGAGGGTTAATGTTGTCATTCGTATGCACCACTGACTCTCTCTGTGATTGTGTGGACATGTGCTTGCACGCTAGTGCATGAGGAGGGACGGATTTTATGTTTTACCTCTCCAGACACCTTTGTTTGCAACGTTATGGGTTGTACGAACACTCTGCGCTATGTTTGTTAAGCTGCAGCCGTTCAACCGGGCTTATATGGTTGATGAAGAGAAGGTATATTAAAGAACACGCTGTGGACTTCCCAATGCCAGTGCGAGTGTGTATTCTTCTGGCTACCCTGCTAAGTGTTTTGCCGCCTCCTCTCAACCACTAAACGCAACCCGACGTTACAGGTGGCACTTGCCACCCCATGCCACCCTTCTAAATCTGCCCCTGACCTTATCTAATACCTTAAAAACACGTGGTTTCACACATCTTGCTACATTTTTTCAATTAATTTGTCGTCTTAATTTGTTGCTTATTGTTGCGGCAGACATTCGCACCTTTTGATTAATTTATTTATTAAACATTTTTTTCCTTTAGCAAGTTCCACTGTTGTGTATGTCAGGCACTGTTTAAATTCTCTACAAGCACAAAGATTGTGGAGTACATACATCATTAAGCACTCTCAGCACACTACTCGCTTAACAAGTATGCTTCTCAGAAGTGGAAGAGAAGCTTAATTACAAAGAAAGAAAACGGGATTTCCAACACTGTTCATACCAAATCAAAAACACTGCAGTTTCCTGTCTTCACGACACATTTACACAGTGAAATTTCTACTTCTGTGGTTCCTCCACATTGACTGGAGGAAGAACCTGATCCGGGACAAATGATTGCAAAAGATGGCACAAAAAATAATGACGTCACAGTTACCTACAGTCACCTTGTGGTTAGCCAGTGAACCAACGCCATCTATAAGAAAGACAAAGGGAAATTTGTTGAAACAAAACATTTTTACAGAAAAGTAGTTTTACTCTTTTCAGGTTATTAAAGTCTGTGGTTGAAACAGATATTTTTAATGTTTGTCAGTGACTCGATCCCAGCAGATTTATAAACCCTTTCTTAATAACATAGCTGCTTTATAATTGCTGGATGGTTTCCAGAGACGTGTCCCAATTCCATCCAACGTAACACAAACTCTAAATAAATGCAGGAGCAGTATTTCTGTAATTATTATACGATAAAGGAATGTATTTGTCAGTAGCAGGTAATCATATGTAGCACTGATCACATGACTAATCAGCCTATAATAGTTATTACGTAAAAACTATTTAAATACACATGTCAGTAGCACAGTGTTGCTATGACAACGAGGAAGAAGAGTAGCCCTTTATTTTCATTGTACATGTAAAACAAAATTATGGGTGCTCCAAGCCAGAAATATATACAATCAAGACCAGTATATACAAACTAGAGCCTGCTGCTTAACTCAAAGAATGATTGAAATTTCCTACTCCAGGCTGGGAAGATATATTAAACACAGCAAACTATATCGCACAACATCCAGGTGCGAGTGGTTGCTGGATGAACAACAGAAGTGGAAGCACTGATTCTGTCAATGATAATGTCAATGTTGCAGTGTGGATTTATACATGTAGTAGTCGTCTTTCCCTGGAAGTCTTTTTAGCTGGTCTACTGAAGCATTCCTCTCCATCTCGTGCATCCAAACCAACACACATTTTACAATCTGGATTAGCCCAAAACCGACCTCAGTGTCGTCAGGTCAGGATTGAGGACAGTTTGAAATCTGTTAGTTATCTGATTGAAAAGTGGAATTACAGCAAAGAGCCGCCATTAAACTTGGATAGAAAATTCATTTCAGTACAACCAGTGCGTTCTGTGATGCCATTTGTTAGCCACAAATAACAGACACTTAAGGACTCTGCAGTGCTGCTGCCACACTGACAGAAGTAATACAAAAGTAGGATGTTCAGTGCTTCAAATGAAGAAATATTGAAATCTTTCAATCAAATGAGAGATTATTTCATAGCATTATTACATTTATCTCTTATATTTGCATTGATATTTATTATGTTTTCTCTTTCAGTAAGTTTCCAGAATCATTTCAGTTTTTAATATTAAAAACATTTGACTTTAGTTTGCTTTTAGTTTTAGTATTAGTTATATTTTTTATACGTTTGGTGTTTTGTCAGAAGCAAATATCTGAGCTGATCTTGAGTAGTGGCCGTGCGCGGTCTCTTATCTGCATCTCTTTTTGGACCTCAGCTTCTTTCAGATCATCTGGCTCATTCTCAAACCCTCATAAACCTCATGCACTTACGCATGTGTTGTGCTGCTCGCTTTCCATGCTGTACTTTGTTTAGAAATTATTCTGGTGTTTCCACTTTGACTGTTTGTGGTTTACTGATATGCGTCACATTTTGTGAAATGCTTGAATTCAGATGCTGAGGTTTTGTGTGTTTCAGTTCAGGTGGTTTCTTGAGTTGGTCAGGTGTTTTCCAAAAACCTGATTACAGATTTATCCAGGTCTGTTGGTGTGGATAGCAGTGGCTCTCTTTACTGAATGCAAAATTGATATTAAAAACCCACCTTATCACCAGGTGGACATACTAGCCTGTATTAGAGGTTCTGTACAAAGCACTTTTAGGTGACTGTTAAGATTTAGTGCTGTATGAATAACATTGAATCGAATTTAACTGCACAGGCATTTAAAGGATGCATGTGGTTCCTCCTCTCAGCTGTTTATACACCAGGAAATAGTCTGTATATAATAGCCTATAATAGCCTGTTGTTGGCAGTCACCGATGAATACCACTATAGTTTACTTTAAAAATGACAATTTCCCAAATAGTTGTTAAACTTTTCCCCCCATCTTGCTGAGCTGTAACAATTTTTTTAGAATAGGTTAAAGAAAAATGGCTCAACGTGACCAGCAAATGCAGTCCAAACAAATGCAGATGTTGATGGATTGTCATACACTCACTTCCACATGTATAAGTGCACTGTCAGTGTGGTCCCTTTAGTGTTTGTATTAAGTAAAACGCCATGTATGGCAAACTAATCTGATCTCCAGCTGATGAGGGATCTACAGGCATTTCTTCTACTTTCCATTCAATAATGTGCAAATGATGGTTATGACATGAACCTTTCCTTTCTTGCTTCACAGGATTAAACAAAGGAGGTAAACTAACACATCAATGGGAATCCCTGTGTGTCACCATCCTGGGTTACTTGACCCAGTGTTTTGAGTTTTCTTGTTTTTTGATGTCATTTTGTATTATGTTTCATGTTGAAGTCCTCTTTGTGAGTCTTAAGTTCATTCTCTAGTGTCTAGGTCTCTAGTGCAGAGGGGGGAGGGGCCGTGGTTACGCTCGCAGTAGCACAGGAACAGAGCGGGAGGGAGAGAGAGAGAAAGAGAGCCAGGGACAACAACGTCACATTAGAAAGGTATAGTAATCATCCACAACTATTTTCAGTTGCAGATGATAAAGGATTCAGAAAGTTTATTCATGCAGTGAATCCTATGTATGCAATTCCAAGCAGGAAAACACTCTCCCAAAAAATCATCCCAGATCTATATGACAGAGAATGTGCATCTTCTTTGCATCTTTTAATTTATATTTTATTGTGTTATGGTTTGCAGTGTTTTGTGTTGTTTTGGAGTTTGTATGTGCTTTGTCTCCACATAAAATGTAATAAATAAATTATAAAATACAAAAACCAAGTATTTACATTTCAACTTTTAACTATTTTAATTTTCAGCTTTTTCCTTTTAAACAAATTTAAAGTGAAACAACACAAAACACTGCAAACCACAACACAATTAAATATAAATTAAAGTGTGAGAGTGTTTTCCTGCTTGGAATTGCATACATAGGATTCACTGCATGAATAAACCTTCTGAATCCTTTATCATTTGCAACTGAAAATAATTGTGGATGATCAACACGGATGATTGTTGTACCTTTCTAATGTGACCATGTTGTGTCTGGTTGTTGTCCCTGGCTCTCTTTCTCTCTCTGCTTTGTCTCCAGGGGCCACCGTTTAGATTTATACGTTTGTTTTTACATTAGTAATAATAATGGATTGCATTCATAAAGCGCTTTTCGAGATCCTCAAAGCGCTTTACAATTCCACTATTCATTCACTCTCATTCACACACTGGTGGAGGCAGCTACAGTTGTAGCCACAGCTGCCCTGGGGCAGACTGACAGAAGCGAGGCTGCCATATCGCGCCATCGGCCCCTCTGGCCATCACCAGTAGGCGGTAGGTGAAGTGTCTTACCCAAGGACACAACGACCGACACAGACAGAGCTGGGGATCGAACCAGCAACCTTCTGGTTACGAGATGAGCTTCCCAACCTGGAATTCCTTTTGTGCATAATTTCATATTGTTGTTGATAATAAATTAATTAAAGCAACAAAACAACCTGAAGAGCCGGTTGGGAGCCGAAAGAGCCGGCTCAATTCCCATCACTAGTTGTGTGTAATTTGCCCCAACTGTGTTCCCCATGAGTTTCCTATTCCCTCGTCATTCCCTGTGTATTAAGGTCTTTTGTTTTCTTCTGTCCAGCGTTGCGATCTCCCTCATTCATGGCTGTGTGTTTCCCAGTGTGTCTTCATTTATTAGTTCACAGACATGCCCCAGTATAGTTTGGTTTGAGTTTACATTTCGCCTCCGTGAAGTCTGTGTTTGGGTCCTTTCCTGCCCACAGCTGTTCTGTGACACTGTGCTACTTATGATGTCACATAAAACTGAATTACATTTCACTTCTTTTTCATAAAAGGTGTGATACCACCTAATAAAGAATTGTTCAGCTGAAGGTTAATCCTTTTTACTAAGCACAATATGAATATAAATCATATTAAAGGCAGAACTAAAGTCAATAAAAAGGAGTGTGACATATGCAGACACGTCAGAACAAAGTGTATCGTTGTGGAGATGGCACCACCTGTGCTGTGATTTCTTCTACAGGCGTTATAAAGCACAGCACAGTGTCTCAGTCAACAAAGAACTAAATGCATCTGTGCTGGGCTGCAGTGGCTTCCTCTGCAAAGAGATGCAGACACGCAGCCCGACCCTATAGCTGTGTTACAGATATGTGTGCATAGTCTTGAAAACCTGTTAACATTCTGTCATCATTGATGTTACACTTTACTTCATCTCAAATTTCAAGGCACTCCTCAAATATCTTTTTCTTGTTGTTGTTGTGGTCAGTGTCCCTTTAAAGGCTTCCTTTCATAGTTCATATTTGTCATAGCTTAAATGTTTTAATAGGCAAATCTTGTTTGTGTTCCTTTTAATATCCTTGCAGCACTCTGTGGCTGATGAAGTCCTTCTGTGCCGTCTTCAGCTCTGCAGTGTCTGCGTGTCATTGTCTTCCTCATAACACCATTTTTTGTATTTCAGTGGAATATTTTTTAGTCTGTAACAGTGGTCTCCTCTCTCCCTCTCTCTCTGTCTACATAAACAGTTACAGTTACATAAACTGTAACTGTTTATGTAACTTCATCTCTGCAGGATGAAGGTGTGGATAGGAGTCACCCTGCTGATAGCAGTCGCTATTCTGCTTGTGATGAGTCAACTGCTGCCCTGGCCCTTTCACTGTAAGCTGCCTTTATACAATATAATACAACACAACTTTATTTATATAGCACATTTAAAAAAACAACAGTACACCAAAGCCCTTTACAACAGAAACAGGGAAATTAAGACATGATTAAATAAAATGCTCTTTAACAAAGTACCACATATGTCAGCAGGTTGAAGGCAGTAATTATACTAGAATAAAAGGGAATATAAGAACAAACTTACTAAAACAGATAGATATAACTAAAAGATAGGTACATAGAAAAAAATGGAGCCAAATATAAAATTTGTGACCCCATAACTAAAAAGTGACAGCAGTCAAGTCAGGTATCAACTTAAGACCCAGCAATTCATTTTTGTCTTCTGTGTAGGACATGAGTCAGAGACCTCTATGTCCTTCACCATTTACACAATCTATTTCAGTCCTATCGTGCTGTCAAGAGGACATGCTGGGTTTTCTATCAATGCCACATTTGTGGGGGTTACAGAGAACATGGACCTTCTTTCCAGGATGATGGGAGAACTGTAAATAAAGGATGGCTCCTTCTGTAATCAGTCTACTGCTGACTATAAGCTAATGGCAAAACAATTCCCCATTGCAGCCAGTTTTGATAACACATTCATTTCTCTATTTGCTAAATAATTACAGTTCTTCAAACTATCACAAGTCATGATGGAGACTGTGTTTCAATATTAAGTATTCTAATATTTGTGTATGTGCTGTATTATGGTCTGTGTGTTACTTTCCCACAAATATTTTGTATTAAGTTTCTGTTAATATAAAGTGAAACTTGCTGCAGTTGAAGGTTTTGGTATAACTCGGGTAACTTTTCTGAAAAACATGCTTTCACAGCTAACTGTGACATTTTTTATCTAAGTGTTCAAAAATGAACTTTTTCAATTTAGTTGAGTAAATTTTAAAAAATTCCAGGTTGTGTATAAAATATTTTAAACATTTTGTGTGTCTTTAGTACACAACAATGACACGGTGCAGAGAATTTACATCGGCTCCATGGGAATCAGCAACCAGCGATTCCTGCAAGAGCATGAAGATCCCAGCAGCTCAGAGTTTACTCAGCTGGCCGCTCAAGTCAGCCAACAGGTGAGACCTGACAAACTCACAGCATATATGCTTTATGACACGATATGGACTTTATGATGATTCCCGTTTTTATCTTGTGAAGAAAGAATTATTCAGGAAACAAAGAAGAGTAGTATGAAATATACACACCTGTCATAAAAGTGAGAACGATCAGCATCACAAAGTGCTTTAGTGCAGACGGTTTCCTTTTCAGTGAGTTCTTTATATTTGACCATTTTGAACAACAGTGACAAATTTCCAACTGAATTGACATTTTTTTACCCAAATTTGAGCCAGCACACTGTCACAAGTCAGAAATTAATCAAGCATAACATTCAACCACTAAAACACCAACAAAAGTAAATAACAGTAATTTAGCATCTTAATGACATAAAAAATGGCATTAAGATAAAAAATTTTATTAAAGAGCCTGCTGATACCTGTGGATTACCCACGGGGGAAACATAAAAAATAATTTGGGTAATTACCGATGCTGCTAATTTGGGGCAACTGTGGCATAAACCTTAGGGTGGATGGTGGCCTAATACATTTGTTAAGCACTATAAAAGCATTTATTGTGAGATTACAACAATCCTAAAGTTCTATTCTCATACAGTTTCATAAATTGGCCTGTAAAATCAACTCTAAATCTCTGTTGTGACATTTGGGTCAGAATTTGGTGTAAACAACAGGAAACATGGCTCCATCTTGTCAACACTTCAGGCTGCTGGTGCTATAATGATGTGGGGGATATTTTCTTGATACACCTTGGACCACTTCGTACCAACTGGACATCATTTAAACACCTCAGCCTGTCTGAGGATTGTTACATAAAGATAACGTGCCATGCCATCTTGTCGATTTGGATCAAAATGACTTGCTATGAATCTGTATTGTAATCTTGATGTTATCACAAACTTGTGGCTTCCTCTGTTGTGTGTTTCTGTCTTTGTTGAGGCAATTAAAGGAAGTCACTGCAATGATGTGTGACTTTTTTCTCTTTCAGCTCAAACTGATTTACTCCAAAAACTCAGTGCTGGCCAAATACTTCAACCGCAACTCCATCCAGGCCTTCAGGTACTGTGAAACAGAAACTTGACTGTCAGTGGCCATGGTGCCATGCTGACTGTTAAGTGTTGTGTGTTTGTCATTTGTTCACTGTGATCAGCTTATCTAGTTGAAGATGTTAAGGTGCTGAATCAACTGTCAGTTCTTGAAGTTAATGTTTTCTAAGATGCATTAGAGTCGGTGCAACTGTGACTTGGATCAAGATGTAATGGTTATGACTGCGCTTCCAGAGCAGCTGGTCTGTTGCTTGCTCCTGATATCCAGTAGTTCGTTCTGACCAAAAGGTCAAGGGAAGGACAATCACTGCTGCGTGCCCGGGGCTCAGTAATGCTCAGAGGCACATTATACACAAAAGTACTGAGACATCAATACATTACAGCTACAGGAGTGCCTTGGCCATGGAAACCTATGCCATGTAGCCCCACCCAGTTTCTGTGCTGGTTATACATGCAAAGGTTTTTGAATCTGCAGAATATTTGATCTTCTTCCTCCTAGCGTTATTCCCACTCTGTCTGATCCGCTTTTCTGCAAAGCCGCCTCCATTCAGCACGATCAAGGCCATCGTTCAGGCTGGTACCTATCTTCTTCACGTCATCTTTGATTTTGTCCATCCATCGCCTTTTTAGTCTGCCCCTCTATCGCCGGCCTTGGGGACTGAATCGCAGTGCTGTTCTTGCCACTGAGTTTTTATCACTTCTGACCACATGCCCATACCATCGCAGTCGCACTCCTTGCATTTTCTCTGTGATCGGCGTGATGCCTAGCCGCTTTCGGATGCTGATGTTCATGACGTGGTCCCATCGTGTCAGGCCCAGGCACCATCGCAGCAACCGCATTTCCATTGTGTGAAGGGACTGTTCATGCGTTGTGGTTGCTGGCCAACATTCTGATCCGTAAAGGGCCACAGGGCGCAATACACTCTTGTAGATATTTCACTTGAGATGGTCGGGGATTCGTCGGTCACACAGAACACCAGTGACTTAGCGCCACTTCATCCAGGCCGCATTAATCCTGGCTTGTACTTCTGGCAGGATGTTGCCATCGTTGCTGATCATCGATCCGAGGTACTTGAAGTGAGACACCTTCGCCAGATCTTCCCCATCGACGCTGATGTTCCGGTCATTTTGGGGCCGGCTTTTAAGTTCTCAGTCTTGTTGGTGTTCAACCTCAGCCCGTCACTCAGGTGTGTCTTCCATTGCTGCGTTTGGCATTGCAGCTCCTGCACTTCTGCAGAGTATTCGATGGTTGGTTTTAATGTGGTGGATTGGTTTGTACCTAAAATATGGAACTCTCTTGTTCAGTGGGGCACTTTAAAAATAAAGTCTGTATAAATCCTCTCTGTGTCTTGTGGAGCAGTGAGGGTGACAGCGGGGACAACAGCATTATGGTGTATTATGAGTCGGAGTTTGATGTCCCCATCCCTCAGCAAACCACTGTGGATGAAGCCATTGAATCTCTGGAGCCTCCAGCAGAAAGTGAATGGAGCCAACAGGGACAAGGACTGCTGAAACCCAGTGACACCCTGAACATCAGCAGCATCATCTCACAAGGTTTGACATAACAAGGTGATGTCTTTAAGACATTTGTGCAGTTTAACTCATTGGTGTGTGTTATCTGGCTTCATGGACAGATAGAGCTGGGTGTCATCTGCATAGCAGTGTAAATGTATGCTATGTCTTCTAATGATGCTGCCTAAGGGAAGCATGTATAATGTAAACAGAATTGGTCCTAGCACTGAACCCTGTGGAACTCCATAATTAACCTCAGTGTGTGAAGAGGACTCTCCATTTACATGCACAAACTGGAGTCTATTAGATAGATATGATACAAACCACTGTAGCACAGTACCTGTAATACCTACAGCATGTTCTAATCACGGTAATAAAATTTTATGGTCAACAGTATCGAACGATGCACTGAGGTCTAGCACAACCACACAGATGAGTCCACTGTCAGAGGCCATAAGAAGATCACTTGTAACCTTCACTAAAGCTGTTTCTGTGCTGTGATGAACTCTGAAACCTGAAACTTTTCATTAACATTAATTAATGGTAGGACTTCCCTGAGCAGTCTTGTAGGGATGGTTTGGAGGAAGTAATTACTGAAGTTAACTCAGAAAGATCAATTAAATAAAAAGACTCTAAATAAATACCAATGGTTGTGAAATTAGCTGTAGATAATGTTACATCTGTAAAACTGTTAAAGTTATTTATTTTTTCAAATGGCCACAATTTTGACAGGAGGAGAGAAGAAGCAGAAAGGTGTTTAAGACTGCAAAGTTTATTATCTATGTGATTTACTAATACATTTATCTTTGTGTTTACAGTTATAGATCCACGCTTGACCAGGTCCACATTAGCTAGTGAGTACTGGGTTTTCTTCAAGCATTTCTAAATGTAAAGCTTAAATTTTGTTAAAATAAATTTCAAACAAATTTAAGTTGCCTCAAAATGTAAAATAGTCTATTTATTTAGGTGAATATGTTACAAAGCATAAGACCTTCATATCCTGTTGCACAGTAACAATGATGCAATGTTACTTTTGTTAACATATTTTTAGAGAGGAAGTTCTTCAACATCCATGTCAGGAATCGTGGAATTGTGCATTCCCCGGGGTTTCCAGACTATCCTTATCCTTCAAATGCCAACTTGCAGTGGAGGCTTCGTGCAGACCCGGGCCACCGAGTTAGGCTCGACTTTCACACTCTGAACTTGGAGGACGACTGTCAGCGCGACTTCATCAAAGCCTATGATTCGCTGGCTCCCATAGAGAAACGTGCTCTGACAGAGTGAGACAAATGATTCCTCTCCCAGAATTTAAACTGTCAGTTATCTCAAAGTTTCTGTTTGTTGCCTGAGTAGACTGAATGTTTGGGTTTTGAAATTTAGGTAAGAAAAAATAAGACATTTAAAGATTTATGTATGTCCATCTTATCTGAAGGTCTTGCGTTTTGTGACCTCTGTGTGTTTGACGTTTCACCTTATTATAGGGATGCACAGATGCATGAAACATGGATGCACACATTTTTTTATTGATGGAATTATAACATTCACAATGAAGTAGATGTGTTTTGAAATTAAATGCAAACTTCTTTAATTCCTATTTAACTTAATGTAATAAAAAGACAATTAAAAAAACATAACAAAACCTTGTCTAAACTATATGGCATAGCTGTGCATTTTTAAAACACCAGTCTTTTACAATAAATTCCAGTGTATGTTCAAGAAGAGGAATTTTGTTCACACACATCCTTTATGCATCCAGCCCCAGGACTGTGGTACCCCTGCTCTGTGTTATCAGAAATAAAACAGGCTTTTCAGGCTTCTGTAAAGTTCCTCTTTAAAGGTTAACGTTTCTGTCTCTGTGTTCTTTTCTCAGACAGTGTGGGAATCCTCAAAAGTTATTGTCCTTCTTCTCTTCTGGAAACGTCATGTTACTGACGCTGGTCACAAATGAGAAGGAAAACTTCCCTGGTTTTGAAGCAAGCTACTCCCAGATTCCTTTGGCTAAACAAAGTAAATTAAGATACAATTTTTTTGTGTTATTTTGTTTGTTTTCTTTTTAAAAACAAATATTTTCACTGGGATTATGTGAGGAAAATGCATATGTCACATATCGGTGAAATGTGAAAAGCACAGTCAGTAATTTTATTTTTCAATTCAATTCAATTCAATTTTATTTATATAGCACCAAATCACAACAGAAGTCGCCTCAAGGCGCTTTATATTGTACAGAGAAAAGCCCAACAATCATATGACCCCCTATGAGCAGCACTTTGGCGACAGTGGGAAGGAAAAACTCCCTTTTAACAGGAAGAAACCTCCAGCAGAACCAGGCTCAGGGAGGGGCGGGGCCATCTGCTGTGATTGGTTGGGGTGGGAGAAGGAAGACAGGATAAAGACATGCTGTGGAAGAGAGACAGAGATTAATAACAGATATGATTCAATGCAGAGAGGTCTGTTAACACATAGTGAGTGAGAAAGGTGACTGGAAAGGAAAAACTCAATGCATCATGGGAATCCCCGGCAGCCTACGTCTATTGCAGCATAACTAAGGGAGGATTCAGGGTCACCTGGTCCAGCCCTAACTATATGCTTTAGCAAAAAGGAAAGTTTGAAGCCTAATCTTGAAAGTAGAGATAGTGTCTGTCTCCGGAATCCAAACTGGAAGCTGGTTCCACAGAAGAGGGGCCTGAAAACTGAAGGCTCTGCCTCCCATTCTACTTTTAAATACTCTAGGAACAACAAGTAGGCCTGCAGAGCGAGAGCGAAGTGCTCTAATAGGGTGATATGGTACTACAAGGTCATTAAGATAAGATGGGGCCTGATTATTTAAGACCTTGTGTGTGAGGAGCCGGATTTTGAATTCAATTCTAGATTTAACAGGAAGCCAATGAAGGGAAGCCAAAACAGGAGAAATCTGCTCTCTCTTTCTAGTCCCTGTCAGGACTCTTGCTGCAGCATTTTGGATTAACTGAAGGCTTTTCAGGGAGTGTTTAGGACATCCTGATAATAATGAATTACAGTCGTCCAGCCTCGAAGTAATAAATGCATGAACTAGTTTTTCAGCGTCACTCTGAGACAGGATATTTCTAACTTTAGAGATGTTGCACAAATGGAAGAAAGCAGTCTTACATATTTCTTTAATATGTGCGTTGAAGGACATGTCCTGGTCAAAAATGACTCCAAGGTTCCTCACAGTGTTACTGGAGGCCAAGGTAATGCCATCCAGAGTAAGAATCTGGTTAGATACCATATTTCTAAGATTTTCAGGGCCGAGTACAATAACCTCAGTTTGTTCTGAATTAAGAAGCAGAAAGTTAGCGGCCATCCAGGTCTTTATGTCTTTAAGACATTCCTGCAGTTTAACTCATTGGTGTGTGTTATCTGGCTTCATGGACAGATAGAGCTGGGTGTCATCTGCATAGCAGTGTAAATGTATGCTATGTCTTCTAATGATGCTGCCTAAGGGAAGCATGTATAATGTAAACAGAATTGGTCCTAGCACTGAACCCTGTGGAACTCCATAATTAACCTCAGTGTGTGACGAGGACTCTCCATTTACATGCACAAATTGGAGTCTATTAGATAGATATGATACAAACCACTGCAGCACAGTACCTGTAATACCTACACCATGTTCTAATCGCTCTAATAGGATATTATGGTCGACAGTATCAAATGCTGCACTGAGGTCTAGCAGGACAAGCACAGAGATGAGTCCACTGTCAGAGGCCATAAGAGGATGATTTGAAACCTTCTTGCATTTGCACAATATCTCTACAGTTAAATGTCCAGTCTGCTCACCTTGTGCTGTAATGCTATATAATGATCCTCCACAAAATCAACAAGCAACATGCTGACCACTAAGTTTAACTCAAACTCCTCTTAGGTGTCACCCAGCATTTCATTGCAGACTTTAACCCAACTGATTGCTAAGATATTTTTTTCTTTTAAAAAAATGTTTGCCTGAAGGACTGCAGCAATTTCTAAAGTAGGTAGAAACCAGGTAAATCGATGAACCGATTTGTTTTTGTCTCATCAGCTTGTCCAGGAAGATTCCAGTGCAACAATAACAGGTGCATCAGCAAGAGTTTTCAATGTGATGGTTGGGACAATTGTGGGGACAACAGTGATGAGATCAACTGCAGTGAGTCCATCAAACATCTCTTTATCTAGCGTCTTATAAGAATTAAAGAAGGTTTAGCACCAAATGCAGATTTGTTTTTACTGAGATAAATATGCATCTACGGTCACCATCAAACAACACCAGCAGTTGGTGAAGTGTCTTGCCCAAGGACACAATGACCAGGACAGAGAGCCCAGGGCTCGAACCGGCGACTTTCCGGTTACAGATGTGTGTTCCAACCCCCTGAGCCATTGTCGGCCATGACGGAGTTTCCGAACCAGATAAATAGATAAACTGATTTTTTTTGTTTGTCTTTTCAGCTTGTACAGGAATGTTCCAGTGCAACAACAACAAGTGCGTCAGCAATACTTCTCAGTGTGACGGCTGGGACGATTGTGGTGACAACAGCGATGAAATCAACTGCAGTGAGTCCATCAAACATCTCTTTTTGTGAAGTTTAAACCCCACCTCACCCCACATACATAGCAAAGACATGACATGGGTAGACAGGTTGGAGACAGGTGGTAATTTGGAAAAAACAATGAAATGTACAAAACAATGGGCAAGTGGAGGGAAAAGAGAGACCTACTCATACTGGGCTCTTTATGGGAGGTCACTGATAAATACTTCAACCCAGATGATCATAAGATAATTTTAAAAAATGATTACTTATAAGACTAACACATTTTCTGAACCAGGTAGATGAACTGATTTTGTTTTTGTCTTATCAGCTTGTCCTGGAAAATTCCAGTGCAACAATAACAGGTGCATCAGCAAGAGTTTTCAATGTGATGGTTGGGACGATTGTGGTGACAACAGTGATGAGATCAACTGCAGTGAGTCCATCAAACATCTCTTTATCTAACATCTTATAAGAATTAAAGAAGGTTTAGCACCAAATGCAGATTTGTTTTTACTGAGATAAATATGCATCTACGGTCACCATCAAACGCAACAAACAACATAATGACTACTAAGTGTAACTACGTTTGACTTGTTCTGCTTGTCAACCAGGGTTTCACTGATGAGTACTGACTTCAACCCAAATGATCAATAAGATGATTTTTTTTTCTTTTTAAAATGAATGTTTACATGAAACGGTAATAATAATAACGGATTGCATTTATATAGCGTTTTTCAAGGCACTCAAAGCGCTTTACAATTCCACTATTCATTCACTCTCACGTTCACACACTGGTGGAGGCAGCTACAGTTGTACCACAGCTGCCCTGGGGCAGACTGACAGAAGCGAGGCTGCCATATCGCGCCATCGGCCCGTCTGGCCAACACCAGCAGTTGGTAGGGTGAAGGGGTGAAGTGTCTTGCCCAAGGACACAACGACCAGGACAGAGCCCGGGGATCGAATCGGAGACTTTCCGGTTACACATGTGCTTCCCAACCCCCTGAGCCATTGTCGGCCATGACGGATTTTCTGAACCAGATAAATAGATAAACTGATTTTTTTGGTTTGTCTTTTCAGCTTGTACAGGAATGTTCCAGTGCAACAACAACAAGTGCGTCAGCAATACTTCTCAGTGTGACGGCTGGGACGATTGTGGTGACAACAGCGATGAAATCAACTGCAGTGAGTCCATCAAACATCTCTTTATCCATGTTTTATAAGAATTAAAAAAGGTTTAGCACCAAATGCAGATTTGTTTTTACTGAGATAAATATGCATCTATGGTCACCATCAAACGCAACAAACAACATAATGACTACTAAGTTTAACTAAGTTTGACTTGTTCTGCGTGTCAACCAGGGTTTCACTGATGAGTACTGACTTCACCCCAAATGATCAATAAGATGATTTTTTTTTTCTTTTTAAAATGAATGTTTACATGAAACGGTAATAATAATAACGGATTGCATGTATATAGCGTTTTCCAAGGCACTCAAAACGCTTTACAATTCCACATTCACACACTGGTGGAGGC
This sequence comes from Neolamprologus brichardi, assembly GCF_056152115.1. Taxonomy (NCBI): domain Eukaryota; kingdom Metazoa; phylum Chordata; class Actinopteri; order Cichliformes; family Cichlidae; genus Neolamprologus; species Neolamprologus brichardi. The sequence continues at coordinate 32,869,729 of NC_142123.1, forward strand.
AGCTACAGTTGTAGCCACAGCTGCCCTGGGGCAGACTGTCAGAAGCGAGGCTGCCACATCGCCCCATCGGCGCCTACTGGCCAACACCAGTAGGCGGTAGAGTGAAGGGGTGAAGTGTCTTGCCCAAGGACACAATGACCAGGACAGAGAGCCCGGGGATTGAACCGGCGACTTTCCAGTTACAGATGTGCTTCCCAACCCCCTGAGTCATGGTCAGCCATGACAGATTTTCTGAACCAGATAAATAGATAAACTGATTTTTTTGTTTGTCTTTTCAGCTTGTACAGGAATGTTCCAGTGCAACAACAACAAGTGCGTCAGCAATACTTCTCAGTGTGATGTTTGGGACGATTGTGGGGACAACAGCGATGAAATCAACTGCAGTGAGTTAATCAAACATCTCTTTGTCTAACGTTTAAAAAGTTAGCCCCTAATATTTAGTGCAAGAAATGACTGGTTTCACTTTAACTTCCACATGTGTGCAATGCGGGGACTCCAGCAACACTTAAAGGGAAGAGGAACAACTTTATTGACTGTCCAACACGTTTTGGCTTCTGGCCTTCATCAGGGTCAAAGTAACACATAGAAGAAGTTTGCTTAAATAAAAGGCAGGAAACAGAAAAATTTACCAATCATATCTTCATAGATAAACCAGTTGACATATAACAGGTTGGTATTGGTTAATTGGTTAAGTCATGCCCAAGTAAATACTAGATTAGATCATTATTGATGAAGACGGGGGGAGGAGACATAATCTCCACCTGTCTTAAAAGCCGAAACACGTCGGTCAGTCAATAAAGTTGTTCCTCTTCCCTTTAAGTGTTGCCATGAGTCCCATTAATTAAAATTAAATAATTTTAAATAACACCAGAGCAGTGGTTGGGAAACACTGGCCTGATGAATGTGAAGAATGACAAAACTTTAAGCTAATATAAATGATTTGGAGATACTAAAAATTAAGATTAGATTTTATAAAAAAAACATTTTAATTGATATTTTGACCTAAAAGATTCCTTTGTATTAGAATTTTCTTAGAGACTGATATCATATGTGTGTCCTTTCATTTAGCTTCAGTGGTGTGCTCAGCGTTCACCTTCCACTGCAGTAATGGACTCTGCATCAGTAAACTGAACCCAGAGTGTGATGGAGAGCAGGACTGTGAGGACGGCTCTGACGAGGCTAACTGTGGTACGTTTACCACACACTCACCCACAGATGGTTGCAGTGGGACTTTTCTAGTGTATTAAGATCTGTGTTTGCTTTCAGATTGCGGTACGAGTTTGTACAGTAGCACTCGTATCGTGGGGGGTCGGGGAGCTAATGTGGGTGAGTGGCCCTGGCAGGTGAGCCTCCACTTCGAGGGGCTAGGACACATGTGTGGAGCCTCTGTGCTGAGTGACCGCTGGCTGCTGACTGCTGCCCACTGCGTCCGAGACACTACAGTTTACAAGTAGGAGCTCTATTTTAAGTGATAAATATTGCTGCAAATGTTGTAAAATGTAAGGATTTGAGCAAATTTGTCAAGGGCCAAATTGTGATGGCTAGGTGACTGCATCAGAGCATCTCCAAAACTGTCTGTCCTGTAGTTCCCAGTCTGCAGTGGTCACTATGTACCTTGTGGCGGGGCGTGGTTTGTAGATGCCACGCAAGCGCGTCCATTGCACCTGCAGCAGGAAACTCGCCACATACCTATGATGGTCCAAGGAAGGAACAGTGGGGGATTAACGATCTAGCATCTGTGGGATGTGCTGGACATAAATGCCCCACTTTGAAAAAACTTAAGTACTGACAAGGACTAGAAAAGAGAGATCATGTTTCTCACTCATTGGATCCTTGTTAAATCCAGAATTAAATTAAAAATCTTTCTCATTACATAAAAGACCTTGAATAATGAGACCCCATCTAATGCCCATAGTATCATATCACAGCAATAGAGCACTTCGTTCACAGACTCTCACGCGTTTTTCCTAGAGTATTTAAAAGTGGCCCCGCCCCTCCCCGAGCCTGTTTCTGCCTGACGTTTCTTCCTATTAAAATGGAGCTTTTCCTTACCGTGATTATTATAGGGTCTTTACCTCACAACGTGGTGCTCTGAAGCTACTGTTGTTGTGGTTTGGTGTTATATAAATAAAACAGTTGAATTTTAGAAAGTAGAGACATTAACAAAAGTACAAGAGAATTTAAATCAAACAAATGTGACTTAATGAAGGCAAAAGATGTGTAATTATTAAATGCTGCATGTCTTTTCTCAGCATTAATCCTTGTTTAATATTTTTGAACCATCTTCATTTCAAATGTAATTACATTACAATTGCAATTAAAGCATTTATTTACAGCCCTGACTGTTTTCATGGTGCAGGCTGTCTCAGGCTCACAAATGGGAGGCTTTCCTGGGATTGCAAGTGCAGAACCAGACCAATGAGTGGACAGTAAAGAGGGGTGTGAAGCAGATCATCGCTCACAGGTACTACAACAGATACACTGAAGACAGTGACATTGCGCTGATGGAGCTGGACACCAGAGTCAACCTAACCCAGCACATCAGACCCATCTGCCTGCCTTCCTCCACCTACTACTTCCCATCAGGCCAAGAGGCTTGGATCACTGGCTGGGGGAATACCCTGCAGGGAGGTGAGATGATAATAAAGAAGTACTGAAACACTGTGTCAAAGTTAATATCTTTCTACACTGTAAGGTGATGACAATGTAACACAGTAAGGGGAATTACTGAATAGATTATATTAATGGGCCAATATGTCCAACTATAGGAGCACAGGGGTGTGACTGAAAAGAACCAGCTGCCTTTAGCGAACCATAAGTTTTGACAACCACAGGGATAAGGCACTTTACACAAGTGTGGAAAAAATCTAATCAAAATAAAAGTCACATCAAGGTGCTTTATATTGTAAGATAGACCCTACATACAGAGAAAAAAGCCCAACAATCATATGACCCCCTATGAGCAAGCACTTTGGCGACAGTTGGAAGGAAAAACTCCCTTTTAACAGGAAGAAACCTCCGACAGAACCAGGCTCAGGGAGGGGCGGGGCCATCTGCTGTGATTGGTTGGGGTGAGAGAAGGAAGACAGGATAAAGACATGCTGTGGAAGAGAGACAGAGATTAATAACAAGTATGATTCAATGCAGAGAGGTCTGTTAACACACAGTGACTGAAGAAGAAAAACTCAATGCATCATGGGAATCCCCCGGCAGCCTACGTCTATTGCAGCATAACTAAGGGAGGATTCAGGGTCACCTGGTCCAGCCCTAACTATATGCTTTAGCAAAAAGGAAAGTTTGAAGCCTAATCTTGAAAGTAGAGATAGTGTCTGTCTCCTGAATCCAAACTGGAAGCTGGTTCCACAGAAGAGGGGCCTGAAAACTGAAGGCTCTGCCTCCCATTCTACTTTTAAATACTCTAGGAACAACAAGTAGGCCTGCAGAGCGAGAGCGAAGTGCTCTAATATGGTACTACAAGGTCATTAAGATAACATGGGACCTTTAAGACCTTGTATGTGAGGAGCAGGATTTTGAATTCTGGATTTAACAGGAAGCCAATGAAGGGAAGCCAAAACAGGAGAAATCTGCTCTCTCTTTCTAGTCCCTGTCAGGACTCTTGCTGCAGCATTTTGGATTAACTGAAGGCTTTTCAGGGAGTGTTTAGGACATCCTGATAATAATGAATTACAGTCGTCCAGCCTCGAAGTAATAAATGCATGAACTAGTTTTTCAGCGTCACTCTGAGACAGGATATTTCTAACTTTAGAGATGTTGCACAAATGGAAGAACGCAGTCTTACATATTTGTTTAATATGTGCGTTGAAGGACATGTCCTGGTCAAAAATGACTCCAAGGTTCCTCACAGTGTTACTGGAGGCCAAGGTAATGCCATCCAGAGTAAGAATCTGGTTAGATACCATATTTCTAAGATTTTCAGCGCCGAGTACAATAACCTCAGTTTGATCTGAATTAAGAAGCAGAAAGTTAGCGGCCATCCAGGTCTTTATGTCTTTAAGACATTCCTGCAGTTTAACTCATTGGTGTGTGTTATCTGGTTTCATGGACAGATAGAGCTGGGTGTCATCTGCATAGCAGTGTAAATGTATGCTATGTCTTCTAATGATGCTGCCTAGGGGAAGCATGTATAATGTAAACAGAATTGGTCCTAGCACTGAACCCTGTGGAACTCCATAATTAACCTCAGTGTGTGAAGAGGACTCTCCATTTACATGCACAAACTGGAGTCTATTAGATAGATATGATACAAACCACTGCAGCACAGTACCTGTAATACCTACAGCATGCTCTAATCACGGTAATAAAATTTTATGGTTAACAGTATTGAACGCTGCACTGAGGTCTAGCAGGACAAGCACAGAGATGAGTCCACTGTCAGAGGCCATAAGAAGATCATTTGTAACCTTCACTAAAGAAAGAAATATAAAAAATAAATAAAGGTAAAAGGACATAAAACTACTAATATAAAGACTTGGCCAAGTCTTAGTTCTCAATGTTGGGTACACCCTGGTAACCTGAATCCTAAACTGTTATAGAAAACAGATTTCTCAAATTCAGTGTCCATTCAAAGGAAGATCTCACACACCTTTCAAATGTGGAGAACATTTTACACTGCAGCTTATTATTGACAGTCCCAAATAAAACACCAAGGGGAATAGTCCAAAAATTGGAACTGAGAAAATGTCAGTCAGTGGTCTTATGTATAACCAACTGTGTGTGAAAGGGTGGGTGATACAGGCCTACAATACCGCAAGGTGCAGCAGATCATCAAGTGGAAAACGAGGGAAAATCAGTCAAGCATGGGAAGGCTTGTCATCTATCACTTGAATCCACCTCAGGAGCAATCCAGCATGCTAAAAAAACTTGACCTAGCAACAGACAGGGTCAGAAGAGTAATTATTCTAGCTATAATCCACAACTTGAGCTTGTGTTGACATCATATTTGTTTTACAGCTGCCTATAAATGTGTTTGCCTGTATTTCTCACTCAAAAGTGTGTACCACTGGAAGCAAGGTTTTCATGACTGAAGTAAAGAATAGAGGGTGACCAAATGAGTTCAAGGTTTTAGCAACATGTTAGAAGCTACGATTGATTATAAACCCCACTTTGAAATTAGGATTTATGTGCTGCCTTTAAAACAGCATAAACAGGATCAAACAGTATTGAATCGCTTTGTCATTCATCAACAAGCTTTATAGAACACGACTTTGTTGTCTGTCAGGTGCCGCGGCGGCCATCCTCCAGAAGGCGGAAGTTAAGATCATCAACAGCTGGCTGTGTAATGTTGTACTGAATTACAGGGTCACGGGTAACATGCTGTGTGCTGGAGTCCTTTCAGGAGGCGTGGACACCTGTAAGGTACAGATAATTCACACACGCTTGTAATAGTGAGAGAAAAGGTGAAGTACTTTGCTGCTGTTTTGGTTTTTACAGCTGCATTTGTTTGATGAATTTACTAAACAAGAGTGCTTAGTTCACAGAGGAACCTATAGACTGTATATAAAAGATGCATACAGCTCTTCACTGCCACCTATTGGTTTGTGAGCTACTCATCAGCCTCAGTGTTAGCTTCATAGCTCTCAAATATGTGATTTTCTGGAGCCAAAAGTGACCATGTTTGGAAGAGTGTATGAAGTGCATGAAGAGAGTAGGTAGTGCTAGCTTGGTTAGCAAGCTAAGTCCATAAGGCTCCACATAGCTACATGCTAGTTAGTGCTAAACAGGTTAAAAATAATATAGCAGAAGTAAAATGTATTGGGAGTGTGGTACCACACAGCTATATGATCACAGATGATTCCATTTGATGATGTAGAGCCTAGTGAAGCTGCCTGTGCTGTTAAGGGGGCCATGCCTAAAACTTTAAACCTTAAAAAAATCCACTGGGTGAGTTATGCAGCTCACAATGACTTCTGATTATTTTTAAGATCAGTCTGCAAAGGTAATTACTAATAAATGGTTTAAAGGTTTTCGGCACCAGACGTTGCAACTTAAGGGAAACTTACACAGTAGAAGCCACCAATTTATGTATATAAAACATAATAAATGAATTTAGCTTTAACGGCAACTATTGTTATTCATTTATTTAATTTTACATAACAGAAGTTTTTTGTTTTTTAATTGTGATGCAGTTTACATCAGCAGTAGCTTATTATAGACACTACCAGCTGCACTACTGTTCTGCTCGCAGGTTTAATCATCTGGAGAAAAACAGGAAACAGACCAGATGTGTTCATCGTTAAACGATAGCTATGCTTTCTCAAATCCTTTCTTCATGTGAGCTTCTGTGTCACAGTATCAGGGACATGACATGTATAAAGGGAATGAACTGATTAAACAGTGACCTCTAGTGTTTCTTATTCATATTACATCACATAGTCCTGGCACATTTTACAACCGATACAACTGGTTTGTTTTCAGTACAGTGGTCCCTCACCATAACGCGGTTCACCTTACGTGGCCTCGCTGTTTCGCTAATTTTTTTTTTTTTTTTACAGGGCATTGCGTTCTGTGTCCTGATTGGCTGTAGGCCACTGTCAATCAATCTCGTGCCGTGTCTCCTGTACAGCACAGAATGCGTTCAGCTGGTCAAATATACATAAATCTTCAATCGCTAGCAGTGTGACTCTGAAGTGCTGTACTGTAAGTTTTCTACCCAACAAACACAACAATGTCGACGAAACGTTTTGCACCGTCAAAGGCACCTGTAGTAGCACCCAGCTAAACATTGCACAAAAAGTTGGACTTCTGGACATGCTAAAGGAAGGTAGAAGCATATTTTTCGGACCATAAGGCGCACCGGATTATAAGGCACATTAAGTGAAACAAAACAGTCAGATAAGTCAAACTCTACTCAACTCATTCTTCTTGCTTCCTTCACTTCCGTACCATTGATTCATTAATGTTGAATTCTCTCACAGCTGCTCTATTCCCATGTTCTGCACCTGAAAACAGCGTTTGATCTTTGGTTTCATTCTATAATACTGGACGTATGTTTCTACCAAGGTTTGAACTTTGAGAGAAAAGTGTGAAAATGTTTATACCTGTCTGAGAAAAGTGTATAAAGTGTGTAGTGACGGGTTTTACAGCCTTAAAACATCTGTAATAATTGTAAAAAATAAAGCTGACTACTATAATAATGTAGGATCTGTTGAATAATACAGTATAAAGTGCATTGGGGTGACTGTTGCTTCAGCACTGATTAAATACAATAGCATTATGTATAAACACATTGACAATATCAAAAAACTGAATATTAAGAATACAGTGGATTTCAAAATTGTTTGTAATATGTTGCTTCTTGGGACTCAGCTCAGTCGCAGATATTTCACAGCAAGTCAGCCTAGTTGATTGTCATGTTCTGCTCTCTCTCAGGGCGACTCCGGCGGGCCCCTGTCTGTCGCCAACTCCCGCGGGCGTTTTTTCCTGGCAGGTGTGACGAGCTGGGGCAAAGGCTGCGCTCGCATATACGCACCCGGCGTCTACACTCGGGTTACCAAATACCGCAGCTGGATAAAACAGAAGACTGGAGTGTAGAAGCTTATGGATTACACACATTCCTCCTGGAAATGGAACCAGATGTTGATATAAATAACACAATCATTAAAATCACAGTTAATAAAAATACTTCTCCGAATTACTTTTATTAATGGTTGCTTTGGGGTTATTACATCAGTATATTAATATGATTTAGTCCCTTTTATAATTGGCTGAATAAATAACCCAACAATATGTTTTACATTTATTGATCAAATAAATGAATTTAGCTTTAACAGCAACTATTTTTTGATTTATTTAATTTTAAATGTCAGATTTATTTTTTTTTGGTTTTGAATCAAATGTTTTGTTTGGGTTTTTTTTTTTATTATTGTGATGCCGTATACATCAGGAGTAGCTTAGACTCTACCAGCTGCAGTACTGTCCCGCTTTAAAGTAATCAGGTTTAATCATCTGGAGGCAAACGGGACACACACACCAGATGTGTTCATTGTCCAACGACAGAATAAATGAAAAGGACAAAAATGCTGTCTTGACGTGAGCATTTGTGTCACAGTATCAGGGACATGACCTGAATAAACACTGACCTCTAGTGTTCCTTATTCATATTACAACATTTTACTTGCTGTACATACAACTGGTTTGTTTTTAATACCTCATTTAGATGTGAAATGCTGCGTGCACGTGGGAGATCATCTGATTATTGGATTGAATTTAATGTAATATCATAATGACGCAGGATCTGTTGAATACTGCAGAATGAAGTGCATTGCGGTGAATGTTGTTTTAGCGCTGTATAAATACTGTACACACTGTATAAATACTGTACACTGTACACACTGTATAAGCCAAAGATAAGATAAGATAAACCTTTATTAGTCCCACAACTGTGAAATGTGCTTGGTCACGGCGGAAAGCGGACGGCACAAAGTTAAGAGCAGCATAAAATAACAAAAACAATAGAATAGAATAAAATAAAATAAATACTCTGTCAAAACTGCAATGAAGCCAGATACGAGGCGCATACGCTGATGAGTTTAGCCGCGGCTGATGGGAAGTCTGTAGGTGAAGTAACAGGTGTGTGCTCCACCTGCAGCACACAGTCTCCTCCTCTCTGCCCCCCCATTGATCTCCGCCCTGCCCTGTTTCCTCATTCTCGCTCTGACACCGACCCAGAAACACCACCGACTCTGCTACAGCATCTTTAACTAACCTGTCAGGAAAAGACAAAAATCCAAAGTAGAAGAAGAAGAAGAAGAAGAAGGAGACTGCTGTTTACGTTTCTGCTCAGCTGGGAAGAGAGAGCGAGAGAGAGAGAGAGAGAGAGAGAGACCTGCCGCTGCTCACCTGTCGCCGCCATGACCGCGCTGCGATTTTAGTGTTGGAGAAAAATCGATAAGCGACAAAAGAGGAAAAAAAACGAAAGAAAAGAAAAAGTCAGAGGGACTAATGGATTCCCTGGATTCAGGACAAAAGTTCCGTCCCAGACAGGTAAGTCCAACACCTGTAACCTCTCAGTGACGTCACTCCAGGAACAGCTTTTAAAAAACATAAATATGATTGATTTATATCTGAATTATGATTACCGATATGCACAATGTGCAGAAGGATTTCTGGATTAGCTTCACCACACAGACTGAACCTGCTCCCACGTCACGCTGCGGGTTTCATTGGTTTAAGCGCGATCTGTTCGAGTAATGGGAGCACTGGTTTCTGTTGAACTCCACTGAAACCTGGCGCGCCTCTGGCATTGAACCTGCATATACTCTTTGAGGGTGGATTTTGGTGTCCACCTTTTATTGATTAGTTGTTTAAATGACAGAACGGCGCCTGGTTCAGTTTTAATAATCAAAGAGCTGCAAACGACATCAGCGTTTGTTCTTTTATGTTATGTTCCAGTGCCTGATTAATGTGGCAACATAGTTTCACTGTAAATGTGTTTGTTAATGTGAAACCAGAAGTAGACTAAACTCTGCTCAGGCGTCAAAAGAATGTAGATGGTTTCACCTCCTCCACACCTGTCAGTAAATAATCTGTGGACACCGTTTGAAGGTCCCCTGTGATCAGTGACCTGGGCACAAACAAGCCCACTGTTAGGCACCCGGTCCAGGGTGTGCAACCTTACAACTCTTATCTCACCACCAGTGTTTCTGCAGGTGTGTGGACATCAGTGGAGTGATTAGTATTTGGACTAGGTTGACTATTTCTTGCCCTTTGCCAGTTGTAATATTAAAAAAATGAGGCTTACAAAGTGTTTTTCCCCATGAAAGTTGTAACTAATTAGTAAAGTAATACTGACCTTAACCTCGTTCATTTAATAAGATTAAGAAGACCAGGGCTCTGAAATGTATTCAATTCTGATGTAAATTCCAGTTTTGATTTCTAATGATTATTAAAAGAACATAATTGAAATAAAACAGCTTTTTTTTCATAATGCTCTTGTTTTGTTGCTTGTTTTATAATTTTCCATTGTACAAGTTCAACTTCAAGGAAATCTGCTTTTTAAATGACCACTTTTGTCCTCACAGTCATCATGATTATCTCACAGATAACAGACTTGTTATCCTCGAGTAGAGTCTCAGTTTGTTTGTTTGTTTGTTTTTTCCCAAATCCTGTTTGATGATTATTATAATGGAACTCCTTAGCACCGATAGAAACATTAGGCCGTCTTTACCAAATGGCTTCAACAATCCAGAATAGAGCTGGAGCTCATTCAACAACCTGGTAGAAAAGCTGCACAAAACTATACTGATATCAATCCTATCTTCTGAAGACAAACAGTGTTTGTTTGGTCAGTAATTCTGGATCTTCTATGTAAGCGTGTAATATCTAGTTTATTAAAGAGATTAATGTTAATCACACTTTGTGGTTAGATGTGCACATTATGTCAGGGCTTGTGGAAGGGTTAGTTAGGGTTGTGCTTCACACAGTTTTGCCTTTGGCACAAATGATTTTTTGGATTGTTTGAAGGGAGAGCATTTATGTCACACCCTATAATGAGGCACCAACCAGCTCTTTAAAGCGCTGTATTAGAGATCTAATGGTGTGTCCTGGATACAAAACGCTGGCATTTCATAACAGCCATAGAGACATTCCTGTGCAGCAACACCCTGCTTGACACAGCTGAACAGGTTTACAGTGCACTGAAAAAACACACTGTGTCCTCATTTGCTGCCTTTACAGTCATAAGTACAACTAAAAACTAAAGGCAACACCTTTTCACAAATTTATCATCAACTTTGAACTAAAGTATCAGGTTGGGGTGATGTCCCTGGTGCTTAAAGTCTGCTGTGCTCACTGTATATTCTGACTCCACTTTGTTGTAGCACTAGTTAATAGCTCTAGATGTTTTTTTCACACTGCTGGATCATTTTATTTTCAAAATGTCAGCAGTGACATGAGGGGAGGAAAAAGTTCATGTATGCATATTTGCTTAAGACTGATGGGAAGAAATGGAGGTACATGTGCACGTGCTGCCTCTCGTTTCTCTTTTTTTGTAGTTTTGTGGAAAATGTGCATCGAACATGTTTGTTGAACAAAACAGACAGTTTTGAAAAGTAATCTGAGAAGCTGTGGCTGTAAAAACACAGTTGACAAAAGTCAAATTTACATGAGGTGAACTTGGAGCAACTTATGTATCTGTCACTAACCTGCAAACAGGAAGCACAGTTGAACCAAGTGCCAAAATACTAAGTCAGTCGCCACAGACTCCCGTATTAAAGAGCACAACTAGAGAAATAAACACGTTTACATCTGTTATACAAAATCTGGTTTACCCTGTGTGGCTAGTTTTCTAGTTGTCATAATAGCTGCTTTTATAACTCCTCTTTTTGTTAACTTTAATACTTGAAATTAGGGGTCAGACGGAGCACTCCATCTGATCACTCTATTGTTAATGGACCAGTCAAGGGTGTATCTTGCCACTGGACCTGTGACTGCTGGGATGGGCTCCAGCTGCCCTGAATAAGGATGAGCAAAAGAAGACGGCTGGATTCTCAGTCAGGCTGTGATGTACATGGATATAATAACTTACTCAGGTCACTATGTTTACCCATTAAGTTAGGAGTCCACTCTGTGGTCCAATATGGACGTTTGAATCCTTAAAAACTGCAAACTGCTGGTTCAGGCTTCAAATCTCACAGTGAGTCTTCTACATTAGAGTCTGTAGTGAGTACAAACACGCTGAACAGCAGCATCTTCAAAAAGCCGGGGGACTGTTGGATTTAGACGGAGCGCTGTGCTGCTGTCACTGGAAAACACCATCCAATACTGCAGTCGATTAAACAGCCCACAGTCTGCTGTCTACTAACCTGCTATTCCTACCTAATAACGTTGCATGCCAGACTGTGTAAAAAACCAAAGATAAAAAAACAACTTTGGGCTTGAACAAAACAACAATGTTGAGGCCACTTTGAGATTTTGTGCAGTCTTGAACTAATTGATAAACTTTGTCTTCTCCAACTATCTCTGTATGCAGGACAATGACGTCGAGGAAGCATTTCTGCAGGCTACAAATCCCAAGGACGTGGAGAAGAAGTCATGCAACAAGAAGGGGGCGGGGATAGGAGTCGCCTTGGTGATTGGTGTTCTGGCTGTGATCGCATTGCTGGTCGGGCTGTTTTGCCGTAAGCTGACTTTATCAAACTACATTCAGCTGACCTGATGCTGGTTGGATTTGAAAATACATATCTGATGCCTCGATGTCAGACAGGATATCAGGCAGGTGTGAGGTCTAGTTGAAACAGAGCAGCTACCTGGACTCTACTCCCACTGAGGTTAATAGTGTTACGTCCTCGCTGCGTATCACTCTGGATACTGTGGCTCCTATTAAAACAACAAGCTTCAAATTCAGAATAATTGACTCTCTGATATAAATCTCAATTACACAGCTTGATGCAGATAATCTGTAAGTTGGAGAGGAAATGGTGTCTCGCTAATTTAGAAGATCTTCATTTATTGGAAAAAAGAGCTTGTCACTATAAAAATACCCTCGGCAAAGCCAGGACGTCTCACTAATGAGTGAAGAAACTACCCCAGCTTTCCTCTCACAACTGTAGCAGCGCTATTTGTCCTGTAAGAGACAGAGGTCCAGTTCAGTGAGGCTCAGTCTGGGCACACCTGTCAGTCAAGCTAACTTCAAGCCTGAAATCCAAAGAGTTACGAGGGAAACTCACCCATAAAATTGTTATAAAAATTGTATACAGTTGTGGTAAATATATTGTAAACATGTCTGTGTGTCTTCAGAGCCCCAGCATGTGAAAATGAAGAAAATTTATATCGGCTCCATGGAAATCAACAACAAGCAATTCCTGCCACAGTATGAGGAGCCCGGCAGTTCTGAGTTCACTAACCTGGCTGCTCAGGTCTGCAAAGAGGTGAGACCTGACAGGGCCAAAGCATCATGGGAATTTTCCATATATGCTGTGTTATACATTCATTCAGCACTATCAGTAGGCAGAGGTGATAGCACTCCTACACTTCCAGTGAGACAAATCTTTTCAGGCCTTTTAATAGGACCTACTTCCCCATTGATCGTGTGCTGCGAGTCTGAGTTGTAACCTTGATGTTACTTCTAACCACTTCTGCTCTGTGTCTTCCTCTGTCACGTGTTTCTCTATTTGTTGAGGCCATAAAGTTAATAGGTGACATAATGTGACCTTTTTCTCTTCAGCTCAAACTGATGTACTCCAAAAACTCATTGCTGGACAGATACTTCAACCATTCGTCCGTCCAGGCCTTCAGGTACTGTGAAAGAGACAGCGCGTACCAGCCAGCCACAACAATATCAGCAGTGACGGGAAAAGTGGATATCAATGAAGATCTTTTAAGGGGTCAGAAATAAAGGCAATAAGTGCAGTCCACGCTCTGATAGTTCAGAGAGTAAATGGACCTGCACAGTACTAATCTGATTGTTTTATTGAGGCGGCTGATTGGTTCATAGCTGTAATGCTGAGCTGTAATGCGCAGTTGCTTCTCTGCTGCACTGAATGAAGTCTGTACAAATCTTCTGTGTGTCCTGTTGTGCAGTGAGGGCGACACAGGGTCGAACACCATTGTGGCTTATTATGAATCAGAGTTTGATGTCCCCCCACCCCAGCAAGCCTCGCTGGATGAAGCCATCGACTCTATGCAGCCTCCGGCAGGAAAAGGACGTTTTCTGCTGAAACCCACAGACGCCCTGAGTGTCAACAACATCGTGTCACAAGGTTTGACGGCTCACAGATTCACACAGATTAGTTTTCTACAAGGTTGCTCATCAAGAACAACTTTCAAGGTTTTTTTTATCAAATTATTATTAGCTTTGTATTCACTATGGGCACTTAACCACCAGCTGTTATACATCTGCCTGCACTGAAAAGTAAAATCTACGCTCTGACCCTTTAAACCTGGAGCACTGTGCTGTCTTTGACAACTCTTGGAAAAATTCAAGTATATTTAACTTACATGCAGACATTTTAACGATGAACGGTTCTTCTTCTAATGGTTAATGGATTCTTTAACTCAGCTCTTATCTTTTCTTATGAGGAAACATCTTCTAGAAGCTTCTTTTTCTCATACAAACATGATGCTGGACACTGTTAAAGACTGAGGAGCGAATAGATTCCTAAAGTGGTGAAACTGCAAAAACCCTTGGAGGATATATAGTCCTGGTCAGTGTTGGTCAAGTTACTTGAAAAAAGTAATCAGTAACTAATTACTGATTACTTCCCCCAAAAAGTAATCCCGTTACTTTACTTAGTTACTTATTTTCAAAAGTAATTAATTACTTAGTTACTTAGTTACTTCTTAAAAACACGATCTACAACCTGAATAGGTGATAAAGTGATAGATCTTTCAGCCCAATTCTACTTTTTCTACATAATCATCATACAAAATGTAATCAAATGGAAAAGTCTCTTTTTAAAACTTGTTTTATTAGTTTTAATCTTTTAACTTTATGCATCAAGCAAAAATTTAATTATATGCAACATTCTCTGACTGGAAGAAATTAGTTTAACATTTAAACCTATTTTCTGCACATTCCAGCACATAAAATAAAATATTTTTTGTGTTTACACTCAGTCTTTCAAATAGATGCAAGTAAAACACAGCAGAAAATAAATAAAGTCAAAGACTAGCGGTCCTGTTGCTCTATTTTCACCTGTAAAGCAGGAGTGGGGTAGGCGGAGGGTTACCCTGGTGCAGGTGTGCTGCGGTCAGTGGAAGAATCCGCGAGTTTCTCTGTGAGTTTCCCATTACGTCGTAGCTACTCAGTACTTGCTCGGAAGTTTAGGGGTTTTTTCGCTGTAAAAAGAAGTTTTCTTCCCACGCACAACGGACACTAATGTTTTTGTCACTTTTTATGGAATCAAACTCAAAGTAAGGTCAGTACTTCCACGCTTTAAACGCTGCACGCTCATACTCTCTCTGCACTCGATATATGATCCATTGTTGATCTGCACACAGCTGTTGTCACGAACGTCGCACTCGCTTACGTCACTGTCATGAGACATTCTCGCAAAAAATCACGGTTTTAGTAACGCAGTAACGCAGCGTTCCTACAGGAAAATTACGGTAATCTAATTACCGTTTTTGCAATAGTAATCCCTTACTTTACTCATTACTTGAAAAAAGTAATCGGATTACAGTAACAGTATAAAGTAATCATAACTATAACATTTGGTGACAGACAGGAGCTTACTTGTGTCTCACTGCGATTCACAAATGATAAAAACTGCAGCGCTGCTGCTTGTACAGCAAAACTAAGATGTAAGCTTTGTTTCCAATGACGACATCGAGACATCGAGACGTCCCGCTACGATACGTCTGTTCTCAAATATCGACGCTACATCTGCTCTGAATTCTTCCACCAAGGTTTTGTTAAAAACATCGAGTAAAGTTTATTCACCACTGCAAAAAGTATTATTGTTGTTTTAATTAGTAACAAGGAACTGATATGTGGTTTACTAACACATTTATCTTTGTGTTTACAGCTATAGATCCACGCTTGACCAAAACCACGTTTTCAGGTATAAACCAGCTTTGTGGTGGGAACTTCTTTTTCTTTCTGTAATTATGTTTGTAAAGTTTGACTTGTTAAAATGTTCCAAAAAAATTTAAGGTGCTTGTTTCACAACTGGTATACTTCCAAAACATATTCTTCTCGTCATATTTCCAGAGAGGAAAAGCATCGACATCCACATCGAAAACTCCGGGCACGTTGAGTCTCCGGGATTTCCAAACTCTCCGTACCCTTCGAACGCCTACCTGCAGTGGAAGTTTCGGGCAGACCCGCAACACCGAATCCAGCTCGACTTTGATGACTTGATCCTGGAGGACGACTGTCAGCGAGACTTCATCAAAATCTACGACTCGCTCGTCCCCATAGAGAAACGCGCTATGACAGAGTGAGAAAAACTCTTCCTAGAATTGAAAGTGTCAGTTATCTCAGAGAAAACGAGACTAAACAGGCTGATATTCTTATTCTGTGTTTTAATAGCTGTTCATTTTTAGAACAAAGGGATGTTCAGACTTAAGTAACCAGGTTCCTGAATATTGTTTACCCTGAAACACTGGCTCAGGTTAAAAAATTGGCAGAGACTCTGGAATGAATGTAAAGATATGGAGATATATATTTAGTTGTTTCAGAGTGACCATAATTGAATGAGGAAATCAGACGGACATGTCAGGCATACGCAGAGGGAGAGGGCATGCCTCGTGCAACGCCAGTTTGTGTTGGGGAAAAGGCATTAAAACGTTTTTGTGCCGACACATGCGTTATGCACCCGGCCCCAGGAGCACTAAAGGTTTCTTTCTGTCTCCCTTTTCCGCTCAGACAGTGTGGATACCCTGACCAGTCGCTGTCCTTCATCTCCTCTGGAAACGTCATGCTGCTGATGCTGGTCACCAATGAGGAGAAAAACTTCCCCGGCTTCAGAGCGAACTACTCCCCGATTCCTCAGACTACACTAAGTAAATCAAACCTCTTCTGAACAGCTGTCAGGTCTTTGTGAAATATTTCCACTGGGCATGAAAGACTTGAAATGTGTGACTTAAATGTGTGTTGGGAAAAAAACGCAACAGCAGCAGAAATCTTAAGACTGCCTAATGTTTCAGAGATTACAGTAATGATTTTTCAATCAGTACATAATAATAATAGTAATTGTGTTAAAGGTCAGATCTAAAGGATGCTATCTCGGAGTAAACTTCTGCAGCTAAAGTCTTTGTAGACGATCTAACATGTCAGTATGAACTGTGCGTCCCTCAGACTGTGGCGGCACGCTGACTGGAGAGAAAGGCTCCATCTCTTCACCGTTCTTCCCGTCCAACTACCCTCCTCGCACCACATGTGTGTGGAACATTGAGGTAAGCAGAGATGGGCAGTAACAACATTACTTGTAACGGGTTACTGTAATCTGATTACTTTGTAAGTGTAAGGGATTACTATTGCAAAAATGGTAATTAGATTACCGTTACTTTCCCGTAGGAACGCTGCGTTACTGCGTTACTAAAACCGTGATTTTTTTGCGAGAATGTCTCATGACAGTGACGTAAGCGAGTGCGACGTTCGTGACAACAGCTGTGTGCAGATCAACAATGGATCATATATCGAGTGCAGAGAGAGTATGAGCGTGCAGCGTTTAAAGCGTGGAAGTACTGACCTTACTTTGAGTTTGATTCCGTAAAAAGTGACAAAAACATTAGTGTCCGTTGTGCGTGGGAAGAAAACTTCTTTTTACAGCGAAAAAAAACCCTAAACTTCCGAGCAAGCACCGAGTAGCTACGACGTAATGGGAAACTCACAGAGAAACTCGCGGATTCTTCCACTGACCGCTGCACACCTGCACCAGGGTAAACCTCCGCCTACCCCACTCCTGCTTTACAGGTGAAAATAGAGCAACAGGACCGCTAGTCTTTGACTTTATTTATTTTCTGCTGTGTTTTACTTGCATCTATTTGAAAGACTGAGTGTAAACACACAAAATATTTTATTTTATGTGCTGGAATGTGCAGAAAATAGGTTTAAATGTTAAACTAATTTCTTCCAGTCAGAGAATGTTGCAGATAATTAAATTTTTGCTTGATGCATAAAGTTAAAAGATTAAAACTAATAAAACAAGTTTTAAAAAGAGACTTTTCCATTTGATCACATTTTGTATGATGATTATGTAGAAAAAGTAGAATTGGGCTGAAAGATCTATTTATCACCTATTCAGGTTGTGTATCATGTTTTTAAAAAGTAACTAAGTAATTAATTACTTTTGAAAACAAGTAATCAGTAAAGTAACGGGATTACTTTTTTGGGGAAGTAATCAGTAATTAGTTACTGATTACTTTTTTCAAGTAACTTGACCAACACTGGAGGTGAGCCTTCATTTTACTGAGGCTTCTGCACAGCATCCTATTTCTTCCCACAACCGCACTCCAGCAGACTCATGTTAACAGACACCTGCAAAAAACAGAAGTGTAAATGCTTCACTGCCAACCTGAACACAAACTGAATTTCATTCCCTCCACTGAAATGACACTTTTCAGTGAGCTGACCTAGAACCAAACTAACGTTTCTCTTACACTGACCAACTGAGTCTTCAGCAAAACAATATAATTATCATTTATAAAGATAAACCATAGATGATGATGATGACGACAATGACATTTTTCCTTCATTGCTCATTTTAAAATTTATTAAAAGCACAAATCAGAAAATCTATTTATTGGACTTACTTTTATTAGTTGATCACGTTTTAAATATTTTACATTCCTGTTTCATATGTTTTTTTTACGTTTTTCAGGTTGCAAGCAACAAATTTTTGAAGGTTCTGTTCAACAAGTTCTCGCTGGGAAATAAAACTGAAGGTTGCGGCCATGATTATGTTGAGATCAATGATGAAAGGTCAGTAACGAGCAGTGTTATGCCTTTTAAAGAAAGATTATTCTTAGTATACAATGCTGTTAAAAGGTCTTACATTACCACCAATTTCATTATATTTAGCTTGAAGAATGGGAAATAGCTGAAGTGAAACCCTCAGAGAGGTCCGCATGCGCAAAAGAAGACGTCACACACTACACGCTCTGTTTAGACCCAGAGCAAACAGCTTTGTTTGACTGATGGCCCTTAATATAAAGACTTGTTTCGGACTTTACGTTTACCAATTTTGCTTTAAGTTATAAAGTGATTTTGTTATTTACATTTGGCCTAATAATGATCCTTATTGCTGTTTTAGAGGAGCGGTGCTTCAAAGGAT
The DNA here is from genome assembly GCF_056152115.1 of Neolamprologus brichardi. Taxonomy (NCBI): domain Eukaryota; kingdom Metazoa; phylum Chordata; class Actinopteri; order Cichliformes; family Cichlidae; genus Neolamprologus; species Neolamprologus brichardi. The sequence goes on from NC_142123.1 coordinate 32,888,466, forward strand.
AGCTTCAGATTTCTGTCAGAATCTGCAGATTATACAGTACAAATAAAATGTTCGCGTTTCTCCAACGTTGTCTTCCCAACAATTTCACTGGCTGGTCAGGAAGCGTTCACGATGTCTTCTCGGGCGCTGATAATTGGTGTCTGTCTTGTGTCGGTGACGTAAAAGACAGATTTAATGCGACATGACCATCAAACAGCAGTCGCTTTCTAAAACATCGGATATGTATCGTCTGTGAAGGTTCTCAGTCATCCAGGTCATCGTAGTCTAAGGAGCTTGGAAAGAAAAGCGTCTGGACCATCTGTCCTCTCTGTCCAAAATGTGAACATTGGCATCCTCGAAAGAGTGTTGAAGGACAGCTGAGTCTTGTCCTGTGGAGGTGGCTCTTCTGTGTTGTGCCATGCGCTTGTGAAGTGGCTGTTTGGTCTCTCCAATGTAGAGGTCTGGGCATTCCTCGCTGCACTGTACAGCAAACACCACATTGTTAAGTCTGTGTTTTGGAGTTTTGTCTTTCGGGTGAACCAGTTTGTGTCTGAGTGTGTTGCTGGGTCTGAAATGCACCGGGATGTCATGCTTGGAGAACATGATAAGGTGGGGCCAGGTTTCACAATGAGCTCACCTGAAACCCTGGCTGATTGTGACCCACACCCGCTTTCACACCTTGGCTCATGTGATTAGATAGAGGATCATCAGGGGGTCCTTTTGTCCCTCTTTGGGGGGAAACTCCCACTAGGTTTAAATCTGGGACTCTCCACCATTTGACCTTAGAACTGAAGAAGCTTCTCGGATGAGAGGTGAAACGTCTTCCTGGTCAAAAGTGACCCAGGTCGGATTTGAAAATCGGATTTGTGCTGTTCACGATGTCACACCATGATCGGGTATAGTCAAAAAAGTCAGATTTGACACGCTTTCGCCTGCAGTGTGAACGTAGCCTATGAGGCAAAAACCTGGAATGGCTCCTTTTTATTCCTTGGCAAGTGTTTTTATCATTTCTTGAAGTCGTCTTCAGGAATAGTTCTCCAGGCTTCCTGAAGATCATTTCAGAGGTCTTTGGATACTTGCTGATTATTCTGATTTCTGTCCAAATGTTTACTGACTGTTGCAGTAATGTTGAGGCTCTGTGAGGCGAGTTTCCTTAATGATAGTTTTACATTGTCTGCTTTTCGGCATGACTGCATAGTCGATGCTACTGCTAATCAGATACTCACCAGATGGTGTTGCATGGGGGATTAAACTCTCACGATACTTCCATAACTCCATACTTTTGAACCCAAACACCATTTTTTGTTTACAGATGACTGTAGACACTCACAGTTTAACTCTGTGTCTTCACTTCCTCAGTACATTGTGTCAATTTGAGCCAGAAATTGTAATGTTTTTAATCGCTCTGTAAAACCTGTTGACACCGATTTTCAGTAATCTGGCAAATTCCAAACTGCATGAGTTTGTTGCCTTGATGTTTGAATGGTTGATGAGTTAGTCATGATTAGTCACTTATGATTAATGAGTGGCTTAATAAACCAAAACATTTTGTCCCAATGGTCGGGTACAAGGACCGGACTGAGAATGACAGAAACAGTCGATAAGTGTACTACTGTAAATGCCGTGTAGACAATCATACTGTCCAATACAATAATTACAGTTTTATAACTGTTTACAACTGTTTATTAATACTCGCAATTGTATATCTACAATCTTTATAGTTTTAATATTTTTAACCATTTGTATAACCTCTACATAGTTTTACACTCACTACAGCTACAGCCGGTACATACTTAAAGTTATAGTATATTCATAACATACCTTCATATGTGTAACGTACCTATAATAGATCTATATCCTGTATTATATCTATATTATTGCAAAAGTGTGTGTAAAATATGTAACCTAGTTACATTGTTTTGTGTTTCTTTGTTATAGGCTGTGTGGCAGTGACTTGAAGAGCCCAGTGTTCACCATCAACAGCAACAAGATGACCATCACATTTAAGTCGGACTCCTCCTATGTTGATCAGGGCTTCACTGCTGAGTACGAGGCCTTCACCCCGAACAATCGTAAGGACACATGCTTAATTTAAGGACTGTAGCGTTCTCTGAAGCCGGCAAACAAATGAGGTACTGTTATGTTTGTCCTATCAGCTTGTCCAGGAAGGTTCGCGTGCAGCAACAACCTGTGCATCAATAACACTCTGCGGTGTGACGGCTGGAGCGACTGTGGAGACAGCAGCGATGAGATCAACTGCAGTGAGTCCGAACCGTCAAACTTGTTTCTGTCTGAAAAGAATGAAATTAAAGGAGCACATTGAAAATGGTCTTTCACCTTTTCTGTCCCTAACAATGTTGGGTTCTCTTTGTGTGCCTCATTAGAGTGCGATGCGTCTCAGATACAGTGTAAAAATGGTCACTGTAAACCAAAATTTTGGCTGTGTGATGGGGTGGACGACTGTGGAGACAGCACGGACGAAGAAAACTGTGGTGAGTGCAGCGAAACAATAAACTGGAGCTATTAGCAGTTGATGTTTATTTTAAACATCGCTTAAAGTTTATTACACTAAAAACTCAGGCAGTGTTGTCAGTGACAGAGGATATCCCAAATATGGTCTTGTCAGACAAGTAGGTCTACTGCATTTACACTAGCCCCACCTGCCTGCCAATCAAATCCTTTATATTTGGGAGGGGCAGCCAATCAGAAGAAACCTGAGGAGATTAAAAAAGGAGAATAAACTGAGGGTCTGCATTAATAAAATGTATAAAGACATTCAAGTTGAGGGAAATAATAAAAGCCAAATAGATTTCCTTTTTCAATAAGTACTGATGCAAAGAATTAGTTGAAACTTTGCCAAAGCAACAGGCAAATTTTATCCCTCTTTTCTCCATACATTTTAAAGTAATATGTGCATAAACAGTACTGTAATAAAAACTGGACTGTAAATGCAAGGTGGCAGATAATGCAAGAGGTTGTTCTGCCTGTAAAGCCAGTTTTGTTGAGGAATGTAGGAAGCGCAGCAGGCAAATCAGAGCAGAGCGTTGTGCAATCACATTTCCATAAGAATCTGTTGACATGCAGAGGTAGTGCATGTGGAAGAAAGGAGGAAGACTAGCCTGTGTTTGTTTTTGTTGAAACGGACTCCTTTAAAAGAGCTCTGGAATTAAAATAGCAACAGGTCAAATTAAATGTTAAAAGTGATTTTTCTCTTGTTTTACAGAAAGGTGCAAAGGGCAGTTTTCCTGCAAAAATGGCCGCTGCATTGCCGAGAATTTGAAGTGCAATGGAAAAGATGACTGTGGTGATGCATCTGATGAGTCCAAATGTGAAAAATGTAAGAAGTAAAGTTCAAATAAGAACTTCTGAAAATGGTTTTCATGAAAACCTTTAATCAAACAGCATTTTGAGGTAAAGGATACCTGTGGGTCAGCGTTGCTCACTGATGCTGCACGTGTCTCTCGTCTTTCAGCTTTGGTGCTGCAGACGTGCTCAGAGTTCACCTTCCAATGCAAAAACAAACTCTGCATCAGTAAAATGAACCCAGAGTGTGACGGAGTGCAGGACTGCACCGACGCCTCTGATGAGGATAACTGTGGTAAGTTAACCACACACTTGCCTACAGATGGTTGTGGTATGGAGTTCAGTGGCGGTAACGCCTGCACGCATGTGTGCTTTCAGAGTGCGGGATAAGGCCGTACCGCAGCTCTCGCATCGTGGGAGGACAAGCGTCTCGGGAGGGCGAGTGGCCCTGGCAGGTCAGCCTCCACTTCAAGGGAATGAGACATGTGTGTGGAGCCTCTGTGCTGAGCGACCGCTGGCTGCTGACCGCCGCTCACTGCGTCCAAGACAAGTAGGAGCTCCTCTATCTGAACTGACAGGGCTGAGTGTTTACTGATATGAAGTGTGATTAAAAAGCATCACCGTTGATGAGAATTCAATCTCCGACTATAACAGAGAAATTTTCTCCTTACTTTCAAAGTGTGAATATGTCATTACAAGTGAGCAGCAAGACCAGCCGCCTGCGGAGCACTCATCACTCGTGGCACTTTGTGAATCCCTGTTTCGATTATGAACACTGTGCCAGAGATGAACTTTAGGTAGAAATGACTGGGACTGTGGTTGTGCCATCATCTGTCAGCTTAGAGTGCACTGAAAACACGAGAGCCTGAATCAATCTTTGCTCACCACCAGTGCTGTTCACCACATTTGAGTCACTGTGACTTTTTCACCGCTGTAAAAATAAAGGACACTCCTTCAACTAGATTGCGTACACTTTGTGGAGGCATGGGTATAAGTGGGGGACACGTGAGTGATCGAAAACTATGAGATGCACTCAACTGTTTCTTTGCAGTTCAGGATCTCAATAACTTCTTATATATCACAGAAGCATGATTACAGACCGGCTGTTTCAGTGTCACTAACTACAAAATGATGTATTTTCCTGTACATCATACATCCTGCTGATTTGATCTCTAACTACTCCTCCCAAAACCAGACACAAGTCACATCCTGTCTAGTGGAGCTCTAGCTTTGAATTCTGTGTACCACAAATTTTTTTAATGTACTTGTGTATGCTTTTTAATGTCAAATCAGACAAATGACATAAATGAACTTGGCTGTTTTCATGTAGATTCTCTCAGGCTAACCAATGGGAGGCTCTCCTGGGTCTTCACGAGCAGAGTCAGACCAGCAAGTGGACCATGAAGCGGGGCGTGAAGCGGATCATCGTTCACCCGGGCTACGACCTCAAGACCTACGATAATGACATCACTCTCATGGAACTGGACAACAGCGTCACGCTCAACCAGAACATCTGGCCCATCTGCCTGCCCTCCCCCGCGCATGACTTCCCAGTAGGAGAAGAGGCTTGGATCACTGGCTGGGGAGCTACCAGGGAGGGAGGTGAGATGATGAGAAGGACGAGAACGCAGCTTGTCTGAAACGTCCTAATATCCCATTAGGGAAGTTTTTTAATGCGTCTGCAATGGAACGTTCCCACAAACAAACTTAACTGATCCCATAGATGTGTCTGCCCAGCCAGCCAGTGGATTCAACACTAAGCATTGTTCTTAAAGACCTAATAGTAACGATAACAATGTTCCTCAACATAAAATCACCCTACTACAACACTTCACTCTCAGACTGCTGGTTCAAATGTGGGATATTTACATGTAAAATGAGATGCACAGCCTTCATTTTTCAGGCCCTCTTCCATGGAGCTTTCAGTTTCAGTTGCAATTTTTTAAAATATTTTGCGATATTCAGATTCTGTACATAAAGGTAAACTTTATCAATATTCATTTTCTCTAATATCAAAGTCTCACACTCAGTCTTTCTCTCATTTCAGTTTGATTGTTGACAAACTGAACGGTTTGTATTACAGTCTAGTCCAACTTAACTGAATCAACCATCTGGTACAATTATAGCTATTCTGAACTATGCAGTTTATGAAAACTATGCAGCCCCTTCAGCAACTGAAGAATTTGAAAGTAAATTAAAACAAAATATAATTTTACATTAAATAAAAAAGTTTTAAACTTAATTAAAATAAAACATGTCTTAAATTAAAATAAGTAAACTGTCATGTTTATTGCTGCCAAAAAAAAAGTTAAACACATTTGGACAGTGAAGGAATGTCAGGATTCTTGCTCAGAAAAAGGATCAACATGCTCTGAAGTCAGAGCACAAAAACCTTTTTGTAACAAAATATCGATTTCTGCTGTCCCTGTATCCATACATTATTAGCAAACAAAATATCACCATACTACACAGTATTGATTTTTCCCCCACCCCTAGTGTACAGTGTGTCCGTTATAATGTTTTTGGGTAACTGGATCAGATGAATAAAAGAGGTGACTGATCTAAACAAAACAAAACAAAACAAAAAACAAAAAAATAAAATAAACAACAAACTTTCATCATCTGAAAGTCAGATCATGACAAAGAACCAGAGCGCTATTAGAAGTAATTTTGTTGTCTAGCAGGTTCCGGGGCGACCGTACTGCAGAAGGCAGCCGTCCGGATCATCAACAGCACAGTGTGCAAGAGTCTCCTGACCGACCCGGTGACCGACAACATGCTGTGTGCTGGAGTCCTCACAGGAGGCGTGGACGCCTGTCAGGTACAAACTCGAAGGCTTGTAATAGATGTTTGATTTAAAACAAATAAACTACATTTCTGTGTTTGTCACACTTTAATGTTTCACATCAAACAAATGTGAATATTAGACAAGATAACACACTTAAACACAAAATGCAGTCTGTAAACAAAGGTGTTAATTATTAAGCTGCATGGCCCTGTGTGAAACAGTGAACCGAGTAACTGGTTGGGCCACTCATGGCAGCAGCAACTGAAATCAAGCGTTTGCAATTAATAGCAATCAAAGTCATTTACAGCTCTGTGGAGGAAACCTGGCTCTTATCTTTGCAGAATTGTGGTAATTCAGCTACACTGGAGGGTTTTCTTTCTAAGGTCACGCCACAGCATGTCAGTCAGATTCATGTCAGGACTTTGACTACTCCACTCCACAGTCTTCATTTTGTTTGTCTTAAGACATTCAGAGGTGGACTTGCTGGTTTATCTTGGATCATTGTCCTGCAAAACCCAAAAGTATTGGTATAATGTTCCTTTTCTGAAATGCTGTTACTTTAACGGCAGATGTTATGGGACACACGCCTCCCAAAAAGTCACAGAGTGTTTTTCCAAAAGTCCCAAAAAAGGGGATCATGAAGATATTTCCTGGCAAAACTCAGACAAGCTTTGATTTTTCCCCGTCTCTTTCTTATGGTGGAGTCATGAACTCTGACCTTAACTGAGAGAAGTGAGGCCTGCAGTTCTTTAGATGTTGTCCTGGGGTCCTTTGTGACCTCTTTGATGAGCCGTTGCTCCGCTCGTGGGGTAATTTTGGTCGGCCAGTCACTCCTGGGAAGGTTCACCACTGTTCCATGTTTTCACCCTTTGTGTATTAATGCTCTCGCTGTGGTTCGCTGGAGTCCCACAGCTTAGAGGTTTGAGGTTGACACTTGATTGCATCCTCTGATCTGTCTTATCTGCAGAGCAATTACTGCCCATTTTTGATTTGGCTCTGTAGAAAAGACTAAACAAAGATCGGAAACTGCAAAAAAGCACATGTCTAAACAGTCAAAACATTTTTACATTTTAATTTAACGGTTAATATGTCCTTTTTTAATGCTTATTGGGACTCACAGAAAACCTCCAAGCTGAAAATAATCTCTGTCCTCTCTGATTCTCAGGGCGACTCTGGTGGACCCCTGTCTTTCACCAGCACCAAGGGGCGGGTCTTCCTGGCTGGTGTGACGAGCTGGGGCGAAGGCTGCGCTCGCAAAAACAAACCTGGCATCTATACCCGAGTTACCAAATATCGCAACTGGATAAAAGAAAATAGTGGAGTGTAGGAACGGGAACGTGCACAGGTTCTCTGGATTACGGGTGTTTCTCTTGGATTCACTGTGGAAGCACCAAAACGGGTCTGCGTGTATTTTCTCTGCAGCACATGCACAAAACTTTGCAACATCCAACATAAACTGTCTTGTTGAGAATTGCGAGTTCCTATCAGGACTTTACCCTTACATCAGAACATATCCATTCTCATCCACTGCCTGTTTTTATATGAACTGCCTTGTTGTTTCCAGAGTGTAAAAGCTGCACTTTCACCATGTTGTTTTTGTAAGGATATTAATCACCCGTCAGGTCTGCTCTTCTGTGCCCTGCTCATTTCCACTGCTTTTGGTAAATTGTGGTGGAAGTTTGTGACGCATCCTGGTCCCACATATGTTCTTTGTGAAGGTGAGCTGGCTTGTAAAAAATGGTGCTTGAAATATTCTCGGGGCTTAATAGGTGAATGAATATTGTGAATATTCATTGCTTACTTACATTGAAATTGCAAATATCTTCAAGGCTCAGGATTTTTATTTTAATTATAACAGAATTACAAATGTAACTGATTTAGTTGAACAGGATAAAGGCTTGAAGTTAAGGCCAAATAAATATGGTCTCATAATAAAAGGTTTACTTTGGGGGCTCAGGGGTTTTGTCATTAGCTAACCCAGTTCTTCAAATTCATTTAGAAGTCTAATTTATTTATTAGGGAGAAAAAGTTCTCTGTTAATGTTAATTAACTTTTAAATTAACATTTGAAGTAAATATAATGAGAGGTGGCACTGGAATAGAATAGAATAGAATAGCACTTTACTGTTATTGTACATGTATAATGAAATTATAGGTGCTCAATGCCAACTGTGCGGTTTAGAGCACTGTGCCACTAGCATACGAATGCTTCGACATCGTGAACATAAAGAGGTTCTTCTACAGGTGGAGTTTATTTTGCAGCTACACAACATTTAATTGAGGAATAAATTTAAAAATGTTCCAAATTAGCAGTAAAATGCTGCAAGTTTGGAATTCAGATGAAAACATGAAAGATAAAACACAGCAAAAATAAATGCATTCAAATTTTTGAATGAGGGGATAAAAACTTTTAAAGAAAGTAAAGAAAACATCCAGAATCAGCTTTAACAGAAAAGGAGCTGACAGAACATAACCTCCAAAATTCTCATTTTAAATGTTGTTTTTCTCTAGATTAGAGCCGTTAGTAATGTGAGATAGTAGAAGTTACCTTTAAAAACCTTTGTACTTGTAATTTTTTGGGGGCATTTTATAAGTTTGTGTTGTTTTTTTAAGGTTGTTAAAAACTAAAGCTTTTGTTGTCTTTCTTTAAGCAGCACGTATTTACACTCTTTGCTGTGACGTGTCTTTTGCTGGCTGTATTTATATATGCAGCGTATATATACATCAGTATAACAATAATAATAATGATGATAGTAAAGAATATCACTTAGCAGCATTACTCCACAATGTAAATGCTCAGATGTGCCCACTCCAGGTCGGGGATGACGTCCTGCCCCAAGTGGAGGAGTTCAAGTATGTCGGGGTTTGTTCGCGAGTGATGGGAGAAGGGAGCCGGAGATCGACAGACGGATTGGTGCTGTGACTGCAGTGATGCAGACGCTGCATCGGTCCATCGTGGTGAAAAGAGAGCTGAGCGTAAAAGCGAAGCTCTCAATTTACCGGTCGATCTACGTCCCTACCCTCACCTATGGCCACGAGCTGTGGGTAGTGACCGAAAGAACGAGATCACGGATACAAGCGGTGGAAATGAGCTTCCTCCGAAGGGTGGCTGGCCTCTCCCTTAGAGATAGGATGAGAAGTTCCTCCACATCCAAAGGAGCCAGCTGAGGTGGTTCAGGTATCTGACAAGGACGCCTCCTGGGCGAGGTGTTCTGGGCATGTCCCACTGGGAGGAGGCCCCGGGGCAGACCTAGGACACGGCTGGCCTGGGAACACCTTGGTATTTCCCTGGATAAGCTGGAGGAAGTGGCTGGGGAGAGGGAGGTCTGGGCTTCTCTGATTGGGCTGCTGCCCCCGCGACCCGGCCCCGGATAAGTGGAAGAAGATGGATGGATGTTTTATAAAGAACAGAGAAAAAATGTGGTTGGTCTTGTTTTGTCAGCTTAAAAAAATCTTTTTCTTTTGAAGAATAATATTTTTTCTTTCTTTTTAAATTTTAAGCTGTAATAAACTCACATGGGGATTGTTCATGTCAGTGTTTACTTTTAGGAAACAGCTGCCAATAATCATGCAATAAAAACTTTAATGAACATATATATCGAAGAATCCATAGGTCCCTCATCCTAGTCATGTAGCCCCTTCTGCCAGGGTTATTTGCATAGTAGCATTCCAACAACGCCCTGTTTTCGTCTCTTGCCCACCGATGCCTTCTTGTTCCAGTAGCCCACTTCTCGTCAGGGTGCCCAGGTTCCTCAACACCTGACGCGGACCTTGTTGATCCGGGCGACGTCCGAGCCGGCATGCCTTCATATTTCTGTCTCGCTCATGTCTGCGGTAGGCTCGCTTAGCTTAGGGTCTAGCCTTAGGACCCTTACTGGATACAGACGCCCCAGGCAGGAATCGAACTTGCGATCCTCTGTTCCAAAGGCGTGTAGTCTAACCACTACGCTATCCAGTGGTTCCGAATGACAGCAATATCAGGAAGAAGGAACACGAGAAGCTGGAGAAATACCAAGGGCTCAGAGAAGAGCTCGAGAGGATGTGGAGAGTGAAGGTAACAGTGGTCCCCGTGGTAATCGGAGCACTAGGTGCGGTGACTCCCAAGCTAGGCGAGTGGCTCCAGCAGATCCCGGGAATAACATCGGAGATCTCTGTCCAGAAGAGCGCAGTCCTGGGAACAGCTAAGATACTGCGCAGGACCCTCAAGCTCCCAGGCCTCTGGTAGAGGACCCGAGCTTGAAGGATAAACCGCCCGCAGGGGCGTGCTGGGTGTTTATATATATATATATATATATATGCAAAACAATGACTTATAATCAGGATGTTTGCAGTTTTATATGTGCACATACTTTGAAAACAGGAAGTGTTGTTAGTGCTGTAGTGCTGATGTATATATATATATATATATATATATATAATGTGCTGGAATGTGCAGAAAATAGGTTTAAATATTAAACAAATGTCTTCCAGTCAGTGAATGGTGCAGATAATTAAATCTTTGCTTGATGCATAAAGTTAAAAGATTAAAACTAATAAAACAAGTTTTAAAAAGAGACTTTTCCATTTGATTACGTAGAAAAAGTAGAATTGGGCTGAAAGATCTATCGCTTTATCACCTATTCAGGTTGTAAATCGTGTTTTTAAAAAGTAACTAAGTAACTAATTACTTTTGAAAATAAGTAATCAGTAAAGTAACTGGATTACTTTTGGGGGAAGTAATCAGTAATTAGTTACTGATTACTTTTTTCAAGTAACTTGACCAACACTGGTCCTATGTACTTTTGCTCAATGATGTGCAGAATCATCCAAATATTTAGAATACTGAACAGTTACAGTAATTACTCAGTAATGTGATTCAGACCACATAAATACAAAGGATGCAGGATAAACTATGTAGCAATGAAAGTTTATCTGCTTATAAATTCAGATCATTGCAGCTTTTATCTCTGAAAATCTGTCAGGATATTCTTTTCCTGGGGTTGCAGAGTTCACAGGATACTGCTGTGTAGCTTCTTTTTGTCTATAGTGCCTCCCTGAGGGTAAAAGCTCAAAGTGCAGGTAGTTATCATTCACAACTCAGGGAGGTTTCCCCTTTAGGTTTAAATTCACCAGGTGAGACCACATCTTACTTTTAGCTCTGACAGCATTGTGAGTAGATAATTGCAGATGGCTTGGGCATGAATTGAGGCTGCTTTGTTGCAAATATGGGGAAGGAGCGGCAGAAGAAGAGATCAGAAGAAATTCTAGATGATGAGAGGGGGGAACCTGAATAAGGTAGCGACGGGCCTGGACTGAACATAAGCTCTGGTGGTGAAGCATGCTGGGAGTTTTGAGGCTTGAGGTAATGGGCCTGTCAGCTCAGCTTGAGTTTATCATAAAAGCAGGAGATGGAGAGGGGGTTGACTGACTGTTTATTTCATTTGAACTGAACTGCTGTAACATGAATCCAATTGAATTTCCACCTCAGCATGCATTCAAGTTCTACAGAGTCTTGCTAATGATCTACTAATTTTATTCAGGTGTGTTCAGGGATGCATGGAAAAGTTTCAGGACACCAGCCCTCGAGGACTGGAGTTTGACAACCATGATAGATGATGCTGGTGAGAGCACATGAGAAACGAAGGGAGCATCTTGAGGAATTATGAGGGGAAGGATTTGGAACCAGTGGTTTGGGAGGATGAACTGCTGTAGCAAAGAGAGGCATGAATAGCATTTGACTGAAAAAAAAGGCCTGAGCTGTAAACTTGGCCACGTGTTACTGAGAGCTGCTCTGACTGTCCGGTGCCACAAAGGTTAGCTGCTGCTTTTTGTCAAGAAGGGAACAGTAACAGAGAAACTGGCACCCTGGTGTAGTAATGAAACTACAATGAAACTAACTCAAACTAAACTGAATTTTAAAAAAAAGTCTGATGGATTCATACTAGATGATATAGCAATTCTTAAAAAAAGTACTTTTATCAGTAGGTCATCAGCCCATAACTAGGATAGTTTCTATTCAGAAGCTTTGGCTGCAATAGCTGCTGTTTTCAATCTTAATATCATATTTACATAGTTTGATTTTCTTTCTTTTTTCATGTGAAAGCTCTCTTAGCTAGATTGGGAAGCCTTGGGTTGATCATTGAGTTGATAACCACTTTTGTGCCACTACTTACACAGATTACACATTTTGGGGTAACTTAACCCAGATGTGTAAAGATATTATGTGTTGTGAGGCAACAGTGCTAACCACCGTACTGCGCTGCATACAGCCGAGTGAGGGGAAATGCAAACAGCATTTACTGCAGAGCTGGAGAAGCTGGCACCTTCAAGATGAAAAGGTATTAAGCAAACCCGTGTGGTTTTAATGCCATTTCCTCCTTGCACAATACGATGTAGAGTATGTGAACATAAAACGCCTCCCTCCTGTCTCTGAATCTGCACCATCTTCACAGCTAAATACTTTGTTATTTTCATGTATTCTGAAAGAATAGAGGGAACAATTTATGTGTGAATTTTAGTGTAAATATTCAGCATGTCTTGGTACTGGGTGAAATCTGTTATATAAAATACTGCCTGCATCCTCCCAGTATACACAACGTGGCCTTTGCTGTCTGCAGTTCTGTTTTAGAGACCCATAAGAGCCATTTGAGAAGTTTAGTTACCGATTTCAGCTAACTGTGCTTTGTATTTTTTGTTCCTCCCTTTTCCTACTTACAAATTTGTTTTATTGTCAACTTGCTTCTGACTTTCACTTTCAGTAACTGTTTAGGTTTATGCACTGAATAGTAGGAAATACTAGGAAAAAATTAGGAAACATTTTTCGATTGTGGTCCACTGAAAACTGACAGACCCACCTCAGTGACACTGATGGGATGAGACCATCCTCAGTGATGTTGTAGCTTAACAGAAAATTAAAGCTTAGATACAGTTAAAGTGATGTAATCTATCCCAAGTCACCTCACTATTTTTCAGGATATTACTAGAAAAAAAAGGTGAAGGTCTGTGAACCTCTTAAGCCCCAACGTTCCCTGATACGGGGGCAAAAGGCAGGAGATCAGGTAGGCTTGGGGCTTAAGAGGTTAACCTGAAATTTATTGTGCTGACACGCAAGAACAAGGTTTGGAATTCACTGATGGTCTTTTTAACATCCGTGTTTGTTATTGTTCATCTATCTGGAGGCTGTTAAGGCTTAAATTTTAGTGTCAGACTTCACAGGTGTACCAGCTGCCTATAGTAAATATGGCAATGAGGTACACAATATCAAAACAATGTTGTTTCACTTCAATTCAACTTTATTTATATAGAGACTTTGCAATACAAAGAGAGAGCTAAAAAGAGCTGTAAACACAAACTATAACAAAACAAGCAGCTCTGCATTTCATTGTTACAAAGAGATATGACAGTACATATAAACTAAATCAAAAACAGAAACGTTGTGGCATCTGTGGTGCAGATGTGGTTGTAATATCTGCTAATGTGACAGTGTTATTAGTATCTGTTTACTATTGTGACAATAATTTTACTTTTTAGAATTTTGTATTTGACAGCAAGACAGAAAGAGAGCGTGAGAGGAAAGCAGGAAAACACACCTTTGTCTTTTCTCTCTAGTTCTCCTTCCTGTCACCCAGAATCAGCTGAAGGAAGTTTTAGTTCCTACTTTGTATCTGTTGGAGATGAGACAAACGAAACTTGGTGGAGGAGCTTTAGCTGAGAATGCACAGCAGAATCAGCTCAATCATATTGACTTCTCATTATATCATATCAGTCCTGTATAGTCACACCAGCACTTTTACTTGATGTTTTGCACCCTCTGCATGATAAGTTACATACTGCACATTTTTTGAGCTCAACCAAAGTCAAAATGCAAACAGCATCGTATAAAAATAACTTTGTTCACAGATATATTTTAAAGATGTTAAAGCCAACATTCTCCTCCTGCAACTAGGATAAAAAAAAGAAGCAGAAAACAACAGGCAAGAAAAAACTAAACATTCACAAAGCTGTGCACCTGTAACCATGAACGCTTGTGGTTTATGTTCAAATTTGTTCTCAGCCCGAATAGTTCCTCCTGAATACAGTTTCACACTTCCTGTGTCTTCGTCTTTGTGCCATCTTCATTTCCTCTTCTGAAGTTTTAAGATTCACTCAAACAAATAAATTCACAAATAAATGTGAATTAATTTAATTATTCCATGTGCTGATGAATGGTAAATGGTAAATGGACTGGTTCTTATATAGCGCTTTTCTACTCTTTCTGAGCACTCAAAGCGCTGTACACAACTTGTACATTCACCCATTCAGACCCAATCGCACAAGCACATTTCTCTAAGTGCTTTCTAAGTAACATTCACACGCACATTCATACTCCGATGGATGCATCGGAGAGCAATTTGGGGTTAGTATCTTGCCCAAGGATATTTGGCATGCAGACTGGGGAAGCCAGGGATCGAACCACCAACCTTCCGATCAGTAGATGACCTGCTCTACCACCTGAGCTACAGCTCGTCATCCTCTTTTCCACACCCCTTCTGGGCGATCGTGGCTCAAGAGTTGGGAGTTCACCTTGTAATCAGAAGGTTGCTGGTTCGAGCCCCGGCTTGGACAGTCTCGGTCGTTGTGTCCTTGGGCAAGACACTTCACCCGTTGCCTACTGGTGGTGGTCAGAGGTGGTGGTCAGAGGCAAGGCTGCCAGTGTCCGGCAGCCTTGCCAGATACTATCAGTGCGCCCCAGGGTGGCTGTGGCTACGATGTAGCTTGTGTGAATGGGTGGGTGACTGGATGTGTAAAGCGCTTTGGGGTCCTTAGGGACTAGTAAAGCGCTATACAAATACAGGCCATTTACAAGTTAAAAAACGTTTTTAAAAAGTCATCTGTCAATCCCACATCATATGTCTTTGCTTGCATATTGTTGCAAATGATTACAATATTGTCTCCATAGCTTGGTTAGAAACATTTTTTTGTTTGATTTAACCAAAATCTTTCCGAGTGAGGATTCTTTCTACTGAGATTTGAAGGACTGGGTGGTCAGAAAAACATGTTTTCAATATTCAGAGCAATGAAAAAAAAATACTGCAAGAACTTTTCAAGATCAAAGCCCAGGGAGATAAAAGAGGCTGCAGATATTCTTCTGTGTACAGGAAGAGCACAGTTTACTCTCAGAATATTCAGTTTAAGTTTGCAGCTCTCAGCAGAAGCCAACTTCAGCACCCAAGATGAAGACCTTCTTCCCAAAATTTGCCATCAAACAATACAGCATGTATGTCGCAATGATTGTGGTTTTTGTTCACAATTATGTGCTTGACGAGGATTTAAACTGCACTTGCGATGCTGATATAACAACCTGCTCTTTCTACTTGGTTCTACCTTTTTTAATTTTATGTGCTTTACAACTCTGGACAGACGAGCCATTCAAGAGAGTCTGGAAATACACATGTCCTACATGCACATGTTGTTGTTGTTGTTGCAAATGCAGGTGCAAACTTTTCTTGGTTTTGTGTTTACAAATTATGAAGGCAGTTTGCATTGGTCTGCTTTGGGTATTGTCCGTGTTCATCGATGGAGACTGGTTTGTTTGCTGTTGCAATACATATGAAGAACATCCACAGTTAGGCTGCAAAGACAAAGAAAACATCACAGCTGAGGAACGAGTACTGATTGCTAAGCTGAAAAACAAATCCTTGGTGAGTAAAGTTGTCGTTCTTCACACATCATACAGTACCAGTCTGTGTTGCTCTCTCGACTTATTGTGTTTTTTTACTCCTTTATCTAAGATAAACCTGAATATCTGCAGATATAGGAAGTTTGTAATAAGTTTATTTCACTTAAATTTTAGATCTCTTTCACTAATTATACTTGTATACAAGTATAAATGGATGGTATGGATGGTTACATCTGACCTTGAAGAGTCCAGTGACCAATACAGGGAGACTTTGCATCAGAGAGCTGCTGAAACCATCCAATGTTTGGAACAAAACAACCAAATTTTGATATGTTTTCACGTGACTCTATACACTACACTTAATGAGCTGTTTTCTGTATGATTTTCATATCATTGTGGTCCAAAAATCTGGTCCACCTTTCTTTACAACATTGCTTCAGTTCATTGAGGTTCACAGATATTTGTTGATGAACAGCTCTCTTCAGGCAGTTCAGTCAGGTTGAGGTCTGGAGTTTGACTGGGCCAGAGCAGCATGTTGGTTTTTTCTTTTTCAACCAATCTGTTGGAAATTTGCTGCTGTCCTTGGAATCTCTTTTCTGTTGTATGACTCAGTTGGGGCGAAGCTTTAGCTGCCAGCCAGACAGGCTCACATTGGGATACTTTAGCATACAGAGGAAATCACGGTTCCATCAAAGCAAGGTGACAAGACAAGTGGCTGCTAAACAGCCTCAACCCCTCACAACTCCACCACCATGCTTGGTAGTCGATTTCAGGTGTTCACCACCTAACCCTTGGGTCGCATTAATCCAAAGGATGTTGTTCCAGAAATCTTTAGTCATCATTAGCTGATGAGGCTTTTGCACTCTAGTCTGTTCCACTTAATTTTGTTCTCTCTACTCTGACTTCACAACTACTTTATAGGAAGGGGTTAATTAGCAGATGCACACCAGGTGTGCTGGTTTTTGTAATTGTACTGTCAAATGACGAAGAAACTGATGAGTTGAAAAGAAAAAATAACACAGACTGGATTCTTTCCAGATATCACCTGTTTAACTAAATACATGCCCTCTTTTACAGTTTTGTAATAAAATATATTAAAATATGATCTTTGTTGCTTCTCCTTCAGCTTATTGGCTTGGGTGCACTCTTGGTTGGCTTTGTGGTGGTTACCTTTGTGTTACCACTTGGATGGAAAAAAAGCTGTGAAAAGAACAAGAATTGCTGTGACAGAAAACTTCTATACGACCAAATGATTTTGGAGGAGGAAGAAAATGTACTCACAGAGATGATAAGAAAAGCAGCAAAAGATAAGCTGACCGAAGAAATGCAGAAGAAACTTGACAGTGAAAGATGGGGGGAATGTTTTGATGTTGCTGAAAAGCTGATTGAAAACGAAACTCCACCAACACACAAGGTAATATCATGTTGCTCTATGAAGAGTCCAGTGACTTTTTAAAAAAATATGTAAACCACTTCAGTCCAGATGGGACTGAAGAACAAGTAAAATACATGATCCTCTGTTTTTTCTGTCTCTGTAGGACGAAATTTCTCTTGAAATTAAGGGGCCAGAGGTAAATGTATCATTCTATCTGCTGTTCACCTTCCACGTTTAATTGTATCTATTTTGTTTTGGACCTACAAAAGCAGTTTTACATTCTGTATTATTTCAACCTAGTGGTTTTTTTCCTAATCCTAATTACAGATTAAATTAGGAACAGAAATTTTTATCATCACTTTGTCTGTTCTGTACTGACTTTACTTAAGTTTGAATAGAAAACAAAGAAAAACAAAGCAATCAAAGGTGTGTGTGTGTGTGTGTGTGTGTGTGTGTGTGTGTGTGTGTGTGTGTGTGTGTGTGTGTGTGTGTGTGTGTGTTTTAAATTTAAACAGGAGGACCCCCTAATGGAGAAGTCAGAAAAACGCACAACAAAAATGTGAGGAAAGTATCGTCACTGTGACCATCTTATCAGAATTCAGAAGTTTCATTTTCAGTTTATGAGAAAAAATATGTATTTACATCACAAGTGAAAGGAAACTATAGTAAAATTGTTATGTTATGCTTATAAATACCATGTTATGGTGATACATGTATGTTTCATATATTTCAACGTTTTTTTATGTCACATGAGAGTAGATTTTTAATGGTGCTATTTTTAATCTATGATATTGTTTGAATTTCACAATTGTGAGCATGTTCTACAGAAATTGTGCATCACTTTGTAGCTGACAGCTTGTCTCTAGGCATCTTGTAGCCTTTGGTTGGCTTGGGAACACTTTCCCTTTATATTTGGATCAACTGTAGTCTTCACTCTCCCTCGTAGCCACTTTATCACTCTGTTTAGTTTAGTTTAACTTTTGACCTGCTCGCTTCACACTGATGTTGGCTATTTTGTTTCTAGTTGCTTTATGTGTGACCATCTCTTTAAGCTCAAATTTTACAAGTAGCCTATTAAAGACATTAATAATATAGTTTTCACTGTTCCTGTAACATTTAATGCCACCTGTGTACAAACGACATGCTCAAAGAAGCTGTGAAGTTTCAGGTTTACAGAAATCATAAAAATGAAGCTTTTGGGTCTAGAAAGAGAAAAACAGAGATTTTGATTTTAACGTGCTAAGCTGATATTTTAATAAATACTTTCAAATGAAATGCACAATTTGAATTGTAATATGTGTTTCAGTAAAAATGAATAAAAAAAAAAAACATGAGCTTTGCATTTTGTTATTTGTCTTTCCTTTTGTCCACTGAACATTTAGCTTTTTGTGCTGTTTGTGGTTTAATATGAGATCAGCAGTGATATTCTGCATCTCAAATGTTTTCATACTTCAAGTTACAGGCAGTGTTGGGAAGGTTACTTTTAAAATGTATTCCACTACAGAATACAGAATACATGTCCCAAAATGTATTCTGTAACGTATTCCGTTACGTTACTCAATGAGAGTAACGTATTCTGAATACTTTGGATTACTTAATATATTATCATGCTGTTTACAACTACATGAATGTACTATTGCTGTGATTTATTACTGTTACTGAAGGTCCGCGGCTCCGAACCGTAGTAAAGGGACCTCTGGCTAATACGGTGGGTTCTGTTTCGGGCTCGTAGCCGAAAACTAGCTTTACTTTGTTGTCTGGGTCAACTTTGCTAGCGAGAGACAGAGAGAGGCGTTGAAAGGCTGCTCCAACGGAACTTATTGTTTTTGGAGGAAAACACGAACACGGTGTACAGTCGAGTCTTAATAGCTTACTTACAACTGGGCTCGTCAGGCTCTCTTCTTGGCTGCAGTGGTTATTATTATATTTACATGCTTCCAGCTCCCGTTTCTGCTCGATGACAGCTCTACTTTTCCTTTTTCTCCCTCCCTCGCTCACAGACACATAACGGGTATGGCAGTCCATTCTCCCTGCAGCACGGACTACACTGCCCATGATGCTACATTCTTTAGAGCTATACCTGTAGCATTCTGCCTATTAGCTTAGCACAACAACAACAGGCACTCTCTCACCCAGGAAACACGCAGAGAGAGAGCGTCACCCTGTAACCATGGCAACCGTAACGCTGCCGCCTGGAACAACAGAACGTAGCTGTCAAACAAAACCCAAACAGTCCTGACCCGCCACAATATGAAACAGGGAAGTACCGCCGTGTAATCCATTTATTTCAACAAAGTAACTGTATTCTAAATACCACCTTTTTAAACGGTAACTGTAACGGAATACAGTTACTCATATTTTGTATTTTAAATACGTAACGGCGGTACATGTATTCCGTTACTCCCCAACACTGGTTACAGGTAATGCTGAACTGTAACTGTTTCTGCTAATTGTGTTATCTGTATCCTGCTGTGGATCCAGAGGTTTTTAAGAGATGATTTCAGACCACATGAAGTCAGATGTTTTTGACACCAAAAGATTTCAATGGTTTTCAGCTATTATGTCAGTTATTTTTTATTAAATAGGAGGTCCTAACTGATTAATTCAATATTTAAGTATTTATCTAATCATCAGTTTAAAAAAAAGAAAAAAAAGGTGAGAAGTTCCTCCACATCGAAAGGAGCCAGCTGAGGTGGTTCAGGTATCTGACAAGGACGCCTGCTGGGCGAGGTGTTCCTGGCATGTCCCACTGGGAGGAGGCCCCGGGGCAGACCCAGGACACGGCTGGCCTGGGAACGCCTTGGTATTTCCCTGGATAAGCTGGAGGAAGTGGCTGGGGAGAGGGAGGCCTGGGCTTCCCTGATTGGGCTGCTGCCCCCGCGACCCGGCCCCGGATAAGCGGAAGAAGATGGATGTTTTATAAGAACAGAGAAAAATGTGGTTGGTCTTGTTTTGTCAGCCTAAAAAAATCTTTTTCTTTTGAAGAATAATATTTTTTCTTTCTTTTTCAGTTTTAAGCTGTAATAAACTCACATGGGGATTGTTCATGTCAGTGTTTACTTTTAGGAAACAGCTGCCAATAATCATGCAATAAAAACTTTAATGAACAGAAATATTTATACTATGTGGCTCTTTTGTTTTTGTTTACAGTTACATATAATATGAATTTAAAGCTGCACCACACCCACTGTTGTTAAGCAAATTAATTCGCTCACCTTATTTCCATGCACAGTTCCAAACCATATCAACTTAAATGTTTACTGGAATTTAATGGACATATAAGCCAAATTCAGCTGGTAGTTATAAGCTGCTGATACTAAAGTATCCAAGAGTACAAGGTGAGAAGTCGTCCACTGAATGGAAAACTGGAGAAAACTCCCTGACAAATATAAACCAGCTGAAGGCTCAGGATTAAAGATTTTAAGCATGTTGGGGTTTTGTGCTGTATGAATAAAACTGAAGTGAATAGAATAGACTGGGAGATTTCTTAAAATCTTTTCTGAACGGATTCAATGAGAGTGACTTGAGACGGACCTGTGGGATAATCGCTAAGGATGTAATAATAATGGATTACATTTATATAACACTTTCCCACTATTCATTCACACACTGGTGGAGGCAAACCACAGGTGTAGCCACAGCTGCCCTGGGGCGGACTGACAGAAGCGAGGCTGCCATATCGCGCCATCTCTGGCCAAATGTCCATAAATGTTTATCTTGTTTGGAGCGCGACCTAAAATGTGCCTTGAGGTTTGGCCTCCTGTGCAATTGAGTTTGACACCCCTGTTTTAAGCAGTGGTACTTGAAGAAGTATGCAGCGTTTTAAGAAAGCGATGAACTCTGTAGAAGAGGGCAATGTACCATCACATGTATCCAAGTATTCAACTGCTTTGCAGGCCAGAAAAAGCTTTTGAGGCGACTGTGAATACAAAGACACAGCACTGAGTGAATCATGCCCTCTCCTTTTCCATGGATGACTCAAAGCCAGCGAGACCTTGCCGCCTTGGGTCATGTTGTTTTCTGCGACTCCTTGTTTCCCAAAGGTTGGTACGATGCACGAAGCAGCAAAAGTTACAACAAAGGGAAAATCAAAAATATATGTAGTGCACAAAATTGACTCGGGTAACAATGTGCATGACTTCCAGGTTTTCGTGAAGGTTGATGCTCCGACAGTGTGGGTTACACGGAGCTTAAAAACTGTCCAAACAAATACTTTTATCCTGTCTTCCTTCTCTCACCCCAACCGGTCGCAGCAGATGGCCGCCCCTCCCTAAACCTGGTTCTGCCGGAGGTTTCTTCCTGTTAAAAGGGAGTTTTTCCTTCCCACTGTTGCCAAAGTGCTTGCTCATATGATTGTTGGGTTTTTCTCTGTATCTATGAAGCGCCTTGAGGCGACTTTTGTTGTGATTTGGCGCTATATAAATAAAATTGAATTGAATTGAATTGAATTAATCTGAGAGGGTGCATTAAAAAATAAATGGCCGCGCCAGCGGTGCACATCGCAAATTAGCTCACATAGACACATTAGTTGTGCTGCCTCTTAATGACGGTATCTTAGCTAACAACCCCAACTACCAGATTCAACTTGTAATTGGCTTAAAATAACTTCACCTACTGGTGAGAGGGACGTTGTTAGCTTTCCACATTCCGACACTTCAAAAGCTTCAGCAGCTGTCCGCTCAGCGCAGCATCAGCACCGTGGAAATACTCGGATACATCCGTAGACTTGAGACAGAATTCACAAAGTTTTTTCGGGACTTTCAGGCGTTTGGACCAATGTTTTCTTTTCTGATCAAACCAGAAAGCTTTAATGAGCAGCTGGATTTGTCTCACATTAACTGGCTGAGTAGATGCCAGTTAATGCAACATCGAAGCAGCTGGAATCCACAGCTGTGCGTGTTCATGCAGCTGCATGTTCACCTGCTGGACATCACTACCTGACAAGTTTAACTCTTCAGAACATTGCAGAGGCCTTATTGACAGTATTTGGCTCCACATGTCTGTGTGAGCAGATTTTCTCTCACACGAGTCCTCAGGTAGCCTCTGAATTCTGGACACTCGGAGACCTGTGTCTCTGAGTGGGAGACCAGAGATCACATTAACATGTGTGTCTCTGTATTAACAAACATGCCATATTGGCCAAGTTTATTTTTCTTATCATTGTTGTGAGGAGACCATAAATAGCATTTGTATTTTCTGTTGTACAGTTCATTTGCTTTTGTGTATAAAAAGTGTCTTTTTTTGTTTCAAAATAGCTGAGAAACTATTTGCTGATAGCTGCCAACATCTGCGAACAAACATAATTCTTTATTTGTTTATTTTTGTTACTTATTTTTTTATTGAGCATCAACAATGTAGTACAAAAACATAGATATAGCAAGGCCACAATGCTCCTTTTTATATATTTACCCCACCCCAAGAACATGTTGGACACCAATCCAGAAGGGGAAAGAAATTAAAATAAAGAAATGAATAAAGTGAATTTAAATGAGGTATAGGAAATTCACCATATTTGAAGATGTGCACTTAAAGGGGAATTGTTTACACAAAATTAATCCCAATCACACACAAAAAAAAAGGATTTACGGCAGCTGTCAAGCATCTTTCAGGTGGGTATGGTCTCAAATTGTTTTAGCAATGTATCCCAAACAGCAAAGAATCTCTCCTTCGACCCCTTGAGAGCGTACTTCATCTTTTCCAACTGTATAAATTGTGTCAGGTCACTAAACCGCTTTGGGTGGCTTTTTTGACTTCCAATGCAACAATAT
Organism: Neolamprologus brichardi; assembly: GCF_056152115.1. Lineage (NCBI taxonomy): Eukaryota > Metazoa > Chordata > Actinopteri > Cichliformes > Cichlidae > Neolamprologus > Neolamprologus brichardi. The sequence continues at coordinate 32,911,315 of NC_142123.1, forward strand.
CCTTCTGCGTGCAAACAGTGTAGTGAAAGCGATTATGTTTTTGTGACTCCTCCTTAGTGTTCTATGTCGTCTATCTGTGACACCAAATATACCCATAACTGCATTGGGTTGAAGCTCAACATTCAATGCTTCGGACAATGTTTTGAAAATTGTTGAGCAGTAGGCTTTTAAAGTTGGACATGACCAAAAAATATGTGTTAAATCTGCAGAGGGATTTCTACATCTCTCACACCTTGCATCTATGTTTGGAAATATTTTGGCTAGTCTTGCCTTGAAGTAATGAATGCGGTGAAGAATCTTGAACTGTATAATGTTTAATTTGGCACAGAAAGTGCTGTTGTTTACTCTTAAAAGAGCTAGAAAAACTAGAAGGTGGATTGCACAAATTTCTTGAATAGCATGTACCCCACAGCAAGCCATATTATGTCTGATAATCCGAGTAATCACACTGCTAACTTTAAGCCTTAAAATACCTAAATGAATGGCACATATCCCACATGCAATTATTCAAATGGGAGAAATTGAAATTAAAATCATTTTGGACCAGGCTGTAAGCGTGTTTGTTCTAGTGTAAATGTTCAGATGGGATTCTGTAGTGATTTATGGAGCTGATATTTGACCATTCCACCCTGGGAGTCATCATCTCTGTTGAAACACTTGCATCTGTGTAGGAGTCACTAGAGGTCACTGCTGCAGAGGCTTTTACTTTTTCATCTAAGCTGTTTCAGTTCCTCATGTTTCTTTCACTTTAGTTCATTATATTTTCCTGGTTTCTACAAATTGAAAAGGCCCATGTGCTAATAGTAATCGAGTATTTATTGATTTGAAGACTTGTAACCGGAGCAGATTCTAGCCTATATGCAAGGACGTGTTGGCAGATATAACAGGCAAGTAGTTTTAAGTTAGAGCAGCTGATTAATCAAGTGAATGTTGCTGGTTTGAGACTGTTCAGATGCTGGCATCTCTGAAGTGAGATTCTGGTTGAACATAAACACTAAATGAACTTTGGATTAGATGGACAGGTTTTGGGCTGGCAGGTAGGGCATTAACAGGAAAAGGGGGGCACAAAAGGGGGGGCACAAAGAAATACTTTCTTATTCTCATTTAAAATATCTAGCTTTTATTAAATAATTATCTTAATCCTACAACCAAAGTTTTTATCTGATGTAAAATGTATAGAAATCATACATATTTCCCAACAAGACTGTACATCACTGTCACAACAGCGTTTGTTTTCATTCAAAGGCTTTATAGCTTTAATACCTGGTGGTCGGTCTCTAGTCAAAATGCCCGGGCTGATTTTTTCTCCCAGTCCAGCCCTGGGCACGACACGCAGTGAACAGCTAACAGATCATCTGCAGAGGAATGGTTTATTTGAAGAGTTTCAGTCAGGTTTCAGAGTTCATCACAGCACAGAAACAGCTTTAGTGAAGGTTACAAATGATCTTCTTATGGCCTCTGACAGTGGACTCATCTCTGTGCTTGTCCTTCTTGACCTTAGTGCAGCATTCGATACTGTTGACCATAATATCCTATTAGAGCGATTAGAACATGCTGTAGGTATTACAGGTATTGCACTGCAGTGGTTTGTATCATATCTATCTAATAGACTCCAATTTGTGCATGTAAATGGAGAGTCCTCTTCACACACTGAGGTTAATTATGGAGTTCCACAGGGTTCAGTGCTAGGACCAATTCTGTTTACATTATACATGCTTCCCCTAGGCAGCATCATTAGAAGACATAGCATACATTTACACTGCTATGCAGATGACACCCAGCTCTATCTGTCCATGAAGCCAGATAACACACACCAATTAGTTAAACTGCAGGAATGTCTTAAAGACATAAAGACTTGGATGGCCACTAACTTTCTGCTTCTTAACTCAGATAAAACTGAGGTCATTGTACTCGGCGCTGAAAAGCTTAGAAATATGGTATCTAACCAGATTCTTACTCTGGATGGCATTACCTTGGCCTCCAGTAACACTGTGAGGAACCTTGGATTAATTTTTGACCAGGATATGTCCTTCAACGCACATATTAAACAAATATGTAAGACTGCGTTCTTCCATTTGCGCAACATCTCTAAAATTAGAAATATCCTGTCTCAGAGTGACGCTGAAAAACTAGTTCATGCATTTATTACTTCCAGGCTGGACTACTGCAATTCATTATTATCAGGATGTCCAAAAAACTCCCTGAAAAGCCTTCAGCTAATCCAAAATGCTGCAGCAAGAGTACTGACAGGGACTAGAAAGAGAGAGCATATTTCTCCTGTTTTAGTTTCTCTTCACTGGCTTCCTGTTAAATCCAGAATTGAATTCAAAATCCTGCTCCTCACATACAAGGTCTTAAATAATCAGGCCCCATCTTATCTTAATGACCTTGTAGTACCATATCACCCTATTAGAGCACTTCGCTCCCGCTCTGCAGGCCTACTTGTTGTTCCTAGAGTATTTAAAAGTAGAATGGGAGGGAGAGCCTTCAGTTTTCAGGCCCCTCTTCTGTGGAACCAGCTTCCAGTTTGGATTCGGGAGACAGACACTATCTCTACTTTCAAGATTAGGCTTCAAACTTTCCTTTTTGCTAAAGCATATAGTTAGGGCTGGACCAGGTGACCCTGAATCCTCCCTTAGTTATGCTGCAATAGATGTAGGCTGCCGGGGGATTCCCATGATGCATTGAGTTTTTCCTTTCCAGTCATCTTTCTCGCTCACTATGTATTAACAGACCTCTCTGTATTGAATCATATCTATTATTAACCTCTGTCTCTCTTCCACAGCATGTCTTTTATCCTGTCTTCCTTCTCTCACCCCAACCGGTCGCAGCAGATGGCCGCCCCTCCCTAAACCTGGTTCTGCCGGAGGTTTCTTCCTGTTAAAAGGGAGTTTTTCCTTCCCACTGTTGCCAAAGTGCTTGCTCATATGATTGTTGGGTTTTTCTCTGTATCTATGAAGCGCCTTGAGGCGACTTTTGTTGTGATTTGGCGCTATATAAATAAAATTGAATTGAATTGAATTGAATTAATCTGAGAGGGTGCATTAAAAAATAAATGGCCGCGCCAGCGGTGCACATCGCAAATTAGCTCACATAGACACATTAGTTGTGCTGCCTCTTAATGACGGTATCTTAGCTAACAACCCCAACTACCAGATTCAACTTGTAATTGGCTTAAAATAACTTCACCTACTGGTGAGAGGGACGTTGTTAGCTTTCCACATTCCGACACTTCAAAAGCTTCAGCAGCTGTCCGCTCAGCGCAGCATCAGCACCGTGGAAATACTCGGATACATCCGTAGACTTGAGACAGAATTCACAAAGTTTTTTCGGGACTTTCAGGCGTTTGGACCAATGTTTTCTTTTCTGATCAAACCAGAAAGCTTTAATGAGCAGCTGGATTTGTCTCACATTAACTGGCTGAGTAGATGCCAGTTAATGCAACATCGAAGCAGCTGGAATCCACAGCTGTGCGTGTTCATGCAGCTGCATGTTCACCTGCTGGACATCACTACCTGACAAGTTTAACTCTTCAGAACATTGCAGAGGCCTTATTGACAGTATTTGGCTCCACATGTCTGTGTGAGCAGATTTTCTCTCACACGAGTCCTCAGGTAGCCTCTGAATTCTGGACACTCGGAGACCTGTGTCTCTGAGTGGGAGACCAGAGATCACATTAACATGTGTGTCTCTGTATTAACAAACATGCCATATTGGCCAAGTTTATTTTTCTTATCATTGTTGTGAGGAGACCATAAATAGCATTTGTATTTTCTGTTGTACAGTTCATTTGCTTTTGTGTATAAAAAGTGTCTTTTTTTGTTTCAAAATAGCTGAGAAACTATTTGCTGATAGCTGCCAACATCTGCGAACAAACATAATTCTTTATTTGTTTATTTTTGTTACTTATTTTTTTATTGAGCATCAACAATGTAGTACAAAAACATAGATATAGCAAGGCCACAATGCTCCTTTTTATATATTTACCCCACCCCAAGAACATGTTGGACACCAATCCAGAAGGGGAAAGAAATTAAAATAAAGAAATGAATAAAGTGAATTTAAATGAGGTATAGGAAATTCACCATATTTGAAGATGTGCACTTAAAGGGGAATTGTTTACACAAAATTAATCCCAATCACACACAAAAAAAAAGGATTTACGGCAGCTGTCAAGCATCTTTCAGGTGGGTATGGTCTCAAATTGTTTTAGCAATGTATCCCAAACAGCAAAGAATCTCTCCTTCGACCCCTTGAGAGCGTACTTCATCTTTTCCAACTGTATAAATTGTGTCAGGTCACTAAACCGCTTTGGGTGGCTTTTTTGACTTCCAATGCAACAATATCCTTCTGCGTGCAAACAGTGTAGTGAAAGCGATTATGTTTTTGTGACTCCTCCTTAGTGTTCTATGTCGTCTATCTGTGACACCAAATATACCCATAACTGCATTGGGTTGAAGCTCAACATTCAATGCTTCGGACAATGTTTTGAAAATTGTTGAGCAGTAGGCTTTTAAAGTTGGACATGACCAAAAAATATGTGTTAAATCTGCAGAGGGATTTCTACATCTCTCACACCTTGCATCTATGTTTGGAAATATTTTGGCTAGTCTTGCCTTGAAGTAATGAATGCGGTGAAGAATCTTGAACTGTATAATGTTTAATTTGGCACAGAAAGTGCTGTTGTTTACTCTTAAAAGAGCGCTCTCCCAGGTCTCCCCCTCCAAGACTATCCCCAGCTCATTCTCCCAGTCTGCTTTGATCTTTGGCATTGTTATATTCTGAAAGGAGGCTATACAATTACTAATTCTTGAGATTAGGCCTTTAGGCTTAAATACCAGTTTCAACAGATCATCTAGGGCAGTAAGTGGAGTTTTATTTGGAAAGTCAGGGCTATGATGCTGAAGAAAGTGACGAACTTGGAAGTATCTAAATAAGCTGGACCGAGGGTGGTCAAACTTGTGTGACAAATCCTGAAAACTTGCCAAGACACCATCTATATACATGTCAGAAAAATTATGGAGGCCTTGTCTCTGCCAAAGAGCAAATTCAGAGTCTAATCTGTCGGGAAGGAAAAGGTGATTATTGTGTATAGGGGTTGAAGGAAGAAGATTTTCAAACCCAAAGTTCTTTCGAAATTGAGCCCATATTCTGAGGGTGTTAATAACTATAAGACTGGTAGTGTGCTGCCGTGAGGAGATTGGAAGGCTCGAGGCGACCAAGGCTCTAAGAGAGGTGGCGATGCAAGACGCCGCTTCAATTTGGCATCAGTCTTCACCATGGGTATTGAGCCAGTATATGATTTTTTGAACATTTGAGGCCCAATAGTAATGGCGGAAATTTGGAAGGACTAAGCCGCCTAGGTTTTTAGGCCTCTGTAACAGATCGAGGCGTATTCTAGGTTTTTTCCCATCCCATATAAATGAGATCAGAGCTTTATCAATAGATTTAAAAAATGATTTTGGAAGGTAAAGTGGGATACACTGAAAAAGATAAAGAAACTTGGGGAGATTTTTATACAATTTACCTTCCCTGCCAACGACAAATGAAGTGGCTTCCATTTCTTTAAGTCTGATTTGACCTTTTCAAATAACGGACAGAAATTTTCTTCATAGAGATTATGCAGATCTCTTGTTATATTTATGCCTAGGTATTTGAAGCCATTTTTGGCTGTTTTGAAAGGAGCAGCACTATTCTGTATTTGAAGAGCCAGATCGTTAACAGGATAACATTCGCTTTTACTGAAGTTCAGTTTGTACCCAGAGAAGGAGCCAAAGCATAATTCTGTAAAGTTGTTCTATATAGTGTGTAACTGTTAATATAGAGCATTATTAAATTTATTACTAATGCAATCATATGGTACACTGACTTCTGAGGAAATTTTAAACGGCACTCGTCATCAGAAAGGTTGCCTACCCCTGTGCTAGACCTCAGTGCAGCGTTCGATACTGTCAACCATAATATCCTTTTAGAGCGATTAGAGCATGCTGTATGTATTACAGGTACTGCACTGCAGTGGTTTGTATCATATCTATCTAATAGACTCCAATTTGTACATGTAAATGGAGAGTCCTCTTCACACACTGAGGTTAATTATGGAGTTCCACAGGGTTCAGTGCTAGGACCAATTCTGTTTACATTATACATGCTTCCCTTAGGCAGCATCATTAGAAGACATAGCATACATTTACACTGCTATGCAGATGACACGCAGCTCTATCTGTCCATGAAGCCAGATAACACACACCAATTAGTTAAACTGCAGGAATGTCTTAAAGACATAAAGACCTGGATGGCCACTAACTTTCTGCTTCTTAATTCAGATAAAACTGAGGTCATTGTACTCGGCCCTGAAAAGCTTAGAAATATGGTATCTAACCAGATTCTTACTCTGGATGGCATTACCTTGGCCTCCAGTAACACTGTGAGGAACCTTGGAGTCATTTTTGACCAGGATTATATATATATATATATATTATTATTATTATTATTATTATTATTGTTGTTGTTATTGTTGTTGTTGTTGTTGTTATTATTATCTATATAAATATTAGTATTTATCACCCTATTAGAGCACTTTGCTCTCACACTGCAGGCCTACTTGTTGTTCCTAGAGTATTTAAAAGTAGAATGGGAGGCAGAGCCTTCAGTTTTCAGGCCCCTCTTCTGTGGAACCAGCTTCCAGTTTGGATTCAGGAGACAGACACTATCTCTACTTTTAAGATTAGGCTTAAAACTTTCCTTTTTGCTAAAGCATATAGTTAGGGCTGGACTAGGTGACCCTGAATCCTCCCTTAGTTATGCTGCAATAGACGTAGGCTGCCGGGGATTCCCATGATGCATTGAGTTTTTCCTTTCCAGTCACCTTTCTCACTCACTATGTGTTAATAGACCTCTCCGCATTGAATCATATCTGTTATTAACCTCTGTCTCTCTTCCACAGCATGTCTTCATCCTGTTTTCCTTCTCTTACCCCAACTGTTGCAGCAGATGGCCCCGCCCCTCCCTGAGCCTGGTTCTGCTGGAGGTTTCTTCCTGTTTAAAGGGAGTTTTTCCTTCCCACTGTCGCCAAAGTGCTGCTCATAGGGGGTCATATGACTGTTGTGTTTTTCTCTGTATCTACTAGGGATTGGTACCGGTATGCGGTTCTGACATAAACGGTAGTAACCAGACCGAAAAGCAGCGCACATTTCGGTGCTTTTTTTTTCCTGAGATGTCACACACTTTCGATTCTAGCCAATCATTTTACGTTTCCGAGGACAGTAGGCGGGTCCAGGTACGTACGTTCTTTTAGAGCAGAGCTACAGATTAAAAATGCCCAAGGCGAAGCGGTCAAAAGTCTGGCTGTACTTCACAGCAAAAGATGCAAACTCAGCAGCTGCAACAAGTGCTTTAAGCTGATACTGTGATACTGTCAAAGGAGGTAACACCTCAAATCTGATGAAACACCTGGCGACGCATAGCGTTTTTTTTAAAAGCCGAGAAATGCGCCGTATTTGATAGCTTGCTGCGAGACCTCACACCGTGCACATCTACTGCGGGTGTGGTGCCTGTTATCGGACCCGGAGTTAGCAACATCCCCCAAAAACCTGAAGAGGAGAGTCCTGGCCCCTAGCCCTGCCAGTGTAGCAGAAATGATGAGGATGATGATGCAGCAGCAGCCGTTCTTCTCTGCGTGAGTAGCTTAATGTTGTTCGTGTGTAATTTACATTCAGTAGGCTAACCACGTTATTACATTAATGCATGTAAGGTGAACTAGCAAACACCATCATAGCTACATGCGGCTGTCTTCTTGTTTGATGGCAGATACTCCCTTCACCCTGGCCAAAAAGGCTAAAATGACCAAAGAAAAAGTGGAAAACAGTTAAACATGAGAGGTTTTTGTTTGTCCATTGTTTAAGCTGCTTCCAGTCAAAAGTGATGCCATATATGCCCCATAGCTGCAGAAAAGGCTAACATTGTTATCTTTTTACAAAAAAACAGCTGAACATGAGAGGTTTTTGGACCAATTTTGTGTTCTCCATTCTTTAAGCACCGGTTTGAGCACCGTTTAAGCACCGGCACCGTTTCAAAAGTACCAGTTTGGTACTGGTATCGGATAAAAGTTAAACGATACCCATCCCCAGTATCCACTGTACAATATAAAGCGTCTTGAGGCGACTTTTGTTGCAATTTGGCGCTATATAAATAAAATTGAATTGAATGTATCATTTCTGATTGTTACACAAAATGTAATTTGGATTGTTACCGACATCAGGCATTGAGAAATATACAGTGGCTTGCAAAAGTATTCGGCCCCCTTGAACTTTCCCACATTTTGTCACATTACAGCCACAAACATGAATCAATTTTATTGGAATTCCACGTGAAAGACCAACACAAAGTGGTGCACACGTGAGAAGTGGAACAAAAATCAGACATGATTCCAAACATTTTTTACAAATAAATAACTGCAAAGTGTGGTGTATGTAATTATTCAGCCCCCTGAGTCAATACTTTGTAGAACAACCAGCAATTACAGCTGCTTTTAATTTTCAGCTTCATTAATTTTTCATTAATTTTCAGCTTCTTTTAGGGTCACATTCCTGCACACAGTCTGAAAACAGCTTTCAGTCATATGAATCCCTGGGCTACGGCCCATGTTGCTTATATCAAAAACTACCACTGACTGAAGATGTAAAGCTTACATGTAAGTCCTCGTGTTTTTGATTTAGATATTGGGTCTGTATATGTGACACTGAGTAAAGTATATTACACAGGGAAGTTGGGACAATGCCAGCAGAAACAGTTTATATGTTTTCCAGTCACCCTTCAGGCAAGGAAACAAATGTTGAACGTTGTTCAGTAGGAATCCTGCTGGTCTGACAAGTTTTTTTTTCACTTGTTTCACTATCAAGCAAAGTTAAACTCCGAGACAGATAATAAGTGAGGTATTTGGAATGGAGTCAATCCCACTGTCAAGGAAAAAGATGCACACATTTTGCATTTTAAATCTGCAACGTCCTGTTGGGACCTTTATACTTTTCATTTCATTTGCCCCTGCTTTTTACTTTCACTTCTTCTCTGGTTAGACATTTGAAAAGACTTAGTTAGATTTTGGGAAAGCTTGTGGTTAAGGTTAAAACAAACTCCTCCACAACAATATGACCGGTCACAAACTAAATGACAAGGTGGGAAGTTATATAATAAAACTTCCTGCAAAGGAACTGTCAACTAATGGTCAATACTTTGGTTATTACAGAAAAACATTACTAAGATTTTTTAACAAGATGCAGAAGGCTGTCAGCATACACAGATCTGTGTGTGTGCTTGTGTGTGGGCTGGCGGCGTATCACAGGTGCTTGCCTTTCTTTGAAGTTAATGCATACCATTTGATAAGTATCTGAATAATGCAGACATGCTCAGACCTGTTATATGAAACTGAATTCAAGTGTCAGTATATGTTTACATTTCACATTCCAGCTCTCATCAGATGCAAACTCTCCAGCAAAGATGCAGGACTTACTAGCAAATTTTCCCTTTAGGGAAATCAGCATTTTCGTCATTATTATTGGCAGTTTTACTTACAATGTTTTGCTTGACAGGAATGTTGGCTGTGCTTGCAAAGATGTAGATTTTGACTGCTGGGTATACCTGCTTTCTCCAGCCTTTATTATATTCGTCTTAATACTCTGGATTGACAAGAAAATGAGAACAGCCTGCCGGAATTCATGTGCATGTACATGTCCATGCTCGCGTAAATGCTGCAGGACACAGTTCTGTGGAGTTGTAATAAGTCACACTTTGAAGGCGATTTGTGTTGGTCTGCTGTGGATTGTCTCTGTACTTATTGATGGAGACTGGTATGTTTGCTGTAAGGTGGGTCGGTCTGAACAACAAGCAAAGATAGCCTGCAATGACAGAACTAACATCACAAGTGAGGAAAAAGAAATCATCACTGAAGAGAAAAATGTTTCCAGGGTGAGTATTTCATCCTTTATCCACAGCATAAAACACTGACGTGAAAAACACCGTCATACTCGTCTTTCATGTTTCCTTCTTAGAGATTCGGCTTTGGTCTGCTCTTTTTCATCATTCTTTTGGTGGCCCTCAAGTCACTGTGTTGTTGGAGGAGATGCTTCAAACGCTGCGACAGCAGAAGAATTTTTTTTGACCTGGTGATCTTGACAGAGGAGGGGAAGGTTTGGAAAGAGATTCTGAAGGAAGCAGGAAAAGAGGAGTTGACTAGAAAAATCTATAACAAAATAGCTGGAAATCAGTGCAACGAATATGATGTTGCTGCAGGAATGATTGAGAAATCTGAAAAACCAAAACTTTCTAAAAGACAACAAGAACAATTGAGAGAACTACAGCAGGAACAAGAGCAACTGTATTGGTATTCTTGATAGTTGTGCTGTTCAACTTTTAACTTCTCTGCTTTTTTCCTCTGAATGGCCCTTTTAGGATTTTTTTTAGTGTACTTTGAATTTTCTTTGACAAAATATATAAATATGGAGATAATGTCTTGGCGTTGCTGCAGAAATGCAAATTACTTTTACTTTGTAAGCTGAGTATAAAATCTTGCAGACCTTTAACTGAAACCTGTTGTACATGCTGCTGATTCAGTTATGGTTCATTTTGTTCCCGCTTTATTTTTACTCTGAGCAAGGTGAATGTAATTTATGTCACAAACAGTAGTAATAAGTTCTTTAGTTGCACATAAATCTGAGTTTAATCATTTACATTGACCTTGTTTTTATTTCTCTGCCATGCTGTACAAATTGTTTTGTCAGCCCTAAAATAAAATACAATTTCATTAAATTATTTTTTTTGTTATCATTGAGGTTTAACCACTACAAACAAAAGTGCTTAGAAATCCTGATGTACCGTATCAGGTACTATAAAGCACATTTAATCATGTCTTTTGTGCATTTCAAACTAGGACATATGTGTGGTAGCCTGTGCAGGTCTGACATTGTGCCATGGTGCAATGGTTCCGTGCACATTAACAGTGTTTCTCTTTCTCTTTCCTGTGTGTGTGTGTGTGTGTGTGTGTGTGTGTGTGTGTGTGTGTGTGTGTGTGTGTGTGTGTGTGTGTGTGTGTGTGTGTGTGTGTGTGTGCGCCAAAATGTTGAATTCTGAAAGGAAAACTGCCACAATTATGCAATATGGACCTCCACAAAAATATCCTGTAGGTTTTCCACAACTTTCAGCTGCAAAACAAACAATGCACCTATTTAATACATGCTCATTCAAAAAAGAGGTGAAAATTAAAGAGACTCTAGCAAATCAGGCCTTGGCATTTAGAGAGGGTCAACGTACAAACTGGTGATGGGTTATCAACTGCAGACAGTAGTGGTGGACAACCAGGGGGAGATGGCTGTAGTGATAGATGTAGAGACAACGAATGACAGCAGCACCAGCTAAAAGGATCACGAGAAGCAGGAGTACCAAGGGCAGAGGAGCTTTAGAAGATGTGGGGGGGTGGAGGCAACCTGTAGTCCCAGTAGTAATCGGAGCACTCAGTGCAGTTGCCCCCAAACTGGACGAGTGACTTCAGCATTCCCAGGAATTTTGTCCAGAAGAGCGCAGTCTTTAGATACCCTCAAACTCCCAGACCTGTTTAAGCGGGGAAACGCAGTGGAAACTTGTGTTTTTATGTTTTATCAGTCTGTGTATTGGTACATAGTGTTGATTTTATTTGCATGATTTTATTGTGAAATTTATATTGCATGGTTTTATCCTCATATTTATATTATGTATTTTAGTGTTGTTGCACAATATTCTTCTAATCCACTGTGGACGAAGCGGACAATTGTAGGCACTTGTGAGGTGGGGGCGTTCCCCGGGGTGGCCTATCAGCCGCCAGATTGACCTGCTAAAGGGGATAGTGAGCGCAGACAAGAGGAGCGACGCACGAAAGGTGAGCAGGAGATAAAGAAACGAGTGTAAGCCCACACATGTGTTGGAGGAACTGCTGCCTGACTGTGGGGGGCCACGAGTCGTTCGGCGATCCAGTCCCAATGGCAGGAACAACAACAGCGGGTGGCGATGGCCCCTCTGCCTGCATCTGGCTGTGCTACGAGGGAGACCGTGTTCAGGTGTGGAGTGGGGCGGGACTGCGGTGACGCGCTGTCGGGAGGAGACATGTCTGCGACAGGAGCCCCCTCCTTGTTCTTCTGGCCGGCGTGGTCTCCATCCCTGAAGAGAAATTCCTGTCCTGTTTCAGAAAAGGAACATGCTGGACTGTGGGAGCGAATTTTAAAACTGTGTGTTTAAGGCCAACTTGGTCTCTGTGCCCTGAGCGCTGACTCACTCACTCCCCTTCCTCTTGTATGTGAACGGACTTGGAGGTGAACATTTAGGTCCACCAGCTTTAGCAGTCACATGTGCATTCACAGGAACACTTGTGGTTCAGGTTCAAGGTTCCTAAGCCAAATGTTTCCTCCTGCAAATATTTATTCAAGTTGGTGCATCATGTCCTGTCATCTTATCTTTGCACAATCTTGACGTTTTCCTCTCCCTTGCTGAGGGTGGATGTCTTTGGTATTCATTTATGTTCTTTACTTCTTTCACATCTTCATTTGATCCAGCTGCTTTTTGTATACTTTATGTTCTAAGTTCTACTAAGTAGAACTTATGTTCTAAGTTCTACTTAGAACATAAGGTAGAACTTAAGTTTTACTGATGTTCTAAGAAGTCATTTTCTAACATCAAGAGATATATAACGAAATCTTCTTTGCCACTCTGAAGAAAAACAATAAATAGGCCCAAACTCCGTGCTGAAAATGTTGTGAAGCTGTGGAAAATGCAAATAAAATCAGGGCTGCAACTCTCAAACTCATATTTTACTCAGAGCAAAACACAGAATCAGACATTTAAACTGAAATATTTTATTATTTAATGAAAAATATAAGATCAATTTGAATTTGTAGATACATCTCAAAAGCTGCGATGGTGGTAACCCACCACTTGACAAAGAAGGGCTCCTAAAAACAAATAGCTGGATGAAGATTTTGCAATAATGACAAGGATGCCCCTCGGGCGCCTCCTGGGCAAGGTTTTCCGGGCATGTCCCACTGGGAGAAGGCAGACCCAGAACACGCTGGAGAGATTATATCTCTCTGCTGGCCTAGGAGCACCAAGGCGTTTCCCTGGATAAGCTGGAGGGGGTGGCTGGGGAGAGGGAGGTCTGAGCTTCTCTGCTTGGGCTGCTGCCCCCACGACCCGGCCCCGGATAAGCGGAAGAAAGAGGATGGATGGAACCTTTTGCAACCTGGGCCGGTTGTAGACAGGAGGAGGCAGACAGAAATGTAAAGGAGGCAATATGGTGGCAACAGAGACAGGAAAGGGCTGGGGTGGTGGCGGGGTGCTCTGACCATGTCAAGGGGGCAATCCCTCAGGGGATTGCCCCCCTGAAAAACACTTCTCATTATTGCCAAGTTGTAAAAATAAAGGTCAATTCACCAAGTCTTGAAAAATAAAACTGAAAAAGAGGATAAAAAAATTACAATAAAGAATAAAGTAAAATATTCATCCAGATCTTGTCACAATACGGCTGTGTGCAGGCAAGAGTAGGACCCAAACACAAACTCGCAGAGACAAAAAGTAAACTCAAAAACCAGCTTTATTGCTGGCGCGGAGTGGGACGAGAAAAACAATACAAAACTAAACTGGGAAAACTAAAGCACAAGGAGCCACAGGGGACAATCACACAGCTATGAGGGAGGACGCAACACTGACAAAGAGAAACATGGGGCTTAAATACACTGAGGGATAATGAGGGAATGTGCCACAGGAGGAGAGCACAGCTGGGAGTAATCAGGCAGGACGAGACAAGGGAAGCAAAACAAGAAACATTAACAAAGGACAGACTGTGAAAGTAAAACAGGAAACATAGGGACCTGAAACATGGGACAGAAAGGCACAGTAGACACAACATGAACATAACAACGCCACAGGGGAAAAGTAAAACAAAATGCAGGAACACAGGACCTCTTTCAAAATAAAATGGGAAACATAATGAAACGCAAACATGAAGCACATGAAGGACGAGGGAGACTTAACAGGGGTTGGATACACAAGAGGAATCTAATAACCAAATGAACTTAGATGACCTAATGAACAAAATAAACTCAAACTTAAAACGCTGGATCATGACAGATCTTTAGAACCAACAAAATAACATTTATCCGAGGATAGCCTAATTTAAATAAATTTGCAAAATAAAGTAAAAATAAAAGAAGAGTTATCCATACAGTATAGCCAATATTTACAAAGCTAAAAAGAGTTGGCATAGGATTTAAAAACAAAAACAAAAAAAATATGTCTTTTCCAATTCTCGAATTAATTAGTAGAACACAACAGATTTAGAACAGAACATCTGAACTTTTTTTCTTCTTTTTTCTTGTCTTGTTTTAAACTGAACTCTCTGTTTGCAACTGAACAGCTTCAGTCTCATCAGTCCTCTCTACAACAACAGTCTCCTGCTTCCCTTTCCAAAAACTTTTGCAGATTCATCCCAATCCATTTACAATCACATAAGGCTGGATATTAAGAACTTTTATCCGACTCTCTCTCTTAAGACCTCACGTCGCCTGACAAGATGTATAACCTGTCTGTGGTCACTTGCGATGTTTCTGGAGCTGCGTCACTTGATGTTCTTTTAGGTGGATTCGCCAAATAACGGCACGGTGTCTTTGTTTTCTACAGGGCAGAAAAATATTCAGTCAGAAAACAAAGAATTGTGTCTGTACAGAGCAAACTTATTATATTTAAACTGGAGTGAAAACCAAAATGAACTGTTTAACTGAACATAAAATAAAGATACACTGGAAATGGTTTGACTGTTTAACGTGAGCCTGAGGAGTCATTTACTGAGCCGTCTACAGGACAGTGGGTGTTTTGTGATTTTCTGTACTTCTGGACCCTGTTACAGGAAGCATGCTGAGTTAAGTACATGGACGACTAGAAAAGGAAACGATTCGTCAGAGCAGCTCTGATATCATGATTCACCATGGCAACATGTAAAAAAACAGAGCCTCCATTTGAATAGACTGAGGAATGTGAGCATGTGAGACTGTGTCATTCAGAGGGAATAAAAGAGTCTTTTTAATCACGGTCATCATCATCATGGTCATGAGATATTCATATCCAACCTCAGGTGATTTTTTTTTTATTAAATAAAAAACTATTGATTTCATTTTTTAAATAATTATTCAGTAAGAACTTAAACAGAGCATTTTAATATTTCTGTCATTACTGGATTAACATCCTAGCTGGATGCCAGATTTTGGGATGTCTAGACCAAAATACAAAATTTTACTCCACAAGGGCGAGAATGTTATACTGACGCTGTTCTATCGAAATTTAAAACAAATGTCCTCATATGTTGATATCATTTTTATCAGAGACAAAAATTAGGTAAAAAAGAAATATCTGGAAATTCTTTGTTTTACATTCATCAGGTCCCAAACAGCCCAAATAGCAAAGAGAATTTAAAAACGCCATATAAGAGTTCAGGTCTTAGGAGGTTAAAATGTTTTGTCCCCAGTTTAAATCTTTACAATTTGATCTCATTTCTGCCTCACTGATATATGACGGCTGTCTTACACCATCTCTGCTATAGAGATGTTTTACTGAGTTACTGTTGATGGTCAGACTTCAACTGTAACAGTTTCAGGTGTAGCTGAAGTTAAGGCGCACATGTGATGAGACGTGTCTGAGCTTTTATAGAACTGTCTACATGTCAGTCACTCAATTTGAGATATTTCAGTATCATTTTAGAAGGATGAGACTGTTATAACCTCAGGATAAAAATGCTCGGAAACTCAAGTGCCAGTTTTAGGACGTTTACTGACCACTTTTAGAAACAACCACAGCTAGTCGCACACATACAGGAAACTGTCCCACACATAACATTCCGGCAGGGAGAACCCTGAAAAACCTTTGAAGGTTCCGGGGTGCAACGCCCCCAAACATACATTAACAATAACACTGTCTATAACACTTCCCCCCCCTTAAGCAAAAACCCACAACATAGCAATTATGCATAAGTACAAAAAGAGAGGGAGAATTCAACACCACATTATTTTAACAATTCAGTCTATCAGGGGGCTTGTGCTGCCTCTTTGACCTTCTCAGTCCTGCTGCTGGGTTCTCCAGGCTAGGAGCCTGCTGAGCTCCTGTGGCCGGGTTCGGCTCAGGTGACTCCACCTGCCCTTCTGGTGATACTGAAGGACCAATCCCGATCTCAGGGGCTGCTGACACGACTTCCCCTTCGGGTGAACCACTCTGAGCCCTCTTCTCAGCTCCATCCGTGCGGGCTCTCACATGATCCTTGTGCCTGCGAACTTGTCTGCCATCCAACAACTCCACCACAAAAGATACTGGCCCTGAACTGTGGTGAATGACGCCAGGCAGCCACCGTGAGCCACCCATAAAGTTTTTGATATACACACAGTCTCCCTGCTTGAAAACACAGTCTCTGGCATGTAGATCATGTCTCACCTTCTGCCCACCTTGTGACTGGGTGATTCTGGCTCCCACATCTGGGCGAAGAAGGTCCAGATGAGATCTGGGCTTCCTCCCCATCAGCAACTCCGCTGGGGACAAGCCTGTGGTTGTATGAGGTGTGATGCGATACTGAAACAGGAAACGGCAGAGCCTCTTTTCTATGGAAAGACCAGGCATTTTTTTTAGACCGTCTTTCAGTGTCTCCACGGCGCGCTCCGCTAAGCCATTGGAGGCAGGGTGGTAGGGTGCTGTGCGGATATGTCGGATCCCATTTCTCTCCATAAATTCTTGGAAAACCCCACTTGTGAACGTGGGCCCATTGTCCGTGACCACTGCCTCAGGTAATCCATGTGTTGCAAAGATTCTCCGGAGTGTGTCTGTGACGACTGGGGCTGTGATGGTCGGCATTATGTGGGCATCCAGCCATTTTGAATGCGCATCCACCAACACCAGGAACATGTGGCCCAAAAAGGGGCCGGCAAAATCTAGATGAAGCCTGGACCATGGACGGCCAGGCCACTCCCATGGGTGGAGTGGGGCAGGTGGTGGCATTTTTTGGTTTGACTGACATTGAGAACAGGCTTTTACCTTGTCTTCCAAGGCACTGTCCATTCCCGGCCACCACACGAATGACCTTGCCAGACTTTTCATTCGAGAAATCCCTGGATGAGCCTCATGCAACACTTCAATGATTTGTGACCGACCTGGAGGTGGAACAATGACTCGGGAACCCCACAGGATGCAGCCATCTTGAACACTGAGCTCCTGCTGACGCTTGGCATACGGTTTGAGCTGATCCTGCTCCACTGTTGCTGGCCAGCCCTGCAACAGCCACTGTTTAACCTGAGATAACTCTGGATCCCGTTCAGTCCATGCTTTGATGTTTTTAGCACAGACCGGAGAGTTCGCCAACATGTCCAGCAAAAACACAGTTTCTGGGGGCAAGTTCGACTGGTCGGGGACCTCCGGGAGGGGGAGGCGGCTGAAAGCATCTGCATTCGCATTTTCAGGTCCCGCCTTATAAACAATGTGATACTGGTATGCCGACAGTGTTAATGCCCAGCGCTGAACCCGGGCTGAAGCCATGGGTGGGATGCCTTTTGTTTCACTAAAGAGACTCAGGAGGGGCTTATGGTCTGTAACAACAGTAAATGGGCGGCCATACAGGTACTGATGAAATCGCTTCACAGCAAAAACTATTGCTAAGCCTTCCTTCTCAAGCTGTGAATAGCCCTTTTCTGCTGCTGTGAGCGTGCGTGACGCATATCCGACCGGTTTCTCGTCCCCCTCTTCCATGCGATGGGAAAGAACAGCTCCTATGCCATACGGGGAGGCATCACAGGACAGGACCACCTCCTTCTCCGGATCAAAATGCACCAGGAGCGGTGCCGATTGTAACAGTTCTTTTACCTGTCTGAAGGCCTTCTCCTGTGCTTGGGACCACCTCCACTGACTGTCTTTGTGCAGTAGCCCATACAGGGGAGCAAGCATGCTGGAGAGGTCAGGCAAAAACTTCCCATAATAGTTCACTAAGCCCAAGAATGATCTTAGTTCAGCTACATTCTTTGGACTCGGGGCTTCTTTTACTGCCCTCACTTTCTCTTCCAGTGGGGACAGGCCCTGTGCAGAGA
Source organism: Neolamprologus brichardi (assembly GCF_056152115.1). Taxonomy (NCBI): domain Eukaryota; kingdom Metazoa; phylum Chordata; class Actinopteri; order Cichliformes; family Cichlidae; genus Neolamprologus; species Neolamprologus brichardi. The sequence continues at coordinate 32,929,440 of NC_142123.1, forward strand.
TGCGATGACCCAGGTATGTAACGCTAGGGGCTTGGAAAACACACTTACTGCGCTTCAAACGCAACCCAGCTTCTGAGAGCTTCTTCAACACCTGCTCAAGGTTACGCAGATGCTCCTCTTCTGTTTTACCTGTAACTAAAATGTCATCCAAGTAAACAGCAACACCAGGAATGTTTTGCAGAAGATTGTCCATGGTGCGCTGAAAGATAGCCGGACTGGATGCAACGCCAAACACAAGGCGGTTGTACTTGAACAGCCCCTTGTGTGTGTTTATTGTCACATATTTTTTTGATTCCTCATCCAGCAGCAACTGCTGGTAAGCATGACTCATATCCAACTTTGTGAATGTCCGACCACCTGCCAGTGTGGCAAACAGGTCATCCACTCGAGGCAGAGGGTAGGCGTCGAGCTGAGAGGCTTGGTTTACTGTCAGTTTGTAATCACCGCATATACGCACCCCTCCGTCCTCTTTCAACACTGGTACAATCGGGGCTGCCCAGTCCGAGAACTCTATTGGCTCAATGACCCCTATCTGTTGTAGTCTCTCCAACTCTGCTTCCACCTTGGCCTTCATGGCGTATGGTACAGTGCGTGGTTTGAAAAAGCGTGGCCGGGCAAAAGGGTCCACACACAGCTTCACAGTGGTGCCCCGGAGAGTGCCCAATTCATTCTTGAACACATCTGCATACTTTCCCAGTAACTCTGCTATTACCGTTACATACCTGATTTCCCTCCAGTTCAGGCGGATTTTCTGCAGAAGGTCACGACCCAGCAGACTAGGCCCCTCCCCTTTCACCACCAGTAGTGTTGCTGCAGCTTCTTGACCCTGATATGCTGCATGCACCTCTATAGCACCAAGCAGGGGAATGCATTCACCCGTGTACTGTCTAAGGCTTATCTCAGTCGCTTGGAGAGCTGGTGCCCCGCCCGAGTGCCACAAGCTGTGGTAGGTGGCTTGGCTGATCACCGAAGCTGAAGCCCCTGTATCCACCTCCATTTGTAGCTCCTTCCCATTTACCTGGATAGTGGCATAGATGGGCTCCGCACCGCACTTATTAAAGCCAACCAGATTAAACATGTTGAAAACACACTCATCCGCCTCAGGCGCCATGCCCTGCAGGTGATGCGTGTTTAGCTTGTGTTTTGTCTTCCATTCCTTCTTTGATTTCTCCTTAGTGCCCCTACATTTCTTGGCTAAGTGCCCCTTTTTCTTGCAGTTATGGCAGGTACTGTCTTTGAACACACAGTCCTTGGCAAAGTGTGCTCCCCCACACCGGTAACACTCCAAAAGCTCCCTCGGTTTGCCCCTCACACTCCGAGATACATGATGCACCTCGGTTGAGTGCATATTGTTGTTAGCTTTCCGAATGTCTTTAGTGTTATTAGCTGCCGTTTCTATTGCCTGAGCAATTTCCAAAGCTTTCTTAAAGTCCAGTGTGGGCTCCCCTAACAACCGACGCTGCATGCCATCATCATTTATACCACACACCAACCTGTCGCGGAGCATGTCATCCAGCACGCCTCCAAACTCACAGTGCTCCGATAGCTGTCTCAGCTCGGTCACATACGCAGCCACCGAAACTCCCGGCTTGCGTGAATGAGTGTGGAATTTGAACCGCTGAACAATCACGGAGGGTTTCGGGCAGTGATGATTTTGCACCAACGTCACCAGTTCTTTGAAACTGAAGTCCCCTGGTTTCCGAGGCGTCGTCAGGTTACGTATCAACTTGTAGGTCCTCGCTCCACACGCACTAAGAAGAACTGACCTTTTTTTTCCTTCGTCCGAAATGTCGTTTGCCAAGAAAAAGTGTTCCAGCCTCTCGACATATTCAATCCAGTCGCCGTCTCCCTCGGCGAACTCCGTGAGCGATCCGATCGTAGCCATAGCTGCGAAGCGGTAGTCCGACTGCAAAATCCGTAGCAAAAACTCAAAACTGTCCGCGTTCGGCTTTTATCCTCGTCGCCAAAAAGGTGTTATAACCTCAGGATAAAAATGCTCGGAAACTCAAGTGCCAGTTTTAGGACGTTTACTGACCACTTTTAGAAACAACCACAGCTAGTCGCACACATACAGGAAACTGTCCCACACATAACATTCCGGCAGGGAGAACCCTGAAAAACCTTTGAAGGTTCCGGGGTGCAACGCCCCCAAACATACATTAACAATAACACTGTCTATAACAGAGACATTTTGTCTAAATCTGAGACTTTTATCATATTTGGATTCATCCTGCAGTGCAAGTGGATGTAAGAGCACCTGAGCTGCCATTTCAGGGAATGAGCAACTCCTGCACAGATGAGGTTTCCTACCACTGTTTTCAATCCACAGCCTAGTTTGTAGTAAAAAAAATTGTGCTCTTTTTAAAAATGTTAACTGTTATTATTATTATGATGATGATGATGATATATTTGATTTGATTTGATTTGATTGATTAGCATTCAAATATCTTAATGAATACAGAACAAAGATCTACCACAATGCAAGAAAGCATGAGACAAGGCTAATCAAAAGGTATTGGCTGAAGCATTTGCTTATTACGCCAACCCTTTTAACAAAAGATCTTTTTGCATGCAGCTCCTGTAGCTCCTGGCTCGAAGCAAAAAATAAAACAAAGCCAAGCAAAGCAAAAACAAACAAACTGTCACGGCCAGGGGATCAGCAGGCTGCTGACTAGTAGTTCTCTCGCTCTCTCTCTCTCTTGCTCTCTCTCTCTCTCTCTTGCTCTCTCTCACTCTCTTGCCAGGGCGGAACTCATGGTGGGTTCACGCCCTCGGCCCACACCCCTCTGAAGAGGAAACACCTGGGCCTCATCAGCACAGCCAGCATTTAAGCCAGGGAGTGGCTTCTACTCATCGCTGGATCGTTGTGTGTGACTCACGTCAGTGCAGCCCGGCTCTGAGCAAGTTCTCTTTTTCCCTGCACAAAACCTCTGACGTGTATTTCTTTCTGTACATAGATCCCCTGGACCCGACCCTGCATTCCCCGAGTGGATTCCTTTGTGTGAGTGTCTGGAGAGAGTCAGAAGAAGAGCGAGTGTCTTTTCCCTCCCTGGATTTCCCCGGAGCCTTTTCCCCTGTCACTGCTTTGTATATAGCACTACCCCCTCTGCACTGTTTGCAAATACACCTGGTGGAATTGTAATAAATACTGTGCCTCTGAGTCCTGCGTGTGAGTCCTCCAGCGAACCGTGACACAAACAAACAAACAAAAAACGTTCCACCTTAGATAAATAACTACATCAAAGCAAAACAGTCAAGAGTTTCAGTTTTATTATTTTTGCTCTTTTCATTCTTGATTTATATATTTTTCTAATACTCTATTTTTAAACATGTTTTTAAACAAGGAAAATGAACTACACCTTTTTAAATCACTGTCATAACTATTCCACAGGTTAACTCCTTTAACAGAAACACATCTCTGCTTTATATTTGTCCTTATCTTGTTTTTTTTTTAAAAGAAATCTGTTCCCCTTAAGTCATATTGATTCTCTCTGACTTTAAACAGCTTCTGAGTACTGGGGCAAAGCAAGTTATTTTGTGCTTTATTATCTGTGCCATTTTATATTCAACTAAATCATAAAATTTCAGGGTATTCAGATTAATAAACAAAATGTTAGTTGGTTCTATATAGTTTGATTGTTTTATAATTCTTATAGCTCTTTTTTGTAACTTGAAAATAGGAAGAGTGTTCGTTTTATATGCATTAGCCCATATCTCCAGACAGTAAGTCATATATGGAAGCAACAGAGTACAATAGAGTGTGTATAATGATTTTTTATTCAGGACATGCTTTGTTTTGTAGAGATATAGAAGTGAGGACAGTGTCAACAACTGGAAAATATTTACACAGTTAAATAAACCCTAACAGTTCCAAAATGTTCTTGCTATTTAACCTTTAATATATTTATATTAGTATGGTTGTTATGCTGTCGTGTCTCCAAAATCAAGTGTTGCAAAGGACCCAGAATTCTCTCTGCTCTCAGAAAGAGTCATTTAGGATGAATCATTAATTTAACGTCAGATTATTATATCTGTAGATAACAATTTGTTGTAGACTCGTTACGAAGGAATTCTTTGCCTGGGTCCAAACTACCCTGAACCCTGTGAATATGAAGAGTAAGGAAGGGTAACACAGAGACTGTTGCAGTGATAAACAGTAAATGTTTTCAGTGCAGAGAAACTGCCTCACAGTCTGTCGGCCGAGTTAAAAAAGATGGAGACCATAGATTTTATTCTGATTCCAACAGACTGATCATAACATCAGTCATCATAAGTAAAACAAAAGGGGAAATAAGAGGACTGAGAGGTGCTAAATACAGATTTGCTACACTCTGAGCTTTGATAGCAACTTTATAAATGAAAATATAAATGGTGCAGCAGGAGGGCAGGAGACAAACAACGTGAGAAAATTTGATACAGTAACACATTGTGGCCAATCTCTAAAGTGATTAAAATTAACTCCAACCTCAGCAGCGCAATATTAAAAATCTCATTATGAGCTATGAGATATAAGATATTTCAACCCTGTGAAAGAGATTATTATTGTTGTTATCAATTTAGTTTTTAAAGTAAATGTCTAAACTGAGTCACAGCTCCTGACTAAATGTAGACATTTAGAGTCTGTTGTGTCTTTATGCACAAGAGGCTTTGCATGGAGCTGGGCCAGAGCAAGCCCTCAATGTGAGACAGTCTCAGTGACAACAAGAAAATGCACAGTGGTAACTATGCAGACCACCATCCTCACATCAGTGACAGGTTTTAGTATTATCGCTGTAAAAGTGAAGTTAGGTGATGTTAAGAGAGCTGTACGGTGAGAGTGTTGGTGCGTTTACCTCGTGCCACTGCTTCAAGTTCATAGTTTTGTGCCTGCAAAAGATTTTTATCAATTAGTAAGAAAGTTAACTCTGATAGAAAAAGTAAACAACAGAATCTCTGTGCACTAATTATTCACTCTTCATTGTATTTCTGCACAGTGTTAGTAGTTAGAGCTAACATAGATCATGTTTGCACCCAGGCAGGAAACACAGAGTGCTCTAATGATGGTCTCAAGCCCAGATTAATCAGAGTTACATCAGGATAGCAATCTGTGTCTTTTTGGTTTCATAGTTAACTAAACAACAACAACACACGTTAATGCTATTAATAATGAGTAGAGTTGGATTCATGGCGACCTGGATGACTGTGCAGGTCAGAATGCAACAAAGAAATAGTTTCATTCATTTAGACTGACTGAGTCTGGCAGCTGTAACATCTGTATGTAAATAACACCTCACTTTACCTGCTGATGTGCTGCTGCTTGATGCTGCTGTCCCCCTCTGCTGGAGCTCCCCTCACTGATCCAGTTGATCTGCTGGTTGGTCGCTTCTGGTTTTTGATGTTTTGCTTTATTGATCATTTGTTGAGCGACGTTAAAACAGCCGTCCCAGTCTTTCCTTTTTATGTTGCTCGTGATTTCTTTAGTCAGAGTTTCATTTGCTTCTTTCCTCAAAAGCTCCTCCAGAACTTTTTTCTCTTCTTCCAAAATCAGTTTGTAGTAAAAAGTTTTCTTGTTGCACCAACTGTATTTTTTTATAAACCATTTCCTCCACCCACTCCAAGTCATGAAGAAAGCGACCACAGTCATGCTGAGGAGCAGAGAGTAACCAGCAAGCTGAAGAAGAAGCAACAAACATGCAAAACATAACAGCATTAATGTGTGTTTGCTGTAAATTTGTAAAGTAGAATAAGAGCACATATATACAACAAGACATCCTCACCTTTGATTTGATTTGCACTTCAGTTTTTTGAGCTTCTTCTTCAGTGGTGTGGATCCCAAGTTCACAGAACAGCTTACTCGTGTTTTCATCAGTGGTGCAGCAACCATACCAGTCTGTGAAAATCAACACAGCTACAATCCACAGCAGACTGATTAGAAACGCTCTGATAACGCGCTTGAGTACAAGGCATAAAAACGTGGATGGATGTTTCGCGGTGCTCCGACATGTCTGGTCTATCAGGAGCATCAGGAAAAATATCAAAAAAATAGGCACGACGATGATTTCATTACATTCAAAAGTGCTGCAAGCGCACATCATACTCCGCAGAAAGAAAGCCATGCCGACCATCCCGATCACTGTCCCGGGGGTGCCGATTTTTTCAGTGCGAACATATTGCAGGAGTTTTTTAAACATCTTGAGCAGTTCGGTGATGCTGAGGCTTCTGTCCTGTAAAATTACACACCAAGTATCACAGACTCTTTGAAATTCAGTTTAATATCTCAGTCCTATAAGAGCCCTCTTCTCCCACCCTCACATGAACGGGGCTCCCACTGGCAGCAGGACGCTAACGCAACGTGACGTCATGAGAAGGCGTTTAAACAGCACTCAGTTCAAAACCGTTTAAACTGTCGTGTCAACGAATTTCACGCTTTTCGTTCAGAATCTAAGGTGATTTAATCCACATAAATCACGTGTCACAACGAACTTTTAATTATTAATTAATAACGAAAAATCCCAGAAGACAGAAATATGACAGAGTTAACAGATGGCAGAGACATGTTATGATGCATGATTTAGGGCAGGAGGCAGAGCTGGAGTTGACAGATATATTTTAACTTAATGTTTGCACTGACTTTAAGTACATATGCTAGAAAGACTTCATTCATTTGAAATGCTTGGACATTTACAACAGCAGCAAGTCGATCTATAAGTGCTCTTTGGTTTGTCAGCGTGGGATGTAACTCCAACACCACAGGAAGACAAATGTTTCCTGTCTTTCATACCAACTATCACCGGATGATCTCTGATTTCCTGCTTCTAATTAGGAAAGACTGAGGTTATTGTCCTAAAAATCTTCCAGGTCAACAGTTGCCTTCAGGCCCTTTATGTTAAAAGATAAAGACCCTAAAATAATGTAGGACAGAAACGTGGTTTCAAACTAGATACTTACTTCAGTAAGTAAGTATCTAGGACTCCAGTAACACTATGATGATATTCGGAATAACTTATGACCAGGATGTGTTCTTCAGTGTGTGCTTATTACACATTTATAAAAAAGTGCTTTGCATTTATGGAAAAACTCTCTTTTAACAAGATTACAAAAACACTTAATCTGTACAATAATGCTAAAATAAGACAGAATGAAACAGAATTTCAAGGGAGAATGGGCGAGAGAGCCTTCATCTTTAATGTCTGTCTTTTAACACTTTTTTTTTTTAAAAAAAGATTTGTTTTAAAACTTTACCTTTTGATGAAACTTATAGTTAGGCCTGGATTAGGTAACCCTGGACCTTAGATATGCTGCCATAGGTCTAGGCTGGGGGGACCTATCCATGGTGCACTGAGCATTTCTTCTTCATTCGCAACTCTTTTTTTCAAAGGCTCTTGGCTTCTGTAAAATTAGTTTGAGCCAAGTGAAACAGTGTGATCCAGGCCAAAAGCAGGTATCTTACATCAGTTTTTTTTTCTCCTTTTGTCTCTCTTTTCTCTGACAGAATGATTTTCCTGTCTGGAAATGATTTGATTTTATTCCACATTATGAAAATTTATAAAATGCTTATTTGTCCAATACTGTCATATGTGACTATGTACAATTATTGTCCCACCTAACAATGATAGTATGGTTCCCTACCCATAGTTTACCACTACCTTTACCAAACAGTAGCGTAAACCCTTCAGTTACTGAAAAAGCTTGAATTTCTGCTTCTTTTAACAGCATTATCAAAATATCTCCTAAACAGGGTTTATGAGTACATAACTAACAGATGTGATAGCACGGGAGAGAAATCTGCAGGCCAGTGTTTTTCTTCAGACTATGCCAATTTATTTTTTGCATCTTTGGAACGCCTATCATTGAGTTCAGTGGTTCAGATAAAGAACGGGGATGGAAAAGACATTTTCAAACACTCTTGGAAACACCATTTGGAGCCAGAAAGTGGCTGAGTTCTTACAAACATCTCTTTCTAATCACCATCTTTCTTCTTTGTACTATCTCCTCATGTGTAACTTACTAACTCTCAGCTGTCAGCACTATAAAGCCCCAGTGTTTACCACCCAGGATGCACAGAGTTGATTGGCTCCAAACAGTTTATCCATTTATTAGAATGTTTTGATTTTAAACAACACACATTCCAAAGGGGACATCCTCGATTTGATTTTTTCCCCCGGAGTTTTCAATGTCACAGTTGCACATGTTCAAGATGTGACTGTCTCTGATCATTACTGCATATTTCCAGAAGTATTTTGTTCATCTGTCAAAAAAATACAAACCAATTGTCAACAAGTATCATGTCAGTGATAGCAAAGTGTACATTATCATTGTGGTCATAATGTGAGGAAATGATGGAGAACTTCTCTAATACAATTTCCCCAGATTATTGACCACATTTATCCTGTCAAACTGTAATGTATGCTGCCCACCAACAGCTCCCTGGAGAAACAATTAAAAGGTAAAGATGCCAAAAAGAATCTACAGGAGAGATGAAAGAATTTATTAGTCCTTTATCTTTCCAGGTAAAAATTTCGCTTGAGGTTAAAATCTCATTTCCAAGAGAGACCTGGCATCATGATCATGGCAATAAATTGCATTTTGAAAACTACAAAAAAGCACTTTACTGCTACAACAATGAAATCAAATCAGCCAGCCAATCATCTCCCAACTAATCAACAATAACTGGTCTAATTCTGCTTTTTATTTTCATTCATTGATAAACTGAATCCCTCCAAAACCATACCAACTGAATTTCTGTCAGTAAATAATTGTGATGAATTTGCATCTTTCTACAACAACAACATTTCTAATCTTAGAGGTAATATCCACATTCTGTGGAGCTGAGTATTTATACATGCATGTGGTGCTGCTCTCTCTCCCTTTGCTCTCTTGAGGACTCAGATGCTGCTCATTATCCCCAGTTGGTACCTGGGCTCACTCAATAACCTGTATGGATTTTATGTAGTGCAGGCAGGGGTGGGCAACTCCAGGCCTCGAGGGACAGTGTCCTGCAGGTTTTAGATGTGTTGATCCAGCACAGCTCATTCAAATGGCTGAATGACTTCCTCAACATGTCCTGAAGTTCTTCAGAGGCCTGGGAACGAACTGATCATTTCATTCAGGTGTGTTGACCCAGGGTAATCTCTAAAACCTGCAGGACACCGGCCCTCGAGGCCTGGAATTGACCACCCCTGTTGTAGGGTCCACCTTACAATATAAAGCACCTATAAAGCACTGTTGCTGTGATTTGGTGCTGTACAAATAAAATTGAATTGAATTGAATTTAACCAATTGAGGCATTATAAAAGCTAATTAGGCTTCTGAACAAGGCCTGCACAATTCCAATCAAAGCTACTTATTACACCAGCCAGCCAGCGATTGTGATCAATACTTATTTTGAAGAAAAATAATGTTAACATTCATGTTGCTCACAATAAGTCAATTTAAAAAGAAAAACATTAGGAAATGACTGCTGTGTTTACTGTAGTAACCACGCAGGTTTACCGCCGTTCGTGGGGTCAGTCGACTTTTTGGTGCACAGCCCTCAACTTTGGTTGTGTTTAGCTGATTTTTGAACTTTTCGTGTCACCAAGTCTGTTCTTCGTACTATCAAGCTAGAACCTGGTATAGTTGTTCTTGATAATGTTCTGAACCATGAACAACCTTTCCTGTTGTTTATTCTGCAATGCATGCTGCATCCTGTAACACTGGCATGAAGTTTTCCTGTGAGTCTGGTGTTTTGGTTAAAGTGAACATGAGATATTCAAACCAGAAGCATAAAGGAGAATTTAAAAAAGGAAAAGAGGAAAACTGATTTCCCACTAAAAATGTTAAGAGATCACCTGTAATTAATGGATTTGTTTTCCTAATATGTTTATAAATATATTCCTTATGGCAGCACAGTATGTGAGTAATAGATCATAGTGAGGATGACATCACCTGATACACCAAATAGTTAAAAAAAAAAAAAAAAACACACAGAGAATAGCATCGTATCTGGCGGCGCCTAGAAGCACTCTGTACGCCACCTGTTCAAAATGGGGCGACGCGCTCCAAAACCTCGTTTAGTCATGTTCACATGATCTGGGTGTTTTGAACCTGCGCTTCAGACGCTCAAGACAGTGTTGAAACATCTATTTCGAGCTTACCATCTCTATTGGTTGGATTGTCTGCTCTTCCCTGGAGTTTATTTTTTGTGTCTGTGATTAGTTTAGCTCAATTCAGTTTCTGTAATTTGACAATTTTGTTTCCTTTGTATTGCCTGATCCATTCTTGTACCTGGATATGCAGCCAAATAAACAGCTCCAAGCATCTGCATTTGGGTCCTCCTTACTCCCTGCCTCACGGAGTCAAAATCAACTTCATATATATTTTTTATTTTTTATTTAAATCCATTTGCAATGCTTCTGGGATACTGTAGTCCAGAGTAGGAGATATGGACTAAAGAAAGCCTGATTAAAGAGGGTGAAGTAACTGGTTAGGAGTGCTAGTGTTTTGGAGGAAGGAAGGTTCAGTGTTTAAGTAGTCATCATCATGGGCTGATCCGATTAGAATGAGAATAAGCAGTCAACAATCATTTGCAGGTTTTGTCTTTTTATTGGATAACGGGGAAAGGAAAGACACACATGGACGGCTATCTCTGCCGCCCCATGTGGGAGTGAAGAAAGAGTGAGGGGTGGGTGAGTGCAGTCCTTATATAAGGAGTGACAGGTGAGTGCAATTAAGGCCAAGCACCACACCCAATCAAAGGTGAGGAAAAGAAACAAGGTGCATCTGGTGAAGTGAATGTGCTGAAAGGTGAGCCTTTACAACAGCTAGTCTCATGAGTAGAGTCTCCAAACTATATTGCAAACCTTTTATAATGTTACACCTACATAAACCTGCAGCTGCTTCTTCTTTCTTGATTGACAGTAACAGTAAAATTGCAAAAGCAGCAAAAATGATCTTGTTAAACTGCCCAAAACTCCTGCAAACATGTTGAATGCGGCACTGAGCACTTATCTAAATGAAATATATTAGCTGATGTGTTTTGCATATATTATTTGCAGTTTCATGCTGACTCAGGCTTATCTCTCTGGATAATCAACTGCTGCTCCCCTTGGTCATGATCGCATGGATTTGGTCCAGATATTCAGTTCTACATCCGGGCCGTGCAGGTGGACAGTGCAAAGTTTAACCCATTCACACAAAACAGTCATGTTAGATATTTAAGTTAAAGAGTAAACCTACCACTTTAATTCTCTACATGTATCGGAGTGTTTCCAGGAATCCCATGCTGTAAGCATTTCTAATACTGGAGCACAAACTCTGTAATGCGGGAACAAGAATTTTTTTTTACAAAAATTTTGAAGAAAAAAAACATAACTTATGGTTATAGTTCAAACTGAGTTCAAATGGGTTCAAACAAGTTGTGCTGAAATAACCGTAAAATTTAATAGAAACAAGTAAAGAGGAACATGTCATGGTTGACGCTGGCCAACTGTGGGGATGTGAGCAAGAGGTTCCCGTGGGAACAGAAAACAGATGTATTGCAACACATCGAAGATGGCATGTGTCTCAATATTGAGAATCCATGTTAGAGGATGGTGAAGCAAATAGTAGACACACACATACCACCTACAGTAACCCTCTGTGAAGAAGGTGGACTTTGAGAGCTCGTTTGACTGTTTCCCTGTGTAGGGTAAGCGTATGGGATACCAGGCCACTTTGGGGTGGGGTAACTGTTTTACAAAGCAGCATGTCCACTGTTAATGTTGCTTTCTCAATTCTGTCCAACTCTATATTATTAATTCTCTACGCATTATTATGTCTTACATATGGCATTAAGAACCCTGTTGTTGCTATTGCACTATAAAGACTACTGGATGGTCCCCTAGACTCTATAAAGGAGGTGAGTTCAATTCAATTTTATTTATATAGCGCCAAATGAAGACAACAGTCGCCTCAAGGCGCTTTATATTGTACAGTAGATACAGAGAAAAGCCCAACAATCATATGAGCCCCTATGAGCAGCACTTTGGCGACAGTGGGAAGGAAAAACTCCCTTTTAACAGGAAGAAACCTCCAGCAGAACCAGGCTCAGGGAGGGGCGGCCATCTGCTGTGATTGGTTGGGGTGGGAGAAGGAAGACAGGATAAAGACATGCTGTGGAAGAGAGACAGAGATTAATAACAGGTATGATTCAATGCAGAGAAGTCTGTTATCACATAGTGAGTGAGAAAGGTGACTGGAAAGGAAAAACTCAATGCATCATGGGAATCCCCGGCAGCCTACGTCTATTGCAGCATAACTAAGGGAGGATTCAGGGTCACCTGGTCCAGCCCTAACTATATGCTTTAGCAAAAAGGAAAGTTTGAAGCCTAATCTTGCAAGTAGAGATAGTGTCTGTCTCCTGAATCCAAACTGGAAGCTGGTTCCACAGAAGAGGGGCCTGAAAACTGAAGGCTCTGAGGATTACCCAGAATTTCTTACCCTTTGTAAATATTGCAGGGTGACTTTTGCAACAGTAGGTGGTGCCAATGTCACATTTAGTGGGATTTAACTTGAACTCTATTTAACTGTTACACTTCCATGGCTGTTCTGTTCTAACAAACCGAATCATAGACTGAATGCTTTGTCATGCAAACACATTTTCTTTCACAAGAGGAGCACTATGGCACTATCCACTCTTTGTAGGCTCATCTTTTAATCTTGTTTTCATAATATTATCTGTGTGGAATATGAAAAGAAAAGAGACAGAAAGAAAGAGAGAAAAGAAACGGGAGGTGGGTTGAGGCTGAAACAGAGAGACATGCTGCATCTCCAACTGCTGCATCTTTAACAAAACACACTCAAACCATACACAGCACCTGAAAGATAAGACAAAGAAAGGTACACAAACAAACACTGTGTTTTCTGTGTGTGTAAGACAGTGAATGTTACTTGAAAACGAGGGTGATGTAATGCCCCCAGTGAGCCAGGTAAAGACCCCAGATGCGTGGCCATCCACAGCTCCACACGAGTGCTGAAGACTCGAGGCCCCACATCTTGAAAAAAAAATGCCGTCCTGTCGTGCTTGAACATGTTGCTGGTTTTTCAAAGTAGCATGATGATGGTCTAAAACTGTGGGAGCAATAGGTTTGTATGTGTGTGGGTGTGTTCCCTTTCTTGCTTCAACATGCTGATGCCTCAAATAACAAATGAAATGCATCCCAAAGCATAAAGACTGTTTGAACATCTAGGTTTGTCATTAAAAGTAAAAGATCCTAAAGAGAAACAAGTAGTTGGGGATGTTTGGTTTAAATTTATTGTAAATGGACTGATTCTTACTCTCGAGGAGCACTCAAAGCTCTTTATACAACATACCACATTTGCACAATCCTTTTTTTCTATGCTTTTACGTACTTCCAAACCAACATTCAAACATTCACACTCTGATGGATGCATCAGAGAGCAACTTGGGGTTAGTATCTTCCCTAAGGACATTTAGCATGCAGACTGCGGGAACCAGAGATCAAACTACCAACCTTCTGATTCGCAGATGACCTGCTGTACCTCCTGAACTATAACCATCCCAACCTGTATCTATTTATATAGATACAGGTTGGTTCTCCAAAGCATTTGTTTTTCCTACTTTTTTCATAACATTATTAAACATATATAGTTCTACTGCCTTGTGCTGAATGAGCCAATCACATGACCAAGTCTTGATTGGAAAATGTATTTATTTGTTTATTCAAGTTCAAAAAGTAATGGTGTACTTGAGTAAGTACAAATTAGTCTTGATGCTCAATCATCCAGGTAAGTAAATCCCAAAAAGTTGATTCTGTTCATCTGGACGTTGCGTTTTCAGTGGGAGAAACATTTCATCAGTCATCCAGGTGACTTCTTAAGTCTCAGCTGACTGGCTCAGCAGGTTTCCCCAATCTTATAAACAGTACATTTGCACAATGACTGAAACCAGCCCAGTGAAGGAACAATGGGCTGTGAGGTCAGTTCTTTGATCATTAATATGCAAATTGTCATGACCATTGATCAACAACCACTGATCAAAACCCACTGATCAATGTCCATGAGTCCCATTCACAGAGAGTTGGGGAATGGCTGCAATCACAGCATTGTAACATGGAAAGATGTAAAATAATAATAAACCATTCATCCTAGAGGTAGACGCTTCTGACATTGCTGTTGGTGCCATTCTCTCGCAACGCACTGGGCCGCGAGCCAAGTTAAAGCCCTGTGCCTTTTTCTCACGGCGCCTGTCACCTGCCGAACGCAACTACTGTGTTGGTGATCGAGAGCTGTTAGCCATAAAGTTGGCCTTGGAGGAATGGCGCCACCTTCTGGGGGGAGCAGAGCACCCTTTCGTTATTTTCACTGATCACAAAAACCTCATTTACCTCAGAACGGCGAAACGGCTTAACGCTCGCCAAGCCCGATGGTCTCTGTTTTTCAACCGTTTCAACTTCTCCCTCTCTTTCCGCCCAGGTCATAAGAACGCTAAAGCTGCTGCAATTTGTTCCAGACACGGACCAGACCGTACCTCCTTCAGTGCTGCCCGTGGTTAACCCGCCTGCTTTCAGAATCATCTCCTTGCCTCACCTGCCTGTCCTCCTGCCCTTACACCATTACAGGATCTTCACCGCTCAGGACACCTGCCACACACCACCAAACCCACCCTGACCGCACCACTTCCTTCAACGCTGCCATCTCCCACCTGCACAGTAAGACGAAGATTTTCATAGCTTCCACCCTCTCCACAACTCCTCATTGGCTACTGCTCTAACACTGCTCTCCTCTCTTCCAGTACGTACCTAATCACCAGCCAGCCGCCGTTGCTTTCTTGGACCTGTCCCCTTGCTTTATCTCTCTCCCCTGACCAAGACCCTCACGCCCCATGTGTCAAGCCTGAAGTCAAGTGCCATCGTAAACATCATTCTTGTGCTAGTTAATAAACCTTTGTTAAACCCTTTCCTCAGCCTCCGCTTTGGGTTTTCTGCATGTGGGTTTGATTTTTGGTACTCGGCCTCCTTTTGTTACAGGGCTTCCACATATTCAAATGTAACTCTAAATTTGTACTATGGTGAGCTTATTGTAAAACATAAAAAAGTAACAAAGAGGAACATCAGATACCAACACGAACAGGAAGCAGCTTTTAGCAGCTTGCAGTCTCTGTAGAAACTGAATGTGATTGGATAATGCTTGGTCAAAACGATGCACTGTTGTCAGACAACAGCCAATGGGCTGCAAGGTGACTGTTAATGCAAATAGAACAGTTTAATTGTTTAACATATCAAAAACACTTCCAAATGACCTTCCATCTTTCTTAGAAAAAAAGGAAATTTGTTCTCCTGCTCATATTTCTGACCTGTGTATTTGCTGTTCCCACATCAACCACATATATTACCAAATCAAGCAGAACTGAAATCTCTGAGACTAAGATTTAAGTTTGTGACTTTAAGTTCAACATGAAGGTTTAGTAGTAACACGATGGTCAGTAGTAGTTATATGTTTAACTTACATGTAGCCTCACCGGATACAAGTACTGGAGTTCTTAATGTGCAGTCTTTTATTATCAATGAAGACAGAATAAACAGAAATGTCCCTCATTTTTTCCAACAACAAGTGTGTGTGTGTGTGTGTGTGTATAGATATGTATTTATATCTATATATATATATGTATTAGTGCTGTCAGCGTTAATCTCGTTAAAATCGTTAACACCATAAGCGCATTAACATGGCAAATCTACGTTAGCGAGTTAGTGCGTTTCGCCCGTGCGTGGGGCTGCACAGCGCTAATGTGTTAATGAGCTAACTGTGCTAACGTATGAGGGGCCGTACAAGCCAAAATCCATTCATTCACTCTCACATACAGTACATGTATTGTCATCTCGCAGACCTTTATTCTTATTTCATATCCATGTATATTCACTCTCACATAAATCCATTAATCTTCCTTTCACACGCATGTATTCTATTTTCCTTAATGATACATATTTTTATGCTGACATTTATGTATTCTCCTTGCAGGTGCAGCCCTTTCTAGTCATGTATATATATACATACCCTTTACCTTTCAACACATATATATTTGTACTCCTATCCTCATATATACATACAATCCCAGTGTTTATCCTTTACCCTTGTATACATACATTCTGACATTCACATGTCTGCATTTCCTAACACAGGAAGTTCATCCTTTAAAACCTGGAAAACTTACTTGACATGCCCAGACCTGAACCAGAAGAACCAAGCAATGAAGCTGTTCAAAGTCACCCTGCTTTCTTTGCCAGTATTGCAGTTCATTTGTGCAGGAAGTAGTAATGAAAATGACATTAGAACCTGTGAAACAAATTCAAAGAGAAGCTACAGATTCTTTTGTTAGAGGCTCCATAGAGAACTTGGTGATCACATTCAAACCTTATCTGGAATTTTGTCCATCTCAAGATTTTTTGATGATGCAAGAAATAGAGAAGCAGTGAATACATTACATTCCTTAAATGGATGGCTAAATTTCTACTGACTGCTTATGAAACCAGACAAGGAACTACATCTTGAACAGACTAGTCTTGCTACCTCCACCTCTCATGACTTGCTCTCAAGGTCGAACGTGATACAGCATTTCAAGAGAGCAAATATCTCATTTAGTATCTCTTGGAATGAACTGGCAAAGCATTGCAAGGTGCTTAGGGGTTAGCTCCCGTACTCTGTACAGGCACAGAGAGGAGCTTGGCATTGAGCCACTGACTAATGCAACATGATCCAATGAAAACCTGAACAGGGTTGTTAGTGAAATTCTTCAGTATACCACAAATGCAGGTGAACGATATGTGCATGGCAGCTTGAGGTCACGTAGGGTACGCATTCAAAGGTGGCGTGTAAGACAAAGTCTACAAGAAATTGACCCTTTGGACGTTCCCTCAGAAGACGCAATGCAATACGTTGACGACTGTACGGTGTTCCTTTCCCCAACAAGTTATGATGAGAAAATTCTAACAGAAAAACAGTCCTGATTCTAAGTCTATAGCGAAATGGATTATCTAAAGCAAAATAACTCATTGTTTTATTTACTCAAACTTGTGCATAACTTTGATCATGTCATAGTTTCCCCATACATAACTTATACTTGTTTCATTTTTCTATAGGCATATAGATGGAAACCACAAACTTGTGAGATAGAGGATGGAGTTCCATGGCTGTGTGGATGGTTTCAGTAGAACCATCATCTACCTTGCTTGTTTAGATAACAACAGGGCATCAAGTGTTTTGTCACTGTTCATGGTTGGTGTTCAAAACTTTGGAGTGACGGGCTAGAAAACACTGGTGTTGCCCGTTTCATGCTTTACAGGCAAGGACTGAACAGGCATAGTGTTATCACTGGCAGGTCAGTGCATAATCAAAGAATTGAGCGATTATGGGCAGAATTTAATTGAGTGGTCTCGTATAATTTGTTAATCTTTTCAATTTTATGGAGGAGCATAGTGTGTTAGATTCACTTAATGAGGTCCATTTATTTTGTCTTCATTATATTTATTTGCCACGTATTCAAAGAGCTGCCACAGAATATCAGAACCAGTGGAATAACCATGGACTTTCAACACAAGGAGGGCAAACCCCTCTTCAGCTGTGGCAACAATGCAGGAATACATAACCCAAATATGATTGGTATTTGTGAAAATGATTTTAGTATTGATGAATGCAGACCACTGCCAGAGCTGGAGACAAACAATAATGTAGTTGTTCCATCAATTAACATTTCCATCAGTGACACCATGATGGTTACACTTCAGCAGACCTTTGATCCATTTGAAGATGATGGCAATAACGGTATAGATTTATTTTGCAACCTTGTTCGTTTTCTTGAGAGACAATCCTAAAATATCAATAAGGCCTCTGGAGAAATTTTATTTACTGTAATTGTGGTTGTGCAGTCACAGCTTTAAATTAAAAAAAAAAATGCTACTATCAACCTTTACATGCATGTTTAAAGGATTTCTGAGTTGTATTATGTGAGTGTGTTTAGATTTTACAACCATGTTTCGTTTTAAAACACCTTGTTAAAAAGAAAAAATAAATTTGTGCAACCACATTTTATTGAGGTTTTTAGTCATCACAATCACACAATCACCAGGTGTATTGCCTCAGAACAAGGTGACTCAAACAGCAGCAGTCACATGTTGTCCGCTGCTCCTCTTTTCTAGGACAACACCTACAATCAGTAGTGGTTTTAGATATGGGCGACACGGGCGGTTGCCCGGGGCGGCATCGTGGTGGGGGCGGCATCACGGGCATCGGCAAAAAATAAATAAAAAATGCTCGTACTCATGCTGCCCCAACATCAGCCAGCGTATATTGGGAATGGTACAGGCACCGATCGGTTTTCTATCGCCTATTTGCTGGGAGTAAGGGCGCCCTCCGTTTGCGAGGTGCACCTGCTGCTTGCGGCGCAGAGAGGAGAGGGCGGGGCGGCGAGGGATTCTCTGACCGGCTGGAGCAGCATCTAATAACCAACTCGCAAAATAAAACAAAATAAAAACAAACCAACAAACACGAAAACAGCAGACATCATGATACAGACTTATAATTTGCACCGATGTTTTTTCGAAATTCTGTACACGAAAAGTGAGCGCGAGAGCCCTCGGTGCGCCTGCTCGCTGCTGAAGTCAAAGTAAACTTTATTGTCATCTCCGCTACATACAGTCCAGTATATAGAGAGACGAGACGACAAGGCTCCAGTTATAGCAGTGCAAGTAAACAAACAATAAATATAAGAAGAGTAAGAAAATAAATATACACTTTAGGACTCGGGGTAAAGGGATCAATAACAATTTAAAATTTACAGTTTGATGATTTAAAGTCTCACACAAGCCATCGAAAGGGGAGGGGGGGGGGGGGCTGCTTCCAAATAGAGCACATTTCATTCATAATTATGTAATTCCAAGCCCATTATGTATTCATGATTTGAATCCTGGGTTGTGTGAAATCTCAGAAAAGCACCTTAGACAAAGTGAATCTGTGAACTAAGGTGTAGGTGTGTTAGATCATGTTGTGGTGATCCTCGGGTTGAGGGATGGGTGTTCATACTGGAGTGCAAAATTAAAACCAATGGAAGATGGACAAGAAAAGTTCAAAGCCATCAGGTCCTCAGTTTAGAAAAAATAGAAAAGAAGAGGAGGAGAAACGAGCAAAAGATGCAGGTAAGCAGATGTGTGATTGGATAATGGCAGCTCATCCTGAAACAATCAGAATCAGAATACTTTATTAATCTCTAAGGAAATTATGTGTGTTACAGTTGCTCCAAGAAGAAATGGTAAAAATAGCAACAGTAACAGACTAAACTCCAAACAATACATTATGTTACAGATTTTAATATTAATTAGTCATTGTCAGTTGTTGATTTGTCCTATTCTCATTGTATGACGAATTATGATGGCCGTTTGGTAGCCGTTTGCATACAATGCATACTCTCTCTCTCTTCATGTGTGTGTGTGTACAACAGTTTTATGTTAATGTACAAACCTTAATAAGTTTGGTCTGTGTGTGTGTGTGTGTGTGTGTGGGGGGGGGGGGGGGGGGGGGGCAGAGGGAGTGTTCACCCAGGGCGCCAAACAGGCTAGGACCGCCACTGCCTACAATTACAATTACATTCATATTCACTGCAATATTTACGTTTATATACAAGTGTATGCTTGTAGGTCTTCTGTAATGTGTTGTCTGTCCAAAGCATTGAGAAAAATAATTAATTAAAAATATATTTAATTAAAAACAATTAAGGATGACCAGAACATGTGTCTCGAGTTACATCTTTGAAAGTGCATTGCATATCACTATCAAGTAAAATTTTGTAAGTAAAACCGCCAGTGATGGTAACAAAAACAGGCAGACAGTTTGTATCTGATGAGCACTGCAGCTTGGAATGTGAGCAAGTATCAGCAAGACCACACACATTTCCCGTGTGAAAAGAAAAACAAAACGTTGTTCTGAAGGAGTGGGACTTTGTGAGTCATAATGACTGAGATTTCTTTCCCAATCTACCCCAATCTAATAATTAGAATGAACAAAAGCAGATGAATAATACTGCAATGGTCAGCATTTAGATAGAAGACTTAGAGGGCAGGAACCTAACTGTCTAATATTGTGACGTTGATGCTGAGTTTCCTAAAGGCACCATTAAAGGTATGTGGATAATGTCTCTCCATCTCTGAGTATTTCTAGCAACTCTGAAGTTAAACCCACATAAACAACATAAAACCATGTAGTTCCTGTTCTTGAAACCTGCTGAGTCTACACTTTATCATTTGCAACCTGGACTATTTTAACTTAACTATGGGTTATGTAATCTGTGCGTTATGGGTAAGGGAGTGTTCAGTTTTATCTGCAAGTTAGCACAGCGTCAGCATTGCAATGGAATGTATTTGACGAGCAGAAGACAAGTCACTCAGCAGTATAGTAAAGAATATATGTGTGTGTGTGTGTGGGGGGGGGGGGGGGGTATTACAGATGGGATAAAGTGGCAGGAGTAAGCGGCAGCAGTGCAAACTGAGTAGTACATGATTTTAGAGTTAGTACAGTATTGCTCAAAGTAAGGGGTTTCATCTGTATTTAAATACTAAAAAAATGAGGCGAGCAGTGCAGAGTGCAGCTTTGCGGAGGCAAAGAAGATAAATTTGAAGTTAAGACTTTAAAACAGTTTTTACCACCAAGCCATTCGGGGGTCCAGGAGAGATCCTCAGTAATATTGACTCCAAGGAATTTGAAGTTACTGACCCTTTCGACCATGATACCGTTGATGGGCTGGTGTTCCCTGACTGTTTGAGTCCGCTATCATTTCTCTTGTGTTGCTGACGTTGAGAGTCAGGTTATTTTGCAGGCACCACTCGTACAGCGCCATCACCTCCTCTCCTTAGGCCGTCTCATCGTTTTCTGCGATGAGGCCTATGATGGTTGTGTCATCTGCAAACTTGATGATGGTGTTGGACTTATGTTTAGCAACACAGTCGTGTGTGAACAGGGAATATAGCACACATCCTTGTGTTTAGGATGAGTGATGAGGAGGTGTGCTTACCAACTCTCATCACCTGGGGCCTGTTTGTGAGGAAGTTCAGAATCCATCTGCAGATGGGCGTTCTCAGCCGAAGGTCGATGAGCTTTGAGGCAAGTTTTGAGGGGATGATGGTGTTAAATGCCAACCTGAACCTGAATTTAACCTGAATTGCACCTGGAATCCAATACCTTTGCCGTAATTTGGACAGCATGTGGTTACGTCCACCATGTCCTGTTTTCTGATGTACATGTTGAAGTACAAGGTCAGAAATATGAAGATCCCGAGCTACAATATGCCTTGCCTTTTCAGGCATAGCTGCTCTACTAATCCTACCTCCCACTCTCAACACACCATTCTCAAATTTAGGATTAAGATTATAGAGCTCGCCACTCTTCTTCACCTTTCACCCCTCTGCAACCTACTGATCTTATCTGAAAATCTCTCCTTTTGACAAAAGCAAAGAACTGCATTCTCTGCCTTGTCAAGTTCTTCTACTGAGATAAATCCTTTAGCAGTGTTACAGAATAGATATATATTCTTAGTGCTTAGTGTGCTGTGTAAGACAGGAAACTGCAGAAGGAGACGCTTTGTGCACAAATTTATTTTGCGACTGTCAGCCGGTGATCAGCTGATCGCCAGCTGATCACGGGGCCGGGTTTAAAAGAGAGACGCCACCCACCTGTTCGCCGCTCAGACATCGTTCTCCTCATGTCAGAAGCTCCAACTCTTTGCCGACGTCAGTGTCCGTCTGATTCAGCAACCGTGAGTGTTTTCCCTCTCGATTCTTTTTCTGTAACGCCAGTCCGAAGCCACGCTTCGTGCACTGATCGTTACTAGATTAACTGCGTGTCTGTTCCAACCCATCACTAGCCTTCCCCGCGTTTGGGTCTAGCCAGCACGCCACACGGGCACGCCGAATTACCGTGCATAGTCCGCCCGATCGTGACAGGATGTCTGAGCCTCGAATAGACCCAGCGGAATTCGAACGGCTGAAAGCCGAAGTGATATATCTTCGCGGTGTGGTAGATCGGATGAGCACAAAAATGGAGTCCCTCACCGAGAATGTCCTCCAGCTTTCCACTTCGGTCACCAAGCTGCAACGTCAGCCAGCGCCGGTGAGCGCGGAGCCCCGGATCGGACTACCAGATAAGTGGAATGGAGTTGATGGCCGGCCTGATGGGTTGCTTGCCACTTTAGACATGCTGTTTGAATGTCAGCCCACTAAATATGCCACCGCCCGTGCAAAAGTGGCAATGCTGACTTCTCTCTTGTCTGGCCAGGCTCAGGAATGGGCCGCGGCCCTCTACAACAATAAATCTGCAGCCTGCAATGATTATGCCCTGTTCGTGGAGGAATTAAAAAAGACATTTGTCCCCCCGAGCAGTGAAGTGGAAGTGGAGTCACAGCTGCTTCATTTACGCCAAGGCAGTCGACCTGTCTGTCACTTTGCTTCCCAATTCCGTACCCTGGCCGCTAAGCTGAAGTGGGGTGACGCCTCTCTACGCTCCATTTTTCTGGAGGGACTGGCTGGTTACATCCGAGACGAGATGACCGGCCGTGAGGCCCCCAAAACTCTGGATGAGGCCGTGGACCTCGCCCTGAAGATCGACCAACGAGTGATGTCGCGGCCTCGCCACACCCCCCGGGCCTTCAAACCCTTCCAGCCTCAGTGGGCCACGTCTTCGCAGTCTCCTCCCCCCTCTGGAGGAGCCGCTGCTAGCTCACGCAGTGCATCCAGCGAGGAGCCCATGCAGCTGGGTGGACTCCCTAAGGGAGAGAGAGAGAGACGCTGGCGAGAGGGCCTCTGCGCCTACTGTGGATCAGCTCGACACCGTCGTCCCCAGTGCCCGCTACGTCCGGGAAACGACGACGCCAGGTAGGCTGCAGGGGAGTCCCACCTGGCCCTTCACAGTTCTCTGGCCCCTCACGTTTTCTGTTACCAGTAACATTCCACCTGAAACACCGCCAGTTCTCCTCTGAAGCCCTCCTGGACACCGGAGCCGCTGAGAACTTCATCGACCAAACACTAGCCTCCCGACTACGCATTCCGTTAACTCCTGTTGATCGATTTCTCCCGGTGACCTCAGTCGACGGGCGACCCCTCCAACCCTACCCGATCCAGTACCAGACCCAGCCGGTTCACATGTCTATTGGGGATCATCAGGAGGAGATCCGGTTTCTTGTAGTCTCGGCCACTACCTCTCCTCTCATCCTTGGATACCCCTGGTTCCGTCAACACGACCCCCACATCTCCTGGTCTTCCTGCCAGGTCCTGGATTGGGGTCCCCAGTGTCCGCGCCGCTGCCTTCTCTCTCGGACCAAAAAGGACCCGGAGTCAGAAGAGGCCTCACCCCCGGAGCCCACTGATCTGGATAAGATCCCTCCGGCTTACCATGACCTGTCTGAGGTCTTCAGTAAGAGGCGGGCCTCTACTCTACCGCCTCATCGCTCCTACGACATGGCCATTGAGCTCCTCCCGGGAGCGGTCCCTCCTCGTGGTCGCCTGTTCTCTCTGTCTCCCGCAGAGAACAAGGCCATGGAGGAGTACGTTGCTGAGGCTCTCCAACAGGGTTTTATTCGCCCTTCTACTTCTCCTGCTGCTGCTGGATTCTTCTTCGTCAAGAAGAAAGATGGCGGGCTCCGCCCCTGTATAGACTATCGGGGCTTGAATAAAGTCACCGTCAAGAACCGCCATCCCCTTCCTCTGCTATCCACCGCACTCGATTCCCTCTCCCAGGCCTGCGTCTTCACCAAACTGGACCTACGCAGCGCCTACAATTTGGTGCGCATCAGGGAAGGGGATGAATGGAAGACGGCCTTCATCACCCCTCACGGGCACTGGGAGTACCTGGTGATGCCCTTCGGCCTCTGCAACAGCCCTGCTGTCTTCCAACATCTAATCAACGACGTCTTGCGGGATATGCTAGGCCGGTGGGTGTTTGCTTATCTGGATGACATCTTGATCTACTCCCGCACTGAAGTGGACCATGTTCGCCATGTGAGGGCCGTGCTGAGCAGGCTGCTCGAGTACCAGCTGTTCTGCAAACTAGAGAAGTGTGCTTTCCATCAGCGGTCCACCTCCTTCCTAGGCTTCACCATCTCCTCTGATGGCCTGACCATGGACCCGCAAAAACTCCAAGCCGTGACCCAGTGGCCTCAGCCCTCCAGCCTTAAGCAGCTACAGAGCTTCCTGGGCTTTGCCAATTTCTATCGGCGTTTTATTCGGAATTTCAGCACCGTTGTCGCCCCACTGACATCCCTCACCAAACCAGCTAACCTGCCTAAGCCCTTCTGCCTCCCCCCAGGTGCAGAATGGGCATTCCGCGACCTCATCCACCGGTTCACCACGGCCTCCGTCCTGCTCCACCCTGATCCTGCCAGAGATTTTGTGATGGAGGTGGATGCCTCCGATGTCGGCGCTGGCGCCGTCCTCTCTCAACATGGTCCGGATGGAAAACTTCACCTATGCTGCTATTTCTCGAGGAAGTTTTCGCCCACGCAGCAACGGTACGGAGTCGGGGACCGAGAACTCCTGGCCATCAAGTGGGCCTTAGAAGAGTGGCGGCATTGGCTCCTGGGGACGAAAGACCCTTTTCTGATCTGGACTGATCACCAGAACCTGATCCATATTCGGTCTGCCAAGCAGCTCAACCCAAGGCAGGCCCGTTGGGCCCTGTTCTTTGAGCCTTACAATTTCCACCTCGCCTACCGCCCTGGTTCCAAGAACGCTAAGGCAGACGCTCTCTCCAGACAGTTCACCCAGGATGGCCTCACGTCAGACCCTGGACCTATCCTACCTTCTCAGTGCTTCGCTGCCCCCCTTCGGTGGCCCCTGGAGGACTCTATCCGGGATGCCCTGACCGCCGAACCGCCTCCGCCTGACACCCCTGCTGGGAGGCTCTATGTACCTTCCCGGTGCCGTCAGGAGGCCTTGCTCTGGGCTCACTCCTCCCCGCTCTCTGGTCACCCGGGGCCGGACAGGACCCTGCAACTCCTCCGTCGTGCCTTCTGGTGGTCCTCCATGGCCCGGGACGTCCGTGAATTTGTTTCCGCCTGTGACACCTGTGCTCGGGCCAAGTCCTCCACTCAGCCTCCCACTGGCGACCTTCACCCTCTCCCTGTGCCGAGACGTCCCTGGTCCCATGTCGGCCTTGACTTTGTTACCGGCCTCCCATCCGTGGGCGGTCTTGACACCATCCTCACCTTTGTAGACCGGTTTTCGAAGGCAGTGCACCTGGTCGCCCTGGCTGGCCTCCCTTCTGCCAAACGGACGGCCGAGCTCTTCTTGGACCATGTCGTCCGGCTTCACGGGTTCCCCAAGGACATTGTCGCCGACCGGGGGCCCCAGTTCACCGCCAGGTTCTGGAAAGCCTTTTGCCGCCTGATTGAAGCCTCTCCCAGCCTCTCGTCCGGCTATCACCCGCAGACCAATGGGCAGGTTGAACGGACCAACCAACAGCTGGGGCGCTTCTTGAGGTGCTTCGTCTCTGCCCAACCGTCGCTTTGGCCTCGTTACCTGCTGTGGGCCGAGCTGTTACATAACCTTCACGTCTCTTCTGCCACCGGTCTCTCGCCCTTTGAAACCTGTTATGGTTTCCATCCTCCTATCTTCGGCCATCAGGAGGTGGAGGTCGACGTTCCTGCTGCTGAACAGATGGTCCGCCGCTGTCGTCAGGCCTGGATCAAGGCGCGGGCGGCCATTTCCCGAGCCAATGCTCTGTACGCCAGGCAGCATCGTCGCCGCCATCGCCCGGGTCATCCTTTTCAGCCTGGGGATCGCGTCTGGCTCTCCACGAGGCACCTGAGGCTCCACACCGAGTCCAGGAAGCTCACTCCCAGATTCGTTGGTCCATACAAGATCACTGCCCGGCTCAACCCCGTGACTTACCGTCTCCGGCTTCCGCCCGCCATGAAGGTCCATCCGGTTTTCCACGTCTCGCAGCTTAAGCGGCGCGTTACTTCCTCGCTGGCGCCCCCCTCCCCGGCCCCGCCCCCGCCCAGGTTCGTCGATGGGGGTCCTGTCTACGCTGTCCGGCGGATCTTGGATTCCCGTCCCCGGGGTCGGGGGGTCCAGTATCTGGTGGACTGGGCTGGCTACGGTCCTGAGGAGCGCTCCTGGGTGCCGTCCCGCTTCGTCTTGGATCCCTCCCTCATCTCGGATTTCCGTCGCCGCCGTCCTGGACCGTCGGGTGCCGGTCGTCGGGGGGGGGGGGGGGGGGGGGGTCCTGTCAGCCGGTGATCAGCTGATCGCCAGCTGATCACGGGGCCGGGTTTAAAAGAGAGACACCACCCACCTGTTCGCCGCTCAGACATCGTTCTCCTCATGTCAGAAGCTCCAACTCTTTGCCGACGTCAGTGTCCGTCTGATTCAGCAACCGTGAGTGTTTTCCCTCTCGATTCTTTTTCTGTAACGCCAGTCCGAAGCTACGCTTCGTGCACTGATCGTTACTAGATTAACTGCGTGTCTGTTCCAACCCATCGCTAGCCTTCCCCGCGTTTGGGTCTAGCCAGCACGCCACACGGGCACGCCGAATTACCGTGCGTAGTCCGCCCGATCGTGACAGGGACCCAGAAAGAGTAATAAGAGTAATATCAAAACTAAGTAGCTGCCGCCATTGTTGGAAACTGGAATTGGCTGGGCCGCACTATGAATTCTGGGATATGGTTTTTAATTTTTGTTGTCCAGGAGCAAAATCGGGAGAAATTCGGGAGAATGGTGGCTCTGGGAGATTTTCGGGAGGGTTGGCATGTACGCCTCTCCCTCCTGCTCTGTTCGTTAGCAACCCATGTTGGTAACTGGCCCTCATGCTTCAAGTTCTCCTTACTAAAGAAACTTTCTTGTTGCTCATAGGGGTCGTATGATTGTTGGGGTGTTTTTTATTTCTTTATCTTACAATATAAAATGCCTTGAGGCAACTGTTGTTGTTATTTGGCGCTATAGCACTATAGTATTAATCTTCCACCTCTAGCTTTGCCTCTTTTTGTTCGTGCTACTATTTCCAAACTATAGGCTACATTATAGCCGGGGCAGATGTGTGGTGGCCTCTCCCTTCTCCGTCCCACGGTCTGCCCCCTGTGATGCGGGGTCCTCCCTGTGGACCCTGCACCTGGGACAATGAGCGTGGGACCTCCTGTACCACTAGGTTTATGCCCCAGCGGGCTGATGTCCCTCCTGTCCCTCGGCTCATGCAGTGCTATGGGCTCCTCTTCCTAATGTCTGGTTAGGTAGGAGTGGTATGTGCTTTCAGGCCTTTGTTGGGTCTCTACAGAAACTCTGAACAATGATGAAGACCTTCCTGCATGTTTCTTGCTCAACACAATAACACTCTGATATCCACTGTGGCTGAATCTTTACTGTTGGGGTTTCTGAGCTCATACAGGTTCTCATTGTCCCTCTGTGCTCTGATATTTCAACTCTGGGGATTCGAGTGAGACTGATGCAAGTTAAAGCTTTCTGTTTTATCTACAGGAGAAGGACACCTGTCAATACATGCCTGAAGTACATAAAAAGGGGGTTAGGGTCATGAATAAACAATGGGATCTATGGCCAAACTACTGTATTTGAATGCATTAGTTGCAGTTTGAATAGCTGTACCTAAAGCCAACGCACCTTGGTTGCACTGATTGAATTTATAGGATTATAAAACTTTATTAAATGTCTTGTTAGACAAAAAGCTTGAAATGCATGACAGTCCAAATGATCCTGAAGTGAGTGCTGTTGAAAACACCTCATGGCATCATGTTGTGTTTGATTGTTAGGGAATTGGACTTTTATTATCCTCAAAAAATATTATTTGGATTATTGTAATTCGCTGTTTATGTGTCTAAGCAAAGGTTCTCTGGATCGTCGGCAGGTTGTGCAAAACGCTGCAGTGAGGCTTTTGACAAAATCCTCCAAGTACTCACATGTGACACCAACACCGTTATTATCTCAGTTACACTGGCTTCCTGTTAAATTTAGAGTCGATTTTAAGATCCTGGTCTTGACCTACAGAGCTGTGCACGGACTGGCACCAGCCTACATCTCTGATCTGCTACAGCCTGATGTCCCCAGCAGGTCTTTGAGGTCATCTGATCAGGGCTTACTTGCTATAAAAAATACTAAGAGGAGGACTAAGGGTGACAGAGCTTTTGCCACTGTGGCCCCAAGACTGTGGAACTCTCTCCCCCAAGCATTAAGAACTGTGGACTCAGTAGCTCCTTTTAAAAAACAACTCAAAACTCACCTTTTTAAAACTGCTTTTGGTTAATTTTTTGCCTGTTTTATTTTCTCTTTTTAAATCGTTTTATGACTTGTAATCTTATGTGCAGCACTTTGTGATTCTGTCTTGAAAGGTGCTATATAAATAAAAATTTATTTATTTAAAATACATGCATTCATGATTTACTGAGACTGCAGCAAATGAAAGAGGAATGAACAACTAAACTCATCATGTTTTCGATTGTTGTCCTTTTCTTTTATATAAGACCTTTTCCATTTTAACTTGACTTGTCAAGCTGCAAGTAAAAGAAATTAAAAATGATACGAGGCCTAAAGAGCAATGGAAAGTTAGAGAGAGGAGGAAACTCACAGTGTTATGACAGTTGAATATTATCAGTACACAGAATACTCATAATCACTGGTATCACCTCTATCCTCTGTGAAAAGCACTAAACTTTAATTACTACTTTAATTTTTCCTCTCTTAAATTTAACTTTATGGTACGGAGCCCCGCAGGGGACATGGGAGGAAAAAAAAATTAAGACGGACTTTTGCGAGATCTCGCAAAACTAACTCGGGATCTCGCAAAACTTTTAGCTGCATTCTTCCCATTAGCTCAAAGCTAACGGTAGGTCGAGACCTCCCGTTAGCTTCGAGCTAACGGGAGGTCGAGACCTACTACAGCCGGGAGGAACACCGCTTTCCCGGCACATCGTGCCTCGACCTCCCGGTCGGCATCGAGCCAGCGTCCGAAGAATGCGGCTAAAACGTTTGCGAGATCTCGCAAAACTTTTGCGAGATCCCGAGTTTGTTTTGTGAGATCTCGCAAAAGTCCGTCTTAATTTTTTTTCTCCCATGTCCCCTGCGGGGCTCCGTATTATGGTATAAAAGACATGGATTGATTGCAAAACCAACAATGTAATAGGTCAACCAGGCCTATTGCATTGCTAAGCAGAGGAGTAACGAACACAACAAACAGGTAACCGGAGACTGCGATAGCTGGTGTTAACCATTCCTCGCCGTCAGTCCCCTGACCGTGGTCGGGAGACGCAAGGGGAGATGCTTCCTCGAGGGCCGAAGTTTTCCTCCTTCGGGGTTAACTCCCTTCACTTTTGTGGAGTAGTGCGGCAGACAGAAATCAGCCGAGGCACCGGAGAGTACTGAAGAGATGAGGCTTTAATAACAGTACTGCACACTTTGAAAACATACTGCATAGGCTGTAGCCCTGCTCCTGGTCGCCCTCTCTACCCATGACTAGTGATGTGCGGATTGATCCTGAAATATCGATTCCTCCGATACCAGTCATTTATGTTCTAGAATAGATTCTCACGTTAAAATATCGATATTTTAGTAATTTAGGGTAAATTTGTAGTTTATCATTAACAGGAACACAGTGGAAAGAAACTATAACATTCGGATTGTCTACATTCGAAGGATCTACTTCCTCTTCCGCCTTTCATAGTCATGAACTCTGCATTATTAAGTGATAAGAACAAGTAATCTGATGTCCTGTAATCATTATAACGCTATAATTTGAGATACAACAAATAAAATAAGTTTTTGTACAAAGTATCGGTATCGGATCAGTATCGTCGATACCACCCTGAATATTACTTGGTATCGGATCGGAAAGGAAATCAGTGGTATCGCACATCACTACCCACGACACACTCACTCTCTCTTTTTCCTCTTTCGCTCTCCGCGTTTCCTTCACGCGCATGCTCACACACACATCACATACACTCCTTACTGCACACACAAGACGGCAATCCCGCAGCACTGGTATGAAAAACAGGAAACAGATTTTGTGCCTATAGTCAGTGACACACATAATCACACATTTTGTCACCTTACAACTCAGCTTGGTCTGTACCCGCTCGCTGTTTGAGCGCTTTGGACTTTTCGTTTTTATTTTTTTAATTAAAAAACAAAAACAGGCCATCTCCTCACAGTGTTAAGTGAAATAGAAGAAGAGTGACTTTCGTTGACACGAAACTTTTAATTATTCTGAAGTGAGTGCAGTTAAAACTCATGATGTCACGTTGCGTTTGCATCCTGCCACATGTAGGAGCAGCGCTCCTGGTTCTTATGTGAGCGTGGGAGCAGAGGGCTCATTTCACTTGGACTGGAGGACTTGCTCGTTTCATGGCTGCTATAGGACTGAGATATTAAGCTGAATTTCAAAGAGACTGTGATACCTGGTGTGATTTTACAGGACAGAAGCTGAAGCCCCAGCAGGCACCTAACTGTTCAAGATGTGGGGAAACGTCCTGCAAGCTGCATTTAGTCCTGGAAAAATCGGTACCTTCGGGACAGTCATCGGGGTGACCGTTGCCACTCTTCTTCTGCAGACCGCGACGTGCGCTTGCAGCACTTTTGAATGTAATGAAGTCGTCGTCGTGCCTGTTTTTTTAATATTTTTCCTGGTGCTCCTGATAGACCAGACATGTCGGAGCACCGCGAAACATCCATCCACGTTTTTATGCTTTGTACTCAAGCGCGTTATCAGAGCGTTTCTAATCAGTCTGCTGTGGATTGTAGCGTTGTTGATTATCACGGACTGGTATGGTTGCTGTAACACTGATGAAAACACGAGTAAGCTGTTCTGCAAATCTGAGAACCTCACAACTGAACAAGAAGCTCGAAAAGCTGAAGTGAAAATCAAGTCAAGGGTGAGGACTTTCTTGCTCTATGCTTATTCTGCTTTTTTAATGAAATTATGGCAAACACACATTAATGCTGTTATGTACTGGGTCCAAAATTATTTATTATTTATATAAATGATATTTGTAAGGCATCTGATATATTAAAATTAGTATTATTTGCAGATGACACAAATATTTTTTGTTCTGGGGGGAATCTAAAGGAGCTGCTGGATACAATTACATCAGAAATGTGCAAAATTAAAAAATGGTTTAACAGGAACAAACTATCGCTAAATCTAAGTAAAACTAAAATAATCTTATTTGGGAATTCCCTTAGAAATGCACACGTGCAGATTCATATAGATGGTGTGGAAATTGAAAGAGTACTTGAACATAAGTTTCTTGGTGTGATTATAGATGATAAATTAAACTGGAAGTCTCATATAAATCATATACATAACAAAATTTCAAGAAGTGTCTCAATCTTGAGTAAAGTAAAACAAATTCTGGACCACAAATCACTCCACATTCTCTATTGTTCCCTGATTGCACCGTATTTGAATTACTGTGCAGAGGTGTGGGGCAATACTTACAAATGTTCGCTATCATCAATCTTTATATTACAAAAAAGGGCCATAAGGATAATCCATAAAACCGGTTACAGAGATCATACAAATCCACTATTCTTAAAATCAAAAATTCTCAAATTCACAGATCTGGTTCATTTTCTCACTGCACAAATTATATATAAAGCAATAAATAACCTGCTTCCTGACGATATTCTAAAAATGTTTTCTAAAAGGGAACTGGGATACAATTTGAGGGGGGAATTAAATTTAAAACATCCTCGTATCCGTACAACATTAAAAAGTTTTTGCATCTCTGTGTGTGGAGTGAAGCTGTGGAACAGACTAAGTAAAGATATGAAGCAAAGTCCGAGCATGGCACAGTTTAAAAAGCGGTTTAAGGAGATGGTTTTTACAGGGTACAGGGAGGAGGTAGAGATTTGATAGGGTGTTCTTGTCTAATATTTTCATGTGTGTGCGGGTGCACGTGTATGTTGGTATGGGTATATATATACTTGTAGGTTGTGTATCCTTTGAGGTGTTAATGGAGTTATTGAAAATGTGTATATGTGCGTATGTGTATATACGTATGTATGATAGATAGAAACATATATGTATATATAAAAAATAAAATAATAAAATAAAATAAATAAATAAAAAAAAAGAATAATAATTAAAAAAATAAAAATAAATAAATACACATGACATATAATGTGATTGCAAGGAGGTATTTCGGTAGTCTATAAATTACTGGATAGTGGAAAAGGGGTGGGATTAAATAAGCTCATGCTTCTTCCTGCTCCTTTTTGAACATAAAAGAAATTTGTAGTTGTGGTTGCTCGTTTTCTTTTTGTTTTGCTTTGTTTATTTGTCTCTTTTAATTCTATGTTGTTGTACTTTTTAACATGTTCAAAATAAAGATTCAATCAATCAATCAATGTTTTGTTTGTTTGTTGCTTCTTTTTCAGCTTGCTGCTTACTCTCTGCTCCTCAGCATGACTCTTGCAGCTTTCTTCATGACTTGGAGTGGGTGGAGAAAATGGTTTATAAAAAAATTCAGTTGGTGCAACAAGAAAACTTTTTACTACAAACTGATTTTGGAAGAAGAGAAAAAAGTTCTGGAGGAGCTTTTGAGGAAAGAAGCAAATGAAACTCTGACTAAAGAAATCACGAGCAACATAAAAAGGAAAGACTGGGACGGCTGTTTTAACGTCGCTCAACAAATGATCAATAAAGCAAAACATCAAAAACCAGAAGCGACCAACCAGCAGATCAACTGGATCAGTGAGGGGAGCTCCAGCAGAGGGGGGCAGCATCATCAAGCAGCAGCACATCAGCAGGTAAAGTGATGTGTTATTTACATACAGATGTTACAGCTGCCAGACTTTGCCAGTCTAAAATGGCGGAATTGTTTTTTTCTTGCGTTCGGATCTGCACAGGCACCCAGGTCACCATCATTTGACTGCAGCTCACTATTAATAACTTTAACATATGATGTTGTAGTTTAGTTAAAAGTTAACTATAAACCCTAAAATACACGTGTGTGCAGAAACAAGATAAATGTCTTAAGCTGTTCCTTATTTGAACAGATGGATCTACACATATCATTTGACAGAGCTTTTTTACTAATTCGTAAAACTCTTTTGCAGGATCAAAACTATGAACTTGATGAAGTTGCACAAGGTAAACACACCAACACTCCTTAATTCACCGCGCAGCTCTCATAAGATCAACTAAAGTCACTTTCACTGCAATATACTAAAACCCTTCACTGATTTGATGATGATGATCTTCCCAGTGACCACTAGAGGTCTCTGCTGTTCCTGTTTTCACTGAAACTCTCACATTAAGGGTTGAGGGCTTGCTTTGACCCAGCTCCATGCAACACTGCATCTACAAAGCAAGCAGAGGGTTGAAATATCTTATATCTCATAGCTCATAATGAGGTTTTTAATATTGTGCTGGTGAGGTTGGAGTTCATTTTAATCACTTTAGAGATTGGCCACAATGTGTTACTGTATAAAATATCCATGCATGTTATTTGACTCCTACCCTCCTGCTGCACCAGAACTGCCAGAATAACAGTTTTATTTCCTCAATAATAAAGTTACTATCAAAGCTCAGAGTGTAGCAAATTAAGCAAGTTACTTTTCAGAACCTCCCAGTTCTCTTATTTCCCCTTTTTCCTATCCAAAGAACGTTGAATGTAAAAACCTACAGCTGCAATCGGGAGAGATACCAATAAACGACAATAAAGATCTATTTTATCTTATAATAATGATGGATTGCATTTACAATTCCACTATTCATTCACACACTGGTGAAGGCAAGCTACAGTTGTAGCCACAGCTGCCCTGGGGCAGAAGCGACCGAAGCGAGGCTGCCATATCAGAATCAGAATCAGAATCATGTTTATTGGCCAAGTATATGTGCAGACACATACAAGATCTAAACTTATATACATAAAATACAGAAATGAGATGAGGTGGAATGAATACTACAGAATGTACATAAGGTGCAGTTGCAGTCTGGCAGTGGGAGCAGTGTGACAGGTCAACTGTTTACGGGGGAGATGGCGAGGGGAAAGAAACTGTTCCTATGTCAGGTGGTCCTGGTCTGCAGGCTTCTGTACCGTCTGCCAGAGGGCAGCAGATCAAAAAGTCTGTGTCCAGAGTGTGAGGGGTCTGTGATGATTTTCCCTGCCCGTTTCCTGGTTCTTGAGAGGTACAGATCCTGGATGGAGGGCAGGGGGGCGCTGATGATCCTTTCTGCTGCCTGTACAGTCCGCTGCAGTCTGCTCCTGTCCTGTTTAGTGGCTGCTCCATACCAGACTGTGATGGAGGAGCACAGGACAGACTCAATGACCGCAGTGTAGAACTGGATCAGCAGCTCCTGTGGGAGACTGTACTTCCCCAGATGTCTCAGGAAGTACATCCTCTGCTGGGTCTTTGTGAGGATGGAGTTGATGTTGGTCTCCCACTTCAGGTCCTGGGAGATGGTTGTACCCAGGAACTTGAAGATCTTCACAGTCGACACAGGGCTGTCTGATATGGTGAGGGGGAGCAGAGTTGAGGGATGTCTCCTGAAGTCCACTGTCATCTCTACAGTTTTAAGAGTGTTCAGCTCCAGATTGTGCTGACTGCACCAGAGTACCAGTACCTTCCTGCCGGTATGCAGACTCATCACCATCCTGTGTATGTATCACGCCATCTCCTCTGGCCATCACCAGTAGGCAGTAGGTGAAGTGTCTTGCCCAAGGACACAACGACGAGACTGCCTGAGCCGGGGCTCGAACCGGCAACCTTCCGATTACAAGATGAACTGCCAACTAGGGATGCACCGATACCGATACTGGTATCGGGGCCGATACTGTAAAATGTGTGTGTACTCATACTCGTAAAAGTTAACCGATACCATGAACCGATACTAACTTATTTCATTAATCAGAGGGTGGCTTGTAGTTCTCTAGATTGGCCACTAGGGGGACATCCCGCGCTAAACAGGCACAGGGTTAGACGAGTCAGACTGGCAGCTCCAGATAAAAAAGAGAAACTGGAGGCTGCTGTAGCTAGGCTAAACAAAATGTCAGCAGTGTGGAACAGCCAACTTTAACTCAGGTTTTGGAAAAGCGAAGAAAAATGTCAAGAGAAAATCCACGGGCAATTTAAACGTTTATTTTATTCTCAAACCTAATTTGTATTTATTTTATTCCAAACAGAAGTGTTTATTTATTATTCTGAAAGCTCGAGACAGTGCCAATAGTTCAGTGATATTTTGTTAAATTACAATGTGGAGACTCTGCAATAATTTAACAGAAGTGCTTATTTTTCACTTGAAATTTTTTTGTGGTCATTTTTATTAAGATTTTATTTTTTATCGGCAGAGAATAAAATAAAACCTGTCTTCCAATTCATTGCATGTGTGTGTGTGTGTGTGTGTGTGTGTGGTAGAAGTATCGTTTTTTGTACTCTGTATCGGCAAGTACTCAGATCCAAGTATCGGTATCGTATTGGTTTGAAAAAATTGGTATCGTTGCATCCCTACTGCCAACTCTTGGGCCACGATCGCCCCTGTGGTCTCCATCCTTTTAACTCTGTGACTCTGTGGACAGGTAATTTCCTTAGGGATTAATAAAGTATAGTGATTCTGATTCAGCTAAACCTGAAATACTTAGTACAGTTGAAGTCTGGACCATCAACAGTAACTCAGTAAAACATCTCTATAGCAGAGATGTTGTAAGACGACCATCATATATGAGTGAGGCAGAAATGAAATCAAATTATAAATATTTAAAATGGGGAAGCATTTTATTCCAGTAATGACAGAAATAATGAATTGCTCTACAAAAAATGAGGTGTTACAGCCCGTTGGTAGGTTTAGTTCTTTTTTACATGTTGCCATGGTGAATCATGTTATCAGAGCTCCTCTCATGAATCTTTTCCTCTTCTAGTCGTCCATGTACTTAACTCAGCATGCTTCCTGTAACAGGGTTCAGAAGTACACAGTTCAAAATACAATTTTAGAAGATCACAAAACACCACTGTCCTGCAGACAGCTCAGTAAATGACTCCTCGGGCTCAAGTTAAACAGTCAAACCATCTCCAGTATATCTTTGTTTTATGTTCATTTCTTGGATTTTCATTTTTCAATTCTTGTTTATTTTCATTCAGTTAAACACTTCATTTTAGTTTTCACTACAGTTTTAAATGTCATCATTTTGCTCTGTACAGACACAATTCTTTGGTTTCTGACAAAAACATTTTCCACCCTGTAGAAAACAAAGACACCGTGCCGTTATTTAACGAATCCGCCTGAAAGAACACAGGTGACACAGTGATGCAGCTCCAGAAACATCGCAAGCGACCACAGACAAGTTATACACCTCGACAGAGTGGGCGCTCCTCATCATCACAGCTGAGAGGGGAGAAAAAGTCTTAATGTTCAACCTAATGTGTGTGTATGTGTGTGTGTGTGTGTGTGTGTGTGTGTTAGTGGCTAGATCCACTGGTCTCAATGAATGCCTGATTTTAAATCGATTTAATAAAAAAGTTGTATGAAATAAACGGTGAATAACAGGGTTTTAAAAAGGATGCATTCCTCAGTATTTGAATTAAAAAGGGATTATGTTACAATGAATGTTCATGTGAAAATGTGCTAAAGACAAATCTAATAGAAATAGAATTAAATGAACTGAGGCTACGTCCACACGTACACGGGTATTTTTGAAAACAGAGATTTTCCGTTTTCGTTTTAAAAAATAATCCCGTCCACACGTAAATGCAGAAATGAAGGAAAACGCTGCTAGGAACATGCCAAAGCAACAGGTGGCGCTATATTCCTAACTGTGTAGAAATGTTGGCCAATCAGAAGTCTAGAAGCCTCGGTGGGAAAAAGTAAACAAAGCTGGGGCATAGAAGCAGAACGAGTCGTATGTGTGGAGGGACAGTAACTGTGTGTGTATATGTAAGCATTTAAACACTGCAGAGACAATTAACAGTAACAGTATTGTAGAAATTCATTTCACCGAAACAATAACGTGGCGCACAGTGTGACGTCAAAAAATGCGCACACCTTTGACGCTGCGTTTTCTCCGTTTTTCTCATCCACACGTAAATGCAAAAACGGAGTTTTCAAAAATATCCACCCTGGCCGGAGTTTTTAGAAATCTCCGTTTTCAGTGACCGAAAACGCCGTTTACGTGTGGACGAAAGGTGCAAACGCATAGAAAAATCTGCGTTTTCAAAAATACCCGGGTACGTGTCGACGTAGCCTCAGTGAAACACGAAGTGATGACCGAATATTTATATGTGATGTGAATTCTGTTATGAATGACAAAGGAAAAATGATGACCTGGTTTTAAAGTTTAAACTTGGTGTTAAATCTTCTACGTCAGCTGGACAGAGATACGATGATACAGTGTGGCTGGAATGATGGAGCTAATGAATGATTCGATGTTTGTAATGTGACTGGACGTCCCAAAGGGTGAAGCTGGATTCCATCTCTGCAGATGTGACATTCAGTGGCAGAGGGGGACGGTCAGCATTAGCATTAGCTCAGAGTAGGTTAATCAGATAAGTGTAATTCAGATGTTTTCATTCATGTTTTATGATTTTTACTATTTGATTTTGCTTTTGTTTTGCTCTCACTAAATTGCTTTAATAAAGTTTCCTGCAGCTAAAGCCCATAACTGTGGATATTCACTTTTAAAATCTCTGTGAAACAGTAAAGGTAAAACTCTATCAGTGCAAATTGCTCCAATGCTTTATATTACAACATCTGATCACCTTCCCTCAGACTTGCTGTTCAGGCCTCTAAAGTCCCATGACTGATTGGGACAGTATAGGATTTGACCTGCAAGGCTACTCAGGTGTGGTCATCCTATCATCTTAACACGGGGGACACATGGACGATTTCTAGGTAGTTAGTGCTGGGCGAGTCGCCTCACCCCCATTGGCTCCAGCTGACCTCTGCATTATCAGCTGGCTAAGATTCATAGGATGAGAGATTAGGAGTTTTAATCACTGAAATATTTGCAAGTTAGCTGAGTGATTCAATCTGTCTTTATAATCTTTGTCAGACTGTGTTTGATCAATCTAAAGAAATGTTTCTTACATGCTTCACGCACCTCTACAACTACGTTTGGTTGACTCTGTGGAATCCTTTAAAAGTTAAAAACTTTACTGTTTAAACAAGCTTTCTGTTGACCAATGCTTTTTACATTTTTATATTTTTCATTTACATTTAAACTCTATATTGTGTATATTGTGTATTTTACTATTTATCGTACTGTTTATTTTAATCTCTGTGTGCAGCGCTTTGTGACTACCTGTCTATGAAAAGCACTTAATAAATAAACTTTACTTACTTTATATTCTCTGGAGCCTATTGACCAATCAGCTTTCACATGAACATGCTTAATGACATATAAATAAAGATAAATAGATTAAAATAACAGACTATGTATAATATGCTAAACTGCTGAACAAAATTCCCAACGTTCCCATTCATGGATCATTATTTTGTATTACAGTGAGTGAAAAGAAACAACACACCCAGCCTGAAAACAACCAATGACAAAAGTAAAGAAAGTCATTTATTAATATCAGTTCTTTGTTCCTTCCCTCAAATACAGCCCACATGTGTGGACCCCTACAAGTGGCAGGAAACAACTTACACTTACACTTAGAGACTTACAGCATCGTGCAGTTTCTTGCACAGCGAAACTGGGAAACCAGAGTGACACACCTGCTGCTGTCAGACCTGCAGGTATCAGTGATCTTCTCCTTTATAGTGGACAGAAATCTTTGGAGTGGCACAAATAATTTGTGGCATCTTATTGAAGAACAGCTGATTGTTCTGTAAATAGTTTGAAATAGTGATGTGCGGATTGATCCTGAAATATCGATTCCTCCGATACCAGTCATTCATGTTCTAGAATCGATTCTCACATTAAAATATCGATATTTTAGTAATTTAGGGTAAATTTGTAGTTTATCATTAACAGGAACACAGTGGAAAGAAACTATAACATTCGGATTGTCTACATTCGAAGGATCTACTTCCTCTTCCGCCTTTCATAGTCATGAACTCTGCATTATTAAGTGATAAGAACAAGTAATCTGATGTCCTGTAATCATTAACGCTATAATTTGAGATACAACAAATAAAATAAGTTTTTGTACAAAGTATCGGTATCGGATCAGTATCGTCGATACCACCCTGAATATTACTTGGTATCGGATCGGAAAGGAAATCAGTGGTATCGCACATCACTTCCCACGACACACTCACTCTCTCTTTTTCCTCTTTCGCTCTCCGCGTTTCCTTCACGCGCATGCTCACACACACATCACATACACTCCTTACTGCACACACAAGATGGCAATCCCGCAGCACTGGTATGAAAAACAGGAAACAGATTTTGTGCCTATAGTCAGTGACACACATAATCACACATTTTGTCACCTTACAACTCAGCTTGGTCTGTACCCGCTCGCTGTTTGAGCGCTTTGGACTTTTCGTTTTTATTTTTTTAATTAAAAACAAAAACAGGCCATCTCCTCACAGTGTTAAGTGAAATAGAAGAAGAGTGACTTTCGTTGACACGAAACTTTTAATTATTCTGAAGTGAGTGCAGTTAAAACTCATGACGTCACGTTGCGTTTGCATCCTGCCACATGTAGGAGCAGCGCTCCTGGTTCTTATGTGAGCGTGGGAGCAGAGGGCTCATTTCACTTGGACTGGAGGACTTGCTCGTTTCATGGCTGCTATAGGACTGAGATATTAAGCTGAATTTCAAAGAGACTGTGATACCTGGTGTGATTTTACAGGACAGAAGCTGAAGCCCCAGCAGGCACCTAACTGTTCAAGATGTGGGGAAACCTCCTGCAAGTTGCATTTAATCCTGGAAAAACCAATACCCTCTGGACAGTCATCGGGGTGACCGTTGCCACTCTTCTTCTGCAGACCGCGACGTGCGCTTGCAGCACTTTTGAATGTAATGAAGTCGTCGTCGTGCCTGTTTTTTTAATATTTTTCCTGGTGCTCCTGATAGACCAGACATGTCGGAGCACCGCGAAACATCCATCCACGTTTTTATGCATTGTACTCAAGCGCGTTATCAGAGCGTTTCTAATCAGTCTGCTGTGGATTGTAGCGTTGTTGATTATCACGGACTGGTATGGTTGCTGTAAAACTGATGAAAACACGAGTAAGCTGTTCTGCAAATCTGGGAACCTCACAACTGAACAAGAAGCTCAAAAAACTGAAGTGCAAATCAAGTCAAGGGTGAGGACTTTCTTGCTCTATGCTTATTCTGCTTTTTTAATGAAATTATGGCAAACACACATTAATGCTGTTATGTTTTGTTTGTTTGTTGCTTCTTCTTCAGCTTGCTGGTTACTCTCTGCTCCTCAGCATGACTGTTGCAGCTTTCTTCATGACTTGGAGTGGGTGGAGGAATTGGTTTATAAAAAAATACAGTTGGTGCAACAAGAAAACTTTTTACTACAAACTGATTTTGGAAGAAGAGAAAAAAGTTCTGGAGGAGCTTTTGAGGAAAGAAGCAAATGAAACTCTGACTAAAGAAATCACGAGCAACATAAAAAGGAAAGACTGGGACGGCTGTTTTAACGTCGCTCAACAAATGATCAATAAAGCAAAACATCAAAAACCAGAAGCGACCAACCAGCAGATCAACTGGATCAGTGAGGGGAGCTCCAGCAGAGGGGGACAGCATCATCAAGCAGCAGCACATCAGCAGGTAAAGTGATGTGTTATTTACATACAGATGTTACAGCTGCCAGACTTTGCGAGTCTAAAATGGCGGAATTGTTTTTTCTTGCGTTCGGATCTGCACAGGCACCCAGGTCACCATCATATGACTGCAGCTCACTATTAATAACTTTAACATATGATGTTGTAGTTTAGTTAAAAGTTAACTATAAACCCTAAAATACACGTGTGTGCAGAAACAAGATAAATGTCTTAAGCTGTTCCTTATTTGAACAGATGGATCTACACATATCATTTGACAGAGCTTTTTTACTAATTCGTAAAACTCTTTTGCAGGCTCAAAACTATGAACTTGATGAAGTTGCACAAGGTAAACACACCAACACTCCTTAATTAACGGCGCAGCTCTCATAAGATCAACTAAAGTCACTTTCACTGCAATATACTAAAGACTAGGGATGCAACGATACCAATTTTTTCAAACCGATACGATACAGATACTTAGATCTGAGTACTTGCCGATACAGAGTACAAAAAACGATACTTCTACCACACACACACACACAAATGCAATGAATTGGAAGACAGGTTTTATTATATTCCCTGCCGATAAAAAAATAAAATCTTAATAAAAATTACCACAAAAAAATTTTTCAAGTGAAAAATAAGCACTTCTGTTAAATTATTGCAGAGTCTCCACATTGTAATTTAACAAAATATCACTGAACTATTGGCACTGTCTCGAGCTTTCAGAATAATAAATAAACACTTCTGTTTGGAATAAAATAAATACAAATTAGGTTTGCGAATAAATTAAACTTTTAAATTATTGCAGAGTGTCCATATTGTAAACAAACAAACAAAAGAATTATTATAAAATAAATAATAAATAAAATAATAATTGGCCCCCTAGTGGCCAATCTAAAAAACTACAACAGAAATGACAAGCCACCCTCTGATTAATGAAATAAGTTGGTATCGGTTAACTTTTACGAGTATGAGTACACACACATTTTACAGTATCGGACCTGATACCCGATACCAGTATTGGTATCGGTGCATCCCTACTAAAAACCTTCACTGATTTGATGATGATGATCTTCCCAGTGACCACTAGAGGTCTCTGCTGTTCCTGTTTTCACTGAAACTCTCACATTAAGGGTTCAGGGCTTGCTTTGACCCAGCTCCATGCAACACTTCTTATGCATCTACAAAGCGAGCAGAGGGTTGAAATATCTTATATCTCATAGCTCATAATGAGGTTTTTAATACTGGTGATGGTTGGAGTTCATTTTAATCACTTTAGAGATTGGCCACAATGTGTTACTGTATAAAATATCCATGCATGTTATTTGACTCCTACCCTCCTGCTGCACCAGAACTGCCAGAATAACAGTTTTATTTCCTCAATAATAAAGTTACTATCAAAGCTCAGAGTGTAGCAAATTAAGCAAGTTACTTTTCAGAACCTCCCAGTCCTCTTATTTCCCCTTTTTCCTATCCAAAGAATGTTGAATGTAAAAACCTACAGCTGCAATCGGGAGAGATACCAATAAACAACAATAAAGATTATCTTATCTTATAATAATGATGGATTGCATTTACAATTCCACTATTCATTTACACACTGGTGAAAGCAAGCTACAGTTGTAGCCACAGCTGCCCTGGGGCAGAAGCGACAGAAGCAAGGCTGCCATATCAGAATCAGAATCGTGTTTATTGGCCAAGTATATGTGCAGACTATAAATAACTAATCTAAACTTATATACATAAAATACAGAGATGAACTCAGCATGCTTCCTGTAACAGGGTTCAGAAGTACAACTTTAGAAAGAAAGCGTACTTTATTGATCTCCGTGGGGAAATTCCTCTCTGCATTTAACCCATTCACTCAGTGAAGCAGTGGGCAGCCATTGGGCACCCGGGGAGCAGTGTGCAGGGACGGTACCTTGCTCAGGGGTACCTCAGGGTAATCGAACCCCCGACCTACCGATCATGGGGCCACCACTCTACCTACTGAGCTATCCCTGCCCCCGACAAAGATCACAAAACACCCACTGTCCTGTAGACAGCTCAGTAAATGACTCCTCAGGCTCAAGTTAAACAGTCAAACCATCTCCAGTATATCTTTGTTTTATGTTCATTTCTTGGATTTTCATTTTTCAAGTCTTGTTTATTTTCATTCAGTTAAACACTTCATTTTAGTTTTCACTACAGTTTTAAATGTCATCATTTTGCTCTGTACAGACACAATTCTTTGGTTTCTGACAAAAACATTTTCCACCCTGTAGAAAACAAAGACACCGTGCCGTTATTTAACGAATCCGCCTGAAAGAACACAGGTGACACAGTGATGCAGCTCCAGAAACATCGCAAGCGACCACAGACAAGTTATGCACCTTGACAGAGTGGGCGCTCCTCATCATCACAGCTGAGAGGGGAGAAAAAGTCTTAATGTTCAACCTAATGTGTGTTTGTGTGTGTGTGTGTGTGTGTGTGTGTGTGTGTGTTAGTGGCTAGATCCACTGGTCTCAATGAATGCCTGATTTTAAATCAATTTAATAAAAAAGTTGTATGAAATAAACGGTGAATAACAGGGTTTTAAAAAGGATGCATTCCTCAGTATTTGAATTAAAAAGGGATTATGTTACAATGAATGTTCATGTGAAAAGGTGCTAAAGACAAATCTAATTGAAATAGAATTACATGAACTCTCCACACTATTTTTGAAAACGGAGATTTTCCGTTTTCGTTTCAAAAAATAATCCCGTCCACACGTAAAGGCAGAAATGAAGAAAAACGCTGCCAGGAACATGCCAAAGCAACAGGTGGCGATATATTCCTAACTGTGTAGAAATGTTGGCCAATCAGAAGTCTAGAAGCCTCGGTGGGAAAAAGTAAACAAAGCTGGGGCATAGAAGCAGAACGAGTCGTATGTGTGGAGGGACAGTAACTGTGTGTGTATATGTAAGCATTTAAACACTGCAGAGACAATTAACAGTAACAGTATTGTAGAAATTCATTTCACCGAAACAATAATGTGGCGCACAGTGTGATGTCAAAAAAGGCGCACATCTTTGACGCTGCGTTTTCTCCGTTTTTCTCGTCCACACGTAAATGCAAAAA
Organism: Neolamprologus brichardi; assembly: GCF_056152115.1. NCBI lineage: Eukaryota > Metazoa > Chordata > Actinopteri > Cichliformes > Cichlidae > Neolamprologus > Neolamprologus brichardi. The sequence continues at coordinate 32,973,204 of NC_142123.1, forward strand.
CGGAGTTTTACAAAATATCCACCCTGGCCAGAGTTTTTAGAAATTTCCGTTTTCAGTGACCGAAAACGCCGTTTACGTGTGGACGAAAGGTGCAAACTAGGGGTGGGTTTTTATAATCGATTTATCGATTAAAATCGATTCTGGCTTGGATAACGTAAAATCGATTCATTAAAATCCTGAATCGATTTTTTAATATAAATTTATTTTGCCTGAAATGCCAGAATCTCTGGTGAAATCTCACAAAATTTCAACAACCACCAAACAGCTAAAACAGTAAATGAGAGCAGGAACACGGATTCTGCACAAAGACGTAAACACACAGCGCGGATCAGAATCAGTGAGATGTCGCCTTTCTCACGGTCGGGGTTGAAAGCCGACAGCTCGCTGATTCTGATCCGCAGGTCGTGCTTTGTGTTCACGCCCTTTTTGCGCTGATTCTAAAGCTGTTAGTTTGATGTCTCTCCAAACAATATTGACCGAACCAGCAGCAAAAGAAGATCCAAACTAAGCTTCACATAAACATCGTCATGAATTCACAATGACTTTTGCTGTTTTGCTTCTATCAGGATGCACAGCTCTCTCTCTCTCTCTCTCTCTGTACTGTTTTCTGCATTATTGGCTTGCTTGTTACGCACAAGTCTACCGTTGTTTACAGCGCTCTTGGTCGCTGTTTTTTTTTTTTTCATTTTACAAACTTCCGAAAAGAAAACCTAATTTCTGCCGTTCAATACTGAACAAATGTAAACTTTTTAAAATTATGCAAAATGCAAAACGCTCAGACGTGTCTCTAATAAAACCGCTGTAACTTCAGAGGTAATGTTCATATGTTGATTAATGGTTTTCTTTCATTTTTGATGTACTGCAGAATATTTTTATAAAAATCCAGGCCAGGAAAATCTCCTTCATGTTTTTCTGTGTTATATCCTCAGCTACTTTGACACAAAGGCATCTGCTGTAAATGTACTGATCTGAATTATAATTATAATAAATTATAATATTTCTGACTGTCAAAATTTCCCAGATTCAAATCGAATCGAATTAAATCAATCGTGGATCAATCGATTCTAGAAATCAGTGACGATACCCAGCTCTAGTGCAAACGCATAGAAAAATCTGCGTTTTCAAAAATACCCGGGTACATGTGGACGTAGCCTCAGTGAAACATGAAGTGATGACCGAATATTTATATGTGATGTGAATTCTGTTATGAATGACAAAGGAAAAATGATGACCTGGTTTTAAAGTTTAAACTTGGTGTTAAATCTTCTACGTCAGCTGGACAGAGATACGATGATACAGTGTGGCTGGAATGATGGAGCTAATGAATGATTCGATGTTTGTAATGAGACTGGACGTCCCGAAGGGTGAAGCTGGATTTCATCTCTGCAGATGTGACATTCAGTGGCAGAGGGGGACGTAAGGCTCAGCATTAGCATTAGCTCAGAGTAGGTTCATTAGATAAGTGTAATTCAGATGTTTTCATTCATGTTTTATGATTTTTACTATTTGATTTTGCTTTTGTTTTGCTCTCGCTAAATTGCTTTAATAAAGTTTCCTGCAGCTAAAGCCCATAACTGTGGATATTCACTTTTAAAATCTTTGTGAAACAGTAAAGGTAAAACTCTATCAGTGCAAATTGCTCCAATGCTTTATATTACAACATCTGATCACCTTCCCTCAGACTTGCTGTTCAGGCCTCTAAAGTCCCATGACTGATTGGGACAGTATAGGATTTGACCTGCAAGGCTACTCAGGTGTGGTCATCCTATCATCTTAACGCGGGGGACACATGGACGATTTCTAGGTAGTTAGTGCTGGGCGAGTCGCCTCACCCGCATTGGCTCCAGCTGACCTCTGCATTATCAGCTGGCTAAGATTCATAAGATGAGAGATTAGGAGTTTTAATCACTGACATATTTTCAAGTTAGCTGAGTGATGCAATCTGTCTTTATAATCTTTGTCAGACTGTGTTTGATCAATCTGAAGAAATGTTTCTTACATGCTTCACGCACCTCTACAACTACGTTTGGTTGACTCTGTGGAATCCTTTAAAAGTTTAAAACTTTACTGTTTAAACAAGCTTTCTGTTGACCAATGCTTTTTACATTTTTATATTTTTCATTTACATTTAAACTCTATATTGTGTATATTGTGCATTTTGCTATTTATCGTACTGTTTATTTTAATCTCTGTGTGCAGCGCTTTGTGACTACCTGTCTATGAAAAGCACTTAATAAATAAACTTTACTTACTTTATATTTTCTGGAGCCTATTGACCAATCAGCTTTCACATGAACATGCTTAATGACATATAAATAAAGATAAATAGATTAAAATAACAGACTATGTATAATATGCTAAACTGCTGAACAAAATTCCCAACGTTCCCATTCATGAATCATTATTTTGTGTTACAGTGAGTGAAAAGAAACAACACGCTCAGCCTGAAAACAACCAATGACAAAAGTAAAGAAAGTCATTTATTAATATCAGTTCTTTGTTCCTTCCCTCAAATACAGCCCACATGTGTGTACCCCTACAAGTGGCAGGAAACAACTTACACTTACACTTAGAGACTTACAGCATTGTGCAGTTTCTTGCACAGCGAAACTGGGAAACCAGAGTGACACACCTGCTGCTGTCAGACCTGCAGGTATCAGTGATCTTCTCCTTCATAGTGGACAGAAATCTTTGGAGTGGCACAAATAATTTGTGGCATCTTATTGAAGAACAGCTGATTGTTCTGTAAATAGTTTGAAATAGTGATGTGCGGATTGATCCTGAAATATCGATTCCTCCGATACCAGTCATTCATGTTCTAGAATCGATTCTCACATTAAAATATCGATATTTTAGTAATTTAGGGTAAATTTGTAGTTTATCATTAACAGGAACACAGTGGAAAGAAACTATAACATTCGGATTGTCTACATTCAAAGGATCTACTTCCTCTTCCGCCTTTCATAGTCATGAACTCTGCATTATTAAGTGATAAGAACAAGTAAGCTGATGTCCTGTAATCATTATAACGCTATAATTTGAGATACAACAAATAAAATAAGTTTTTGTACAAAGTATCGGTATCGGATCAGTATCGTCGATACCACCCTGAATATTACTTGGTATCGGATCGGAAAGGAAATCAGTGGTATCGCACATCACTAGTTTGAAATGGTTATAAAAAAGGGGTAAATGTCGTGGTCCTGAGTCTGACGGCTCCGTGTTTTGTGTTTCTTTATATTATTCTTTGTTCTTGTTTATTATTATGTCTTTGGGTTCAGTTTGCCATTCGTTAGGGGTTTGTTTTGTGCCTGCCTGCTCCCACCTCTCTGTGTTCCCTCTGTCTGTCCATGGTGTCACTGTGTCTGCTTGTGAGTCTGTTTAGTGCAGTGTCTTGTCTGGTTCTCTGTGTCTGTTGGTTTCCTCTTTTATTCTGAAGGTCCTTGTCTTATGTGAGTGTGTTCAGTTTACGTTTCTCGTGCCTCGTCAGTTGTGATTTCACCCAGATGTGCGTCCCTCCTGTCTCCCATCCCCTGATTACCACTGTGTGTATTTCAGCCCTGTGTGTTCTCCTGCCTGTTGCTGGTTCGTCTGTGTTATTTGGTGTTTTTTTGTCTGTGAATCTCCCTCCGTCATCCCGTGAATTCTCCCTGCAACTTTCTCTCATGTTCAGGTTTTTTGTTTAGGTTTTAGTTTTCCCAGTGTAGTTTATTTGTAAGTTCTGTTTTTCGCCACACTCCCCTTTTGTTTGTTATCACTCGGGTTCTGTGTCAATAAAGCTCTCACCTCACTGCATATCCGCATCTTGGGTCCTTTGTTAAATTCACAGTAAAAGGTAAATGGATGCAAATAACTTTGTTGTTTGCAAAACTTGTGCATATGATTTTAAAATTTACAATTTATATTTGCATTTAAAGTTATGAAATATGATTCAATAAACACGTTTTTGGTTGTTACAGTAAAAAATAACTATTTCTAGTCGGATTTTATGTTTTTTGTCTGATTTTTAGACCAATTGTGTTAATACAGTAGTCAAATTGAAAACATAACTGTAATTTCAGACACGTGAGGTTGTGCTGAACAGAAAATACCAAACAAGGCAAATAAACAGTTTTTAAAGGTGAAATGTGGAGGAAACATCAAAAGTAGTTAGAAAATGGCCAATTATATCCTGGACCCCAGAGGGTTAAATACTTTTTTGAAAGTAACGCAAAAGTTACTTTTCAAGTATTTAATTTCTTTTAGAATCTTGTAACTCAGTTACCTTTTTTGAAAAAGTAACTAGTAACTATAATAATTACTTTTTCAAAGTAACTTGCTGAACACTGCTGAAGAAGTCAGCGCTTTAATAACAGGAATGGCTTAAATTTGCTAAATGGTTTCATTTGTATTTCTAGTGTTGAAACGGTGACAAATGGCCACTGCACTGATGATGGCTGATGTAGGTTTAAGTCTTTGATGTTTTAAGCTTCTTTTTCTTCTCTCCCTTTATATGTCACTGATTATCACACAGTATTCAACTAAACACATCAAGTATGAAGCTACATGCTGTTGTTTTTTTAACACGACTAGGTTTAAAGAGACCTAGTCGTGTCTCTTTAAACCGGCTTTAGAAATTGTCTGCAAAAAACCCTGTCTACAAATTGTATATTGATTTTCAGAATAATTTTCCTCAATGTATAGTTATGAATCCTTGGAATAATTCATTATCTACAGTGCAAAATGTTTTCAAAAGATTCTGAAAATCTGGAGAAATCCATGCGCACAGACATGAGGCCAAAAATCAACGCCAATGAGCTTCAGACCTTCAAGCCACACTGCACTAAATACATCTAAAAATGCAGGTTTAAGCCTGCAGAAAGGAAGTCGGATACGATACACAATCTGTACATTTCAAGTTATTCTAAATATTCTTACTATTGAAACATCTTTCAGTATCCTGCTCTGTTTGCACACTACAACCTGGGTTATCCACTTATCTGTACCTTGATTTTAATAACTGTGCAGTTCTGTTTTGGTAACTATTGTCCATGATATGTGTGTGCTTCTGTTCCATGTCCTGTTTCCTGTTCTGTTTGTATATGTGTCTTTTTGCTGCTGTTACAACAAAATTTGCCCCTTGTAGGACAATTAAAGGATGATTCTATTCTATTTTATGTGAACTTAATTCAGAAACACCAACATTGTTTCTTTGCAAAATGGCAAACAGTCAGAAAACAATGGGACAATACTCCTCTCCCAATGGTCCAGTAACCGGTGTCCTTAGTTCCCAGATGTTTACACACTGCTGACAAAATAACAGGGGATGCTACAGTGCTGCAGTGCTAAACATGGCTCTGTTCCATGCATCCATGTATTTTTAAATACAATTTAGTGGCTGGATTGATTTAAAAACCAAAAATGCAATTAGTCAGCCGGACCTGGAAAGATTTGCAGCGTAAAAAACCCCATAAACACATCACAAGGGTAACCAGACACTGTGATAGTTGGTATGACAAACAGGAAACATTTGTCTTCCTGTGGTGTTGGAGTTGTGTGAGAAGAGTCTTCTGTGTAAAACATTACCAAATACAAAAACTGCAAGCCTGACTTGCTGCTGCAGTTAATTGTAATAAAAAGTAATTAACCATCGATGACACCCTGACACTTTGTGACAGCCAGCCCCATAGTGGGGTTGTTTGCCAAAGGTTTTCTATATCTATTATGGCCCTTATGACAGGTAGAAAACAGATCTGACTCCTTAATACAATCACAGATTTTAACAATAGTTAGTAGTAAAGGGGTTCGTTCCTGTGGACTCTACAATGCAGTACATAACCCCTCAACGTCTTCAGCGTTTTGTTGCAAAAAGAGCACGAAATCATTGTAGCTGTCGACAGCACATTTGTTTTAGGTTACTAACCTCCTATGAGCTTTCAATAAGCACTGCTTGAAAACAGCGAGGAAAAAATAGGACTAGCCTATCGCTCGGTCAGACGCCATTAATACTATTACTGGAAAACAACCTCTCATGTATTTAAAGATAACAGAAAATGCAATGTTAGCTTACCAAAACTTTTGCTTGTGCTAAAATAGCTGAGTATCTCAACGTATACACATCTCCACCACTCTGCTCGCAGACTGAGCGCGTAAAGGCACAAGCCGCCAAGCTTGCTACTCCTACAATCATTTAATTTTCTATGAATCAACAAATCCTTTCTATTTTACACTTACATGACAGTCTGGAGTGGGCCGCCATAACTTTTAGGTTATTTTTGCAGTTTAAGACTAAAGACTTATGCTGAATGATTTCATTTATTTACTACAGCAGTTTGTCTTTAAAATGTAGAAAAACTGACAAGTACTGTTGAAACTGTACTGTACTGTACTGTCATATCTCTGATAACTTCTTTACACTGACAGAAACTGTACTGGTCTGGCCCACTTAAAAAGTGGTCTGTATGTGCACACTACAACCTGGGTTATCCACTTATCTGTACCTTAATTTTAATAACTGTACAGTTCTGTTTTGGTAACTATTGTCCATGATGTAAATATATAAAAAATGTGTGTTTCTGTTCCATGTCCTGTTTCCTGTTCTGTTTGTATAAGAGATGATGATGATGAGAGCCTTTATCTGTCAGTTGCAGGTCTTTGCCCACAACCGAGATGACAGACCTTGCCGACCGTACATACAATACAAACATCACGTTGGGGAGACAGGTCAGGCTAGGTAGCGAGGAAAAAAACATAGAAATGTGTAACACAGAAGGATAATACAGGAATGCACAGATATCAACACACCATAGCACAATAAACACAGACAGCAACATGGGAAAGTGTTTCAATGTGTATCTGATCTGGGACCGCTGCAATCTTTCGACTGCGCCTCCAACTGACCCGATGTCCACATCAGAGGGGAGGTAAGCGTTGGAGGTGGCGTTGGATCTGGGGTAGGGAAGGTGATGCGTCGGTGAGTGCTTATCAGTATCAGTATATGTATGTGTGTGCGTGTCCAGAGTTCAGCTGAGACAGTGTCCTTCGCCCTGCCAGGCTAAGTAAACAGTCTTCCAGCCAACCCAGGTGGCCTTGTAGGGAATGGGAAGAACAGACTCAACACAGTCGTTATCAGGGTGTTTTGTTCGGCTCCGGCCTTGCAGCTGGTGCCAAAGGGTATCCGCATAAGTGATGGTAATTTTTACTAGTGCGAACAGCTCATATGAATTTCAAAGCAGTTCTACAGTCCAACACTGTTCTTTCAATCTCCCGTTGGAGAGCCGCGAGCTTCGCCATACTTGCGTTCTGTGATGTTGTCATTTCTTGTGCTCAAGGAGCCGATTCTGAGAACTCACGGCAGTGTGCCTCCCCGAGATGTCATCCAATTGTGTCTTTTTGCTGTTGTTACAATGAAAAATTTCCCCTTGTAGGATAATTAATGGATGATTCTATTCTATGTGAACTTAATTCAGAAACACCAACATTGTTTCTTTGCAAAACCTCATAAAATGGACTGAGGCAAAATGGCAAACAGTTCTCTGGCAAAGAAAACACAGGACTGTGTAGCAGCTAAAATGCTCTGTAAACAATGGGACGATACTCCTCTCCCAATGGTCCAGTAACCAGTGTCCGTAGTTCCCAGATGTTTACACACTGCTGACAAAATAACAGAGGATGCTGCAGTGCTGCAGTGGTAAACATGGCTCTGTTCCATGCATCCATGTATGGAACAGAGCCATGTTCCATACCAGTTAGTGGCTGGATTGATTTAAAAACCAAAAATGCAATGAGTCAGCCAGACCTGGAAAGATTTGCAAGGGTAAAAAAAAACATAAACACATCACAATGGTAACCAGACACTGTGATAGTTGGTATGGAAAACAGGAAACATTTGTCTTCCTGTGGTGTTGGAGTTGTGTGAGAAGAGTCTTCTGTGTAAAACATTACCAAATACAAAAACTGCAAGCCTGACTTGCTGCTGCAGTTAATTGTAATAAAAAGTAATTAACCATCAATGACACCCTGACACTTTGTGACAGCCGGCCCCATAGTGGGGTTGTTTGCCAAAGGTTTTCTATATCTATTATAGTCTTTTTTGCACGATTTTCCAACAGCTAGCCTTAGTGATAATGAGCAAGTCAATGTAAACACGTGAGAATGAAAATGAGCTATAAAAAACATCAAACTGACTCTAAACTACTTTTCATTTTAAGGGTTGATCCATGCTCGATCATCCAGGGAAGTTTCAGCGATTTCCATTTTAAGACTGCAGACCTGTATGCCTTTTCTCTTGTTTTATATATATTCCTCCTGTCTGTATGTATCGTACGGAGAGTCCTCTTGAGGACGGCTTCTTTTACCTGTCACTACGGATGGTCTGTTTATGTTTTGATCGAGAGCCTTTTTTTGGGCAGCTGAAGAGGAGACGTCTATCTTATGGCCAAACTCTGGCTGTATCTTGGTCATATTACCCAGCAAAACCCAGTATGCAGGTTCATCTGTAACAGTCCTTGTGCCACGATCAACACTGTTGCTTCTACTTTAAACAGAAGAGCAGTGATATGGCTGCAGGTCTCCGTGACTCCGGCCTTACAGCTGCAGTGGGCGGCTCAACCTTCCCTGTGATGCTCACAGTGACCCATGGCTGCAATGCTGGTTCATTCAGTCTTTGAGAGTGCAGGACCTGAAACACACACAAAGTTCATTTAAAGACAAGAACTATGAGCCAAGGCCGACATAAATGTGTTTAATCTACTTTATCATAAATGTAACAAAGTGTTTAGAAAGTTAGCACATACATGTAATTTTTCATTTCTTTATGTGTCCATCTATAGAACGCTGCATGTTATAGTGTAAATCTGCCTGTTCTCTGTCAGAAACCTGCCTGCAGAAAATGAACCTAAAGGATGTAATGCAAGGATGTCATCACTTTAGAGATGGAGAAAGCATAAAGTGACAATTATGAATCACTTAATATGATAAGGAGATTCTGCAGGTCATTAATGTATAAAACTAAAATAAAATGTATTTTTAGTGACACAAGATACAAACATGGAAGCAAGATGTATAATTAGAATTATTTATAATAAATATGAATAAATCATTGCAATTTCTTTAACCATAGAGAATAACTAAATCCTTCAGGACAATGTCACATCAATGCACTGAACTCACTATGTTATCCCTCTAACAGCCTCCACATGTTCTCACTGTAGTTTCCCCTCATGAATGAATTTATGCTGCACTAATCTGAATGTTTGCAGGGAAATCAAACGCATTTCACACGCAGTACTCGAGCTGACTTACCTTTGTTTGAATGACGATTTGTACGCGCTGACTCCACAGACAAGGTACGAAAATATGTCAGGCTACGTCAATAGCGGTTGGTCTTCAGGGTTTCTACTCCACGGCTGTATTTCATACGGGTCCACATTTCCAATGCAAGCTATTTTCTGCAAGTACCGCCGCTTTGCCTCTGGACGCAATCAGTCTCTATACAGTCCATTCTCTTTTGAGCTGCTTTTAAGCATCTTTCTTGTAGTCGTCGTTGTAACACAGTTTATTTGTACTCTACTGAAGTTGCCAAAAGGATGGTGGCAAAATATCCAAAATCTCTGCAAGACATAATAGAGGGAGATGTGATTGGTCCAGGGTATCTCTGTCCAGTAAAGCAATTGGAGGACAGAATTGACGATGTGAAGCGATCTACGACCCCTAAAATAAGAAAACGAAAGCATCACACTGATGAGTCTGACACCAACTCTGTCCCTCCAGAACAGAGAGCAGCAGTCCAAGACATTTATGGGTGCATTGACTGGGATGAGAGCCAGCAACTGAAAAAAGAAAAACTTAAGATGCTGTTTCAGAAAACTGATGCAAATCCTGAAGAAGTCACAAATCTAATGAAACTGACTTTCTACACACAGCGTAAACAAGTCAGGGAAAAAATATAAAATAGCTCATGGAAGAATTTTGGTTTAGAGAACTTGGCATGGCAGTCCACTTCAAGGAACTCACTGGAATTGGACTTAATGAAACTTTGATACGCAACGTGGATCTGAAGGGGGGACGGCTCCTGAACTACATGAATACTGTCTGTGTGAACAGGAACAAAAAGCTCCTACAGGCTGTAACCAAGCTTAAAGTGGTGAGGGGCGAGCTGACTGGTTGCTCTGAAGACGCCAAAGACGTGGTGCTACTTCTGCTGTCCTACTTCGATGAGAAAGAAGATGCGATGTTCTGTTATGTGGAGGACACATGCCTCGCAGGGGAAGTACAGACGGACCAGCTTTACTTGACTCCCACAATTGTGGTGTGTGGTAAGTTATTATTTTTGGGCTCTCATTCTGTCTTGTATTTTTCTGTTCCCTTTTTTAATTTTCATTGTATCTGGAAATAAATTTAAGTTGCACAATGTTTTGTTGCCATAATCCCTTTAAGGTTAGTCAAAGTGGCCTTCAAAGTATTTCTCTCCCCTAAACCCGCAGATATATTGATGTCTGTACTGATCATATTTCTTATTTGTTTTTCAGGACGGTCCTGTTATTCTTCTAAACGGTTTATGCTGAGTGTGGAGCGAAACATCACGGCAACATCACCTCCTTCATTTCTGCCCTGTGCATGATGTTCAGGAGCTATTATTGCTTCAACATTCATTACCCATCACAGCTGGCATCACCCCTGGAGTTTCTGCAGAGGCACTTATTTTTGGATTAGTTTAGCCAGCACTTAAGTGGAAGAAATAGTCGTTGCTGAAGTGACTTTGAGTTTAGGGGACTTCATTTTGCCATTTAAATAGCTTTAAAGTAATTGCTGGAATAAAGTTATTATTGTATATATTATATAATGTTATTGATGTGAAGTTGTTCACATTAGTTGTTCTCGATAAAATTCAACCAATCATCTGTTTTTAGATGTTTTTTCTCCATCAATCCAGAGAAGGGCACAAAAGTGGAGAAGACGAACACATCCCGTCTTCACGTGAAGCCAAGAGTCCTTACCTTGATACAGGAACTTTCAGATTATGAATGGCGTGATGTCTAAACACACTAAGAGTTATGTAAGGGGCCACACTCACAGCATGAAGGTTTATTTTAGCCCTTTATCAGGTCAGTTCTTCAAGCTTAAGAGGCACAGAAAAGTTTCAGACAATGTTATTCTGTTCTGTATGATTATTGGTTATGTAACTCCTCGTTTGCATTCCTGTACCTTAATTTGAAGAATAAATATTTATATTAGTACAATTGTTCAATTTTGAAAAGGCAATACAGTACTTCTTATTGGCTGTTTAAAAATTCTTACATTTATTAATTAAAAGTAGTGCCAGGGGTTCAGTCATTGTGTTTTTGTTTTTTTCTGAACACATTTTATTGAAACGTTCTGTTTCAGACTGATGTTGTCACGGTTGGCTGTGTGGCAGGCAGGCAGGAGGGGTGGACCCAAAATGCAGGACTCTTAGGAAACGAGGTTTGAACTGAAAACGCAGCTTTATTGCTGGAACCAAAACTTCAACATGAAATAAAACTCACAAAAGCAAACAAAACTCTAAAATGAGGTGCAGGAGGACTGGAAATCATAAACACACAAGGAGTTGAAGGTATGACGTGACAGGAAAGCACAGGGCTAAAATATGCAGGGGAGTAATTAGGAAATGGGCAACAGGAGGGAGACACAGCTGGGAGAAATTAGGCTAACGAGGCAGGAGAGAGGTCAAACTGAACACACTGACATGAGGCAAGAACTTTCAGAATAAAACAGGAAACTGACAGACACAGAACCAGACAGGACACTGAACTTGGCAGGCAGACTCACGACCAGACACAGGGACACCATGGACAGACAGAGGGAACACAGGCACACATGAAACAAACACATAGCAAACCTAAACAAAAGACAAAGCAGAATAAACAAGAATATAGAAGAATATAAAGAAACACAAAACAGCAAGTCCTCAGACTCAGGATCATGACAGATGTAACAGTTCACTGTTCTTTTCAATCAGTAAATAATTAAATTGTAAATTGTCTTGGCCTAAGCTTTTCAATATGTTAACTCAAACGTATATCTGGCTTTGGTTTCCAATTTTAAATGCTTACATTTTGTACATTGGGTTACTGCCTTTAATATATTCATTTGGATTTTTTCATTGACCAATAACATTTTAAAGCAATAAATTCATAGTGTTATTTCTATTTTCACTTTGTTAGACGTCAGAACAGGGTTTTAACTCAACTCACAATGAAAATGTAAAAATAAATTAGATGTTATCGTGACTGTAAATGCATTAAAGTTGCAGACCTGCTAGAGGTACAGAACATCAGAAACCTCTGAGTAAACCAGAAAAGACCAGAAACATTCTGTTAAATAGCAGTTTTATAACAAGGCTTTCACAATAAAATACTGTTGAATTTTTTTTTTTTTTTTTAACTGAGATGTAGTGTACAATAAGCAGCAACTTTCTGTAAATCTTACAGGAAAAATGTGCTTAATAGCAGTTTGGCCATGCTAATTTGACATAAAAAGGCTGTTGAATTTACTGGCTTGAAATGTATTTTGGGGGAAATTATAACGGTTTTAAACTGTAATTTTTACAGCTTTTTAAGTATTCTTGTTTTCAGTTCAGTTTTTTCTACAGAATTATTCTGGCAACCACAGCTGCCAGATTTCTTTTCTGTAAAATCAACAGGATATTTTTTACATGGCAGATTCTTCCTCTGGATGGCATTACCTTGGCCTCCAGTAACTCTGTGAGGAACCTTGGAGTCATTTTTGACTGCATGTCTTTGTCCCGTGTTCCTTCCCTTACCCCCAACCCAACCTCTGCTGGAGGTTTCTCTCTTAAAAGGGAGTTTCCCTTTCCACTGTTGCCAAAGAGCTTTCTCATTAGGGGAGCCGATGCTTGTTGGGGTTTTTTTGTTTGTTTGTTTGTTTGTATTCTTGTAGGGTGTATCTGTCACACAGTGGAAATTTGTGTTTTTATGTTTTATCAATCTGTGTATTGGTACATGGTGTTGATTTTATTTGCATGATTTTATTGTGAAATTTATATTGCATGGTTTATCCTCATATTCATATTATGTGTGTTAATGTTGTACCATATTCCTTTAATCCACTGTGGACTAAACAGACAATTGTAGGCACCTGTGAGGTGGGGGCGTTCCCCAAGGTGACCTATCAGCCGCCAGACTGACCTGTTAAAAGGGATAATTTTGAGCGCAGAGAAAAAGGAACGCGTGTAAACCCGCACGTTTCTTGAAGGAACTGCTGCCTGACTGTGGGGGGCCGCGAGTCGTTCGGCGATCCAGTCCCAACGGCAAAAACAGCAACAGCTGTGGCGATGGCCGCAATTCACAACGGGGCAGGGGTGCCCCTCTGCCTGCATCTGACTGTGAGACGAGGGAGGCTGTGTTCAGGTGTGGAGTGGGGCGGAACTGTGCGGCGACGCGCTGTCAGGAGGAGACATGTCTGCGACAGGAGCCCCCTCCTTGTTCTTCTGGCCTGCGTAGTTTCCATCCCGGAAGAGAAATTCCTCTCCTATTTCAGATAAGGACCATTCACCCATGTGTGGCTGGACTGTGAGATTATGGGACGGGGGGGTAATTTTAGTATATGGAAAACATTTTGAGCTTTGTTTTAATAGTGTATAGTTATTTCTGCCGGCAGGGTTTTTAGTGCATTGAGAATACTCTTTTTATTGTAAACGGGGGGTTTTAACTTGTATTTGTGATTCTGGCTGAGTTTGTGTGGTTTTTTTTTTTAATGTAAATAAATTCTGTGTGTTCAAAGCCAGCTTAGTTTCTGTGCCCTGAGCGCTGACCCGCTCACTCCCCCTTTTCGCTTGTATGTATACAGACGTGGTGGTGAAGATTTAGGTCCACCAGTCTAAGCGGCTACATATCTTCCAGTAAAAATAAAAAAAACTTTGAGGCGACAGTTGTGATTTGTTCACCGGTTCTTATTGTCACTGTGTTCTGATATTTAAATTTATTTATGAGGATTCGAGTGAGCTTGATTGGAGTTAATGTATCATTACAACATAAATTACCTCAATGAAAGTTTTCATTTAGGTTAGACTACTTTTTACTAAAAAGTCACATGTACATTTTCACAGATTTAGAAACAAAACAAAAAAGCTTTACAACATAAACTACTACCTGTTGATTTTTGGCTGTTCGACCTTGTTTTGTTTTCTTGTGTTTCACTGAGGTTTCGCCTTCTCAGAAAATAAGATACTAAAATTTAATGATGTGTCAGAAGAATAGCTGGGAGATGACAGATGACGCAACCTGTGTCTTGTGTTTGAATTAATTACGCGTCATTAAGCTTCCTGTTTCATCGACACCTGTCAATACATTCCTGAAGTACATAAAAAAATGTAATAAATAATGAAATATATAGCCAATTGAATTTATCCAATTATAAAACCTTAATAAATGTAATTGTTAATTATTTATTGGTGTGTTTCAATTTAATAATGTCCAACTTATACAGCACTTTGATGTTAATAACATTTTGGTTCTGACACGTCATCTCTCCACGCTATAAAGTGGATTAGAGCCCAAAAGAAAAGCTTGAAATGCTTTTGCACAGCAAAATGATCGTGACATCTGAGTGCTGTTTAAAGCCCTTCTCATGTCACTGACTTGTGTTTGCATGTATATGAATATTTTAATTTTACAAGTAAGCTCAAAGACAACAAATGTTCACAGAAACCACATGTATACTCAATTTTATTTCATTTTTTATTATTATTTATTTTTAGGGAATTAGATTTTTATCATCCTCAGATGGGAGCCTCTTTGCCTGGCTCAAAAGCATAAACACAGAGACAGTGTAATAGTTTCTTTCCTCTCTTAAATTTAACTTCATGGTATAAAAATAGTTCAAGATTCCTTCAATTCCTTGGAATTGTTTGCCATTTTTGCAAACAATTCCCTTATCGATTCCAGTCGCCCCGAATGACGTCACCACGTTGCGGAGCGTCATTTACCTGGCAGGAAACACGGCGCTTAAGCGGCTCAAACGCTCAAAAGTTTGGTGATACTTTACGAGAACGAATGACAACAGGGCAACTTGCAATACTTGCAAAGTAGAGATTTCATTTCAGGGAGGAAACACTACGAATATGCAAAAGCATTTGCTCACAAAACACGCGATGACCTTAAATGAATGTCGTGTTTTTAATTCCGCTCCGGACTCGTGAATCTCAACCCAGCAGCATCGGTAACGTTTGCACGTCCTCTCCCGTTAATGCGGCAGGTAAATAATCAACTAACAGTGCAGATTATGTTAGCGCGATCTGCCTTATTACAAACCTGCCATTACTGTGCGTTTAGGTGATGAGAGAGACAGACAGAGTCTGGCTCAGATGCTGGCAGTTCTCGCTGCAGTCTACCGGTAGCGTCTCCTTTCAGGCCAGGACAGACGAATGTCACCGAGCAGCGACTCAGTTTGTGGTCAAAGGCTTGCACCCATTTGCCACAGCAGATGATTTTCAGTAAGTGAATGTGTTTAATTGTAGGCAGGGACATTACTGGATATTCTTGTGTAATTGCTACAGAATAATTTATGTTATACTTTGTTATTGCTACAGAAGAATATTTATTTTATTATTTTACATTTACAATGTTTTTCCTGGGGACCCTGTGACGCCCCATTGAAGAGCCGTAGGCTGTGGATCTCTTAAGATCTCACTGTTGGGTTTGTAAGGCCATGTTACTCCTACATTTCTGTCTTGTTCAAAGAGAAGATATAAAACAAAGTTCTGAGCTAATCGACCTTAGTGTTCTCCTTTTTTAAAAATAAGAATCGATAAAGAATCGAATCGTTAAACAGAATCGTAAAAATCGTATCAATATCCATCCCTACTCGTGTATTGATTGATTTAACAAACATGTAATGCTACTGCAGTGCTTATGGGCAATGGATGATCTGGTTAGGCTGATGAATCCTAGTAAAGGAGTCCTGATGTTTTAGCTCAGTTTTTGGCCTCCACCAGTGCCTGAGGGAAAGTAGCTGGTGAATGATTCACTGGTTGCTCACGAGCTCGTCTCTAACTGTGTCATTGTGCTGTTTGCTCATGGGCAGGTCAGACTCAGAGGTTTTTACAGCTCCTAAACTGAAAACAGACGCCGCCAGAAACAAATCTACGAGGGCAGGGCGCACTTCAAGCTTAGAGCTGCAAACACGTGTTTTCCATCACTTCAGAGGACTTTACGCCATTTTCCATTCGTTTCCTGACGACTTACTCCTTCAGTCTTCACACCAAAAATGAATAAATAACTTTGTTTATTTCCTTAAAGGAAATCAAGACCCCACAGTGCGATGTGTAATCATGATTTCGCCCTCACAACATGCTGATAGACTTGAGAGGACATTATGTTAACTTTGATTCTTTTTCCAAAGATTTTTTCTAACCAAAAACTGTGTTTACGTGCATAAATCTAATTCACACAGCGGGGCTGAGTCCCTGTAATGGAGGAGAGTTCCCACAACGCCAGTAATTTGAGTCCACACACATGCAGGGTCCAGATGTGCAGTAATAGTAGCAGCGATGTAAAAAAGGAAGCATACAGTAGGCCCTGAAACCACAATGTGCGCGCACACACACACACACACACACACACACACACACACACAAACACGTGTTTTCCATCACTTCAGAGGACTTCCCACAGAGGAGTTTCCACAACACAAGTAATTTGGAAAACAAACAAAAACATTTATCATCACTTTATTTTGACCCTTATACTCTCCTCCTCTTTCTCACCCCGAGTTACTATTGAAAGGAAAGGAAGAGCAGAAAAGTAAACAAAGCAAGACTGAAGAAACATAGAAAGGAGAAAGTGAATGATAGGAAAGGAAAGAAAATGAAACCAAGTCAGGGGAGAGAAGAAAAATAAAGAGAAAGAAATATTGAAAGGAAACCAAATAAGAGACCAAATAAAGGAAAGGACAGAGGAAGCAGGATGCAGGCAACATAGAACGGGAAAAAAAGGAGGATGAACTGAGCGCTCAGTCACCGCTCAAGTCCAGCCCTTCCTCCAGCACCACAAACTTTCCTTTCACCTGTAGACTCTGCTGCCCTCTTGCAAGTACCATGATCATCGTCTGTCTTTGGACATCAAACCCGCTCGGACGTCCGGCGCTCTCTTTTGCTCCTGGCCACCCGGCTCACTCATATTTACATCGCTTGTTGTAAATAAACTCCATAAATCTGCCTTAAGCCGTCTGGGTTTACTTCCTAGATTCAGTTAAAAAAGAAAAAGAAAAAAAAGCATCATGACACAAATAATTAAATAAATCTGTGGTGCTTACATCTCACATTTAAAATCTTATCAATACCCATCCCTATCCACAAGTGTCTATGCTGACATGAAGATGCTGTTCTGCACAGTTGCCACTGGAGGTCTCTGCTGTACCCATTTTGACTCAAACTGGCTCACATAAAGGACTCCGTTGTAGAGAGGGACAGAGCATGCATAAAGACTGTTAAAGGATGAGAAGACCGCTGTAGTTCTGCTGCTGGGAGCCAGGTAACCACTGCTGGGAAACTGAGAGTGTTGTATTAGTGTTCAAACTATAAAAACAACCCTAAACACAAAATTAAAGAAACATACAAACAGATCATGTCACAGCAAAAAGTGAGTGAACTCCCAGTTTACCAATAAAGCCTGTGGCCAGTAGCAGCCACCACAGCACTAGAAACAAAAAAGGAAAAACTACGACTATGTGAATCTCAGCAATTAATTTGCAAAACAAACAAATGAAAGCTGAAACTATCATAGAAGATACAGCAGTCAGTTCTCTGCCTGCAAACAAACAGAATACTGTTATACTGTTTATAACAAATAAATATTCATTTTCTGACTATAATAATAATGATGACACCTACATATTACTAAATGAAAATACACCAGTAAAACACAATGAAATGCATCACAGCAGCTCATCAGGTAAAAGTGTAAATCAGCCCTAACCATGGAAGAAATTAAACACAGTGCAGGACAAGTTGCAGGAAGCGTTCCCTGCACCTGGCTACAATCTTTGGTATGTTCCACGTGATTGGTTATTCCTCTGCAGCATTTGTATCAGTTATTTTTGTGTAATTTTGCATATATTTTTATGGCTGGATTGATTTAAAAACCAAAAGTGCAGTGCCTCAGTAACAAAAGCCATGAACACAACACAAGGGCTAATAGTGCCACAATAGTGTCACACATGGTACAAAAACAGGAAACATAACCCTCTTCCTGTGCGTGGTTGGCTCAAGATGCTATCTGTGAAATCTGTTGTAAGCCAGCTGCTGTGTGCCAGCGTTAGAGATTAAATTTAACCAAACCAGCAACAAAAGTCATTTTTTAATGAAAAAAAGAATAAAAGAATTCATATGAATGTTAGTCCAATAAAAATCATCTGAAAGACCTGAACATAATTGAGCTTCCTTTAATTTATTGAGCCATAAAGCACAGTGGTTGTCACTGTTGCCTTACAGCAGGGGTGTCGAACTCCAGGCCTCGAGGCCCGGTGTCCTGCAGGTTTTAGATCTCACCCTGGGTAAACACACCTGAATCACATGACAAGTTCATTACCAGGCCTCTGGAGAATTTCAAGACATGTTGAGGAGGTCATTTAGCCATTTACATCAGCTGTGTTTGATCAAGGACACATCTAAAACCTGCAGGACACCGGCCCTCGAGGCCTGGAGTTCGACACATGTGCCTTACAGCAAGAAGGTCCTGAGTTCAATTCCACCATCAGGCCGGGGTCTTTCTGTGTGGGGTTAGCATGTTCTCCTTGTGTTTGTGTGGATTCTCCCAAAGACATGCACTTAGTGAGGTTAGGAGTGAACGTGAGTGCGAATGATTGTCTCTTTATATGTGTTAGCACTGTAACAGACTGGTACCTGTCCAGGGTGTACCCTGTCTCTCACCTTAAGACAGCTGAGATAGTTTCCAGCCCCCCGGGGACCCTGAAAAGGATAAACTGTAGAGAATTGATGGATGGAGTAATAAATTATTTGCAGATTGCACTCTGAAGCTACACAATGAAACTACTAAACAATTTTACGAAAGGAAGTGGTCTAGATGCAGTGACAGAGATGAAGGCACATCGCGTGAAAAGGAGTCAGAAAGGTTTTTATGAAAACAGAGTTTTGACCAGATAAAGTAACATGGTGTGAACATGGTAACAAATGGACTGGTATTCAGAGGAAACGATCTAAAATAATATGAGAGTAAAGAAAGAATGTCAGGAAATGAACAGATGCAAAGTTGAAAACTTTTCTGTGGAAAGATGAATTGTGATGTGAAATTCATTTTGCCACGTGCTCTGGACTAAAGAGCGAGAGACCATCCAGCTTATCATCAGTGCTCAGTTCAAAATCCTGCATGTCTGACTGCATCAGAGTTTGTGAGTGCCTATAAAACCAGTAGATCTGACATTCATTTTGCACATGTTGTATCTCTGTAACCATCAGTGCTCTAAGCTATATAGGAACAGATTTTTAGGACAACATGTGCTCCCATTCTCATATCTGTTTTTCAGAAGTCACAAAGTCTCAAGGACATTAAACCACAAGCATAATTTGAAGTATGATTTTAGAAGTTCACAAAACACTGACAGTCTAGAGATCTTTGTCTCAGTTATTCTATACTTATTCTATATTATATAATCAAAGCCACAGTGGGTTCAACAGACCTGCAAACATTTGCTGTAACAAAAACCATTGACTGGGCACCACTGCTAACAGAAAATATGATAACTTGCATGAAACACAGGAAACATTTGTCTTCTTGTGCTGTTGTGGTTGCCCCAGAAAGCGTATCCGGTGTGAGATGATGCCAAATCAAACAGCACCTACAAACCTGACTGACTGTATTAAATTTAGTACAGTAGCATTAATCTGCCTCCTGCAGATCTGCCTTTTTCTCAGTAACACCATCTCCAAACCGTACATCACAGCAGGTCTCACTGCCATCTTATAAACTTTCACTTGTTCTGCCACAAATCACCCCTGGCAGTCATCTCCACCCACTCCACCCTGCTTGCATTCTTTTTATTCTTCGCCTCTCTTGTTCATGTTTGCTTGACATTTTTTGTAACACTACGTTTCAAACTGTGAATAGAATTCATCATTCCAACTCATTCATCAAAAAACCTGTCGTGACACACAACCTCATCATAGTAGAAAGTGTTTGGGAAACATGAAATTCGCTGACACCACATTGGAAACGGTTTTGAACAGAGTGCTGTTTAAACTCCTTCTCATGACATCACGCTGCGTTTGCATCCTGCCACCTGTAGGAGCAGCACTCGTGGTTCTTATGTGAGGGTGGGAGCAGAGAGCTCATATCTTCACTTTGACTGGAGGACTTGCTCACTTCACAGCTGCTATAGGACTGAGATATTAAGCTGAATTTCAAAGAGACTGTGATACTTGGTGTGAAAAGCAGGAAATATTTCTTTTTCCGTGTCTGTAATTTTACAGGTCAGAAGCTGCAGCCTCAGCAGGCACCGAACTGCTCAAGATGTTGAATAAACTCCTGCAATATGTTCGTAGTGGAAAAATCGGCACCACTGGCACAGGCATCGGGATTTTCTTCGCATTTATGTATCTGCAGGCCAAGATGTGCGCTTGCTCAGGCCACACTTTTGATTGCAATGAAATGGTGGTCGTGCCTGTTTTTTTAGTATTTTTCCTGGTGCTCCTGATAGACCAGACATTTCGGAGCACAGCGGAGTATCCATCCACACTTTTATGCATTGTACTCAAGCGCGTTATCAGAGCGTTTCTAATCAGTCTGCTGTGGATTGTAGCTGTGTTGCTTTTCACAGACTGGTATGGTTGCTGCACCACTGATGAAAAAAAGAGGAAGCTGTTCTGTGAACCTGAGGGTCCCACGGCTGATGAAACAGCTCAAATAACTGAGCTGCAAATT
This sequence comes from Neolamprologus brichardi, assembly GCF_056152115.1. NCBI lineage: Eukaryota > Metazoa > Chordata > Actinopteri > Cichliformes > Cichlidae > Neolamprologus > Neolamprologus brichardi. The sequence continues at coordinate 32,994,119 of NC_142123.1, forward strand.
AAGTCAAAGGTGAGGATGTGCATATGTACACAGTGAATATGTGAATATGTAATGTTATTGTTCTGTTTTTTTTAATTTATGAAAGTATAATAAATACACAGACACATTAATGCTGTTATGTTTTGTATGTTTGTTGCTTCTTTTTCAGCTTGCTGCTTACTCTCTGCTCCTCAGCATGACTGTTGTCGCTTTCTTCATGACTTGAAGTGGGTGGAGAAAATGGTTTGTAAAAAAATTCAGTTGTTGCAACAAGAAAACTTTTTACTACAAACTGATTTTGGAAGAAGAGAAAAAAGTTCTGGAGGAGCTTTTGAGGAAAGAAGCAAATGAAACTCTGACTAAAGAAATCACGAGCAACATAAAAAGGAAAGACTGGGACGGCTGTTTAAATGTTGCTCAACAAATGATCAATAAAGCAAAACATCAAAAACCAGAAGCAACCAACCAGCAGATCAACTGGATCAGTGAGGGGAGCTCCAGCAGAGGGGGACAGCATCATCAAGCAGCAGCACATCAGCAGGTAAAGTGATGTGTTATTTACATACCAGATGTTACAGCTGCCAGACTCAGTCGGGGCGTCAGACTCAATCACTAAAGGAGCCAGAACTCAAAATATACTTTAGGTGTTGGACCAAACAGGATGAACATTATTGAACAGACCAAAGGTAAATCTGTTTTAAACAGGAATGCAAACTGAAATATTGACATATTAAATTACGTTATTGGGCCTAGAGTTTGACAAGTCTGGTCTAAAATGATGGAACTAGTTTTTGTTTGGATTCAGCTGACCATGAATAAGTTGAACTTGTAATTTTGTTGCAAGTTAACTAGAAATCGAAAAATACATTAGTTTACACTTGTGTTTCCTCCTAGTTTGCAAATACGATCCATATTAGGAATCTGCTGAACACTAACACTGTGCAGAAACACAATGAAGAGCCAATAATTAGTGCACACAGATTCTGTCATTTCTTTTTTCAGTGAGAAATACATTTTTTATTCATTCATAAAATTATTTTGCAGGCACAAAAGTATGAACTCCAAGCACTGTCACAAGGTAAATTAACCCACAATCCTTATTTCATCTTACAGCTCTTGACATCACTCAACTTCCCTTTTACTGTGAAAATACTGAAAATCAGACACTTCATTATGTTTCTTCAACGCTAGGACTGCCATAATGAATTAATGAAATACACCATTAAATAATTAATTAAAATTTGAAATAATTAAAATGGGAAATAATAAAAAAAAATGACACATTTAACTAATTATTTATTTATTTCACATTTTTATTAATTATTGCCACATTCAAATAATTATTTAATGGTGTATTTAATACATTATGGCAGTCCTGGCGTTCCATCAATGACACAGCAGACAATAAATTTCTAAACTAGAAAAGTAACAAGTGGACAACGAGCATATGTATCATCCCATTTGAATTAATGAAGGATGAACTTATTTTAGTGTTATAAATTTTAACTGTTAGAGTTCAATTTAACCACTTTCTAGTGTTTTTGATTGTTGAACAGGCTACAGCGTCTGAATTAATCTTTCAGAGAGCAGTGAGAGTGAATTTTGGGGGATTTTAAAACACTTTTTTTGGAGAAATGACAACGTAACAGCCATATTCATTAAAATATAGTTTTATTAAAAGTTTAAATGGCAAGAACATTCTGGAACGGTTGGGAATTATTATAAAACCATTACAGTCATTAAACAATGTACTCACTTCTGTATCATAAAAAAATCATCATAGCTACTATTTTTAATTGTTACTGATATTATTTAATACTTAGTGCAGGAAACTTGCTCATTGCAAAGTAGTTTGTACATTGAAAACAGTGGTGGGAAACACTGTGTCTGCTTCGCCAATCCCCCCCTTTGATCCCTGTTTAATGATCTCAGTTGGCTTTTAATTACTGGATTCTAATTTAGTTATTGTTAGATTTGTGTTTGGAGTTGCAGAGCAGAACCACCAACAAATAAGTGTATATATATCTATACTGGGCTTTTCTATTCTTTTTCTGTATATGTCTATGTGACATATCCGAGTGAAAATGAGGCTTAAATTACTTTTGAAATTCTAAAATGGGATTAAATGTAGTCTAAAGTGAATTTTAAAATCCAGACTGTGTGTGGTCTGAACATTACAAGTAGGAACTTGTTCACAGAATGTGATTCGATCATTTAAATTATGTTAAACAAAAATTTTAATGGGTCAGTTTTTGAAACTTTGTCGCTCAATATATCTTTCGCTGAAAATGGTCATTTGGAGGCTTTATAACTGATCAGAAAACCACATGTCAGAGTCCAGTTGCAGAGCAAGAATATGAACAAGAGTCAGTAAACGCTAACACTTGTTTTTTATTTATTTATTTTAATTGTTTTCATTTTTCGAATCTAGTTTAATGTCATTCAGTTAACACAAACGTTCAGATTTCAGTCTAGTTCTGACTGAAATAACTTTGTTCTTCACGGAGACACTTCTGTGTTTTCTGACAAAAATGTTTTTTTGTCCGATAGAGATCAGAGACACCGAACCGTTATTTGATCAATACTTCTGAAAGAAGATGAAGAGGTGCAGCTACAAAATCAATACAAATCATGCCCATCCAGCAGTCTGTTTACTGATGCTTACCTCGGTTCAGGTGTTGGGTGCAGCAGTCTGATCAGAGACTTCCTGCACCTCCCCCAGCTCCTCTGGAGTCCCACTGAGACGTTTACAAGTCTGCACGACACCCAGTCTCTCTTTATGCAATTTTTGTCAGACTATGTAAAGTGTCCATTCTGTGTTGTTGCTGTTGGAATGATAAATCTAAAGAAATGTTTCCATGTTTGTAATATGCTTTATTTTTTTATGTAGCCTATTGACAATTCAGCTTTTACATTAATACACTTGCAAATGGAGTGGTGTAAGTAAATAATATTCATCAAAATAAAGTGCTCTGTAAAGAACAAAACAACCTGTGATATTTTGTGGACTACCTTAAGCTTTAATAGCAGCACATTTTCCCTGTGACACTGTATTGAAGCTTGTGCTGTGTCATTTTTCACAGAGATCTTATCCTGATGATGGGAAAACTGGACCACTACATGAAGTGTTCTCAAGCACATCCTAAAGATTCTCAGTGAGGAACAGGCGTAGGCTCTGTGGCTGCCATACATGAAAACGATTTCAAGCTACCTTAATCACTGTACATCAGGAATACAAAATAAAACAATGTGGTTCTGTATATTCAAGTAGCTAATTAGCTAATTTTTTGGGCACCTAACATTGGATTGGAGATCTAGGTTCAACAATCAGACGACTCTTACCTCTTACCTGTTTTTTATGTGATAGTGTTAAAATAGTATTTAGTGTTTTCTAGCTGTGTTTTTTCCTTACTGCACAGTAAGAAGAAAGTCTGCTACATCCGTTTTTATAATGAAATGTGAAATTGCAAAGAAATTGAAATTGTGGACCCTGCAGTGGCTGTTACATAATGTGAACCTGTATGTGTCTGCCATGAAGCAGTCAACCCACCAATCCAAGCACCAGAACATAAACTGACAGGGCATGCATACAAAACTGTACCAGAGTAATAATAAGAATGTATACTTTATTGATCCCTGTGGGGAAATTACTTGTTTTTCTCTGCATTTCATTCACTCAGTGAAGCAGTGGGCAGCCACTAAGCAGGCGCCTGGGGAGCAGTGAGTAGGGACGGTACCTTGCTCAGGGGTACCTCAGGGTAGCCGTTCAGTGGATTTGAACCCCAACCTTCCGATCACGGGGCGACCACTCTACTGAGCTATCCCTGCCCAAACGAAGTAGAGAAAAAGAGACATGTAGTCTCAATCAAAAGCTTAAGACCAGTTGAAAAATGGCACCAAAAAAAAAATCATAATATGTAGGGTTTGATCTTAAGAACATTCGAAACAGACCTTCAACAAGCAACAAGAAGAAATGGGAGTGAGACAAAACATTTTTTTAGCATGATAATAAACTGAAACAGGCTGTTTTACAGCTGTTCAAAAGTTTAGGGCAACACCTCCATAAAAACCCATAAAACCCCCAAAAACAGAACTCAGAGTTCCAAACATGAACTCAGTGATGAGAAGCTCCACTGTTTTTGTTGATGACTTAATGCAAACGTTTTTATTAGGTGAGTGGAAACATTTCTCCAAGTGGTGAAGACAGCAACACAAAGAGCATCTACTGTCAGGAACTGCTGTCCATTTTTGTAAAAGTCCTTCACCATCCATCCCCAAAGGTTCTCAAGTGGATTTAGATCAGGGGAACATGCAGGATGGTCCAAAAGAGTGATGTTATTCTCCTGGAAGAAGTCCCTTGTCCTCCAGGTGTTCTGTAGCATTGTCGCTGTTGAAAAACCCATTTGTTACCACACAGACATGGGCTAATTACTGATTACGTCTCCAAAAAAGTAATCCTGTTACTTTACTGATTACTTATTTAAAAAACTAATTAGTTACTTAGTTACTTTTTAAAAACATGATACACAACCTGAGTAGGTAATAAAGCAATAGCTCTTTCAGCCCAATTCTACTTTTTCTGCATAATCCATCATATAAAATGTAATCAAATGAAAAAGTCTCTTTTTAAAACTTGTTATATTAGTTTTGATCCTCTCCTGACTATTTCATCTGTGACATTTAACTTCGTCATACGTACAGATGTGGATTATTAACTTAATGAAAATCAAAACAATTATTTGTTCATTGCTCCTTCCAACTTTTGACATGTGACCATTTCTGGTTTTCAAGTTGAAATAATTCTATATTGATACCTTATCTAGAACTCAACCCCAGCGGTCTCCAACCTTTTTTGCGCCATGGACCAGTTTAATGTCAGCCAATACGGGGATAGTTGTAACGTGGGTCAGTTGTAACACTTCCAATTTCTCCAATCAGGGCTAAGTTTCAAATGACTACCTTGACTACCCAAGTGACTCATCCTGTGCATGGCCAATTCAGTTCTGCTATCACATGTGAAAAATCAGCACATTTTGTCAAACAGACAATTTAACACAAAAAAAGTAATTTGTATGCCAAAAAGTAAGTTTTTCTACTTTATTTCAATTTCTAATAGCATTATCTGCTTTGCAGTTAAACTCGTCAAACTTAAATTATGTTATTTGTATGTCTATGGGGATATGTTCTGTGTAGGTCTTTAGTGCTAATGTTTTAGCCGTTGGCTGTAATGTTAGCTAGTTCATGGCTATATGAGTCTGGGTCAGTTGTAACAGCAACAGTCTGGGTTAGTTGTAACAATAATGCAGATGTTACGACTTACCACACTATTACTTTAACTTATATTAAACAAGTTGGGGCAACGACATCAGCAGAGAGAGGTTCACTGGTCTGGTTCACTTGTATATGCGGTTAATGCCATTGGCAACACAATTCCTCCACTGTTTGTGTTCCCACACATACATTATGCAGACCACTGTGTCAGAGATGGACCAGTAGGAAGTATTGGTAGTGGAAATAAATCAGGATGGGTGCAAGAAACAGATTTTCTTATCTTTCTGAAGCACTTTGCAAACCACACCAAGGAAAGCCATGATAAAAAGTAATGGAATTGCGATGCTGGTGCACAACTACATTTTTCAGCAGTAATTGTGCTGCAGAGAAAATAGCTGCACTATTTAATAGCCGAGACATGTAAATACTTTGCATTACATTTTGAATCCACTACCTTAAAAGAGCTCCAATTTACAGACAGAAATGTGAAAAATGTTACAACTATCCCCGGTCTCCCCTAATACAATCCAAATGACAGCCTTTACTTTTATTTCAAACACATGTCAGGCTGTTGTTCTATTCAGACACTGCTTCACTCTGACCTGCAGCACTCTTTGGTCTGTAACGCCTCCCTGAGGATAAAAGCTCAATATGCAGGTAATTTACTTTCTAGAGCTAAATAAAATAAATCAAATCAAAATAAATTTCCTGTTGTTGTAAACTATTTTTTGCAACTTTTTTGTATTTTAAGTTTTGAGGGATAAACCTCTTAAAGTTCTCCAAGTAGAAATATATGTAAAAAAAACAAAAACGATTTTCATTTTTTTTGTAGTTTATTGCACTGTTTTGCAATTAATGTAGTTACTATGGACCTAATGCATACATATTATTAAAATATGGGCTATAACAGTTGTATTGATGTATAGCAACTTGAAATGGTCCCAAAAATGGCTCCACAACATGTAAAAACATAAAGTAAGCTCTGGCGGACTTGGTTCTATGGTAGGTCTTAAAGGGTTAATGAAAGAAGGGTGGAAAATCTTTTTAAAATGAGTAAGACTAATAAAAGTCCAGGTCTGATAATATATGTGGCCAGGTGCTTAGAACATGTGCTGAGCAGTTATGCAGTATTGTTTATTACATCTTTCTTTTATTACTTCAGCGACAGAAGGTTGCAGATGGAAAAAATCAATTATTTCTCCAGTTGCTAAGACCACAAAACCTACATCATTAAATGATTTTAGTTCTGTCGCTTTAACATCTTTAGTGATGAAGTCCTTTGAAAAACTTGTCAGGAAGGAAATCCTGCAGCAAGTAGAGAAGCTTATAGACCCACTACAATTTGCATACAGGCCTCGTAGAGGTGTTGATGATGCAGTGGTCACTCTGTTGAACTTCCTCTATCGCCATCTTGATGGCGCCAAAGCTCACGCTCGGCTCTTATTTATTGATTTTTCCTTCAGCTTTTAATACTATTCAGCCACATCTTTTAGTTGATAAACTTCTTAACCAGTTTAAACTTGATTTTAATCTCGTTGGTTGGATTTTAGACTTTTTAACTGACAGATCTCAGTGTGTGAGAGTGAACGGCTGTTTTTCCAAACAGCACAAGGTTGTTGTCTCTCTCCTCTATGGTATATTTTGTACACTAATGACTGTCACAGTACACAGGCCAACAGGCATTTCATTAAATATGCAGATGACACTCACTGTAAGCCTCCTTCATGGTGAAGAGGATTCCCATGGGCCTGTTGTGGATGAGTTTGTTTCATGGTGTGATCAGTCCTTCTTAATGATTAACACCTTGAAAACCAAGGACATGGTTATTGACTTCAGGAAGACATCCCCCCATCCTGCACTAACAGTGGTAAATGGTGCAGCCATTGAACTGGTGGACAGTTATAAGTATTTGGGGGTTGTTCTTGATAAGACTCTGTCCTTTGAGTCACATGTTGCTGCTACAGTGAAAAAGGTTCAACAAAGACTTTTTAAGGAGGTCGAGAGGTTTCAATGTTTCATCTGAAATGATGACTCTTTTTTTATAAAAGTTTCATTGAATCTGTTTTAACTTTCTGTATCATTGCCTGGTACAGTAATATGTCCTTGAATAAGAAAACCAGACTTAGCAACCTGGTTAAAGTGGCTGGTCAGATTTCAGGGAGGTCTCAGGTCCAGCTTGTGGACTTTTATAACAGGCAGATGCTGAGGAAGGCGACCTCTGTCCTGTTGTGTTCAGATCATCGTCTCTTTAATGATTTTCGACTGCCTCCATCAGGTCGTCATTATAAAGTGCCTGCAGTGAAGACAAAGAGACATCGATTGTCTTTTGTACCTACTGCTATTATCATAGTTAAATCTATTTACAGAACAATCAGCTGTGCTGCATCAAATAAGAAGGCACACAAATTATTTGTGCCAGTCCAAAAAATGTAGTTTGTGTTCAGTATAAGAGAGGAGAACAGCTCAGGCCTAAACCTGCAGGTCTGACAACAGGAGGTGCATCAGTCCAGTTTTCCATGTGGGAACAGCGTTTACACTGGAATCTGCCTTTGACGGCTTTTTTTAGAGCAAATATGAAATTCAGCAGTCTAACTGACACACAATACAAAACAATAACTACACAACAAACTAACTACAGCCTCCAAACACGCTAAACGTCACTAAAGTCTCACATATGACAACTCGCTCTCTCTCTGTCTTTCGCTCGGGTGTCACTCCTAAAAACTTCCCCTTCTGCCTAAACAACCAAATGTCACATGTTGCCTTATCATTTTTTTGATTGGCTGACATGGTAAGCTCTAACACCAATAGGGAAGTTTTTTTGGTTTTTTTCCACTTGCAAGTGGAGAGTGTTTGCTAGCGCTGTCTGTAGAAAACGCCGTTTTTACAGTTCTTCTCGCTGTAAACACCACTGTTTTGTTCAGAAAAAAACATCACGTGTATTTTTTTATCATAACTCTGGTTTTACGTGGCCCATCGACACAATTCAAAAACTGGTATATAGTTTGAAGCCCGCACTTTCGACCCAAGTTGAAATGGAGACTCTGACGTGCTGCATCTTGTAGCTGTGTCATCTTAAATTGGTCATGTGATTTTGACGCGCCGGCGCGTCCAGCACAGTGTTGCCAACTTAGCGACTTTGTCGCTATATTTAGCGGGTTTTCAGACGCCCTTAGCGCCTTTTTTTCTAAAAAAGCGACTAGCGACAAATCTGGCGACTTTTTCTGGTGTTATTGGAGACGACTTTTTGACGTGAAAGGGCGTGTTGCTCTTACTCTCAACAAGCAGCGGTTCTTCTTTTACTGTTATGCTGTTTTGTGGATCACAAGGTTTAAAACTACTTATAAACACACACACACACACACACACAAAGTAACTCCACAGAGTGCCTATTCCGGGTCACTTTTGCCGGTCGAAGCCCGGATAAAGGAGCAGGGTTGGAATTGTGACATTAAAAAACAATACTTGCTAAAAAGAAATTTAATTTGTAGTTCTAAATAAATTCTAAATGCATTTAGGACGTTTTTTACTCACTTTATGTCTCTTCCACGATGTTATTTCTCTCTCCAACAACGTAGGTTACAATTACATTAGCATGACCAATTATGCAAATTAGGTGATTATTTAGCGACTTCTAGCGACTTTTAGGACAGCCAATAGCGATTTTCCTTACTGAGGAGTTGGCAACACTGGTCCAGCGACCCCAGAGGGTTAACCCTCTCAGGCTCAAATTAAACTTTCTGTTGCTAATGCACAACCAAGTCCTGCAGTGGTACTACCGAGTAAAAAAAAGTTTTTAACTGTTGCAAATCGGCAACGCCTACCTCGAGAGGGTTAACTCGCTAACGAGGGAGAGCTTTGGTCAGAACCAGGCGGTGGAGCTTAATGCTCATCACCTGTCTCTAGCCCAAATCCTTCAAAGAGTAGTTTCCCTCGCAGCTATTTATTCCCATGACACTTATTATTGGTTCACCATGCACAACACAGGTGAAGTCATAAAAGGGCAGGAAGTTTACCAAACAACAAACAGAATCTTCACAATGACACATTCAATAATTTGACTTAACATTCCCCCCTTTTTGTCATTGTATACTTAAATTTCAACTTATGCACCCTTGTTTTTGACAGTGTCAGCGTAGATTTCATTCATACACAGCTCCTCTCGTCATTCACCTCCTATTGCTTCAAAAGTTCACAGTTAATACATGTAAGTAGTTAACCTGCTTCTCATTGACCTCATACACAGTAAACTGCAACTTGCAAGTAAACAAATGAATGTCAACAGTCCAACAAGAAGAACAACATTCTGAAAATCACATCAACTGTATACAGACAAAGGCATTTAAACACATCAGTCGATTTTATTGTTTGCCCATGTGGCTTTCAGCTATTTTCAAAGCTATAGCTCGGTCAACACTCCTTTTTATGACTCCCCATCAACCCCTCAAATCTTCTCACCGTAGGCATCCTGTGGGGGTTAGAGTCAACTGGTGAAACATCTGCATTTACAACTCTTCTCCTTTCCTGTTGTCCATGCAGAAAAAGATTTTTCAAAGGAAATTGGATCAAGTTGTTTATGATCTTCTCTCCTTTTTGAGTCATGTCCACCCATGGCTCAAAACTTCAACCAGCTTAGAGAAGTTTACATGCTCTTGACGAAGGCGGTCGCACTTTTCTCCTCTCCTCCTCTCCCTTAGCTTCCCTGCTTAGCCTCTTGTGTCCTTGTCTAGTCTCGTGTTTTTTGTATTACTTTTCCCTGGAACACTCTCTCACAGTCTGTTCTCTAAAACCTAAAAGAGAAATTATGGATTGGATCAACTGGTCCCTAAATGCAATTGATACCCCTTTCTCAACGAGAAGTTTGGGCTCGGGTGAGCCTGAGTGCTGAAGATATCTACCTATTCAGAACCATGGTAACAGAGTTCTGGCTGATCGGAGCTGGCTTGGCTCTGACTTATCAAAGATTTAAGAAAGCAGAACCGGCTGTTCAAACCCCCACAAGGCTGCCCGCTGGGATTGAAGCGATGGGAAGAGGCGTGAGTTTCTCAAAATGAGCTCATTGAGTGCAGCACGGATAAGATCTTGGAAAGGCTACGGCTGCCGTGAATACTTGAATAAGATCTGAGTGCAGACTGGATTACATCTTGGGGAGGCACACTGTCGTGAGTTCTCAGAATCGGCTCTATGAGCACAAGAATGACGGGGTGGCTGTAGCTCAGGTGGCAGAGCAGGTCAGCCACTAATCAGAAGGTCGGTGGTTCGATCCCAGGCTGCCTCCTGGCTGCATGCTAAATATCCTTGGGCAAGATGTTTACCTACTGGTGGTGGTCAGAGGGCCCGGTGGCGCCAGTGTCAGTGCCAGTGTCCGGCAGCCTCGCCTCTGTCAGTGCGCCCCAGGTGGCTACAATGTAGCTGCCATCACCAATGGGTGAATGACTGAATGTAGTGTGAAGCGCTTTGGGGTCCTTAAGGACTAGAAAAGCGCTATACCAATGCCATTTACCATTTACATCACAGAGCGGAGCAGAGAGCATGGCGAAGCTCGCGGCTCTCCAACGGGAGATTGAGAGACCAGTGTTGGACTGTAGAACTGCTTTGAAATTCATATGAGCTGTTCGCACTAAAGTAAAAACCATCATCACTTCATGCGGAGACCCCTTCGGCGCCAGCTGCGGTCGCAAGGCTGGAGCCGAACAAAACACCCTGATAACGACTGTGTTTAGTCTGTTCCTTTCCATTCCATGCAAGGCCACCTGGGTTGGCTGGAAGACTGTTTACTTAGCCTGGCAGGGCGAAGGACACTGTCTCAGCTGAACTCTGGACACGCACACATACATATACTGATACTTGTCAATATTAAATTGTACTTAGTAGTCAGTATAATCTTTTAGTGATATAAGTTTGCATATTATAGAATACTGCATGATGACCCTTTTATGACTTAGACTGTTGTTGGCATCAAGACTTGCTTTATAAATTCTTTCTCACAGTGATAATAGCTGAATAAGCTGTTATTATCTCACTCCTGCCAGGAAGAGGAGAGCTGGATACTTTTATCTGCAAGAAGAGGGGCCACGTCCTTCAGAATAACACACACACACACACACACACACCCACCTTCACTTCCTACATACTAACATTCCTCTGTTAATGAATAGACATATTCACTGTTGTATTACTTTTGTATATAAATAAAGGCAAGTGCAGGAACAGAGGATCACAGGGCCCCCACTCTGGTGTGAGCGTTCTGTGATCACCCTTGCAAGTAAAAGCTGCAGCGTCTGTGTGTTTCTACCTTTAGATTCTTAGCTGAAGAAGTGTCTTTAGAATAAATCTCTTGACAATACTGATAAGTGTAACAGGGTCATAAATCACATTGTTATAATTACACAAAATGTGTCCTAAACCCCCAAACTGTTTCTTTTATACCTGACTTTTAGGACCTCCAAGCCTGTAGTTATGTTCATTATCAGTTAGAGCCCCTCCTCATTCTTTTCTTCTTCTTCTTTGGTGCAACCCTATAAATACAGTGTACCCCTTTTGCCTCTCCCCTTTTCTACAATTCCCCTGTGGGACAGGTTGGTATAATTTCTTTCCCAACACTTTAAAACACACATATAATGCATATTTAGCCACCCTGATATTTCTGATTGTGATTTTAGTTCAATTATTGTCATTATTAAGCCTGTTTTTGTTAGATGTTATAAGTGTGTAGTATGTGTGTATCATAAATGTGTTTTAGGCGCCATAAATGCTAGCATGGATATATACTTCTTGCTAGCTTGGAAGTTGTGGTGGGTTGAGCTAACCCTCTTCCCCACTGTTTTTATTTGGTCGTAGGAGCTGGAGTGGGCAAATTATTTACTTGGAGGCCTTTCTTTCTTTTACCTTTTTAATCAGGTATGTTGGATTTCATATTGTTGTTTTTGTTTTATCTTATGTCAAATATGTTACGTGTAAATGCATACTTTATGTTTAATGTAAAAATAAATGCCAGCCCCTTTTCTACAATTCCCCTGTGGGAGAGGAGCTGGAGTGGGAAAATTATTTACTTGGAGGCCTTTCTTTCTTTTACCTTTTTTGATCAGACACAACGCAGAATCACACCGGTTACATAAGCACTCACCGACGCATCACCCTCCCTACCCCGGATTGTGTTCTGAGAAAGACAGATGTTGATCACATTAGCTAGCAGTGGGGAATTCTTGAAACTGCCATGTTTGATTATTGTGTCATATTATTGTTGACTTTTAAACGTCAAGTAGTTCATGTTCTTGCTGCTGTTCAAACAGACTTGTTTAATTTAACTCTAACTGTATATTGAGTTTCAGGATCTTCGCCTGTTCAAACAAAACTATGTTTCTTGGATTTTCTTTGGATTTCGTTTTTACACGACACATGCTTCCCTTAGGTAATATTATCTGAAATTTCTGCACCTATTTCCATTGCAATCCAGTTACATTTGTTCATGAAACCAGATGACACACATCAATCTAAATTAATTAATGGCCTGGATGACCTCGAATGTTCTGGTTCTAAATTCAGATAAAAGTGAAATATTATAGTTGGCCCTGAAAATATGGCATTACATTGGGCTCCAGGGACACAAGTATTCTTAGAGGATTGAATATGTCCTTCAGTACAAACCCATATGGGAAAGATACACTGAAAAAAGTGATATTGGCTCCTTTTAGATATAGCATATTTTATTTTGGTATATCTTTTTAATTCAAATGAGTAATTCCTGTCTACATATATAATTTGAGTAACTCCAGAATACACTCCCTGCGTTATAATCCAATTAATTTTAGTTAATTAAATGTAGCTCAAAATGCTTAAGTATGTTTTTCATAGCATCCTGCTGGGCCAGTTTGCACATGCTTTAGGACAGGCCACCATTTTGCGCGCGGACTGAAAAAGCGGACGATTTGTGTGCTGCAAGCGGGCTCAAGTTAATCACACAACTTCGTGTAAAGGTGGTCTAGCTTCGGTAAGTAAACCTTTTACGGTAGTTTTTGTTTTATTTATTTTTTTTACCTCAGTCAAAGCATGTTGACTCTTTAAGACGTGTACACATGGAGAAAGAAGTCTAAGGCTACGTTCACACTGCAGGCAAAAGCGCATCAAATCCGATTTTTTTGACCCTCTGCGACCCATATCCGATCATGGTGTGACAGTGTGAACGGCAAAAATCCGATATTTTCAAATCTGATCTGGGTCACTTTCGTATGTGGTACTGAATCCGATACATATCCGATGTTTCAGAAAGCGACTGCTGTTTGATGGTCAAGTCGCATTAAATCCGTCTTTTACGTCACTGACACAAGACAGACGCCAATTATCAGCGCCGGAGAAGACATCGCAAACACTTCCTGGCCATCCGGTGAAACTGTTGGGAAGACAACGTTGGAGAAACGTGAACATTTTATTTGTACTGTATAATCTGCAGATTCTGACAGAAATCTGCAGCTATCCTTTGAAGCACCGCTCCTCTAAAACAGCAATAAGGATCATTATTAGGTTATTTACATTATTATGTAAATAACAAAATAACTTAAAGCAAAAATTGGGAAACGTAAAGTCTGAAGTCTTTATATTAAGGGCCATCAGTCAAACAATACTGTTGCTCTGGGTCTAAACAGAGCGCGTTGTGTGTGACATCTTCTTTTGCGCATGCGGCCGCTTTGAGCGTTCACACTAGAGCGCGTTTGCTGTCGCATTTTATCTGTAGTGTGAACGAGCAGACAAAAAAAATCGGATTTGATCAAAAAAATCAGAATTGAGCATTAAGACCTGCAGTGTGAACGTAGCCTAAGTATTTCCGTGTTGAGCTTAACAACCGATGTATGGAGCCACAGCTGGACTGGCTGTCGGAGTTTGGAATTGAGGGGGAAGAGAAGCAATTTGTTCTTCAGCTAGAATGAAAAAAGACAAAGCTGGAGTTATTCGGTGTCTTTACGCTGAACAGCTAAAACTTCTTCCCTCATTCTCCCCCTCCCTCTCCTGTTGCTACTTCAATCATGAAACTGATCAATGATCAGCTGATCGGCTTTTCTGTCGCTAGTCCCGTCTCTCTCGTTTGTTAAATCGCCCAGTTTGCGCTAGAAAGAGGAAAACGGCAGATAAACAACAGCAGCACGTTTAAGCTTGATAAGCTGTTGCTGTTTTTTAATATTACTTTCTAGTATCCGCTTGTGTTTTCTGGAGCCACAGCCGTAATAGCTGCTGGTCATGATATCAGTTTGGATATGTGGTGAGCAGAGATGGGCAGTAACGTGTAATCCGATTACTTTTTTCAAGTAACGAGTAAAGTAAAGGATTACTATTGCAAAAATGGTAATTAGATTACCGTTACTTTCCCGTAGGAACGCTGCGTTACTGCGTTACTAAAACCGTGATTTTTTTGCGAGAATGTCTCATGACAGTGACGTAAGCGAGTGCGACGTTCGTGACAACAGCTGTGTGCAGATCAACAATGGATCATATATCGAGTGCAGAGAGAGTATGAGCGTGCAGCGTTTAAAGCGTGGAAGTACTGACCTTACTTTGAGTTTGATTCCATAAAAAGTGACAAAAACATTAGTGTCCGTTGTGCGTGGGAAGAAAACTTCTTTTTACAGCGAAAAAACCCCTAAACTTCCAAACAAGCACCGAGTAGCTACGACGTAATGGGAAACTCACAGAGAAACTCGCGGATTCTTCCACTGACCGCTGCACACCTGCACCAGGGTAACCCTCCGCCTACCCCACTCCTGCTTTACAGGTGAAAATAGAGCAACAGGACCGCTAGTCTTTGACTTTATTTATTTTCTGCTGTGTTTTACTTGCATCTATTTGAAAGACTGAGTGTAAACACACAGAAAAATATTTTATTTTATGTGCTGGAATGTGCAGAAAATAGGTTTAAATATTAAACAAATTTCTTCCAGTCAGAGAATGTTGCAGATAATTAAATTTTTGCTTGATGCATAAAGTTAAAAGATTAAAACTAATAAAACAAGTTTTAAAAAGAGACTTTTCCATTTGATTACATTTTGTATGATGGATTATGCAGAAAAAGTAGAATTGGGCTGAAAGATCTATCGCTTTATCACCTATTCAGGTTGTAAATCGTGTTTTTAAAAAGTAACTAAGTAATTAATTACTTTTGAAAATAAGTAATCAGTAAAGTAACGGGATTACTTTTTGGGGGAAGTAATCAGCAATTAGTTACTGATTACTTTTTTCAAGTAACTTGACCAACACTGGTGGTGAGAGGGAAACATGAAGGTGAAACCAGGAGATGTTTTTACTGAATCATCAGAGCTGTGATGGAGAAACAGGTTTACCTTTTAGGTGACATGAATGAGTTGAAGGGAAGTTATGAACTGTTTCTGAGAGACAGATAACACCAGGATCCTTTTCTAAGTAGCTGACAGCTGGTAACTGTGCAGGGGCGGGTCTAGCAAAGTGTTGCCAGTGGGCCATGTAGGGCATTAACAGGGAGAGGGGGCACAAAGAAATAATTCTTTTTTATTCTCATTTAAGATGTCTCGCTTTTAATAAATAATTATCTAAATCTTACAACCAAAGTGGTGATCTGGTTAAATGTATAGAAATCCATTATTGTATGTAGTAAATATTAAGTCTAATATATACCCTAGTAATAGTAGTACATATAGCACTTTTTTCCTTTGGGAAGGTACCATCTGTGCTGTCTGCAACTGTATTGAAGAAAAATGTTGAATCTAATTATTGTAGAAAAATAATTGATTTCTGTGCATTAAGGTAGATTACGTCAATTAAGCATTATGAGGCAGAGGGTGGGGGGTGGTTTCCTAATATTTTTTGCTGGGAGTTGGCAGCCCTATTAGTTAGGTTGTTTAATATTTCTATGTACTGTTTAGAATACCTGAATAAGGAGGATGGTGTAAGTTTCTTAGGTTGATCAGTATTGCTGAAGTATAAAATATTTTGGGTGCAGTGCATTTTTTGCATACAGGTATAACAGAATAACTTTAATGTTTTGTTTTGTTTTTAAAACTGAGTATGAACAAAATGGAGCAAAATATTTATAAAAACAGTTTTATTTTTTATAAAATACACTATATCGGATTCATATCGGCAGATAATCAAATTTATGATATCGGTATCGGACATAAAAAAAGTGGTATCGTGCCATCTGTAGTTTGTACAGAGGCACAAGTAAGATTTGTTTTGTTACAAGGGAGTATCATGAAGTAATGCACTAATGGCTTGGAAACGGTAATTGTCTTTCTAAAGTCCTCATTTTAATTCTTTGTATTTGTTCCTTTTCTGGCAGATTTTCTTCCCCTTATATGTTATTGTTTATTCAAGGAAACTGTTATTTTGGTAAGTACATGCAAATTCCTTACATATTTATCACGACAGTATTGCAGTGACAAGTTTATCTATCTCATCTTAAGGGTTC
The DNA here is from genome assembly GCF_056152115.1 of Neolamprologus brichardi. NCBI lineage: Eukaryota > Metazoa > Chordata > Actinopteri > Cichliformes > Cichlidae > Neolamprologus > Neolamprologus brichardi. The sequence goes on from NC_142123.1 coordinate 33,010,800, forward strand.
TTGTGATTATTAATATTGATATTAATTAATATATATGATTAACTTAGTTTAAGAAAAGATGCCTCTATATTTGGTACAGTTTTTTTTAAAGACTAGGGCGTAGAACACTGATTCCATGTGTTGCCAACAGTTCCCATCCTTTAGAGCAAATTATTTAAAGTTGAACATGAAAGTTGCTGGCTGTAACATATTTGTGTTTGTTTTCTTTTATTTGGTTATTTAATTGGCACTGTTATGGTATTGCTTTCTAACCTGATCAGATTTTAGGTGCACTCTAGATCAGTGTTTCCCAACCCTGTTCCTTAAAGACCTCCTGTGTCACAATACGGCTGTGTGCAGGCAAGAGTAGGACCCAAACGCAAACTCGCAGAGACTAAAAGTAAACTAAAAAAACACAGCTTTATTGCTGGCGTGGAGTGGGACGAGAAAAACAATACAAAACTAAACTGGGAAAACTAAAGCACAAGGCGCCACAGGGGAAAATCACACAGCTACGAGGGAGGACGCAACACTGACAAAGAGAAACATGGGGCTTAAATACACTCAGGGATAACGAGGGGGGATAAGCCACAGGAGGAGAGCACAGCTGGGAGTAATTAGGCAGGAATGGGGAAGGGGAATCTAATAAACAAATTAACTTAGATAACCTAATGAACAAAATAAACTCAAACTTAAAACGCTGGGTCAAAAGACCCAGGATCATGACACTCTGTCCTGCATTTTTTAGATGTCTCCTTGCATCGCCACACTGATTTGAATTAATGTTTACCCTAATTTCTTCAGTAAGTTGTGCACAAGTCTGTCACTGACACAGTTAATATGTCAGGGTGCACTGAAGCAGAGAAACATCAAAAATATGCAGGATGGGCATCCTCAAGGAACAGAGTTGGGAAAAGAATGCTCTAGATAATACAGCCTACAAGCATACTTCTAAGATGCATCCATTCTTGGGTTAACCACGGCTAAAGCTTTCTTTGTGTAAAGTACTAAGTGTGTTTTTTGTTTTGGTTTTTTTTGTTTCAAATGTTCTCTTTGTTGTAGGTCCAGTTTATGTGGAAGTGTAAAGACTGCAGTGCTGAAGTTTCTAGACGATCAGAACTTCTTAAACACTATAGACTGAAACAGTCATTTTGGGCGTGGCCATCACATTAAGTGCCTATATCCTGAGTGTCCATGTGTTTTAAAGACTTGGAATTCACTTCTGACACACTTGTCAAGGAATCATAGCAATGCCTCAGAGCACTCTGACAAATTTGCAACTTTTTCCTGTCAGTTATGTGGTTGTAGTGAACTAGGAACAGAGCGTGAATATTTTGTGCACATTAGCCGTCATTTAAAAAACAATGAGACAGTAACATGTATGTTTAAAGGTTGTGACTACAAATCAAATATTTACAGTACCTTTAAGTCACACAAAGGTCGCAAGCACAGTTTACACTCGCTGGTAGACAAAGAGGATATTGTCAGAGGATCTTTTGCAACTGAAACTGCAGAGCATGATGCTTCAAATGTTGAGGAATTGTGGGGTGACGAACAGCCTGTTGATTTAGAGACATCAAATGATCAAATGATTAAAACTAGAAAATATTTTTCACGTCCCAAGTGCTGCAGTTCATGAACTTTTGGAGGAATTTCAGTATTTGTTGGGCACAGCATCTTTGTGTAGTGCAGCAAAAGTTATCCAAGACATATTGAACAGTCACAGCTTGCAAATAGACCAGTCAGTCATTGAAGAACTTGCATCTGCACTGTGTACATCTAATCCTGTGTATAAATCGGTAGGTAAAGGCTGTCCCTTAGCAACATCCTTTAAGCACAAACATTTCTACAAGGAAAATTTTAAAGTTGTAGAGCCTGTAGAGTATGTGTTGGATGAAAAAAAATAAAAGAACATTTCAGTATGTTCCAGTTTTAAAGGTTTTACAGCAGCTTTTCAGTGATTGCCACGTTGCCACGTTGCCTGAATTTGCAGAAGTTGTCCAAATGGTTGTTGTGGAGGAAAACCTGAGCTTCATTGTCAAAGAGATGGGTGCCTGGTATAGGGAGCATTTTAGAGGTTTTGAACTTTTTCCCACATCACACATCTCCCTCGTTGATATTGGTGCCTTGGTAGACCAGTACCCCTTGGCAGATTACAGGATTGGAGGCCGGCGAATGGTCATACTTAAAAGATTCATTCATATAGAAGGTAGTAAATGTTGTCTTCAATTGCATGTGTTCAGATGCAGTTATCTTCATGGCAACAGGAGGGGTACCACAAATTTTTAGCTTATTTTTAATAAAGATTGGATACTTCCCACAAGGGTAATATTTTTTTCAATTACATTTGAGTTATTTTGGCCAAACATGCCTCATGTTGTCATCTGTCCTAAAAAAACATCATTGATAATGCTCAAAACATTTTGATAAAGGATGAATTGAAACACATACCACTAAAAGCAAAGTGACACCTTTTGAGGATTCTGGCTGACGTATGCACAAAATCTGGATACAAGTGCATCTTTGTCAAAGCAGTATCCCACATGCAGTCTTGACTCATCTGCAAATCCACAAAGTATTTAAAGAAACTCCAGTCTCTCATCGTCTTCATCCAACTCAGACAGCACCACAATTCTACCACGGTCAGACAGTGAGCTGAGATCATGTGCATGGCCTCGCGAGTTTACTATTCCTCAATTTTCATTCAATGTAGAGGTGCAACTTCAGCGTGGAAATGAGACCTTCAGAGAAACTGGAACTCGGCTCAAGATTACTCCAGGTGTTAAATCTGACATCTTAAACATCTTAAAATTTCCTTGTCTGCGAGAGCCATCTGCCACAGGTTACTATGGCTGGATGATTAGCCTGAAATATAAGATGGCTAATTACAGGACAAAGATGCACAACATTGGCTGTCCCTGAAGTGACTATAAATGCTTTGAAAAACAAATCCAGTGATGATTGCCTCCCAGCCAAAAATGTTAAGAAACCTAAAAAGGCTGAGGTCAATTTTTGTCCATTACACCCAGCTGGCGAAACGGATGACAGTCTAGAAAACATCAGGGTTGAGCTTTTGACCGACATCAGACGAAGAAACAGTGCCTCAGATGTAAGACAGAAGATGTCAAGAACATTTTCCTACCGTAGACAAGAGGTGGTGCAGAGAAGTCCAACTGCTGGGGAGTTTAAAGCTAGGTGGCCTGAACTTTTCCAGATTAATGAGGTAAAGGCATGCTTTTTTTGCTGAGTGTTCTTTTCAGTTATTCCTTATGTTATACATTAATTAATCTGGGCCACTTGGATTAAGACGAGTCCAAATATAGGTATAAAGAGGCTGGCATTTATAGTTATTGTGTCGTTAAATGCTCGACCTGTGTACCATACAGAGTATTTATTTGAGCAGCACTTAAAATACAAGTTGTGAATGAAAAACATAGCTTAAAGTGTAGAAACATGAATAAAATTAATTTTTGATTTTTCTTATAAATAAAAAAATATTTGATTATTTAAGTAAGTTTGCGCTACATATAGGGCCCAAACTATTTTATAGTGAGTTTGATTATTGAAATGATTGACTAATCCTCTCAATAATTAATAGAGTGAGATTGAGTGTAATCAGATTATCAATTGTGAATTAACGTAAAACTTTTTATTTAGCTATTAGTTTTGAGTTAGCCTCAGATTGTTTAAAGCATGTGCTAAACAAATGTAAATTAAAAATGTGATGTGTGATGAACAAACTTTGTTGCTCATAAGATAAAAAGAATTAATGGGTCAAGTTAAAAACCCTAAGACCTTTCACCTCCTATTGACATCACCATCATAGCCAACTCCTAAACTGTTTAAGACATCCAGGATAAAAGATTTTAAAAAAAACTTGCGAAAGTGAAATGAAAAACAGGAATTTAGTTGGTGTGAGTTAAGAGGATGCAGAGCGTAGGGTTAGATGGAGGTGGATCATTCACTCTGGAAACCTGAAGGAAACAGCCAAGAGAAAGAGGATCAGAGAGCAAAAAAAATTGAGGTTTGTGTGCATACATGAGTCTTTACGGTACCCACAGGACTTCTGAAGTACAACCACAGATGAGATTTAACAGCAGGTATCACAAGTATTTATAGTCTTTGGTCACACATGGGTAATGTCAGTTTCTCAATTCTGTTACAGCTAAATTGTTGGTGTAAATTAAAAAGGTTTCAGAAAGTAGAAAATGAGAGCCTTCCAATTGGGGTACCATATGATACACTACAGTAAATGTACAGTGTGACTATCAGCAGCTTAGAGTAGTAACAGTCATAGTTTTATCCAGTTTTGCAGCGCAATTTCAGAGATGTTTGGGGCTTACATGGCAAGCATGTTTTTAGTTGCACCTCTAAATTTTCTGTGCTCTCTGTTGCCGACAGCAGAGTTCTGCCCCGCTGACCTCACAGGTGAGACATTCCCAGCAGCGGACAAAGAGCACAGGAAAATGTGTTGCCAACCACCTGAAACAGACAAATATCTGCTTGTATCTGGTTTAAATGGCCTTTCTGCTGTCTCTGAGTCTTGTTCTTTACCCCAAATCGCTCGGTCCCATAGCTGTAGATGATGGTTCCCGGGTTCTCCAGCTTCCTTTCAACTGGACCCTTTTGTTGATCTAGTATAAGAGCCAGTTCCGAGTTAATGGTTTCCCACTCTTTTCTCACTGGATCTGGGCCACAGAATCTGATCTTTTCCTACCTTCAATCTTCTTTTCCCTTGCTGGTAGTGGTTGGCTAGACTCAGTGTTGAAAGTTTCTGTTGGCTGTTTCTGGATGAGCTCTGGGCTGGAACGTAGTGTTAATTGTGGCTGGCTTACATATATACACAAGTGTGTTGCTAGCTGTTGGTGGCTAAACTCCAAGCTAGGGGCTGATAATAAATGGCTGGGCCCTGAGCTTGGATCTAATATTGGGTGTGGCTGGCTAAGCTCTAGACTGGGAACTGCTACTGGCTGGATTTGACTGAGTTCCAATCTGGGGGAGGACTATGGGGAGTCTGTACAACAATGAACTTCGAACGGGGTGCTGATGCCCTGAGGACTGTGGGGATTCTCCAGCCTCTGGATTTCAATCGACTGATTTGACTTACTTCTTAAAAAGTATGTGTCAATGCGAGGCCCCTTTCTCAGCTCGCCGAGGCACTTCTTCCTGCCTTGGTGGATTTTAAGGCCCATGTCAGTTGTTAGTTTTGACCAGCCACAACTGCAGTTCTGCAGCTTCTTTCCTACCATCATTGATGGTCCATTATTAGCAATACTGGTTGATCTATTCGTCGTTGGTACCGTTCCGTGGTTCGTTGCTATTAAATCCGTCTGGAAAGCATCTTCTTTCGCCCCTGCTCTGACAGACCCTTAGGTAATATTGGGTGTACCCAGGTGCACTAAAAAGCGCTGCGTCCTGCTGGTATGAGGCGTTAACCAACACCAGCCCCGTTAGGGTCTATTCCCTCCTGTTAGCGGTCTTTCCAGGCTGTCATCTGGTCTTTCCCTGATTGTCAGCTGCCCTTTCGCAGCGGTCACTGGATCACTCCAGAGTTCTGATTCAGTAAAAAGGACTAGATGTTACAGTCTCTGATAATGCATTGCTTTAAATGGAGAAAATCTTGAGGGATGGCTGTTATGAGGAAAGGCAGCCCAGACGCTTTACCAGTTTGGGACACATCGTCAGTAGTGATCCTTGAGTGGAGTGTGTCACTGGTTTATGTTAACTTGTTATTTCTCTTCTTCTTTCTTCTGTTTAGTTCTGTACAGTTTATTTTTTTAAAACGTTATGAGATTTTGTTCTTAAAAATTTATTCTATTAATAACCAGGTCACTTTTGTTTTGTTTGTCTTTTTATATATTTTTTGTAAATGACAAAGTCTGATGATGGTTCTTCCTGGTGCTAGAATATTGGTCAATTTAAAACACACCTGTATTGTTTCATACATCTATTCCAAGAATAGATGTATGAAAAGATCAACATATTGAATGATGGCATGGAACAGTAAATAGAATATGACACCTCAATATCTACATTTCTTTTAAGCTGGCCACACCCTGCTGATGCTTTTTTTTTTAGGAGAAATGTAAATAATCACCTGCTCTGACATCTCAGCACTCCTGCAGATATAAGCAGTGTACCTGGGACACTCGGACATACTGAAGTTGAAGAAACAAAGAGCATTCGGTTAGACTCACAGGTGAGTTCACACAGGTGAGTTTATGACATCTCAAAGAGTTGCAAAAGCTCTGCTATGTTTGCCTAGCCTCTTTGTTACACTAAAGGTAAATAGCATTACATTTGAAACTATTCCACAGTAAATAATAGAACACTAACTGCAATCACTATAATTCCATCAACGGCATGCACACTTTATAAAATGATTTGTCAATAACTGATTTGTTGAATGATTTGTTTGTCTTGAATTCTGTAGGTAGGTAACAGATTTATCTGCATGTTCTGCTTTAACTCAGTCTATTTCTTTCAGATCCACATCAGCAGATCATTGAATACAGCAGAAATCTGACAATGTGTGTCAAGTGGAAATGGGCTGGACAGGTATGCGAGCACGATAAAACTCCTTTCACCTCAGGAGAATAGAGTTTGTGTCCTGTGTGGGACTGATGGTCTTTAGACTTTTAGACTTGAGCCATGTAAATTAGTGGATGAGGTTCAGGTTTGTTTTAAAAGCTCTGTGAAACAAAATGTGACACTGACACAGTGTCCTGCAGAGGACCAGCTTCACTGTTTCAGGCTTCATATTTCACATGGCTGTAATTACCTGACAACAGGTCACCTTTACTGTCTGGGTTACTTCCTATGCAATAATGATAAGAAGAGATGATATAGAGCTCGTCTTTGGGGCAATCTTCCCTGTTCTGTTCATCCGTTCATCCTCCAATAAACACCCTTAATCCTCACCACGAGTTCAGCGTTTGGGTCCCCTCATCTCCACATCCACACAACAACTCCTGACACCTTCAATCAAACCAACAACTTTCTCTTTGTTCCAGCTGCTGTCAGTGTTTGCCATCCTCCACCTGGCTCCTCTGCTGACAAGTTCCAAAGAGCTCATTCAGCCACTGGACTGCAACGACATCCACCAACAAGACAGCAGCCGACCCAGCGGCGTGTACACTATCTACCCTTTTGGAGAAAAGTCTGGAGTCGAGGTACAGTCCAGCCTCTGTAGGAGACAAAGCTAATGTTTGAGGCTACAAGAAGCTAAAAGGTGACATTAAGTGACACATGTTTGTTTGCAGGTGTACTGTGACATGGACTTAGAGGGAGGAGGCTGGACAGTGAGTTTTCTTTCTCTTTTATTCAGTTAAAGTTCCAGTCAAGTAACTTTTCAGTATGAACACTTCCTTCTGGAGGAAATTATAAAATTATAGCTCTGCTGTCTGAAAATTTCACTTCCTGACATTTTTCATGTTTATTAACTGGCCACACTGTCCCCTCTTCCAGGTGCTCCTCAAGAGGACGGATGGCTCCTTGAACTTCTACAGACCCTGGAATCACTACAAGATGGGCTTCGGAAACGCCAATGGAGAGTACTGGCTTGGTGAGACTTTATTTTGTCTTTGACAAAATAATTTAAATTCAAATCTGACCATTCTCAAACTATTCAAACCTTCAGTCCTTCGCAGTGTTGTAAAGTAACGGAATACATGTACCGCCATCACATATTTAAAATACAAAATATGAGTAACTGTATTCTGTTACAGTTACTGTTTAAAAAGGTGGTACTCAGAATGCAGTTACTTTGTTGAAATAAATGGATTACACAAGGTCTTTTCCTGTTTCATATGTGAGACTATGCCCTCTCTATTTTTGCTAATTCCACGGTAATTCCAAGGTTCCAAACAAAACACGCTTTAAGAGGCTCTAATGCCTGTGTCTCAGTCTCGCGGCCCATGTCACCCCTACTTGCTGCATAATGACATGAAGAAATATTTTCAAAGATTATTATTCAAAAAATAATTTAATATGAAGGCAATATAAGCAGAGTTACAGGCAAAACCCTAAAGAATGTAGCCTCGAGAGACAAAGGAGAGTCGAAAAGTACGAGTAGAAATGGGAGCTGGAAGCATGTAAATATAATAATAACCACTGCAGCCAAAAAGAGCACCTGTGTAGCAGGTTGGAAAAAGTTACATGTTTATTTTAAGAAAACCATTTACCCCCTTATTTTTTGTTTATTATTGTGACTTATTTTGACATTGTTATGTGTTGCCAGATCATGGTTATATTTCATTATGCCAGTAGATGGTGCTCTTGCACTGCTGTGGAACTACCAGAGAGACTCTAGCTATAGGCTCTGCGCATGCACAGCTCAGAAATAAATGAGCTCTGGCCTGAGCAAGACACTAACTTCGGTGTCCTCTCTATTAATCCAAATGTTTTTATCATTTTTATATTAAATATGTTAGATGGCAGAGTTTGAGAGTGTCGGCTAGTTCACGCCTCCGTCCGGTTAATGTACAGACGTTAAGGGTACTGAGGCGTTGTAATTGGACTAGCTTCTTTGGCCTCCCTCGTCCACTGGCAGGTAGCCCTCGTCCTCTTCTCACGTCGTTTGGGCGAGGATGACACAGGTCGTCTCTGGGGGATGCCCTAATATTCGTTTCTAAATTTTGGATTGGCATTGCATTCGGTGCGAGCAAAGAACGCGTTGACCGGCGCGTCGCTCCCCCTGACTTCAACGACCCTCACCGTTGGCCCACTTCCCAATGGTCGTGGTTGTCAGCTGGAACCGCAAGGAGGTGGTGATCGGGTTTTGCCAGCCAATCTCTGATTTGTACAATTTCTTTAAAGGCAGTTTGTTCCAGCAAACTCTATAATCGCAGATCACTAGGTATTTTACTGAATGATTTCCAGCTCTGTCAGCTTTTATACTTCTTCATTATCAGAGTGTGTTTGTGTGTTTTCAGGTCTTGACATCATCAGTGCCCTGACATCCCAGCAAAAATCTGAGCTGCGGGTCGACATGAGGGATTTTCTGGGAAAGGAAGTGTTTGCTCGTTATTCTTCATTCAAGGTCGATCCTGAATGTGACGGATACAAACTGACTATTGCTGGATTCAGTAATGGAGGGGCAGGTGAGTGAGGTGATACGGAGGTAAAGAATCTATGTAAAAGACAAATGATTAATGCATGTCAGTTTTACTTCTTGTCCCAGTCCTCACTTATTCCCTCATTGTTCTCAAATATTCTTGTCTCATCTGTTTCCTGTGACTGTGTATAAATAGCACCAGTCCTCCAGTTGTTCCTTGTTTTGCCATGCTGTACACGATGCCTGTGTGAAGCAAGTTCACACCACATTAAAACTCTGTTTGTGTTGTGTTTCTGCAGGGGATGGTCTGACTTACCACAACGCAATGAAGTTCTCCACCTTTGACAAAGATCAGGATGGTAATTCCGGTAGCTGTGCCCAATTATTCCTGGGGGCATTTTGGTACAACAACTGTCACCATTCAAACCCTACTGGTATTTATCGCTGGGGAGTTATGGCCACTTATGGTGCAACTGGAATGGAGTGGTACCCGTGGAAGGGTTGGAGCTACTCCCTGAAGGCCATGAGCATGAAGTTTCGTCTCGTGCAGTAAATCTGCAGGACAAACATTCAGCAAAATTTTAGCAACTGCTTTCTAATGATTGATTTCTTTTCTTTTCTCTCATTAATCATGTAACCTTTCTTTGAGCTTTATTTTCTTAAAGTTGAGCACAAGGAAAATCCACCAGTGCAGTACAGCTGACTCATGTTTTTGAACGAAGCAGTCAAATAAAATAAACCAGCAGCAGTTTTTCATACATCACCATAAATATATTGCAATGACAGACGTGTGTGAAATCAAACAGCAGTAATGAATGAAATGCAGAGCTCCTGTAGTTACACATACACAACAACACACATATGGCTGCTTTGGTCGAGGCCATCTCACTCAAGTTGGACTTTATTAGTTGTAGAAACACCAGGAAGGAGTTCAGCTGCATTGAGACTGCCTGAGCTGCATCAGGAAAATAAAGCCCACCATCTTTAACTGTAGACAGAGGTCTAATACCTCATGTGAATCATTATCTGCTCACATGCTGACAATAAATAAGAAGCAAAGCAAAGACTTGTTTTCATCTGATGTGCTTTCTTTGTCTCTGTATCTTTGTCTGAATTCTCTGGCTGATCATAAATGCTGCCCTCCACTGGTCACAGTCACAAACGTCCTTCTTCAGGAACGAAAATATAGATATTCAGACTGAGGATGCCTTTCATCAGCTTATGCACACAGCAACACATATAGAAAAAACATGCAAAAGACAGGAACAAAAACACAATAAAACAAAATTAAGTGCTCCTCTAATACACACATTCCAGGACAATAAATGTACAATTTCACAGATAAATGATTAACAATATAATTATTAGTAGTATTTGTATTATTGTGGAATTCACTATTATTGAAAAAGTTCCTGTTATTAATGCTGCTGTGTGTATGACTGCCATTATAAGAATATATGGATATACTGTATACACAGATTATTTTACTGCTGTACTAATGCGATGAGATACATTTACCAATAACAGCATAATCACTTCCATAATTATCAATTAGAATGTGATAATTTTATGTGTTATATAGGTTTGTATGTTGTTGGTTTTTTTTACCTCATTTTAAACGTTCGAGAAAAAAATACTAACTTTGGCACTGAAACTGTCTTATTTATGTTTTGAAATGTAATCTGTCAGTCATAAAACCTTATTTTCTATTACAGTGCCCAAACACAAACAATATTCCCAACATGAAAACACTAATAACAAAAACCCAGAGAGCCCTCCATTCCAAATAACAAACGATATCAATATCATTTGTTCCCTCCTCAAATATTAGTGATGGGATTTGCGGCTCTTTTTAGAGAACCGGCTCTTTAGGCTCGGTTCACTAAAAAGCTCTTTCGGCTTCGAACCGGCTCTTCAGGTTGTTTTGTTGGTTTAATTAATTTATTATTAACAACGATATAAAATTATGCACAAAAGGAATTACTAATGTAAAAAAAAGTTGTTTTATTTATATAAGTTTATATATAAATATATGCGGTGGCCCCAGAGACAAAGCACGTACAAACTCCAAAACACATTTCTAGCGTTAATTGACCTTCCGAAACAGAGCTACCTAGATCACTTAAATTACACAATTGAAAGCATATGTGTATTGTTTGTGTATTTATACACAAGCACTCATATATATTCAAATAATTTAAAAAAAAGTTCATTTACCTGTTACTACCACACAACAAATCCGGTCGTTGGTACTTGCTGGTTTGTGTAGCCACTAGGTAACAAAAGCTCAACACTGCCCCCTAGCATCCTGGAGCACTTCTGTTGTGTTTGTACGTGTTTTGGAGTTTTTACGTGCTTCTGAGTTTTTACGTGTTTTGGAGTTTGTACGTGTTTCGGAGTTTGTACATGCTATGGAGTTTTTCTCGTCCACACGTAAATGCAAAAACTGAGTTTTCAAAAATATCCACCCTGGCCGGAGTTTGTAAAATCCCATTTTCAGTGACCGAAAACGCCGTTTACGTGTGGACGAAAGGTGCAAACGCATAGAAAAATCTGCGTTTTCAAAAATAATCATTATTATAACTTGGATCATTTTGTGTACTCTAGATCAATAAATATCTGCATTGGGGTTCTCTTCCTGCTATGAAATATGTCTGCTATTCCTTTGCAGTGGTCTGCATGAAAACCATACAGCTCATTCTAGTAGGCATGGTCTCCAGGAACCAGAGGTTAACAGGCAAGTGGTAGTTGTTGAATAACATGCCAAAACTTAAGTGTAAATTGGAACTTATAAAGCACACACCATAGGTAAATAGACACTCAATAAGTACAATATACGGGGTGAGACCAGCAAAAATTAAAATTTTAAAAGTTGCATGTATTGAACTGATAACATTTATGTGCTCTGAATATTGACCAATGGTTTAATTGCCTCATTCGGTTTCTGTTTTGCTTTTACACATTTTTTCAGATTTGTTGATGTTGTGATATTGGTATTTTTATTTGCTGAAAATGCATCAATAACACTTTAGTCAGCCTGACCATTCAGACACTTGGAACTACAAATCACCCAAACTATTCCCAGTAAATGGGCACTGTAGTGGCAGTTCCTTATGTTTCACAAAAAATGTACAGAAGACTCTGCTGCCCTGTGATAATCTTTTGTGCGCAGGGAAAACTGCACTGTCAAAACTTGAAAGTTGCGTTGTATAGTTTATTGATTCATTTTGGCAACCAATAACAAGATCCAGTTTTGTTGCTTCATGCTGCTTGTCTCTCGAATTTAAAAAAAAAAAAAAAAAAAAGGCCCATCTCAGTGCATGCTGGTCTTATACCAGTCTCTTAAGTCAGCGGTCCCCAACCGCCACGGACCAGTTTATGCCCGACAATATTTTCACGGACCGGCGTCGCGGTCCGAGAAAATATTGGTGTCGCGGATAAATACAACAAAATAAAACTAGTACCGGTACCGAAAAAAAGAAGATTTATTCATAACACACGTGAAAAGACCCAGGAAAACTGAGTTAACGATAAAAACGATAACAAAATAACGCTGAAAACCGATAAAAACCCTGAAAACCATACATTTCACACCTGAGTCTCAACTCTCGCAGCCCGGTACCAAACAACTCACGGACTGTTACCGGTCCGAGGCCCGGGGGTTGGGGACCGCTGTCTTAAGTTATCAAAAATAGCCCTAAAGTTCTTCCTGGCTGACTTGACAAGATAAACAGCAAAACAATGAAGTGAGCATTAACCTTCACATAAAAAATGATTAACCCAAAAATAGAAGTAAACTAACAACAAACTTTATATTTTGATATTTTGAAATTTGTTAAAATTCAAATGGCTCCAACAGAAGCAATCAAGGACCACATGGCCATTTTAAGTGGCTGTTTTATACAGTAAAATAATGTGAAATCAGATTCTTTTATCAGATGGGTCATTCCATTTCAGTATGTATACATGATATTAAAAAATCAAATGCATTTGTTCTGTTTAGGGAAGAGATTTACATCGACTCTGCAGAGTCAGAAGTATCAGACCTGGATGAGGCTGTCCTGGCTTCCCCTGAACAAAATGATTCACATGTATGTCTCATGAACAACACTGCCAGAACTGCTGTGTATGTGTTCCATGTAGTCATGACCTTCCCTCCCCCCTTTCTTCAGGACGAGATGGACCTTGCAACTATGTTGAAAGATTTCCAGGAAACGCATCGACACCAGCAATTATTGTACAATAATAGCCCGACGAAGGAAAATCCTACATAGTGCCTGCATGGCACTTTCTAAGTCATATTTTGCCTGGCATAAATTGCCAAATATTGAATTTGTTGGTGAAATGGCCGATGATTATGGAGGCCTGCAGCTTACTTATGGTCGAAACTCAGAATTCCCTAGGGATTTTTGAGGGGAAGCCTGGCAGTCTGTTGTTCAGCTATAGCCAGCAGTTGCTGTCAAGCAACAAGTTTTATACGGCTGGTAAACTGATTGCTTGGTTCATAGCGCACAATGGGCCAGGGCCACGGTGTATCAACAGACACCTGTTCTGTATGATGTGTGGCCAGGAGACATCTCTTGATGACTTTGATGTAGAGGTCTTCATGGACGAAGACATCAAACAGAACATAGAAAAGGTAAAGCTGTGTGCATGCTGAGGTGTAATTAAATTCAATGAAACAATGCATAGCTTAGCTCATCAGTGGAACGTCTCAAAATGTAAGTACACTTAGTGAATGCTTTAAACATATGTATTTATGGAGCTGCCTGATTTTCAAGGTTTCCAACTGCAGCCCAGGAGACCTGGCAGACTTAAAGTCACCTTGGGGACTGGATTGCAGGCTGTGGTATCCCTGACATCTACACTGCCACACTACTTGATGTTAAGAGGATAAGGAGCGAGATTGTATCTTATTTTGCATTTCACAGGTGAGAATTTGCTAGAAAATTACAAAGTATTTTGCTGGTCAGTGCTCGTCTTCCCATTGTGTTCCCCCCTAATAGTTAATACTTAAACAAATTATCAATCTGCTGAGTTGATATCTGTATTGCAATTAAGGTGGTGTTTAAATTGACAAAACAAAACTTTTTGTTTTGTTTCACAGTTTTGCTATGTGGTATGAATTGAGAGTACAATCTGTGGTCAACAGGGTTGCCAGCATGATTCAGCAGTTTGCTGCCGGTGTGGACTCGTGTGGTCGGTTCTGGCAAATGGTGAAGAGATGCTGGAAGCAGTTCCTTCCTGTATTTACAAATGCAGGAAATAAACTTACAAGGAACAGCTTCCAGGATCTCTTCACGATTGGATGGAGTCCAGCTGGAAGTAACAGACGTGAAGAAGAGGAAGCCACCATCTTTCAGTGGGAATGGTGGCTTATGGCCATTCAGAGTACATAGAATACAACACGTCTTGTTTCTGTTTGAATTGCTTCAGGCATCTCATGTTAAATACAGTGTCCACAATACAAAACACAGACAACTAAATCTAAACAACACTTGGGTGCAATAAAACCTTCGAACTTTGCAAAATCCACACTTCTTAGAGCATATGAGGAAGTTTTGGATTATTTTACCTTTTAGGTGAGGTATTTGAAAGGAAACCACCTACAACAATTATTATTTATTTTCTTCTGTCGTCTCTACCAGATCTTGCTTGTCTAGACTGATAGGATGTAATTTGATTTTCATTGTGATTTCTGGTAAAACATTACTTTTATTACATGACCGAAAACCTCTCTTAACACTAAAATATTAAATAGTTATATTACATACTTGTAAAATTTATTATTCAACTGTATTAGCACATCTGAGAATTAAGTGTTTTTGTAGTGTTTAAGGCTACGTCCACATGTACCCGGGTATTTTTGAAAATGCAGATTTTTCTATGCGTTTGCACCTTTCGTCCACACGTAAACGGCGTTTTTGGTCACTGAAAACGGAGATTTTTAACAACGCCGGCCAGGGTGGAGATTTTTGAAAACTCTGTTTTTGCATTTAGGTGTGGACGAGAAAAACGCAGAAAATGCAGCGTCAAAGGTGTGCGCCTTTTTTGACGTCACAGTGTGCACCACGTTATTGTTTCAGTGAAATGAATTTCTACAATACTGTTAATTGTACTCTCTGCAGTGTTTAAATGCTTACATATACTCACACAGTTACTGTCCCTCCACACATACGACTCGGTTCTGCTTCTATGCCCCAGCTTTGTTTGCTAGTGATGGGTCATTCGCGAACGAAATGGCTCTTAGAGCCGGCTCTTTGAAGTGAACGACGCGAGCCGGCTCCTTATTGGGAGCCATGAGGGTTTTTTTTTTTTTTCCTCTTTCTCTCACCCTCTCTCTCGCCCTTTTTTCCGCTGAACTCCGCATGCGCGGCCTGTACTTTGCGCTGGGCAGAGGGGGGAGGGGCGTTAGTTACACTCGCAGTAGCACAGGAACAGAGCCAGAGAGAAAGACAGCAAGGGACAACAAAGTCACATTAGAAAGGTATAGTAATCATCCACTATTTTCAGTTGCAGATGATAAAGGATTCAGAAATCATGCAGGCCCATATGACAGAGAATGTGCATCTCCTTTTTGTTTTAATATTTTAATTTATATTTAATTGTGTTGTGGTTTGCAGTGTTTTGTGTTGTTTCACGTTAAATTTGTTTAAAAGGAAAAAGCTGAAAACTTAAATAGTTAAAAGTTGAAATGTAAATAGTTGTTTTTTGTATTATATGATTTATTTGTTACATTTTATGTGGAGTGAATAAATAAAGTATATTTATGGTGGCCCTTAGAGACAAAGCACGTACAAACTCCAAAACACGTAAAAACTCAGAAGCACGTACAAACTCAGAATCACGTACAAAAGACAACAGAAGTGCTCCAGGATGCTAGGGCGCAGTGTTGAGCTTTTGTTACCTAGTGGCTACACAAGCCAGGAAGTATCAACAACCGGATTTGGTGTGTGGTAGCAACAGGTAAATGAATTTTTTTTTTTAATTATTTGAATAAATATGAGTGCTTGTCTATAAATACACAAACAATGCACACATGCTTTCAATTGTGTAATTTAAGTGATCTGGGTAGCTCTGTTTTGGAAGTTCAGTAAACGCTAGAAATGTGTTTTGGAGTTTGTACGTGCTTTTTGGAGTTTGTATATGCTTTAGAGTTTGTACGTGCTTTGTCTCTAGGGGCCATATATAAACATATATAAATAAAACCACTTTTTTTTTTACATTAGTAATTCCTTTTCTGCATAATTTTATAGTATTGTTAATGATTAAATAATTAAAGCAACAAAACAACCTAAAGAGCCGGTTCGGAGCCGAAAGGGCCGGCTATTTTTAGTGAGCCGAGCCGAAAGAGCCGGATCTCTAAAAAGAGCCGGAAATCCCATCACTATTGTTTACTTTTTCCCACCGAGGCTTCTAGACTTCTGATTGGCCAACATTTCTACACGGTTAGGAATATAGCGCCACCTGTTGCTTTGGCATGTTCCTAGCAGCGTTTTCCTTCATTTCTGCCTTTACGTGTGGACGAGATTATTTTTTAAAACGAAAACGGAAAATCTCAGTTTTCAAAAATACCCGTGTACGTGTGGACATAGCCTAAGACAGGTCTCACCTTTCAAATTGTGTTATTCTGTCTCCCTTTGAGACAAAGGTCATTTGTTAATTAGATGCACTGCCTAACTAGAAGAACCTTCAGGTATTCCATTGACTATAATGAAACCTCCTGTATATTAGTGTCCTAGGGTAATCGAGTGGTGCAATGACAACACCCACGCAAATGTGACATCACTAGAAAGCCAATGTACTCTTGCAAGGACAGAATGAATAACTTAAAAAAAAAAAAAAAAAAAAAAAAGCATACACATTGCATAAACAGTCCTTGACATATAGGTCTGACTCGGAGGACCAAAATTAATTTCCTGTCTTAGGGGGGCAGGATTGCTTTGAGTAATTTTTTTTTTTTTAATACAATGCTTTGCAATATTGGTTTTGCCAAACAACCTGTCATTAACGCAACTGCTCTACTATGCAGTCAGTGTAACTGATTAGAAATCTACACATTGCACCTTATTTAACAGTTGTATGTATTTTAACAGAGCAAGAGGTGGACCACACGTTTGAAGAGCTGCTGGTCTTTATAACTGGGGCTGACTTACTTTTACCACTGGGGTTCCCACAGTCCTGCAACATAGACTTTTACGATCAGGAGTCAGGGATGCAGCGCATCCCATACGCATCAACGTGCAGCTTATCCCTGTATCTCCCAAGAGGTGTTGCAGATGAAGATCAATTTAAAGATCTTATGAACGATGCATTAAAAGGATCCCTGGGATTTGGAAAGGTGTAGCTGCATACATGAACTGATGGTGGGAAGCTGTGGTTAAAACCTGTGGGCTTTTGGGATGAAGTTGTTATTGTAAGTGTTCTTAAAGGGGATTGCTCCTGGCACCGGGACTTCTTAAAGATTTTACATTTTAAAAGTGTTTTTACAAATGACTGTTCATTGTGTATATAGTTATATTTATAGTCCAGTTAAGACAACTGGGGTATGCATGCATCAAGCCATGCAAAATAAGTGGTGTTCAGAAAGTTTCCAGGAAATAGTTCAAATGACAATTCATCTAGAAATATTCTTTTGAAAGATTGTTGTTTATGTTCAAGATTTTCAAGATGTACAACAGATGCCAAACAAACTTTGAACTAAAAGACTTTTGTAAAATAAAATATTGTAATGTCAGTTCTCATGGTGTCTTGTCCATTTACAAATTAAAGTTGAGGCTCACCTGTTACTGTCAAATACTGGTATTGGGTTCCATTGACGAGGGCTATGTAGTACAATTATGTGCTTAAGCCAAGGTAAATGGTTCAGTGAATTTACCCTCATCTGTTCTCAAACCAAGAACTCAAGAATCCATCTCAACTCAGACTTAAAAGTTATGAATTAATTTTACTGCTTTCAAGAACAAAGCAGTTTTAACACACTGACTTTAAACTTTGGTGTCAACTCTGAGATTGGCACCTGACCTTTGACTATAACCTGGTTAAAAATCAATTTGAGGACTCTGCTGACCGTGATATTATTCTTGTTAAACTGTTTGTGGGGGAGTTCTATGGAAACATTTAAGACTTCTGCCTGATTTTACATTTATATAGTTTGACATGAACTTTGTAGTGAATTATGTAAATGTGGTAGAATTATGTAAGAGATGATGGCTGTAAAGCCAAAGTGTTTTTTGCAAAAAATAACGTCAAGATAATGAACACTGGTATTAAAATTATATTTTATACATAAGGCACTAACTGTAATTACCAAAGTAAAGAAAATGATTTGTTAGACTCAGTTTGTTGGTGACTGATGCTTAAAAAGTGCGTAGCAATTCAGACAGTCAATCCAGTGATTGCTTTGCTTTTTCTATGGTCACCGCTTACCTTCTTTATTACAGTCATTTGGCTGCACGTGACAATATATTTAGCTAAAGTTCCTTCTGCTTGTTTAGGTTTCTCTCTGTGTTCTAGGTTCATTCAGCCCAACCTCAGGAAACTTGTCTGCTTGCCTATTGTCATCTCTACCAGCCTCCTCATATTTGTGCTGTCTGACTCTGCTGATGAGGAACCAAAATCGCTGAAATGAACAGTCGCTTTCTAGCCTATATTTGTCATGTTTCGGCTGTGTACAGGCAGGAGAAGGACCCAAACGCAAAACTCACAACAACGAAATTAAACTCAAAAAGCTGCTTTATTGCAGAATGGCATGGAAAACTAAACTGGGACATGGATAAACTGACACGCAAGAAACAAAGCCATGAAGGAGACTACGACACTGACAAAGAGAAACACAGGGCTTAGATACACTGAGGGATAACGAGGGAATGAGACACAGAAGGAGAGCACAGCTGGGAGTAATCAGGCTGGACGAGACAAGGGAAGCAAAACTAGAAACACTCACATGAGACATGGACCTTCAAAGTAAAACAGGAAACACACTGACTGAACTCTAAACATGCAAACTTAACAGCAACTGAGAAGACAGAACATAGGGACCAGAAACATGGTACAAAAAGGTCACAGTAGAAACAACATTTAACACAGGGAAGCCATATTACAAAGCCAAAGAACTAAACCTATGATAACCATAACTGAAATCTAGGGAAACAAGAAACAGTACAACAAAGGACTCAAAACATAATCCATAATATAAAAACAAAAGATCTCTTCAAAATAAAATAGGAAACATAATGAGACGCAGACATGACAACCAGAACTTGACAACGTAAGACACAGACATGAAACACATGAAGAGCAGGGGAGACTTAACAGGGGTTGGAAGACACAAGGGGAATCTAATAACAAAGAACTAGAAAAACTCATGAGCTTAATCATATAAACATCCAAATAAACTAAACTCAAAACACTGGGTCATAAGATCGTGACAATATTTTTAAGCCTCAGTTCATCCAAAAACTTTTTTTTTTTTTACTTTTAGCAACAGGGTGGTTTAAATAAATGTCACACATGAACTTGTAATTGCTGAAAAATAAGGGGAAAGGGTGAGATTTGAAGTGACTAACTTCAAGATACCTTCAATGTACTAAGTTGGAAGAAGAAAATTAACTCCCCTTTAGCTGCTTAAAGCAAAGAGCTTGAAGCAGAGGAAGAGAGTTGTCTTTGTAGAATGTGTGCCAGTTTGGGTTAAGGGAAAAAAGCCAAGATATGTTCACAACTGTCTACTGACAATGAAAATGTAAAATGACATAAGGGAATGCCACATATTTCTCTTCTTGTGGTTTCCAAAAACAATTTTAAAAGAGGCTATACACATGACATTTTTTCTACTTAATTTACTCGTGTGTGCCATCCAGAGGGAAATACCTCATAATCAGAATCGCATTTATTGGCAAAGTATATGCGCAAACACATACAGGGAATTAGGTTCCAATTGAGGGCGTCTCTCAAGCACAAAAATGTAAAACACAATCCATCTATGTGTATGGACATACACATGCACATATGCACACAGGTGTATAAACTAACAATATAATACACAATCTAATTATTTTATACAGAAATTACAGGATTACAGAAGTTAATACCAAAGAGTGCAGTTGCAGTCTAGCAGTGTGATAGTTCAACCACTTAGGAGGGAGATGGTGAGGGGAAAGAAAATGTTCCTGTGTCAGGTGGTCCTGGTTTGCAGGCTTCTATACTGTCTGCCAGAGGGCAGTGGGTCAACAAGTCTATGAAAAAGTGAAGAAGAAAAGTCAACATAACTAGCACGAAGCGGTAATGCATGATGGCAGAATTTGATTGCTAAGACATAAGTTAAAGGTTAAGAGAAGTAAAGAGGAAAATAAGAAAGAAGCTCAGAAATGAGCAGAGCTGCCATAACAGGTAACACAGTTAAGGTTTCAGAATAAGCCTTCTGTCGTTTGTTTGTTCGATCATGCTTTAAACACATCAAAATGCATAGTGGGATTATAATACAAGTCAGTACTGTGACAAGCACTGGTACTGAATAGGCAATCACTTAGCAGCAAGGTGAATCGGTGATGCATTAGTGTGGTCTGCACTTCCTCTTCTTTGATTGGGTGAAATGAGTTGAAAGTAATTGGATGAGGGAACCATGGGGAGTGCCCTGCATAATGTCAATAAAACGCAGTTTTAAACGCCGTTACAGCTGACACAGAACGCCGTAAAAAACGCTGTTTTTACGTGTCTTTGAATGGCATTTTCTGCCGAGTGGCGGGAAAAAAACGTCATTTTCGTTTGTCTTCGAACGCCAGTTTTTACAGCACTCGGATGGTGCGTTCAGCGCGCCAGGTGAGTGTCGGAAAAAACGACGTTTGTCGCAACAGAACGCCATTTTTTTTGGCATTTTAAATAATTAAACGGCGTTTTTCACGCCATTTCTTAACCAAACAGGTTAGAAAAGTGGCGATTTTTGGCACTAATGGCTTGCCATAGTCGGCACATAAGAACGCTGTCATAGCCTGTCAACGACGTTGATTAGCTGCATATATACGAATGTGAATCGCATTATCGGCTGGACTATGGGATAAGGTGGCATCGTTCTAATCCCATACGGAAGCAGCCAGTCACTGACTAACACTGCAAAACAGAATTGTTAAAGTTTTAATTTTAATTTCAATTCGACAGATTTTCTGTGCGCAGAGACCGTGCCAGTAGTGTGCAATTGCGCACGGGGGACATTGGGCTTTAAATCATCAAACTATAAAATATAAATTTTAAATTGTTATTGATCCCTTTACCCCTGGTCCTAAAGTGTATATTTATTTTCTTACTCTTCTTTTATTTATTTTTTGTTTACTTGCACTACTCTAACTGGAGCCTCGTCGTCTCATCTCTCTATATACTGGACTGTATGTAGCGGAGATGACAATAAAGTTTACTTTGACTTCAGCAGCAAGCAGGCGCACCGAGAGCTCTCGCGCTCACTTTTCGCGTATAGAAAAGTGAGCGCAAGAAAAGCCAGAGGCAGCCACCACAGCACTAAAAACTAAGAAACGAAAAACTGCTACTATGTGAATCTCAATTATTTTAAATAGCCCAACAAACAATACTGCAAATGAAAGTCCTAGAATAAACAGCAGTCAGTGCTGTGTCTGAAAACAAACAAAATTCTCTAACACATAAATATTCATTTTCTGCCTATAATAAAAATGATGACACCTACATATTACTAAATGAAAATACACCAGTAAAACACAATAAAATACATCACAGCAGCTCATCAGGTAAAAGTGTAAATCAGCCCTAGAAGATTAGAACATAGAAGAAATTAAGCACAGTGCAGGACAATAGCAGGAAGCATTCACCGCACCTGGCTACAATCACCGATTTAATCTTTGGTATCCTTCTTGTGATTGGCTGTTCATCTGCATCAGTTGTAAAAGTTATTTTTGTGTAATTTTGCATATATTTTCATGGCTGGATTGGTTTAAAAACCAAAAATGCAATGCCTCCGTAATAAAAGCCATGAACACAACACAAGGGCTAATAGTGTCTGTCACACATGGTACAAAAACAGGAAACATATGTCTTCCTGTGTGTTGTGGTTGGCTCAAGATGGTATCTGTGAAATCTGTTTTAAGCCAGCTACTGTGTGCCAACGTTTGAAATTAAATTTAACCAAACCAGCAACAAAAGTATTTTTTATAATAAATTAAAAAGTTTTATTTTCAGAAAAGACTGTTTTATTGATGACATATTTTCTCTGACTTTATTGTTGAAGAAATCATTTTGATTATCTAGCTAGAAATAAGTTCAGTCACTAAAACCTGTTTACTATAATTTATGTAGTGAAAGTCAGTGCTACATGATCCGGGCTGTGGGAGGTAGAGGTCCTCCCCCTGGTAGATTTTACATAATAAAAGTGGTGAAAGTTTCAGAGTAGCATACCATTATTCACAGTACAGTTATGTTATGTTACTTGGCTTTTAAAATCAGCTTCTATTACCATTTGACAAAAGGAGTGGCAACTTAAATAGTTATTAATAACTATTAAGGACACGTTTGACCTCAGCCAGGCCCAGCTCAGGCCTGTACTATGAAGCAAGTTCGTAAAACTTACCCCATTACTAATATTCATGTTAAGCTGTCACATGACAGCTGGTTTATTAAATTAATAAGTCAGCTAAGGGGTTTCCAGTCAAGCTAAGAAGTCATATGAATACTAGTTCAATAAAAATCATCTGAAAGACCTGAACATAACTGAACTTTATTTGATGTATTAAGTAATAAATTATTTGCAGATTGCACTCTGAAGCTACACAATGAAACTACTAAACAAAGTGAAGAAAGGAAGTGGTCTAGACATATGCAGTGATAGAGATGAAGGCACACGAAACGCAGTCTGAAAGGCAGATTGACAAAAGAGCACTGAGATTAAAAATGCATGGAAGATGATTGGCTCATAGACGTAAGGCAAGACTGTTACTGGGCTAGTTTTCTGAAAACAGAATTTTGATGGTGTGGAAAAACAGAAGTAGAACGGTCTAACAGCCCAAACACTCAGGAATGCAGATAGAAATGGTTATGCATGAGCTCAGATGTTAGTTAGTTACCACCAAACTAGATAAAATAACACGGTGTGAACATGGACCGCTACAGGCCTCCACCAGAGCTTCCTCAGCGAATCGCTACCTTATCGTGGTGGAGGGCTTTGTGTGTCCGAGGGATCCCAGGGGCTCTGTTTTCCGGGAGCTTCTGCCCCCTGGTAGTGTCTCCCATGGCAAATTGGTCCAGGGTGAGGGACCAGACAAAGAGCGATTCAGAAGACCCTTATGAGCAATGTTCCCTCTAAGCTGCACGCTGTGTTGCGTACAAAAAAAGAAAATCTAACCAGAATTGAAATTAAGATTAAAACTTTAACAATTCTGTTTTGCAGTGTTAGTCAGTGACTGGCTGCTCCCGTATGGGATTACAACGATGCCACCTTATCCCATAGTCCAGCCAATAATGCGATTCACATTCGTGTATACACAGCTAATTAACGTCGCTGACAGGCTATGACAGCGTCCTTATGTGCCGACACCAGTGTTTTAGCTAGCAAAGCGGCGTGGCTGATGTGGAGTGAAGCCACGTTAATGACAACGTGTACAACCATTGGAGACGTGAGCAGGACAGACGGAACAATTGACGGGAAAAGTGTGGACTTTATGCCAGTTTTTAAATTGTGTTGATCGGCCACGTAAAACCAGAGTTATGATAAAAATATCTGCAATGTTTGGTTTTCTTCCTGAATACTATCGTTGTTTATATTTACTGCGGGAAGAAACGGTAAAAATGATGTTTTATAAGGAAAACGCTCTAAAGAACTCTCCGCCTGTGAGCAAAACCAAAACATCCCCACCCTTTCCTATTTGTCGCAAAATGTACCATGTCGACCAATCAAAAAATGATATGGCAACATGGCATTTAGTTGTTTAGGGAGGGGGAAGTTTTAGGAGTGACGGAGTGACCACGATCGCCGAACATACGAGTGTCCATGAGTGCACGTGGCACAAGGATGCTCTAGGCTGCAGGTCGATGATCGATTTTGTAATCGTATCACCAGACCTGAGGCCATATGTTCTGGACACTCGGGTAAAGAGAGGGTCTGAGTTGTCAACTGATCAGCTCCTGGTGGAGAGTTGGGTCCGGTGGTGGGGGAGGATGCTGGACAGACCTGCTTGCCTAAACATACAGTGAGGGTGCGCTGTGAATGCTTAGCAGAGACCCCAGTCTGCTAGTTCTTCAACGCACACCTCCGGCAGAGCTTCAACAGCATTCCAAGGGAGATGGTGGACACTGAGTGTGAATGGACTGTATTCAGCACCTCCATTGCCAAAGCTGCTGCACTGAGCTGCGGCTGGAAGGTGGTTGGTGCATGTTGTGGTGGTAACCCCTGAACCAAATGGTGGACACCAGAGGTGAAGGGAGCCACCAGCCTGAAGAAGGAGTTCCATCGGACTTGGTTAGCCTGTGGGACTTTGGATGCAGCTGATAGGTACCAACAGGCCAAGCAGAATGCAGCTCGGGCGGTGGATGAAGCAAAAACCCGGGTGTGGGAGGAGTTCAGAGAGGCCATGGACAAAAACTTGGACTGCCTCGAAGAGATTCTGGCAAACCGTCAGGCGACTCAGGAGGGGAAAGCAGTGTTCTACCTGCACTGTGTATAGTGCGTGTGGAGTGCCGCTGACTTCAACTGAAAAAATTGTTGTGCGATGAAAGGAATACTTCCAGGACTTCCTAAATCCCACTGAGGAAGCAGAGTCTGGGGACAAAGGAAATGACCTACCAGTCTCTGGGGGTGAGGTCACTGAGGCAGTTAAACAACTTCTTGGTGGCAGAGCCCCTGGGTTGGATGAGGTCTGTCCTGAGTTCCTGAAGGCTCTGGATGTTATAGGACTGTCCTGGTTGACACGCATCTACAGTGTTGCGTGGAGATCAGGGGTAGTACCTCTGGACTGGCAGACCAGGGTGGTGGTTTCAAGAAGGCGGACCGGAGGGTGTGTTCCAACTACAGGGGGATCACACTCCTCAGCCTCCCTGGGAAAGTTCGTCCGTTAGTTGAACCTGGACTGGAGGAAGATGTGGTTTTCCTCCTGGTCGTGGCACACTGGATCAGGTCTTTATCCTCTCGAGGATACTTGAAGGGGCATGGGAGTTTGCCCAACCAGTCTACATGTCTTTGTGTTTTGTTGACTGTGTCCCTCAGGGTGTCTTGTGGGAGGTGCTGTGGGAGTATGGGATGTTTGGCCAATTGCTACGGGCCAACAGTTGCAAGAGCTTGGTCCGCATAGCTGGCAATAACTTGGACTCGTTCCCGGTGCGTGATGGGCTCCGCCAGGGCTGCCCTTTGTCACTGATGCTGTTCATAATCATTATGGACAGAATTTCTAGGCGCAGCCAAGTGGCGAAAGGCTTTCACTTGGGTGGTCTGAGAATTTCATTTCTGCTTTATGCAGATGATGTGGTTCTGTGGGCATCATTGGGTGATGCCTTCCAGCTCGCAGCCGACTGTGAATGAGGACCAGCACCTCCAAATCAGAGGCCATGATTCTCAGCCGGAAAGAGAGCCTTGAGAACCTTTTCCGGCTCAGAGACGAGTTCCTGCCCCAAGTGGAGGAGTTTAAGTATCTTGGGGTCTTGTTCACAAGTGATGGGAGAAGGGAGCCGGAGATCGACAGATGGATTGGTGCTGCAACTGCAGTGATGTGGACGCTGCACCGGTCCGTCATGGTGAAGAGAGAGCTGAGCGATTACGAGCTGTGAGTAGTGACTGAAAGAGCGAGATCGCGCATACAAGCGGTGGAAATGGGCTTACTCTGAAGGGTGCCTGGACTCTCCCTTAGAGATAGGGTGAGAAGTTCAGCCATCCAGGAGGGGCTCAGAATAGAGCTGCTGCTCCTCCACATCAAAAGGAGTCAGTTGAGATGGTTTGGGCATTTGACAAGGATGTCTCCTGGGTGCCTCCTGGGTGAGGTGATCCAGGTATGTCCCAATGGGAGGAGGCCCGGTGACACGCTGGAGAGATTATATCTCTCGGCTGGCATGGGAACGCCTTGGTGTTCCCCCGGAGAAGCTGGTGGAGGTGGCTGAGGAGAGGGAGGTCTAGGCTTCTCTGCTTAGGCTGCTGTCCTTGCAACCCGGCCCTGGATAAGCTGAAGAAGATGGATGGATGGATGGATGGTGTGAACATGGTAAGAAATGGACTGGTAATTAGAGGAAGCAGTCGAAAATGATATGAGAGTAAAGAAAAAATGGCAGGAAGTGAATTGATGCAAAGTTGAAAACTTTGTGGAAGAATGAATTATAATGTGAATTTCATTTTGAAAAACATGTATACCATGTGCTCTGAACTAAAGAGTAGAGAGACCATCCAGCTTATCATCAGTGCTCAGTTACAAAATCCTGCATCTCTGATTGTGTCAGAGTTTGTGGGTGCCTATGAAACCAGTAGATCTGACATTCATTTTGCACATGTTGTATCTCTGTAACCATCAGTGCTCTAACCTATATACGAACAGATTTTAGGACAACATGTGCTCCCATTCTCATATCTTTTTTTCAGAAGTGACAAAGTCTCAAGGACATTAAACATATGATTTTAGAATTTCACAAAACACTGACAGTCAGAATTTCCTAAAGAAACCCACCTGAGGGATTAATAAAATTCTATCAAATCTAATCTAATATCTTTTTCTCAGTTACTACATTTTTACATGCATTTTTAGGCTTCTTTGATTTAAAAACGAAAGCCACAGTGGGTCCACCAGACCTAGATACATTTGCTGTAACAAAAAACATGGACACTACTAACAGAAAATATGATAATTTGCATGAAATACAGGAAACATTTGTCTTCTTGTGCTGTTGTGGTTGCCCCTTTTTTGTCGGTAACACACACTAATACTCAGTATTTGTTGTGCTGATAGAATTCATCATTCCAACTCATTCATCAAAAAACCTGTCGTGACACACAACCTCATCATAGTAGAAAGTGTTTGGGAAAAGTTTGAAATTCGCTGACACCACATTGAAAACGATTTTGAACAGAGTGCTGTTTAAACTCCTTCTCATGACGTCACGCTGCGTTTGCATCCTGCCACCTGTAGGAGCAGCACTCGTGGTTCTTATGTGAGGGTGGGAGCAGAGAGCTCATATCTTCACTTTGACTGGAGGACTTGCTCACTTCACAGCTGCTATAGGACTGAGATATTAAGCTGAATTTCAAAGAGACTGTGATACTTGGTGTGAAAAGCAGGAAATATTTCTTTTTCCGTGTCTATAATTTTACAGGTCAGAAGCTGCAGCCTCAGCAGGCACCGAACTGCTCAAGATGTTGAATAAACTCCTGCAATATGTTCGTAGTGGAAAAATCGGCACCACTGGCACAGGCATCGGGATTTTCTTCGCATTTATGTATCTGCAGGCCAAGATGTGCGCTTGCTCAGGCCACACTTTTGATTGCAATGAAATGGTGGTCGTGCCTGTTTTTTTAGTATTTTTCCTGGTGCTTCTGATAGACCAGACATTTCGGAGCACAGCGGAGTATCCATCCACGTTTTTATACATTGTACTCAAGCGCGTTATCAGAGCGTTTCTAATCAGTCTGCTGTGGATTGTAGCTGTGTTGCTTTTCACAGACTGGTATGGTTGCTGCACCACTGATGAAAAAAAGAGGAAGCTGTTCTGTGAACCTGAGGGTCCCACGGCTGATGAAACAGCTCAAATAACTGAGCTGCAAATGAAGTCAAAGGTGAGGATGTTTTGTTATTTTTCATACACAGTGAATATGTAATGTTATTGTACTGTTGTTGTTTTTTAATTTATGAAAGTATAATAAATACACAGACACATTAATGCTGTTAAATGTTATGTTCATTTGTTGCTTCTTTTTCAGCTTGCTGCTTACTCTCTGCTCCTCAGCATGACTGTTGTCGCTTTCTTCATGACTTGAAGTGGGTGGAGAAAATGGTTTGAAGAAAAATACAGTTGGTGCAACAAGAAAACTTTTTACTACAAACTGATTTTGGAAGAAGAGAAAAAAGTTCTGGAGGAGCTTTTGAGGAAAGAAGCAAATGAAACTCTGACTAAAGAAATCACGAGCAACATAAAAAGGAAAGACTGGGACGGCTGTTTAAATGTTGCTCAACAAATGATCAATAAAGCAAAACATCAAAAACCAGAAGCGACCAACCAGCAGATCAACTGGATCAGTGAGGGGAGCTCCAGCAGAGGGGGGCAGCATAATCAAGCAGCAGCACATCAGCAGGTAAAGTGAGGTGTTATTTACATGCCAGATGTTACAGCTGCCAGACTCAGTCAGGGGCGTCAGACTCAATCACTGAAGGAGCACATTTTTTATTCATTCATAATATTATTTTGCAGGCACAAAAGTATGAACTTCAAGCATTGTCACGAGGTAAATACACCCACAATCCTTATTTCACCTTACAGCTTTCTTGACATCACTTAACTTCCCTTTTACTGTGATAATTCAAAAAACCAGACACTTCATTATGTTTCTTCACTGATGTGAATAAAAGACATTCATTCAATAAAAGCAATAAGTGGTGAACCAGCGTATTTATCATCCTATTTGAATTAATGAAGGATGAACTCATTTTAATGTTACACTTTTTAATAATTAGAGTTCAATTTAACCACTTTATAGTGTTTTTGGATTGTGGAAAGAAGTCAGAGAACCGAGGTGTTCTGGAGTTGTTCAAACAGACAAACTCCACACAGAACGGCCGCAGCCACGTTTGAATCTTGCTCCTGCTCCACTACTAACTACTACTAACGCAGTAGTTAGTAGTGCTAACCATTGCGACGCCCTGCCACCCCGTCTCAGATCTGCAGTCCATGTCAAGGCACCTTCTGCTCCCTGTCCCCTTGAACTTTGTGGCATGTAGAGTTTCACAGTTTCATGATTCCATAAAATTAGTAAAATGTATTTTCCTTCATTTGACCCAAACTCAGTATCTCAGTAGCTACAGGTAAAATTTGACTGGCACAGCCTCAATGTAAAAAAAAAAAAGTAGCATTTGGAAAAACAAAAGTATAAAAGTTTTAAATAATTTATTGTTTATGTATTTTGGGTCACTTAAAGTAATCAAATTTCAAGTTTAAAAAAATGTAATTTAGGGTGTTTGCTGCTGTTAAATGTCAAAATGGGTCAAATTCAACCTGAATAGTATATATGGGTTAAACTTCTCTGTATGAAGCTTTAGACACATAACAAACTGATTTCATTTCATTTATTTATTTATTTCACACTTGGTACAAAAAAATCAAACAAACCAACCACACTTTCTATCAAAAAGCACTACAACCATGTGTGAAAAGGAGCAGGAAGAAGAAAATATTCTTATTAAACCCCGCCCCCTATCTACAATCCAATTTATATTACAAGTGGGCACCAAAAATCAGGACAAACTAACATTAACATTTATCTCTGGTCCTAACCTGAACCAAACAACACATTTACAATCAGAATATACCACTCCACATAGTAACAAGGAGAAAAATTAAAATTAAAATAAATAAAACAAAAAATTATAATGGATCCTTTTTCAATGAACTCCAATTTCATTCACATTCTTCATATTGAGTTATTGTTTTAAGCATGTAACACTTTTTAAAACAATGTAAATTTATACAATTCTTTAAATTATAATGAAGTGAGTTCCACAGTCGTATACCCCTAACCGTTGGACTCATTAATCTTTGTGTAGTCCTAGCTAACTGATGCTTAAAATAAAATTTCCTTCTGCTATCTTCTCCCCCTGAACACAATAAAAATACTCTTTGTAACTTAAAGGGTAAAACATTATTTTTAGCCTTAAACATAAGAACAAGAAGGACATAAGTCTGGTTTAATTTGATTCAGTTAAGACCAAAGTTTAGTTTTCAGTCTAGTTCTTACTGTAATAACTTTGTTCTTTACAGACACAATTCTGTTTTCTGACAAACTGTTTTTTCTGTCCGATAGATATCAGAGACAGCGAACCGTTATTTAATGAAACCTCTTGAAAGAGGGTTAACAGAGGCAGCTAAAGAATCAATGCAAGTGACCAGAAGAAATCATGCCCATCCAGCAGTCCAGTTTCTAAAGCTTACCTGGGTTCAGGTGTTGGGTGCAGCAGTCTAAGCAGAGACACCCAGACCTCCTTTTCCTTTGCAGCTTCCTGCACCAGAGGCCCAGTCTCTCTTTATACAGTCTTTGTCAGACTATGTAAAGCGTCCATTCTGTGTTGTTGCTGTTTGTAATGATAAATCTAAAGATTTTTTTTATTATGCTTTATTGTGTCTGTAGCCTATTGACAATTCAGCTTTCACATTAATAAGTATGCAAACTGAGTGCTGTAAATAAAAAATATTCATCAAAATAAATTCTTCTGCAAAAAAAGTCACACCGTTTGACATTTTGTTGGTCCACCTTAAGCGCTGATAATAGCACATTGTTTGTTGACATTGTTTTGGTAGCTAATGTGGTGTCATTTTACACAAAGCTCTTGTCTTCATGATGGCAAAATTGGACCGCTACATGATTTTTGGGGGGCACATAGAATTGGTGAATCTAGATCTCCAATCCATCTCTTACCTATTTCTCTAAGTTATTTAATATGCAATAATGTTAAAATTGTGTTTTCTAGACTTTTTTTTCATGACTGCACAGGAAGAAATAAGAAATAAGTCTGCTACCTCAGTTTTTATGAAAGTCTAGAGAAATTAAAACTGTACATCCAGCAGTGGACTGCTACATAATGTGAACCTGTATGTGTCTGCCATGAAGTCATCACTGAGAGCTTGGAAAACTCAAGCAGTCAACCCACCAATCCAAGCACCAGAACACAAACTGACAGGGTTTAGCATGCAGACAAAAACTGTACCAGAGTAATGAAGTACTTTAGCTTTCACTTGGTTTTTTTTTTTTTTTTTTTGTAGTTTTCTTATTATTTGATTTGATTTTTTTTAAATACATAGCGATATAGAGATATAGATAGATATCCACACACACACACACACGTTTTTGGACAAAATGGGAGACATTTCTGTCACTGATAATATAAGACTGCACATTAAGAACTCCAGTACTTGTATCCAGTGAGGCTACATATAAGATAAAAATATTAATACTAACATTACATCATGGAAACCTTCATGCTGAGCTTAAAATAGCAAAGTTAAATCTCAGTCTCAAAGATTTCAGTTGCAATATTAGAGGTTGGTGTTAATAACAGCAAATACAAAGGTCACAATTATATGAGCAGCAGAACAAATTTGCTTTTTTTCTAAGAAAGATGCAAGGTCATTTGGAGGTGCTTTTGATGTTTTAAACAATTTAACTGTTCCATTTGCATTAACAGTCCCCTTGCAGCCCATTGGCTGTTGACAACAATGCATTGTTTTGACCAAGCGTTATCCAATCACATTCAGTTTCAGCACTAACTTCAAACAGCTTGTTTACCCTGTAACTGTCACCATGGACACCAGTTTACCCACACACCAGCTGCTTCCTGTTCGTGTTGGTATCTGATGTTCCTCTTTGTTACTTTTTATGTTTTACAAGAAGCTCACCATAGTACATAGTGTTGCATTTGAATATACGTTAGCTCATTACAAAACCAACGAGATGTTCTGTGGTTTAAAAAAGAAAAAGACTGAATCTGCAGAAGTGATGAAGTTAATCCCTTTGATCTCATTCAAGATGTTTCCTGTCTCATAAATGTTTCTCAAAATGTTTCCTGAGCCCTTTGATTTGTTAAAAATGTTTGTTCTAAAATCTAGTAAAGGAAGTCATGTTCTTCATTATTTCTCCTGCCTAATCACAGTGATTTAATACGTTTTAATGCCACACATAATTGATCCTTAAAAGAGACCTATCTAAGACAAATGGTGCAGTAGAAATGTGTGTTTGTTTGCAAGTGCCTTATTGTGGGTTTGTGGGATTATTATATTATCTTATGCTATGTTAGACCCCTAATTAAAGATTGTGAATTATTATGTAGTTTTAGTTTGCATTATTCTCCTGAATTAGGAGAAGGTGATAACTATTACATTTGTTAAACTGATTTGTATCTGCTGTAGACTGCTGATTTATTGTGAATGAATGATATTGTCTATGATGCATTATACTGCTGAGTTATAAGAAATACTGTTTTCGGAGAGTCATGGCCTTATTTGTCTGATTAGAAAAGAACAGAACATACTGCACAGGAAGCCAAGGTCATAACTTAGGCTCACTGAGAGAGAGAAAGATTGTGAATGTTTAGTTTTTTACGACTAGGTGGGGGCCACTAGAGGCAATAAGAGTTTGAGTCACCCTCCACCAGTTGGAGATTTGCTGTGACCCTCTGCATGCATGTCTCCCCATCCGGATGGTTTATGCTCAAAAGTGTTGAATTGTGTGTAATAAAGTAATTGTTGATTGAGCATTTATACACCGAGTATCGTCCTTCCTTTAGCCCAAAGATCGAAAGAATCGGGAGGATTTAACAATTTGGTGCCGTGTGACCCGGATCTTTGGTGTGCTGAGGAAGGCAGATTTGGCCTGTGGTGAGATCGTGAGGCGAGGCGAGCAGAGGACCGGTCCAAATATAAAAGGGTAAGCACAGCCTGTTGTATTATAAATACC
The DNA here is from genome assembly GCF_056152115.1 of Neolamprologus brichardi. Classification (NCBI taxonomy): domain Eukaryota; kingdom Metazoa; phylum Chordata; class Actinopteri; order Cichliformes; family Cichlidae; genus Neolamprologus; species Neolamprologus brichardi. The sequence continues at coordinate 33,043,478 of NC_142123.1, forward strand.
AAATGTGCATCTTGGAAATTCTAAATTAATCTGTTCGCTGAGTTACACGTATTTTCACATTAAATTTATCGGTTTCCAGGTTTTCGTCGTTGTTTTCGAGATACTAACATCATAAGTTGAGGCTGAATTCCAGTGTGACATAGGAACTGCCTCTAACAAGAAACTAATAACATACTACGTTGAGTCTAGAGTTGCAGCCCATGTTACTTTCCACATTCAACTTTGTCTATAACTTGCTTCTGTGGCAATAAGATGGTAGAAAGTTGCAGCCAAAAGGTCAGCATATGAAATAGAGGTGAAATAGAGGCTGGCTTGTGGTGCGGCTATGCTTTGAATTATTTCTAAGTTGAGCTCAGAGGGCTCTGTGTGTTTTTCTGCGAATGAGATGCGCTTTTTGTGTGTTTCATTGTATCAAATATGAACATGGTGACAGTGACTGGTTAATGTGTGAATTGGAGAACACTAGAGCGGAGACACATTTTAGGATCCAAGGTTGACGCCTAGTGGACCTGTGAAAATTAATTTTGCCCTGGGGTTGGCTCCCCCACCGTACGTTGGACGCGGCGTACGGACCAGCGACGTTTGGAGGTCCAGGCTTATCACCGGAGAGCTGAGGGTCCTCAAACTATAACAGAATAACACTGGAACCGCTGTGTAATCACGGGTTCACATTTATTCTGGACTAGAACAAGACACATTTTGGGATCAAAGGTTGAGTTCTAGATTAGTCAAAAGGTTGAATTCCTCGTTTCAGTGGTTGAAAGTGTTGATTGCTTTGTGCCTGTCCCCTGACGAGTGTGTATAATTAAATTAAGAGAGTAAAGAGGGTAATTTGGAGATAGAGCGAGGAGAGAAATAGAGGAGAAACTAAAGCTTTAAGATGTCTGTGAAGGTTCTCAGTCATCCAGGTCATCGTAGTCAAAGGAGCTTGCAAAGAAAAGCGTCTGGACTTCTTTAAGTTACTTGAAGACGTTTCACCTCTCATCCGAGAGGCTTCTTCAGTTCTAAGGTCAAATGGTGGAGAGTCCCAGATATAAACCTGGTGGGAGTGTCCCCCCACAGAGGGACAAAAGGACCCCCTGATGATCCTCTAATCGCCTGAGCCAAGGTGTGGAACTGGGTGTGGGTCCCAATCAGCCAGAGTTTCGGGTGGGTTCATTGTGAAACCTGGCCCCACCTTATCATGCGAATTCCTGAGGTCAGATGGCCCAGGGTGTGAGTGGGCGTTAAGGCGTCTGGGAAGGGAACTCAAAACTGGATTATAGATGGCAGAGAGTTGGTGTCGTAAACCACCGCCTCTGTTCAAAGATGGTCGCTCACAGTGGACATAGATGCTTCTTTCACTCCTCTTTCAAACCATCTGTCCTCTCTGTCCAAAATGTGAACATTGGCATCCTCGAAAGAGTGTCCTTTATCCTTGACTCCCATCACCCTCTGGAACACAAACTTGGAGTAATTAGGACCCTACACCACCGGGCAGAACATGTTCCCTCTAAGCCTGAAGGGAAAAAGAAAGAACACACACATGTAAAGGAAGCACTCAAAATGTGCGGCTATCCTAAATGGGCATTCTTAAAGTCAGCAAAGAGGCACAGAAAAGAAGATCAGACACCAGCGAGGGAGGATAAGAAGGACAGACACAACATTGTCATCCCCTATGTAGCCGGTGTATCAGAAAAACTCAGGAGGGTTTTCTCCAAGCATGACATCCCGGTGTACTTCAGACCCAGCAACACACTCAGACAAAAACTGGTTCACCCGAAAGACAAAACGCCAAAACACAGACTTAACAATGTGGTGTATGCTGTACAGTGCAGCGAGGAATGCCCAGACCTCTACATTGGAGAGACCAAACAGCCACTTCACAAGCGCATGGCACAACACAGAAGAGCCACCTCCACAGGACAAGATTCAGCTGTCCATCTGCATCTAAAGGTCAAAGGTCACTCTTTCGAGGATGCCAATGTTCACATTTTGGACAGAAAGGACAGATGGTTTGAAAGAGGAGTGAAAGAAGCCATCTATGTCCACTGTGAGCGACCATCTTTGAACAGAGGCGGTGGTTTACGACACCAACTCTCTGCCATCTATAATCCAGTTTTGAGATCCCTTCCCAGACGCCTTAACGCCCACTCACACCCTGGGCCATCTGACCTCAGGAATTCGCATGATAAGGTGGGGCCAGGTTTCACAATGAACTCACCCGAAACTCTGGCTGATTGGGACCCACACCCAGTTCCACACCTTTGCTCAGGCGATTAGAGGATCATCAGGGGGTCCTTTTGTTCTTCTGTGGGGGGACACTCCCACCAGGTTTATATCTGGGACTCTCCATCATTTGACCTTAGAACTGAAGAAGCCTCTCGGATGAGAGGTGAAACGTCTTCAAGTAACTTAAAGAAGTCCAGACGCTTTTCTTTGCAAGCTCCTTTGACTAAAGCTTTAAGAGTACACAAAATTGGGTTGGATTTTGGGCCAACGGACTTGTGGAGGTTGGAAAGGCGTCCGGAGCATCGCAACAAAAGGTGAAACAAAAACACATACAAGCAGAGAAATGTGAGAGAAAAGCTTCTTTTAAGGAAACGCCTTGTTTGAGAAAAAAGTTCAAATTAACCCGCCTACAAATGCACACACACGCAATGAAAAAGCAGCTTACACTCATGAACACGTGAAGATTTTTCAGCAAGGTTAAAACAGGGAAACCTAACATACACCTGTTGTTAAATGGTGAAGTTTATCCATTACTAACAAATAAACTCTCTGGGTTGCAGGACAATAACTGAACTTCAAAGAAGAAAGGAAAAAAAGAGACTGTTATGACCAACCAGTGATGAAACAAGAAATTTAGTGGTTAAGAGTCCAATTGTGAGATGCTTTCTCCTGATTGAACAACACTAGTGATTTACAGAAGGAAGGAAAATGCTGAGTTTAAACATGATCTTAACCTCAACTAAAAGCTAAATATGAATAACACAAGAACTATAATCACAAATCTAACATGAACTGAATACAAAACTATACTCAGAGCGCTGGGTCAGTGACCCAGCCTGTGACACCAGAAATAACTGGATCAACTAATATTACTGTTACAGCTAGTAACATGATTGTTTTGTCCACGACATTTGCACATTCCTTACCTCTACAGGAATCCTCCATTGCTCTGAGGATTACCCAGAATTTCTTACTTTTTGTAAATATTGCAGGGTGACTTTTGCAACAGTAGGTGGTGCCAATGTCCCATTTAGCGGGATTTAACTTGAACTCTTAACTATGTTACACTTCCATGGCCTTTTTAAAAAAAAAAACTGTTCTAACAAACCGAATCATAGACTGGATGCTTTGTCATGCAAACACATTTTCTTTCACAAGAGGAGCACTATGGCACTATCCACTCTTTGTAGGCTCATCTTTTAATCTTGTTTTCATAATATTATCTGTGTGGAATATGAAAAGAAAAGAGACAGAAAGAAAGAGAGAAAAGAAGCGGGAGGTGGGTTGAGGCTGAAACAGAGAGACATGCTGCATCTCCAACTGCTGCATCTTTAACAAAACACACTCAAACCATACACAGCACCTGAAAGATAAGACAAAGAAAGGTACACAAACAAACACTGTGTTTTCTGTGTGTGTAAGACAGCGAATGTTACTTGAAAACGAGGGTGATAGACTGCTATAATGCCCCCAGTGAGCCAGGTAAAGACCCCAGATGCGTGGCCATCCACAGCTCCACACGAGTGCTGAAGACTCGAGGCCCCACATCTTGAAAAAAAAAATGCCGCCCTGTCGTGCTTGAACATGTTGCTGGTTTTTCAAAGTAGCATGATGATGGTCTAAAACTGTGGGAGCAATAGGTTTTTATGTGTGTGGGTGTGTTCCCTGTCTTGCTTCAACATGCTGATGTCTCAAATAACAAATGAAATGCATCCCAAAGCATAAAGACTGTTTGAACATCTAGGTTTGTCATTAAAAGTAAAAGATCCTAAAGAGAAACAAGTAGTTGGGGATGTTTGGTTTAAATTTATGGTAAATGGACTGATTCTTACTCGGGGAGCACTCAAAGCGCTTTATACAACATACCACATTTACACAATCCTTTTTTTTCTATGCTTTTAAGTGCTTCCAAACCAACATTCAAACATTGACACACTGATGGATGCATCAGAGAGCAACTCTTGCCTGAGGACATTTAGCAAAATATACAATTTTTATCATCAGTAGCATTTTTCTCATTTTAAACTAAAGAATTTTTTTTACTTTTTTTATGGGCAAAAATGCCATCTGTTTGCGTGAGCGCCTGTGAGTGCGCTTGCGTGTCTGTGCGCGCATGGGCGCGCACGGGCTTTTGATTTAAAAACACCTAGCACAACACATTTTGTTAGGGACTCCTGTAATCTAACTATTTTTGTTTTCTTATTTAGGATGAAACTAAAGAAAAGGTGTCTCATGGATATCTCACCATGTGACCAGAGAGAAGATTATGATGCAGATTCAAGTGGTGGATCAAACATGCTTTTGCCACCAAGGAGCAGTTCTGGTGACAACAGTTGTAAGTGAAAGATTACAATTATGGCAATAATATTGAGTATTGAACTGAAAGTTGATTTAGTTCTTTCTTTCCTGTTCTGTTTAAACATAGCCCTGTTCAGGGCACTACCAGCTCTCTTCCCATCATGAGCTGCACCACGCAAGAAGATGGGACATGCCAGTGAAGCACTGATTCATGTCCTTCAGGTCTGGGTTTCTTTATATTTGTTATCAAATAATGCCCCTAAAGCATTCACTTTAACAGTTTATTTGGCATATGGCCTTATCATCCATGCCAAGCACACATGGCACAAACACTGATAGATCAAAAAATTTCAATAGAAATAATAAAGAAAATCATAAAGAAATTAAAAACAAAATGGAAATAATTACATATTTAACTATCACAGGTGCAGTAACTTTGTCATTTTCTAAAGTGTGTAAAGACATAATCCTAATGGTGATGAGGCAGAATTCATTACATTTTTCAATGGCATGAATATTAGGGAATTTCTATACAGTATTTGTCCATCTAAAGAAAAATAACATTAATATGGTCTGTAGCGCATCTGATCTATGGTTGTCATCATTCATATATCACCCCAAGGGTGCACCCTAAAGGGATCAATAAAGTGAAGTCTAAGTCTAATACATACTTGTGGTTAAGTATTTGAACTACCCTGATAGCTTTGGAGTTTCTCCGTACATTGTACAATTTTGTCTTTGTTTTTCTTTTGCCAACAGAAGATCCAGCGTCAGCCCTGTTCTGCTCTTTGAAGGGTCCCCCTGTCTTATTGCAGTTGGAACCACTCCCATCACCACATTTGCCACAGATGACCTTGGAGAAGGTTTGCTGTGTCTTATGGCATACTACTACACCCTGCATCTTACCTATCCTAAATGTGTGGCAACGCTTCTGTCTGTCATTCAGACTGAAGTGTTAAAGGACAAAATCCATGAGCAAGACACCACAGGCTCATACAAAACAGTCATGGCAGGCTGTAGGAATTTTTATTGAAACGTAGAGCTGTTTGAGCAAGATGTAACTTAGGTCTGTGTTGGAAGGTTTGGACCTGATAGCTTTGAAGTTGCAATTTACACTTGAATTCTTTTTTTTTATTCTTATTAATGTAATACAAAGTACTTTTTTCTTTAAACACATCTGTTCTGCAAATTCTGTTTAAAATTGCAAATGTTCTTTTTTATTACATTTTATATGTTGAGTAGCTAACTGGTTTAGCACTTCTAAAAGGAACACAAAATAACAATGTTACACTTACAATGTGTCTTTAAATTTTTGTGTACTATGATTGACTGAAATATTTGTTACTGCTTGGAGAGTTTGTTTCCAATAAAGGTCATGTACACAGTATACTTTACCTGCTTTCATTTGGTTTTATTTTTCTTATTTTGAGAATTCTTATCAAGTGTAATTATCTTACTGCACTGGCAGATTATTTCACTAAATTCAAGAAGATTTAGACTACGATCTATTATTTTTTAACTTATTTTAAGATGGGTAATTTTTGCAGTGTATCTTTAAAATGATATAATGTACTAGTTTTTAGATTATTTGCCTTGATTTGTTCCTTAGAATAAGTGTTTTATGCCTATTTTCAGATTTAATTTATTCAACATTTTGCTTAGAACAAGTGGTTAAAGCTTATTTTAGGTTTCAATTGCCATGATTGTTTGCCTGGAATAAGTGTAAAAGACTTATTTTTAGCTTTATTTAAATCAAGATATTGTTCTTATTTCAAGAAATCTTAAGAAAAAAACACTTACCCCACTGGCAGATAATTTCACTTGTTTTAAGCAAATCTTCAGCAAAAATAAGTGTATTTATCTAGTATTAAGGAGGTGGGGTTTTGCAGTGTAGTAGAAAGTCTGTGTCTATATGTCAGGTCGGGTCTTAGACTCCACCCCTCTGGGAACTCCCAGGCCCTCCAAAGTGTGGAGGCATATCTCCCCTCACCACACTCCCTGCCAGTGACTGATGCCCTCAGGGGTCGGTGCGTTGGTGGTTCTTGGTATCCGGGGCTGGGCGCTCAGGTATGTACCAGCTCACTCCCGGTGGCTACTTGGCGGGGCCTGGCGCCTGTTGCTCGGTCAGGCCTCTTCCGGGGCGCGGGGGGCCCTCGGGCCTCTGGGCCTGCAGCTCGGTTCACTTTGGCACAGCCGGCAGAGCCGGCGGGAACGCCACTGCAGCCCCCTCTGGCTTCTGCTCTGTGGCTACTGGGTGACCCCTCGTCTGGGGATCCTCAGCTCTTCCCAGGAGGGTGGCACGGATGCCCCTCCAGTGGTCCACCTTGGGCTCTTGCACTCTGGGGCCTCTGGATGTCTGGAGCCTGGATCTCCTCCATGCCTGCTTCATGCCCTGGGGGACGGGCTATGGCTCTCTACATCCTCTAGCAGGCCGTTACATGGGGAAATCTTCTGAATACAAGCGCGCTGATCCACACGGGTGTGCACACGGGTGTTCACTGTTCATAGACATAAATCACACCTGCAATTTCAAAGCACATTGTGCGCTATCTGTCCTGCGTGCTGCACAACAACATTCAATATTTAGTATTTACTGCTGTTTACAACTAGCTAGATTAATGCAATGGTGTTGTGTTTAATATGTTGTTTTGGTTTTTTTTGCTTGTTTTCTATTCTTTTTCTCTCAACAGGTGATCCAGGGGATTTTTTCTTTCTTTCTCTTTTAAGTACCTCTTCCCTTCTGTTTTTCTTTTCCTTCAGCTTTCTTTCTCCCTTTCCTATCCCCCAGTCATGTCTGTCCCGTCTGTAACAACTGAAAATAAAATAAAATTAATAATAAAAACAAAGGTCGATCAAATGGACCAATACGGCAAGGCCATGATGATCCATTTGGCAAAATAAATCCATTGGGTATCCTTGTTGGTCTTCAGACAACAATTCTGACGGCTAAAGAACCAAATGGGACAGGCAAAAAAAAAAAAGTCTATAGACTCAAAACATAAAGCCAAAGCAACCCAGGATTTTATTAAAGCAAAGAAGTGGAATATTCTTGAATGGCCAAGTCATCTGATCTTAACCCAATTGAGCATCTATTTCACTTGTTTAAGACTAAACTTCAGACAGAAAGGCCCACAAAGAAATAGCAACTGAAAGCCCTTCAGTAAATGAGGAAACCCAGCATCTGGTGATGTCCATGAGTTCAAGACTTTGGACTGTAATTGCCAGTAAAGGATTTGCAACCAATATTACTGAACAAAAGGGCACAGCATGATGGTAAAATGGAAACTGCATCCAGGACAGAAACAACCGCATTATGTGTCTAACACAACTTTGGCTCTCTGCAAGCACCTGCTCAGACAGCATGCTAACAATAAGCTAGCCAGACGGAATGCTAATGCTAAGCTAGCCAGTAAACAATGGTGAAACCTGAGTGAATGCTGATCATAGCCAAGCAACCAGACCCTGAACTCCAACAGGTAACAAACAGATGATTCAATTCTATTAATAGTTGGTGGGGTTTCTCTGGGGTGGTATCATGGGTTTTGTTTCCTTTTTCAGCAGGGCGGCAGGGCCGTGCAGAGACGTTTAAAGGGGCGGGTGCTCAAAGTTAAAAAGGGGCACCTTGAACCAGGCTGAATAACAACAACACACATTCATCAAGAATCTAATATGGGATCACATCATACTATATCACTGTTGTGAGGTGGCGACAAGGCAAAGCAAACGAGAAGAGAGATGCAGACTCAGACACACAGGTAACACACAGACCAGATTACACTAGAAGGGAAACACAGAACCAAAATGTAAGAATAAACAAAGATGCATCAAGAAATCAAAGATTAATAATACCGAACAGAAAACACTAGGTCACAGACCCAGGACCATGACACAACCGTCTGTACAGCTACATATTAAAATATCAGCTCTTAAGTATAAACTCAATAACTTGCTCTCAGATAAAATTTCAAGGGCCTTCATGTATGTTAAGCAGACCTATTTTGAACTTGGTGATAAGCCACATAAATTACTGGCTAGGCATCTAAGGAAGCGAGAAAGTGATAGGGCCATTCATGCAATCAGGTCAGACTCAGGGTTGTTGACTAATTCTTATAAGGATATTAATACTGCTTTTAGACAGTTTTATGAACAGTTATATACATCTCAGTGTAATGCACCTTCTGAAATTATGCAGGATTTTCTGAGCAAATGTAACTTGCCTACATTGGCACAAAAGGACAGGACTTCTCTACACACAGACTTAACATGTCTAACCCTGAAAAACAGGAAGATCCCAGTACCTGATGGTCTATGTCAGTGGTTCCCAAACTTTTTTTGCTGGGCCCCCCTTGTTTTACAAGAAAAATGTTCGCGCCCCCCCTCGCGGGCACGAACACATCCTCCAACCACACACACCCATATTTTGCTCCACTGCGGTTTATTTCACACCTCAAACATTTAGTAAACAATTAAGCAAATACAAGTAATCTGCAATAAAGACAGGTAGTAAGAAAATAAACTACTAAGTCTTTTACGCTACGTCAGCACCTACACGGGTATTTTTGAAAACGCAGCTGTTTCGTCCACACGTAAATGGCGTTTCGAATCACCGAGAACGGAGATTTTTTAAAACTCCTTTTTTGCGTTTACGTGTGGACGAGGAATACAGAGTTCTTCACACAACCTCAAAGGTATGTGCCTTTTTCCACGTCACGCTGTGTGCACATTATTGTTTACATGAGATGAATTGCAGAATGGCAGATAAAGACGAAATACTGTTAATCTGACTATCTGCAGGTTTTACACGCTTACATATACACGCAGTTACTGTCCCTCCATTTACAAAGGCAGAGGCGTCACGGTGTAATTATTTTACATGTAGTTGTTTTTTTTCCTGTGTAATAATATTCAACATTGCTATCAATACATTTTTCAAAAAATCCCTCTGCAAAATGGGTTCAAAAACATAAACAACTGTTGGATGCTGTTTGTCCGTGATTTGAACCGGGGGAACAAATCGTGGCAGGATCAGCCTGATGTTATTTGTATCCCGCTGTAACTTTACTGTATAAAGAGCAAACATCTCCAAAATGTCAGGAGCAGTTAGTCATTACAACAAGTGTTTGTGAACTACAAATCAAGAATGTGGGATCCTGTTTGTCCGTGATTTAAACAGCCCAGCGCTGCTCCCGATGAAGGGAAAACCAATCCTGCAGGGAGACCTACCTCGGCACTTGTGCAGGTGAAGCCAAAGGGCAGATTTGCTTCACCATATTTTCTAGTCTTTGGTTTAGAATGAAGTTGGTTTGGAAACATATTCAGCGATGCTTCATCTCCTGCTTTGCGTTTGTGTGGGCGCCCGTGCTAGCAGTGTCCAAGCGTTGTTGGGTTTTTTTTCCCTTTTCATGCTGCGCCCCCCCCTGCAATGGCTCTGCGCCCCCCCTAGGGGGCGGGCCCCACACTTTGGGAACGTCTGGTCTATGTAATGAGTTTTATAAAAGGTCTAGCAGTTTACTAACCCCATATTTGCTGAAAATGTTTAATATGGCCTTGGAAGAAAGTCCACTCCCACAGACCCTGAATGAAGCAACTGTGACTCTCATTCCAAAGAAAGGAAAGGACTCAGAATTGGTGAGTTCTTACCGACCAGTCTCTTTATTGAACACAAATCTTTAGCCAGGAGACTTAGTTCCCACATAGGTAAACTGGTTCACCCAGATCAAACAGGGTTTATCCCAGCAAGGCATGCAACTCATAACCTGAGACATCTTTTTGACATTATTTATTCTTCTAGGGATCCAGATAAAGACCTAGTGATATTGAGCCTTGATGCAGAAAAGGTCTTTGACTGTGTCGAATGGTCATATCTATATGCAGTATTAAGTAAGCTCGGAGTTGGACCTAGTTTTGTCTCCTGGATGCAGTTGTTATATAGTAATCCGTGTGCCAGAATACTCACAAACAATACCCTTTCCAAACTATTTAAGCTATTTCATGGCACAAGACAAGGATGTGCGCTGAGCCCTATATTGTTAGCCTTCGCATTAGAGCCGTTGGCGGAAACAATTAGGAAACATAAAGATATACGTGGCTACAATACAGGATACACCTCCAATAAGATCTCACTGTGCACTGATGATATTCTGCTGTTTGTAACCAGACCATTAGATTCAATCCCTAAGGTGCTAGTAACAATAGATTTATTTAGCTCTTTTTCAGGTTACAAAGTAAATTGGGGAAAGAGCGAATTGATGTCATATCTGGGAATTGAAGTTACTAAGTCAAGTCATTATATGAAGCTAATTTTGTGAGAATTCTGGATACAATTAAAAACGAGGTTGAATTTTGGAAATCGATCCCACTTTCCTTGATAGGCAGGGTTAATGCTATCAAAATGATTTGTCTCCCCCAACTCCTATATCTGTTTCAAAATATCCCTGTGGATCTGAAAGCTAATTTTTTTCAGAAATTGGATTCAGTCCTTCTCCCTTTTATCTGGAATTATAAGAGCCACAGGATAAAAAAAGGTCCACCTTTGTAAAGAGAAAATACATGGTGGGCCAGCCCTACCAGACTTTAAAAATTACTACTTCGCAGCTAATACGCAATACATAGCTTATTGGCTAGATGATACAGTTATAGTGCAAACCTGGTTAGACATGGAGCGAGAAGACTGTATGCCTTACTCTCTTGGTGCAATTGCATTGTCTCCTGTTCGTTTTAAAAAGACGTGCTACAACTGCAATCCAGTTATTCACAATACAATTCAAATCTGGAGACAGAGCCTTCTCGCTTTTGACACCTATTGCAGTTAATCCTGCATTTAAACCCTCATTTTTAGATGGGACATTTGATAGCTGGAAGGAAATGGGGTTGCGAAATGTGGGACACCTGATTTCAGGGCGCTTTTGCTTCATTTCAACAGCTTAAGGAGAAGCACAATTTATTAGCCTGTGATTTTTTTTAGATACCTTTAAATAAGGAGCTATGTAAGGTCCCAACTACAACAATTTGAGTTTGCAACTCCAGGTAAGCTTGATCAATGCCTGGTGGATTGTATAAGAGAAAAGCATGCGGTTGCTTTTATGTATGAGATATTGCAGTCACTCCGGCAGAAGGATACAGGTAAAATAAAATTAGCTTGGGAAAAGGAATTAGGGTCAGAAATTCATAATGATGTTAATTCCTGCTCTATCAACAATTGCACTACTCACAAGATTACATCGGATATTTCCTGAAACGTCACCCATTTGTGATAAATGTCAATGTGCAGAAGCTGATCTGCTACACAGTTTTGTAATGTGTACCAAATTACAAAGTGTTTGGGCTTCAGCTTTTCCCTTTTTTTCCAAACTTTTTGATGTGCAGTTAGACCCTGACCCCATTTTAAATCTTATTGGACTGTTGGAATAATCTAAAAAGCTTAAAAGCACACAGATTTCCCTCCTGTCCTATGGCCTAATGTGTGGAAAGAGACTGATTCTCCTGCTATGGAAGGGGAAAGAAGTGCCCTCCTTGAAAGCCTGGATTTCAGTACTGACAGATACTCTTTATCTGGAAAGGATCCGCTACATTATAAACGACAAACTGGAGGACTTCGATCAGATTTGGAGGCCACCTTTCTTGATGACAAAACTGTAAAAAGGAAGCAACGTCAGCCTATTGGGCAATTTGTAATTGTTATTTGTGCTTCACAATAAAAATATTTGAAGAGAGGGAAATAGCAGACGTGATATGCTCTCATCAGCTCCAAACCATTGCAACTTCTTCCTTTGCTATATTCTTACATGGACTGACAACTTTTTTGAATGTCTTAGGTTGCTGTAAGTTGAGATAAACACTTGTCGAGCTGTTACAGCCAATCGCCCGCCTCTGTTCCTCAACGTCACTGCCTTAGCACTCAATAATTCAAAGCTTGGCGGTAATGAGCTCCCCGTAGGCCCTGTCCCCAAGTAGCCTCCCCACTGTGCCTCCACTGTCATGTAGTTATATCTCATTTCTATCTGATGGCTATGTAATTGCACCTGATTGAGTTTTTGGCACGCCAGCCAAGTCTGTGTCTCCCAAACTCAAGCCAGTCAAAACAGAAAGCTTCATCAAATGATACTGTATTTCATCCTGATTGAGGCTGCTCGCATGATAAGCACAACTGTAATTATGATACTAATAACAATAGCAATTGGTGTTTTCTCATCTTTGTTGTTTTTTTCCCCCTTGCTCGCCAGATGATTTTTTTGCCTCAAGGACAACAAGCAGTGTTTACTTTACTCAAAATGCAAAGCCTGATTTGATTGTTGGTAGGATGCGCAATTTAGTAGATTAAATTCAAAACAGAATGTTTTTGTATAAATCTAAAAAAAAAAGAAGAAGAAGAAAAGGGTGACTACTTTGAGGAATCTAAAATATAAAACATATTTAGAGTTATTTATCATTTGCTACATAATTCCATATATTTTGCTTCATATACTTGAATATTGTACGTATCTACAATGTAGACAGTAGTAAAAATAAAGAAAAACCATTAAATGATAAGGTGTGTCCAAGCCTTTAACTGGTAGTGCCCGTCACAGTGTCTTTGTTGTTCCTATTTCTGCACTCTTCTCGACTGAAATTTCAGATGTTGTTCCTGGGATCTGGTGGACTCTAGCTTGGGGGTCACTTTACTGAGTGCTTCAATTACCACTGGGACCATTGTTATCTTTAGATTCAAGATTCAAAGATTTAAAGTGTTTATTGTCATGTGTCACAAGAGAAAAGGTGTTTCTTTGTGCAATGAAATTCTTTCTTTTCTGTCCACCCACAGATGTCAATTAATATATACAATAGAAATGGAACAAATAAATACAAATAGTACAGATAAATAGATGAAGACAGAAAAGGAGACAAAATATGGAGATTTGAAATAGATGTGTGCAAAAGAGCTATCAGGTGTTTAAGTGATTCCTGCTTCATGGCCCAAAGTAGTCTGCGTTTAATATGGCTTTTGTGTTGTTAACATGTTTAATATTTTCTGTTTTCTTCTATTTAATCTCAAAAAGCTCCTAAAACAGTCAGTGATCACTGTCGGCCTCCCTCGGCTTTTATTACCGCTAATCATTTAAAAGCTCAGTTTTTAAAACCTTAGGATGTAACTACAGCCCAGCCCATGCAGCAGTATATGAATGACTAACCTCATATTGTGGATGGATTATCTCAGTTGTTCTCCTGGCTGAAGTTTGGTCTGTTTACAGCATCCTGCCATGCGATTACATTTGTTCCTGACCACCGAGAACACTCACGATAACTTTTATCGAGTGGAAAAAGGTTAGCGTGTTTATGCTCACATAGCTGTGTCGCTAGCGGTCACGTAGCACATCGTTACCAGCTAGTCCAACTTCAGTAACCCTACAAACGTCACTGCGGTTTTGTTTTCTGTCTTCATGTCGGAAGTGATAGCAGAGCTGTACGTTTGAATTTGCTTCCAAAATCCCTCAGTCAGGACATGCTATATTGTATTTAGATAGAACTTCCTGCTAATTTCTAACTCTGTTAAATGTCATAAATTCCGTTTCATGGATGCCTGGATGTTAAACTTAATTGTTACACCTGGTAGAGCAGAGCGCTGATCATTTTATTACAGATGAAAGAATTTAGACAGTTTTTGACTAACACTTTCACGTTCACACTGAACGAGATAGACGCGTCCAAAAGGCGCCAGACGCCCCTAGCTTGACGCGCGCACATTCGCACCTCGATTCGTCATCGTTTGGTGAGTTTCACCATTTGCTCCAGGAGCTGCGCCTGGATGACGGTCGCTTTCAGCGATACCACCGTCTTTCCCCTGCCCAGTTTGAGGACCTGCTGTCCTGCGTGGTTCCAAGCATCGCCCGTCTAGACACCAACTACAGGCGCTCAATCCCACCTGCAGGTGGGATTGAAATTAACAATAACATATATTCCTAACATACATATATTAACTGCCTACATTAATTCAATGTAAACATACCTTCTGACTGGGACTCCCCTGCTGCCTCTTCGGGCTGTCCCTGGTCCTCGGGGGGATGTTCTCCACGGTCCCCACCATATTGCCGCTAGTCTCCCGCGAGGTGAAGAAAGGGTCCAGAAAGTTGTCAGTTGTGCGCGTTTCGTTATGAAAATCTGCTTCTGAATTTTCGCGGGACCCCCAGTCATGTGTCATCGCGCTTCTCCATTGACTTTACATGTAAACTTGACGCTATGGTCATCATGTGTGAACACACCATAAGAGTGTCTTATGTGTCTGTCATGGCATGTGCTGTGTGGGAGAAAAGGACCCAAAATGCAGGCAGCTGAGATACGAGTGAGCGTTTATTTAGAACATGTGAGACTACAAACAAAAGTGAGGATGGCCAGAATGGAAACCAAGAAACAAACTGAACTGGGAGAGCTAGCTAAACAACACTGAAATAATAATTTGCTGGGTGAAACATGGGATGACATTCGGGGAGAATCACAGGGATGAGAGGCGGAGAAAAAATGAGAAATGCATGAACCGACAACGAGCACAGGTAAACACACACTATATATCACTAAATACCACAGAGGGGAATGAGGAATGGCGAAACAGGAGCGAGGCACAGCTGGTCCTAATTGACATGAGGAGACAACAGACACAGACCTTCAAAGTAAAACAGGAAATGTACGCAGACAGCAAACAGAGAAAACCCATGGGTAGGGATGACTCGACACTAAAGAGAGGAAACACAAAACCAAAATTTAATTAGGAAAACCTTAACAGAATACATAACCAGCGTAAACAAGAAAATAGTATAATATTAATAAACACAAAACCCTTAGTCAACAGACTCATGACCACGACAGTTTCCGTTTAATTCTTGTTAAGATTTGTTAGTTCTTAGGTTTTGGTTTCTGTGCTCCTTCTGTTTAGTGTCTAGTCTCTGTCTCTATGCCTGCCCTGGTCCCATGTCTCCTGTTTAAGTCATCCCTGTTCTTGTCTTTCCTATGCACCATATCAGTATTGTGTGTCTGAGTCTGTGTCTGTAAGTTCAAAGTAAAATGGGAAGCACTCCGACTGAAGGTCCATGTCTTATGTCAGTGTATACTGTTTTGCTCCCTGGTCTCATCCTGCCCAATTAGTCTCAGCTGTGTTTCCCTGTACCCATGTACCGTGTACTGATTATCCCGCTGTGTATTTTAGTCCTCTATCATTCCCTGCTTGTTGTCTCGTCGTCCGCCCAGGATGCTGTGTGTTTTTTTCTTGTGTGCTCCCAGTGCTGTAGTTCCCAGTGCTGTTTCCCAGTGTCTTAATGTTTAGATTTAAGTTGGTATTTCTAGTTCATCATTTTCAGTTTTGTTTTCGGTATTAAGAGTTTTTTCAGCCTCAATAAAGCTGCCTTTAGTTCAATCCTACGTTGCCATGAGTCCTGCATTTGTGTCCAATCTCCAGCCTGTCACACAGCAATTCATGACAGAAAGAAGGTACATAACTGAAAAAAGCGCACAGAATAAATAGAGAATGCTTGTGACCAGTGTGAAGCGAATTATGAAAAGTAAATGTAAAGCTTCTTATTACGAAAGCTGCAATGTCACATGGGACACAGTGGGGTGACAGCGTTCAGTTCAGTGATAGCTGTCGGATAGAAGCTGTTCCTTACTCTGGCAGTGGTCTGGCAATTTAGTACCATCTGTTTTAACACAATGGGTTTTTGCTATTTTTAAACAATTCTTAAATATGTCTTATGAATCATGTCCTATACCTGTACGATCCTTTTTAAATGAATCCCAGAATCTCAATACTAAAAGACATGCTTGCTGTTATCATGTCACATTTTTAAAACCAAAAGGACTTGGAGAGGACCCACTCAAGCAATGACACAGCTGGCTTTATATCATCACGTGCTTTCTGGTGTACTGCTATAAATAACAAACATTTTCACAGACGCATGGTTTCTCAAACAAAACCAACATTGCTGGAGACAGATAAAATCTTCTTGTCCCCTAGTTTTTATCTACATCAGCTGAGTTTGTTTTGAGACTGGAATGCGACTATGCAAGTAACCACAGGAAGGGGTTACATGAAGAGGATGTTGGGCCTATGGAATTTTCAATATCCAGCATCCAGGCTAATCAGAAAACAATTAGTAGCTTAGTGTTCCAAGATTCGGAAGAAGGAACTGCTATCAAAGCTACAGATCGATGAGGTAATACAACACAAGTTGTGTAAGGACACAAGAGGAGGAGAGGAAACTGCTTTTGATACTGTTTGTGAGATCCACCGTACAATGGGACCACTGAGAAAAACGATGTTTTCTCAAATCCAGGATCATTTTGATCTCATAATGGCAAATAACTTAAATTGGTTTTTCCTTTTCACTTTTGCTCAGTTGTCCTTTAAGTTAATTATGTTCCAATTTCTTTCTGAAAAACTATTTATTTAAATTCATTTCTTCTAAACAAATTAACATTATGAACTCCATTTCCACATAAAAGTGTCTTCTGCTCTCACATACAAATACACAAGCACTATTTCCTGTGAAATTACATGTAAAGTAAAACTCATGAGAAATAAAGACTTCACTTTTGTTTCAAGATTTTCTGTAAATTCTGTATTTGACAAACTGTGTTAATTTATCAAATGATTTTGATATCAAAAATAAAAATCTAAATAAAATAAGAAGTAACACACAGAGAATGAAACTAAGACATAAGGGCTTGACACTTGGACAGGGGAGAAAAAGACAGAGGTGAAACTAGGACAGACACGAACAGACCAGAAATTAGGGAACTATAAATTGAACTTAAAGGCACTCAAAATGTGACATGTTCCGAAACTAGAACAAATTACCTTATACTTTCAAAGAAGTACATAACAAATTCAACCTTCACAGACAACCAATTCAAAACAAAATTCAAACAATGGGTTGAAGGACCCAGGACCATGATGATCCTAAACCAAGGCACCTACACTGTGCTTGCTGACTTCATGTCAAATCTGTGCATAGACTAAGCCTTTGTTTGAAATCTGTTCTGTATTTAACTCCCTGAAAAGCCTCCAGTTAATCAAAAATGCTGCAGCAAGAGTACTGACAGGGACTAGAAAGGGAGAGCATATTTCTCCTGTATTGGCTTCCCTTCTGTTATACTACATTTGAATTTGCTGCAAAGTCTCTTTCCCACTCCTGGAATTGCAGCTACTACAACACTCAAAGCATATCTGCTGAGTCAATCAAATTATTTCACTTTCATCTGCTGACAAACAAAAGCTATTTTCACATCTTGTTTAAGACTATATAACCAATTTTTAAATGGATCTACTGTAGTGTAAAGCTCTAAAGCGCAGCTGTGACCTTTGACACAAACAGTACCACTAGCAGCGCACTTAGCCATAACGCCTAATGTATGAGTTTTTGAGATATGTCAGGAAGTTCAATAAAGACACACTTTAAAAAAAAATTCAAACAATTATTTAATATTTCAGGTTTATCGAGGTTAAAATGTTTATTTTACTGCTCTCTGCGCTAAATCACTATATTAACAGTTTTCTGCAACATTATTTTATAGTTATATTTTTATATTCATTAGATACATTTATTACTATTTCCTCTGTTTCTGTGTGCAGTTGGTAGCACTCACAGGGAAGAACAGTCATATGATCCGTGAAATGTCCCTTTTAGATGCTGGCAACACATTTGAACGAGCAGGATAAACCCTGGGTTAACTTAATCAGTTGATAATCTTACTTATGTACAGCCACACATGTATATCCTAATCACTTGCTCACTCAAGCTACCACAAAGACTGTCTTTAAAAGATATACGGGACTTCTGATGTTTTTAATGATGTCAATGATCAGTTCAAAGCGCAGTCATAGAATATGGAATCTGTTTTCAGTGGGTTTAATACAGGCTAAATAAGGGTACCAATTTTGAGCCAAGACCTTATTTATGCGACAGGTCATGCAAGAGTAAAACCTATGACAACCGACTACTGATACCCAAGGCCACACATCTTGACCACACATCTTCGGTATGCACAGCAAATGTCATGCCCTAGCCCAGTCATACACACACTCACTACACACACAGAAAGATGCATATCACAAAATTGCAGGAAACAAACCCCTCTTCTTGTAAGTGTTAGAGGCTCATTTATCTTTCTGCCATAAGACTTTACAGACGTACCAGGAGATTTAAACTGTTGTTTTGTCTACACTGTAGGTATGTTGTAACCACAGTCCCATCTGAAAAACTTTAGTCCTGGAATGGATCAGTGAGAGAATACTAATCGCTGCCTCAAACTGGAGACAGATGTCCACAAATTCCTGGCGGGAGAATGCCCAAACTATCAGAACATACTGAAGGAAATGAGGAAGAATTAGAATTTTTTTTTTTCATCCAATAAAACCACATATAAATTAGCACAAAGTAATTAACATAATGAATGACACATATAGAAATTATGTGGTAAAGAACTAAGTGGGGGAAAACTCAAAATATGTTTTATGGATTCTTCCAAATAGCCACCCCTTGATTTGATTACTGCTTTGCACACTCTTGTCATTCTCTCGATGAGCTTCAGTTTTGAATAAATCCCCAACAGTGTCATCAGCAAAGCACCCCCAAACCATCACACCTGCTCCTCTGTGCTTCACAGTGGGAACCATCCATGTAGAGACCATCCATTCACCTTTTCTGCATCGCACAAAGACACGTTTGTTTAACCCAAACAAATCTTTTCTGACTTAGTAATGGTTTCTTAGCAGCTATTTTTTTCTCACCTGCCTAAAACATTTGCACAGTATTGTATATGAACTCCAAATATTGGTCAGGAGTAAACATTTCTAACTTGATTTAATCAATTTTCTGTTTTGGGGGTGGATTTGGTTGTTAATATTAAATATTTGTTGTTAATGTTAAAATGACCATAAAATAGTTTCAATGTCAGTTTTGAGATTTTTTTCCCAGTTAGAGCAAAGTAGCGTATAGCCCTATAGTTGTTCAGAAAATATTTATGTCCTGCTTAATAACTCTAAAAGCCATACTAAGATGCATTTTATATTTTTGTTTTATAATACATGCTATTACTAGGTGCAGAGTGATGTCATTGAGTAGGCCGGTGCATTTGATGAGTGACCTCACCTGACTCTTGTGTTGCAGTAAGCTGATTGCAACAAGTCTTTGGCTGTGTGATGGCTTGTTGCTTCCTGTTTTGTCATTTTTTATCTGTACAAACATAAACGCAGGGCTTGGTTTTGAGAATAACTGTGTTCTCTAAAAAAATAGTCACTACAGTCTTTTGGAAGCACTAAAGCAGCTGTATATTTGTGAGGGGTTAATCACAATTTAATCACAAAGTTCACACCCCTCGAGAACAGTGGAATGCTTTTTACTTTCTTTTTTATCTTTCTTTCTTCACCCCGCCTAAAAAGGCAGGGCTTATGGTTTTGCTTATATAGCTTCACATTTCAAGTTCAACTCTGCTGAACAAACTGTCTGCCAGAAATGAGGGACTTCCTAAAAAACTTTCCCTTTAGGGAATTCAGTGTCTTTATCACCATCGTCGTCAGTTTTACTTATAATGTTTTACTAGACAGAGATGTGGTCTGCACTTGCATAGATGTAGCTACAGACTGCTGGATATACCTTCTTCTGCCGGGGTTTATAATTTTTTTCTTAATACTTTGGACAGACAAGACATTACACAGAACCTGCAACTACTATATATTTGTATGTTCAGAAAAGCTAGCTTTGCAACATCAACAACGTGATGAGCAGCAACATCAACAAAAGAATAACAACTGCAGGGCAACATTGGGCTAAATACGTTATTTCCACTTTGCAAAATAAATATCCAGTGCAAAATCATTTTTAAATTTTTGTGGACCACATTTTGCACAAGACAAGGACATCTAAGTCACACTGACATTGCAAACTCACATCATTGTAATGCCCATGATGTTTGCTGAGTTTTATGGGCTCAAAATGTGGTCATAAATATTTTGTACTTGTAAATCAGTTTTGTATGTGTAAAAAGAATTTGTGTGTGGACTTAGCCAAAAAAAAAAAAACGTGTGAATCTCTGCAAGTTACAAGTACAAATTTTGACCCTATTTTTCTTCCTTTCATCTGATTGGTCAATGTCATGTCAATCACAAATGTAACAATCCAATCAGAGAACAGATGGGTTTGGCTGTCGGAGGGGCGCTTTTTTGAACTGCAGGTCTTTGAAGGGAATAAATGCCCTTTTACATGCCAACCCAGCATTTTCCTTCATCACCACGAAGGAAAACAGTCTGTGGTGGTCCAAGTTTGGTGATTTTTGTGTCACAGGTCTACGTGCTTAATACAGGGACTTCCACAGTCTTTTCAACAGTGCTGCGGACCGTGCGGGGGGATCAGACGCGTGAATAGCGTTGTAAGGTTGGAAGGTTGTTCCACAGGTTAAAGAAGCTAACGAACTAACTTCCTGCTGACTTCTAACTCCATTAAATTTCATAAATTCTGTTTCATGGTTGCCTGGATGTTAAGCTTAATTGTTACACCTGGTAGAGCAGCCACACTGATCATTTTATTAAAGATGAAAGAATTTAATCAGTTTGTAAATATCAGTGATGCTGCAGTGTTCGTTTGACTTGGGTCCTGAAGCAGAGTTTGGACCCAGAAATGATGACAGACTTAAAGACTGGATTTTTTTACACCATGACTAGATGTCAGGAAAATGGTCCCAGCCAATGATTATGAAGAGTCAAAATGTTTGCTGGATTCTTATTTTAATCGATCAGCCTGTAATCAGCTGATTTTTTTATATATCTTTTTCAGCGTTTTGGCTTCTCTGCGCTCTTGGTTATCATTGTTCTGGCAGCCCTGATGTCATTATGTGACCGGATCATTATATCACTATGTTGCATTGATTACAGCAGAAGACAAGTCTATGACAGTGTGATCCTGGAAGAAGGGGAAGATTCTGAGAGGAGCAGCGAAAGATGAGTTAATTAAAATTATCTCTGAGAAAAGAAATGGAAGTGGAGGAGGAAATGAGAATGAAGAAGGAAATAGAAATTAAAATGTAGGTGGAAATAGAAATTAGCATGGAAATGGTAATGGCAGCAGAAGAGGAAATATAAATGGAAATGGGAATGAAGGAGGAAATTGGAATAGGGATGGAATTTAGGGTACATGGACAGAATGTTTTGATGTTGCTGCACAAATGATTAAAAACTCCCTTATTAAAAACTACTTTCCAAAGAACAAAGACAGGAAAAAAAATAGTAGTACGGATCCACAGTGAGATCTGAAACAGCAGCAGAAGTGACTGACTGTCAACATCTTTTACAGCACCATGCTGAAATTGCCTTGAACTGCAATTTAAAGTAATTTAAAAATCATAAAAACTCCACAAACTAATTCCACATGATTTTTATTGTATTTTATATTTAAGTCTTTTTCTTATAAATGACTGTCCAACATTCAACTTACAGTTACATTAAAGTTGCTAAATGTGTAAATATGTTGCTAGTGACTTTATATTTGTATTGTTTTGCATGGGATGGATTTGGACAAATATAATATAAATGTTGCAAATAAGTAGAAAGAAAAGTGATGGTTCTCCTGTTCCTGTATGGTTCTGCCCCTAATGTTTGCAGGTAACTGCCATTTTGTGGCATTGATGTAAAAAGCCAGTTTGAGTCTCAGGCTATGTCCACATGTACACGGGTATTTTTGAAAACGAAGATTTTCTGTTTTCATTTTAAAAAAAAAAATCCCATCCATGTAAACGCCAAAAACGAAGGAAAACACTGCCAGGAACATGCCAAAGCAACAGGTGGCGATATATTCCTAACCGTGTAGAAGTGTAATGTTGGTTGACGCATGCACTCTATATTCATATATTTCTTTTACACACATATTTACAATTGTCACAAGAGCAGTAAGCCAGATGCACAAAGCAAAACACCTTTTACTGTTTTACAAGAAAATCATTAGTACATCACTCAGGGTATGAGTGAATCATTCAGCAGTGATTTACAGCATCAATGGGACGACTTTCTGTGTGTTCAGTTTGTGAAAATAAAAGGAGTAAAGCCATCAAAACATGTTGTCTTAATGTCAAAGTTTTCAGTAAATATGGTCGTGTACTCGTTAGAACTCATTATTCTAGAAGACCTTTTTTCTGCACAAACATGTTGACTCGTGATCTCCAATAAAAGAAATAAAAGCTTGGGAGTCCCTGTAGCAGCTTTAAGTTTTACAAAGTTTGCTGTTTCAGTGATAGTTGTATTTCATATTATATCACTTCAAACAGAGGTGATCCAGTGATGCTGCACTGACTAATTAGACTAACTATTCTCCAAAAGTTGATTCTGTTCATCTGGACTTAGCGTTTTGTGGGAGAAACGTTTCATCACTCATCCAAGCGACGATCATATTTGTTTGTCAAGGCTGAATCCAGGGCAAACTAAGCTAAATTAACGTTTTTAGCTAACAGCTACAATAAGTAAATAAGTTACTGTACAGCTATCATTTATTAACATGATGCTTGTACTTATACATGTAATACATTTATTACCATCCTGAGAGTTTATCCGCTGGTCATTCAACATGACAAATGACTTCTGAAGTCTTAATCTAGCTCCAGCTCAAGATGCTGTCCGATCCGTCAGTAACGCTTTCGGTCCGCTGGCAAAATGTAGTTCTGTTAATCTGCGCTCGATTACTCTGGAATGGAACCGGATGTAAATCCCATGACTTCAGCTACTTTGGGCTCATTTAATGTGAGTAAACAAATTATGTTGGTGCTGACATTTTCTGAGACTGAGTTTAAAACTTAAGTTACTGTGTTTGAACGTGTTGCCACTTCACTGCATTTGCCCAAAGAATTTTGGCCTCTGCTACTTCAGTGCAAATTTGTAGGGGAAGCCCAAGAAGTGTCTTCAGCTTTGTCATAAGAAGATAGCCTACAGTATTATATTGTAAAGTCTATTATCCTTGCTACCTATGAACTGTTGACTGAAGCCTATAAACAGCACATTATCATCAGTTTCCTGTTAACGGTAATGTGCACCACAACATGCTTTCCAGAAGCAATCCCCATCAGGCAAATTACAGCTTCTCTAATCATAATGGCTTTGACAAAGTGTTTTACCACCGTTGGCCTTCCAAAAGTACTTCAGACAGACCAAAACACAAATTTCCTCTCAAAACTTTTTAAACAAGTCATGCAAACTCTAGCGGTTACACATTTGGTCACTAGTGCTTATCATCCTGTGTCCCAGCAAGCCCCATAAAGGTGGCACCAGACTCTTAAATCTATGTTGCAGAAATACTATTTGGATACTGGAAATGAATAAGATGAAACCATTCCAGTGATGGCATTTGCAATACAGGAAGCCAGGGTTTTCAGGTTGCTGTGGTCTGCTCTTACATACACTAACCTAGGGTGACCTAACCTGTTTTCCTGGCTCCACTTCGGTGTAGTATTTGTCTTGTACATCATCAATCTCTAGCTGTGAGAGTTCCTTCTTCTGAATGTTGGAGCTACTGAGCTACAAGTTGTTTCGCTGTCAATCTGGATACTGGATATCAAAGATTGCATAGGTCCCTCATCCTATTCATATAACCCCTTGAGGTGAGAGAAGGAAGACAGGATGCATTCCAACAGCCCTCTATTTTCATCTCTTGCCCCCTTATGCCATCTTGTTCCAGTAGACTCATCTCATCAGAGTGTCCTGGTTTCTCAACACCTGATTTTGGACCTCCGAGCCAGTATGTCTTCATATTTATGTCTCTTTCTCATGTTCAAGTTAGGCTTTGTTAGAATGGGGGGGGTCTAGCCTAGGGACCCTTACTGGACACAGATGGTTGGGAGTCAAACCCACGACTCCCATTCCAAAGACGTGCAGTCTTACCACAACTATGTATATACTTGGATCCTGGATCCTGTAATGCCTAGAATTTTACAAGATCAGCAGGATCCTAAGAGCCTTTATCAAGAATCAGGACTCCTGTCTGTTTGAGCACAGGTCACCATCAAGTGTGGGGTTTACCTTGGAGGTGCGCTGTCCCCACTGCTCTGCATAGGCCTTAACCCCCTCAGTGAGATCACTGACAAGACTGGTTTTGGAGCAATTGTCATCCACCTTTTCTACACTGATACATACATCAAGCGGTATGCCAAGAGTGAACAAGACATTGATTCACTGATCCACACCACCCAGATATACAGCAAGGATATTTAATCGTATGCAGCTGTATTGTATATATAAAAATAGCTCACATTGGGAGCCTTCTCAACTCATTACCTGTATAAAAGACAGGTGTCCATAGAAGCAATCAATCTATTTATCTTGGCCGAGACCAAAGAACTTGCCAAGGATCTCAGGGACAAGATTGTGGACCTACACAAGGCTGGAATGAGCTACAAGACCATTGCCAAGCAGCTGGGTGAGAAGTTGGTGTGATTATTCGAAAATGGAAGGACCATAAAATAACTGCAAGTCTCCCTCG
This sequence comes from Neolamprologus brichardi, assembly GCF_056152115.1. Classification (NCBI taxonomy): domain Eukaryota; kingdom Metazoa; phylum Chordata; class Actinopteri; order Cichliformes; family Cichlidae; genus Neolamprologus; species Neolamprologus brichardi. The sequence continues at coordinate 33,068,464 of NC_142123.1, forward strand.
GTCTGGAGCTCAGTGAAAGATCTAGTAGAGGTTCAGTTATAATGACAATGGTGTGGAACAAGCCCAGAACTACTTCGGAGGAACTTGGTTCATGAAGAAGCATATTAAGGTCTTGGAGTGGCCTAGACAGTCTCCAGGCCTTAATCCCATAGAAAATCTGTGGAGTGAGATGAAGGTTTGAGTAACCAAACATCAGCCATGAAACATTAAAGACTTGGAGAGGATCTGCAAAGAGGAGTGGGACAAAAACCCCCCTGGGGACCACTGTGATTCCCAGTAAAGATTTTGCCACCAATTACTAAAGCACATTTTGCAAAGCGATCAAATACTTATTTCATTCTTAAAAATGCAAATTAATTTATAACTTTTCTGAAATGCATTTTTCTGGATTTTTTTGTTATTGTTCTGACGAAAACTGCTCAAATAAACATGGCATTTGAATTATAGACTGTTCATCTCTTTGCTAATAAGCAAACTTACAAAATTAATTATTTACGTGACTATATGATGTCAGTGAAAAGTTTCAGAGAACACCCCAATTTTTCCAGTTATTCATTGCAATTCAAGTCGTTAGGTCCAATAAATAGCTTGAAATGATACAAAGGTAAGAATTCAACTGCCAAAGGTTAAAAAAGCAAGGTTAACCAAAACTGAAAAATAATGTACATTTCAGAATTATACAAAACTGCCTTTTTTGGGGAACACAAAATGGGTTAACAATTTAAAGGTGTTCTGCAGCAATGGAGGTTGGTCAAGCCTTGAAAGCTGGTGCTACTAATTCCTACAGGTCGTCCAACTTTTCTGGATTACTTACAACCCCCTCTGTCTGCATAAAAGCAGTTTTGGAATACACTGGGGGACTATACCCTCATGAGCACATATCCACACAATTATAGATTATTATAATTACGATAATGCACACTGTATTTTAAAATAAAATACATTAGGACACAGATTATATTAGATTTATATTTGAAATATGACAAAATGGTGATTTACAGCATGAGAATTATTGCATCTCTACACTTTAAACATTTAATAAGCTTTCTGCCTTGCACAGAGTGGATAGTCAAACAAATTGAATCATCAATTTTTATTCTTATTACTTTATTATTATAGCACTAGGAATAAATAATAAGGGAAGTATTCTGGATCCAAGCACTGTCACCAATCTTTGCATTTTATTATTATCTCATAACACTTCTTTAGTCAGCTACCATCTCTTCTATGGGCTTTTTAATGTCTACAGTCTCAGATCAACACAACCCTGCCCTCTGCCACTATCAGCAGCTATCTCTCAAAAGCAACATTGTACCCCATCAGGTAAAACATTGGCTTTGTTTGCTTTGCATTGTCCCCACCTGATGACAGTGATATAGTGTGATGTGATTCTGTATCAGATTCTTCATGAATGTGAATTGTTGTTATTCAGCCTGGTTCTATGTGCCCCTTTTTAACTTTAAGCACCCGCCCCTTCAAACATCTCTAAACAGCTCTGGTGCTCTGCATATAGAGGATTTGCTGACATGCATGACTGGCAGCAGGTTGCCTAATTGGTCTTGCCCAGCAGGACTGGCAGGGTATAGACGGTTTGCTGACTGGAAAACTCTACGGGGACTGTGGCTGTCCCAAGTGGTCTAGTGTGCCTGTAGCTCAGATGGTTGCTGTCAGGGTGAATTGTTAAATATTGTCATTTTTATGTTTGCCATTTGTACATTGTTTTAATTCTGTGAAAGGAATTCTTTCTGTCCTCCCCTCCCCAGATTCTCGAGGTTCTAAGTGGGGGACTGTAGGGCTGTAGTCTTTTATCATCCTTGTGCTTTTGATGTAAGCTTCCTGCGTTTACGACCCTTTGGTCAGCAGGAGGTCTAACACACACACACACACACACATTCTCACATAACACACACACAGTGCCTTGTCTTTGTAACCAAGGGGGGTTACGTGGGGAAGGTACGTGTTATAAACTATTGTTTATTGTGTGAACGTTGCCAATAAAAGAGAGCGAGAGGGGGCAGTCGGACAGGTCATTTTGTGATGTGCTAAGGTACGGACAAGGCCCCCCTTGCAAGTAAAAAGATCGATCGCTGTTGCCTTGTCTTTCTTTCATGGGAATAAGTTCTGGGATCAGCGGGGTCTGACTTAGACCCAACAGTTGCGTAGGCCACCTACTAATTACGAAGGTTGGAGGGTTGATCCCTGTCTGTATGTCAAATATCTATCTATCAAATATCTATATCTTGGACAACATCCGCCTCTCAGACACCACCCTAAGGGAGTCCAGCTCCATCCCCACAGCATTGCTGGCCTTGCCAATCAGTTTATTTAGTCTGTTGGCATCTCTGACCCTCAACCTGCTGCCCGCAGCATGCAGCAGCATGGAGGATAGCACTGACTCCAACAGAGATACAACAAGATAGCATTAATTAGTAAGGATAGTGAAAACTTCTGTTTATGTTTTTAGCCACCACTTGGCTAATTAGCCATTGTTGATTGTTGATTTGTCTCCTATCCTCAATTATAATGGCTGTTTGTTAGCCATTTTCATCTCTCTCGCTCTCTCTCTCTCTCCACACACACACACATTCCCCGCTCGCCCCTGTGGGTGGTCTATCCTTCAAGCTCGGGTCCTCTACCAGAGGCCTGGAAAATATCCTAGAGCAAGATATTAACCGCAACTTGCTCTCTGGTGCATCCATCAGAGTATGAATGTGTGTGAATGTTACATTGAAAGCACTTATGTAGAAAGAGAATAAAAGGAAGTTCTTGAGTGAATAAGGCAAGTTTTGTAAATCACTTAAATGCTCAGACAGAGTAGAAAAGAATTATATAAGAACCAGTTCATTTACTATTTGCCTATCTGGTATTTGGGTGTCATTAAGTTGTCTCAAAAAAAGTGTGCTGTGGAGGTTTGGGAGATCCAGCAGCATGGGTAACATCAGGCTCCATTCTCCTATGACCAACTTGGGAGAATGGACTCAAGTGTAAACAACACTCAGAGGCACAGAGAATGTGTGTGTGTGTGACTTTTATTACAGAGAGCAATATGTGACAAAAAGCAAAAACAAATGCAACAAGCACTTAGCGAGTTAGCCATGAACTAAGAGCGAGAGAGAATAAAGCAAACTATGAACCCACAGCGCAAAGTAATTCTATGATACACTATGAACTAGAATAATACATATGATGCACTTGAACAGCACTATGAGAGTCACAAGAGTGCTGAACTGTGAATCATAAGCTAGGCAGTCACTAAGTGAACTGTAAGAGAGTCCTTTGAATGAGCTGTTTGGTTGGTGAGGACAGAAGCCTGGGACCCTGACATTGTGCAGGAACTCCGTAATTCGGGGCAAAGGGTAATTACAAGGCAGGATTCTCAGAGTCACTGAAACGAGGGAAACAGGAGTTAGAAGGAATTCCAGACACTGATCTAGAGTGAAAGTGGCAATTTGCAAACAGTCTTACTTTTTGCAGGTGGGGGCGAAGCATAGAGGGGTAGGTGCTCCAGGTGAGGAGTGAAGGAAGTCCAGTACACAGATCCGTGGTTGTCAGTGAACAGGGCAGGTAGGTAGGCAGGTGAGCAAAGTGCTGAAACTGTCAGCAGCAGTGACTGAACAAGGCAGTTTATGGCAGTGTGGAAACAGACGTCTGAAGGATTACTGAGAGTAGAGAAAACAAGGTTAGTACAAGAATAACTATGAAAGACTCTTTAACTATGACGGCCTTCACTAACAACAAGGGTTAGCAGATGATCTAGCGAGTAGGGGTTGTCATTAAACCCCCACAGTCTATTTACTCACAGGCAGTGGAGGTTTTTGATATAGGCGACATGAGCCGTTGCCCAGGGCAGCATCATGGGCATCAGCAAAAAAAGTTGCTCTCACCCGTGCTGCCCCGACATCATGGCAATCATTTGTGATTGTATTGAGGAGGGTGGGCTACTTCCAAATAGAGCATTTCATTCATAATGTTGTAAATCCAAGCCCATTATGTATTAATTATTTTTTCCTGGGTTATGCAAAATCAGAGAAAAAAACCCCATACAAACCAAACCTGTGCAATAAGGTGTAGGTGTGCTAGGTTATGTTGTGGTGATTCTCAGGTTGTTGGATGGGTGTTGATATTGGAGTGCGAAATTAAAACCAATGGAAGATGAACAAGAAAAGGTTAAAGCAATCAGCTCAGTTTAGAAAAAAGAGAAAAGAAGAGGAGGAGAAAACGAGCAAAGGTTAAGGTAGCAGATGTGCCATTGGATAATAGTTGGTCATGTATCCTGAAACAATCAGAATCAGAATCAGAATACTTTAATCCCTAAGGAAATTATTTGGGTTACAGTTGTCACAAAAATAAATTTTTAAAACAGTAACAGTGGCAGACTAAACTATTTAAACAATACTATATGTTACAGATTTTACAAATTTAAGAAATAGCACAAATATATACAACTCACTCAATTATAAATATCAAGAATTAGCAGATGTGATTTTCAATGAATATCAAGAAAATTGACAAGAATATTACAGAGCAGAAAAGAGCATCTGTGTAAAAAGGGTGTAACTATTGCAGTGTTTACAGTGTATTAGATGGAGGACACAGGAATGATTTCCTGTGTCGTTCAGTGGTGCTTTTTTGGAAATCTCAGTCTCTCACTGAATTTGCTCCTATGACTAGCCAGCATGTCATGGAGTGGGTGGGAGATATTATTCAGCAGTGTCTCTACACAGCAAATCCAGCATGTCCAAATTAACACTGTCAGATTTGATTTCAACACTATTAAAGTGTCTATATGGGTCCACACCAGAGAGTGTTAATTTAACTCTTTTTGGAGAGTTAGTACGTTAACTCTGATTTAGTGTTAAACACCAAATCTGTCTGGAGTTGATAATTTAACACTTGGTGTTAAGAGTTTATATATTAACTCTCAAAGAGTATTTTAGTTTAACTACGTAAGAGTTATCTTCTAATTAATTCTAAAAAGCGGGAATTTTACTGTTCTGAACTTCTAGAAATTTCTTTTGGAAATAAACATTTACTAAAAAGATGCAATGGTTTCGAAAAACATTTATTCTGAACTGTGCACCACAATTTTAAAACATTTTCTGAAAGATGTAACAGTGTACATGTTCTCACTTTCATTAGAATTTCGTTTATCAAAAGGTGTGACATAGGTGAGCTGGTAAATGCAAATAACAGCATTCTCATCACTTATTTCAATAAATACAAAATACAATATGCATGTCCTTCATTCATCACTTTGTGGAACTGCAACGCACTTCTGCTCTCCCCCATATTCCATCTTCACAAGCATATCCTATGTGGAGATTGAATAAAAATTAGTTGACACTAATTAATGGCACAACTTAATTGCAGCACAGTAAAAAAAAAAGGAATCATTTTTGAGCCATTACTTGTGTAAAGTATTTTCCCAAAAGACAAGGACACAGGCAACAGGTAATACTGAACTAAATGTAAAAAAACTGTATTAAATGTAAAACCTCAACCTTTTTCATTTTTACCTAAACCGTGTGCACAAAACTCTGGAGGGATCTAAATGCTAACGTAGAACCCAGTCAGGACATCTGCTACTGCTGTTTGCTCGTTTTTTTATGGGAGATCATTTTCAGGCTTCAAGTAGCACCATTATACCAACATTTCACATTCTAGACATTGTTTTAGGTGTATTTGACCAAAAAATTTAACTGAAAATTCACATGCAAGCTTTTTTTCAAGGCTGTGGTTTTTGCCCGCAAACAATACCTTTCAGCTAGCTAAAACAGATTATTATGCTATCACCGAGCAACATGGCTAATGCCTTTCACACAGCTTTGTCTCAACTCCAAAGAGCCACAGAAGTAAAAGCTAATAATAATAATTGAAACAATCTTTGAAAAAATGACTTACCAAGCATGGCAAACAACTCAAATATGTAGAGCAAAATGTTCTGAAACGGCTTCACTTCAGCTTCGATTGGAGCCTATGGTGCTGGGGGCGGAGTCTGTGAATTTACTCTATTAGTTTCATAGCCCCTGTAGGAGTTCAGAGTTAAGAGGTCAAGAGTTAATGTTTCCATTGTAACACCTCCAGATTTGAAATAGAAACACTTATTTTTAACACTTGATTTTAACTACTATCATTTTACACCTCAGAGTTACATTAAAAGAATGTGACTCTACTTAGAGTAAAATTAACTCTAAGACTACTAACACCAAAACATTTAACACTTTTGAATTTGCTGTGTATCTTGGACAACATCCGCCTCTCAGACACCACCCTAAGGGAGTCCACACACACACACACACACACACACATTCCCCACTCGCCCCTGTGGGTGGTCTATCCTTCAAGCTCGGTTCCTCTACCAGAGAAAGTCCTACAGGATCTTAGCTCAGTAATTCGGGACTTCCAGGCCGTATTTGGCACAGATGTTTCTGTATACTATGCTGGCCGGTTATGGCGTTCCTTTTATGCCCTGCTAGCATCTTACACACTGCTGTTAGGTGCTGGATTGTCTCAGGGGCATCTTTACACAGCCTGCACCTGGGATCTTGCCTGGTGTGATAGACCCCAGCCTCTATGGATCTTGTGCTCAGAGCTTGTTCCTGTGCTGCCATGATGATTAGTGCCTCTGTGCTGTCTTTCAGTCTGGCTTTGTCCAGCCACTGGTAGGATTTCTGGATATCAGCCACCTCCGCTATCTGCAGTTGGTACATACCGTGTAGGGGCCTGTGCTTCCATGATGGTGCCTCCTCTTCCTCCTCATTCTTGGTTTTCTGCTGCCTGAGGTATTCACTGAGCACGTGGGCAGTTGGGGTCATCTTACTGATGTATTCGTGGATGTTTGTTGTCTCATCCTGGACCGTGGTGCTGACACTCACCAGTCCCCGGCCTCCTTCCTTCCGCTTAGCATACAGCCTCAGGGTGCTGGACTTGTGGTGAAACATCAAGACAAGCCACTGAAATCCTTGTTTTGATGTCAGTGGCTTCTACCTCCTCCTTTGGCCACCTTATCATCCCAGCAGGGTACCTGATCACGGGCAGGGCGTAAGTGCTGATAGCCCGGATCTTGTTCTTACCGTTCAGCTGACTTCTCAGGACTTGCCTGACCCTCTGCAGGTACTTGGTGGTTGCAGCTTTTCTAGCGACCTCTTCATGGTTCCCATTTGCCTGAGGGATCCCCAGGTACTTGTAACTGTCCTCTATGTCTGCAATGTTTCCTTCTGGTAGTTCGATCCCCTCTGTTCTGACTACCTTCCCTCTCTTTGTTACCATCCAACTATACTTCTCCAGCCCGAATGACATTCCGATGTCATTGCTGTATATCCTGGTGGTGTGGATCAGTGAATCGATGCCTCGTTCACTCTTGGCATACAGCTTGATGTCATCCATGTACAGGAGGTGGCTGACAACTGCTCCACTCCATAGCCAGTGTTGTCAATGATCTCACTGAGGGGGTTAAGGCCTATGCAGAACAGCAGTGGGGACAGAGCATCTCCTTGGTAGATCCCGCACTTGATGGTGACTTGTGCTATGGGCTTGAAGTTGGCCTCTAGTGTTGTATGCCACATCCCCATTGAGTTCCTGATGAAGGCTCTCAGGGTCCTGTTGGTCTTATATAGTTCTTGGCATTCCAGGATCCAGGAGTGGGGCATCGAGTCATAGGCCTTCTTGTAATGAATCCAGGCAGTGCACAGGTTGGTCAGCCTAGTCTCGGCTGACTGCTCTGTGTACCAGCAGCTGGTGTTTTGCACCTCTGGTATTTTTGCCCATCCCTTTCTGTGCCCCGCTCATGTATTGACCCATGTGCCTCCTGATCCTTGAGAATCCCCAGAAGGGATCTGGATCCTTGAGGATCAGGACTGTCTGGCGTTCGGTTATTGTCTCTCGTCAACTAGCAGCTGGTTCATTTCTGCTGCCAGGCACTCATGGAGTGCAGTCAGCTTCTTCAGCCAGTAGGCGTGAACCCTGTCGGCGTCTGGTGCTGTCCAACTCTTCATACTGGAGACCCTTACTTCGATGCCACTGTGATGGTTGCTTTGGTCTGCCCTCAGATCCACTAGCCACTGAGCATTGCTGTTATGGGTTGCATCCTTCTCCCATATGCTCTTCCAGTATTGCTCCGTCTCTAGCCTTGCTGTTGTCCTATTGTTCCCCTGCCACTGAGACTACACCTTGGCTTGGATGTTTATTCTCCTGCCTTTAATCTCTCTAGTGTACCTCTTCAAGCGGCTGGCCAAGGCTATGAGTCATTGCTTGGCAGTTTCCAAGGCCTCAGGTGTGAACAGCTTGCTATACTTCTTAGGCACCTTCATCATCGCACCTTTCTGGATCTCCGATAGTTGGCTAACCTCCCTCCATGCTACCTTGATCTTAGCCTCTAGCCTCCTTCTCCATGGAGGGTACTGCCCCTTGTAGCTGTTCAACTTGTAGCCAAGCATCTGATCACCGCTGCCATGGTGTAGATCAGCTTATTAGTCTCGGTAATGGTGGCTGCAGGTATCGTCTGTAGTGCTGAATTAACATCATCTAGCAGAGCCTTGTCAGTGTTCCCGATTCCTCAACACCTGACGCGGACGTTGTTGATACGGGCGATGTCCGAGCCGGCATGCCTTCATATTTATTTGTGTCACGCATGTCTGCGGTAGGCTCGCTTAGCATGGGGGGGTCTAGCCTTAGGACCCTTACTGAATACAGACACCTGTGTGTGTATCTATACATCTATATATATATATATATACAGTGGGGCAAAAAAGTATTTAGTCAGCCACCGATTGTGCAAGTTCCCCCACTTAAAATGATGACAGAGGTCAGTAATTTGCACCAGAGGTACACTTCAACTGTGAGAGACAGAATGTGAAAAAAAAATCCATGAATTCACATGGTAGGATTTGTAAAGAATTTATTCGTAAATCAGGGTGGAAAATAAGTATTTGGTCAATAACAAAAATACAACTCAGTACTTTGTAACATAACCTTTGTTGGCAATAACAGAGGTCAAACGTTTACTATAGGTCTTTACCAGGTTTGCACACACAGTAGCTGGTATTTTGGCCCATTCCTCCATGCAGATCTTCTCAAGAGCAGTGATGTTTTGGGGCTGTCGCCGAGCAACACGGACTTTCAACTCCCGCCACAGATTTTCTATGGGGTTGAGGTCTGGAGACTGGCTAGGCCACTCCAGGACTTTCAAATGCTTCTTACGGAGCCACTCCTTTGTTGCCCGGGCGGTGTGTTTTGGATCATTGTCATGTTGGAAGACCCAGCCTCGTTTCATCTTCAAAGTTCTCACTGATGGAAGGAGGTTTTGGCTCAAAATCTCACGATACTTGGCCCCATTCATTCTGTCCTTAACACGGATCAGTCGTCCTGTCCCCTTGGCAGAAAAACAGCCCCATAGCATGATGTTTCCACCCCCATGCTTCACAGTAGGTATGGTGTTCTTGGGATGCAACTCAGTATTCTTCTTCCTCCAAACACGACGAGTTGAGTTTATACCAAAAAGTTCTACTTTGGTTTCATCTGACCACATGACATTCTCCCAATCCTCTGCTGTATCATCCATGTGCTCTCTGGCAAACTTCAGACGGGCCTAGACATGCACTGGCTTCAGCAGCGGAACACGTCTGGCACTGCGGGATTTGATTCCCTGCCGTTGTAGTGTGTTACTGATGGTGACCTTTGTTACTTTGGTCCCAGCTCTCTGCAGGTCATTCACCAGGTCCCCCCGTGTGGTTCTGGGATCTTTGCTCACCGTTCTCATGATCATTTTGACCGCACGGGATGAGATCTTGCGTGGAGCCCCAGATCGAGGGAGATTATCAGTGGTCTTGTATGTCTTCCATTTTCTGATGATTGCTCCCACAGTTGATTTTTTCACACCAAGCTGCTTGCCTATTGTAGATTCACTCTTCCCAGTCTGGTGCAGGTCTACAATTCTTTTCCTGGTGTCCTTCGAAAGCTCTTTGGTCTTGGCCATGGCGGAGTTTGGAGTCTGACTGGTTGAGGCTGTGGACAGGTGTCTTTTATACAGATGATGAGGTCAAACAGGTGCCATTCATACAGGTAACGAGTGGGGGACAGAAAAGCTTCTTACAGAAGACGTTACAGGTCTGTGAGAGCCAGGGATTTTCCTTGTTTGAGGTGACCAAATACTTATTTTCCACCCTGATTTACGAATAAATTCTTTACAAATCCTACCATGTGAATTCATGGATTTTTTTTTCACATTCTGTCTCTCACAGTTGAAGTGTACCTCTGGTGCAAATTACTGACCTCTGTCATCATTTTAAGTGGGGGAACTTGCACAATCGGTGGCTGACTAAATACTTTTTTGCCCCACTGTATATATGTGTGTGTGTGTGTGTGTGTGTGTATGGAGAGAGAGAGCGAGAAAGCATGCATAGTATGCAAATGGCTAACAAAAGCCATTACAATTCATCATAGGAGACAAATCAACAATCAACAATGGCTAATTAAAATTGTGCTGAACCCAGTCCAAAAGCTTCAATCCGCCCAGAGGTGGCATCGCCGGCACTATGGAAAAATCCAGCACTCTCCTGGACCATGACACCTTTAGGAAACTCAGCATTAATGTCACAATATTAGACAGTTGGGTTCCTCGTACCTGACCCTTTGATCAAAACTTGACCTTTTTCAATATTAATACATCTGCTTTTGTTAATGTGTGAGTGAATGTATCAATGTGTAATTATTAGTAAATCGGTAATCATTTTATACAAAGATTTATTTGTGTATCTTTTTGGCATATCAAAGGACACTAAGTAAGAAATATCAGTCATTATCAGTCACCAAGTCCCACCCCTTCAGAACCTTTTTTTCCCAAAAGGGAAATGCTTGTGGTCTCACTCTTACTTGTTCACATTCTAAGCTGCAGCTTTCATCAGATACAAACTCTCTGCCAGAGATGAGGGATTTTCTGACTAATTTTCCCTTTAGGGCTCTCAGCATTTTTGTTACCATCGTTGGCAGTTTTGCTTACAATATTTTACTTGAGCGTGATATACAATGCACGTGCAAAGATGTAGCTCTAAACTGCAGCACATACATGGTCATTCCATTTTTCATTATATTTTTCTTAATACTTTGGACAGACAAGACATTACAGAGGACCTGCAAGTATACATGTGTATGTGAACAGCAATGTGTCAGGACACAGTTATGTGGCGTTTTCTGGAGTCAAATTTTCAAGGCATCTTGTGTTGGTGTGCTATGGGTCGTGTCTGTGCTCGTTGATGGAGACTGGTATGTTTGCTGTCTGAGTGGAACAGAGAAATCACAGTTAGCCTGCAAAGATAAAACCAACATCACAGCTGAGGAAAATGTGATGATCAATTCTCTGAAAAACAAATCAAGGGTGAGTTTTTTCTTTTGTTGTTGTTTTTTCTCTCATCTGCAGCATTTAATTTTGTTTTGTGTTATTCTAACTGATCTTTGATAAGATGATCTTTGATCCTTTTCAGGTTATTGGATTCTTGATACTCTTTGGTATTGTTGTTCTGGTGGCCCTGATGTCACTGTGGTGTGATTGCTGTAAATGCTATGATTGCTGTAAATGCTGTTGTAGCAGAAGAGCTGTTTATGACAGAGTGATCTTGAAACAGGAAGAAAAGGTACTGAAAGAGACTTTCAGAGAAGCTGCAAAAGAACAGTTGACCAAACGCATCTTTGAGAAAATAGATGAAAAAACAAATGAACCGCCACCTCCAGTGGAATCTCCAGTGGAACCTCCAGTGGAACCTCCAGTGCAACCTGCAACACAACCTGAAGTGAAGCAAAATAAAGATGAATGGATAAAAGATATTAGAAATATCGCTGTAGAAATTATTAAAAACTCAGAAAAACCAATACTTTCTAAAAAACAAAAAGAAAAAGTGGGATGCCCTACAGGAGGATCCACAGGCACAGGCACAGGGGGAGCAGCAAGTTGAAGATGACTGACTGTTTCTGACCTGACGAGTCTGCTGCAAAAGAAAAAAAGAAAAAAATTGAAAATCCCAAAAAACACAATTTATCAATGGTTTGCTGAAATCAACTTAAAAATTTCAAGCTCATTGACAAAAATCTATCTTTTCCTTTTGAATGAGTTCTTTCCACTCCTGTACAGAGTTACATCAACTGCATCCATCTATATATCTATATATATATATATATATATATATATATATATATATAATTCAAATCCTACAAATAAGGAGTAAGAAATGAAAGAAAGGAAAAGTATTGCTTGATATTTTTGGATATGCCTATTTTTGTATCTACCTTGCAGCCACATAGGGGTATGCTGCCATCTTGTGGCACTGCTGTAAAAAAAAGTCTTTTTTGGTCTGTACTTTACTTGTACTGTATTTCGTTAACCTGTATTTATACATGTGTAATGACAATAAAGTTGAATCCCAATCCTAAATGTTGCAGATATTTACATTTTAAGTTAATGAAGCAAAAATTTCAAAATTGCATTATTGTCTTTATCCAAGCATGGCATGAATTTGGTTAGGCTCCTGTCTAGTATGTGGAGCCAATGCTGCTCTTCTTTGTTTGATTTTTATGGTATTTTCTCATTTTATTTTTTTTCTATATTATTTTTTTTCTATTTCATTTTCATTTTATTGTTCCATTAGCCCTTAGCTGCCTCCATAATAAAACTCAGATTTGAACTAAACAGAATCTTTGTTATTTTGACCACACATAAGCCTTTTGATCTCCTATATTTGAAATGTCAAATGCTTGTAAAGAGTCCATGTTGGTGTCCCAACTTCTGAAAAAAAAACCCCATAAAAAACAATTTTATTATCACAACAAAAGGTACGTCACTTCCAACAGCTTTGGATGTTATCAGTCCATTCAATGGGCATTATTTGCGGAAATCAGGCCCATAGATATGGACCAGTAGAGCCTTCTACAGAGGAGGATCACTAACAGGAGCATGGGAAGACTCTAGAATCCACTCTCGGTGGACTCTGGTGGATAAGGCAGTGTTTACAGGTAAGGCCATTTAAATGGTCAGCATTTATAGAGTGAGGATAAAAAGTCAGCAAGTGTCATCAATGTTAATGTGGTTGTGTTAGTAATACTAGTAATACTAATATAACATCTTTGAGATGCATTTGTAGATATAATTATGTGTTTTACCATCTTTATGTTGCTATCTCAAAGCCACAGTGTAAACATTAGCTTATATTGTAGTAAAGCAGTTATTGTTTAAATGATGTTAGGACAGAAATATTATGTACCAGAGGCATGCTTAATTGCAGCCACAGATTCACAGTAAATATGTAAATATCCAAAAGACTTTAATGCATCTGGGGGTTTTTTTGTTTTTTTTTTTGGGGGGGGGGGGGGGGTTCCCCGGCCACCTGTCCTGTTTGGTTCTTTTGCCATCAGGATTATTGTCTGAAGGCAAAGAGAGAAGCCCAACGGAATTACTTTACCAAGTGGCCCATCCCTGCCTTGTCGTATTGGTCCATTTGATTGACCTTTGTTGTTATTATTTATTTGTTTTTTTTTAAAATTTATTTTCAGTTGATACAGACGGGACAGACATGACCGGGGAGAAGGAGGGAAACAAAGACAGCAGGGAAGAGGACTAGTGATGAAGGGCAAAGAAAAGGGAAAAGAAAAAAAAAAAGGGAGGGGGGGGGGCAAAAAAATACATATTTTTACATATATCACCATCATATGATATCAGATATCATCATGGATGTTGAGGGAAAAAAAAAGAAAACAAGCAAACAAAAACAGCAATATAATAAACACAACACCATCGCGATACTCTGTGTATATAGCAGTAAATATTAAATATTGAATATTAATAATGCAGCACATAAGATTTACAGCGCACAGTGTGCTTTGAGGTAGGAGCCAAAAAGGGTGTAGTTTGTGTGTGTGAGCACCCGTGTGTACACCTGTGAGCACGAGCGCGCTTGTATTTAAAAGGTTTCTTCATGTAATGATCTGCTAGAGGGTGTGGGGGGGGGCACAGCCCCGTCCTCCAGGGCATGAAGCAGGTATGGAGGAGATCAAGACTCCAGACATCCAGAGGCCCTCAGAACACAAGAGACCAAGGAAGACCAACAGAGGGGCAGCCACACCACTGTCCCAGAAAGAGCTGAGGAGAGTCCCAGATGAGGGGTCACTCAGCAGCCGCGGAGCAGAAGCCAGGGGGGGTTGCAGTGACGTGCCCGTGAGCTCCGCCGGCAGCCAGCTGTGCCTGAGTGACCGAGCCCCAGGCCAAGAGGCCGAGGGCATCCCACCCCCGAAGTGGCCCGAGCGAGCCCCAGGCTCCAGGCCCCGACAAGCAGCCACCAGGAGTGAGCTGGTGCGTACCTGGACGCCCATCCCCGGACACAAAGAACCACCAACGCACCGATGTCTGAGGGCGTCTGCTACTGGCAGGGGGAGTGGATGGGGGAGATAGGCCTCCATACCATGGAGGGCCTGAGATGTCCCCAGAGAGGTGGCATCTGATACCCGACCTGACACGAACAAACAGGCACACACAGATACAAACAGATTCCAGACCCCAATCGGACGGACCCAGGAGGGCATGGAGCTACCTGCCAGAGAGCAGCAGGTAAGCGCATAGCCCCTCCTGATGGCCCTCAGTGTCTACGTGTATTTAAAATTGAGAGGTGGGCAACGGCGCCAAGGGGTGAGGTTGTACACCCTGATGGTCATCTAGATGCCGTGTAGCGTGCCCACCCCAAAGGTCCTATATGTATGTGTTATGAGAGTGTGAGTAATGTGAAGTTGTGGGATAAAATTGAGGCACAGGTAGCCAGAAGGGGACAGTTGTTTTTTTTTATCAATTATCTCATTTAATTGTAGTTTTCTTTTGCGTTTTTTGTTCAATGTTTCCTGATCTTGGTGGGACGCGTAGGCTTCTTCTAATTATTTGATGTTTTTTTCTAATTCCTGAATATTTTTGTTTTCTTTTTTCTTTTTATGTGATGAAAAAGAAATAATTTTACCTCTCATCACAGCTTTCCCTGCTTCCCATAGAACAGAAGCTGATTTTTCGGGAGTGTCATTATAGTCCAAATATGAAGTCCACTCTTTTTTAAAATATTTAATAAAGTCTTCATCTTCAAGTAGTGATGTGTTAAATCTCCAGTTTTTACTTGGCGTAGTATTATTCTTGTGTATTAGTGTTAGAGATACAGGAGCATGATCGCTGACAGCTATAGGGTGAATCTCAGTGTCTAAAATGTCGCTCAGCAGTGAGCTGCTGACCAAAAAAATAATCCAGACGAGAGTAGGAGTGATGAACATGTGAGAAGAAAGTATATTCCTTACTGGTGGGGTGAAGGGAGCGCCATGCATCGCAAACACCAAAGTCGCTCATATACTGTTTGATTATATTTGTGGACTGCCAATTACGCTGAGTTCCTGCTGTATTGAGCCTATCCACTTCTTCATTTAGTCCAAGGTTGAGGTCGCCTCCAAGAACAAGTGTGCCATCTAAGTGTTCAGAGAGTGCACTAAAAAAACCGTGAAAGAATGAGGGATCATCAACATTTGGACCATATACACTTACAATACATAGCTTTTTATCAAGTATAGATAGTTTTATGATTAAGAATCTGCCCTCTGGATCTACAGATCTACAGATCCAGAGGGCAGAAAGTACTGTGAAATTAATATTTTTATGTATTAAAATTGCTACTCCCCTTTGTCTAGAATTATAACAAGCTGAGAACACATTAGGAAACTCAGGTGTTTTAAGTCCATTCGAACCTCTAAGAGGTCTGTGGGTCTCTTGTAAAAGGACAACATCTGCCTGTAGTTTTTTGAGTTGGTTAAATATTTTTAACCTCTTTTCTCTGGAGCCAGCTCCATTTACATTCCATGTAACAAACCTTAGTGCGCCCATAGATATGTGTGTATAACTAGGGATGTACGCTCTGTGCGTCGAGAGACAGGTGGAGAGAATACATCACTTGTTCATAAATAAAGAGAAGGAGAGAAAAAAAAAATGTGTGGCGAGATGCTCCCTGAGTTTGACTATGTGTGTGCATATTTACTAATATGAGTACGCTTGACTTAAGTGTGTGTATCCTATATGTCTGTGTGCACTGTCTGACTGATGTAAATGTGCTGCCATTGAGCGCATGACTGTGCGTGATCGTGCGGTGCGTATGTGTCAAAATAAAGGATGTTGTTTGTAGATGAGTCTGGAAACAGGTGATCGAAGCAGTGAAAGAAGATAAGAAGAAAGAAACCAAGGACAAGGGTGAGCAGCATAAAAAAAGGAGGGGTGGGGGGCGAGTAGAAAAAACCCCGGAAACATTCCAATCAAACCATTGACGGAGAGTGACGGTGTTAAATCTGCTTTGATATTATGCTTAAGATGCGATTTGATACTGGTAAGTTAAACAGATGTTAATGCAAGTTAGTGTGAGTGAATAGAGTGTAGTGGATTCTTATCTGGTGTGAAGTTAATACAGCCACGGGGTCGCCGTAAAGCTGTCCATCCACAGCGCGGGAGCCCTTCTGAATGAAGCCGTGTCGGATTGGGAAGAGGACCCTGCGTCGTTCCAGGATCTCTTTGGGGAACTGGTCGTTTACGCTGAAGTCCGTTCCTTTTAATTCCCTGCCGCGACTTTTCACCTGTTCCTTTTGTTTGAAGTGGCCAAATTTGGCCACAATAGTTTCCCTGGCTGGTGGACTCCCTCAACCCAGTTGTCCTGGACTTTCTGCTTTCTACCCTCCACCTCCACTCTCCTACTCAGGCTGCTCACTGGCCCGGACAGCCGGTGGATTCACAGCCTGACACGCCGGCCCCGACGTCTATACGGAAACGTCTACACGCCGCCGGCGTTCCTCACCGCAGCCGGATTCCCGGGCATCTCAAGAGCCGGCTGGGGTGAGTAATAAGGACAATTTTTCGTTTTCCTCACCATCTTTGTCTGTGTCTGCAGTGGATGATAATGCTGCTTTTAACCAGCCGTTAGCGCAGGCAGTGCTACCTCAGTCAGAGGTCTCCACACCACTCGCGGCTTCACCACCTGCCGTGGCTGTACCACCGTTCTCTCATCTGCCTGCAGCCGCCATTCTGCCATCTTCTTCACCACCTGCTACGTCGCCACCCGGACCTGCTCAGCCTGGAGATCGGCGAGCCGAGGCCAAAGCCAGCACCTCCGCCGGAGGTGGAGCTCAGCGAGCCGGAGCAGGAGCTCAGCGAGCGGGAGGAGCTCGTGTCGCTGCCGGAGGAGCTCAGCGAGCAGGAGGAGCCCGCACCGCCTCTGGAGGAGGGACCGGCGTCTCCAGCTGAGGAGCTCGGCAAGCCGGAGGAGCTCAGCAAGCCTGTGGAGCCCACGCCGCCACCGAAGGAGCTCAGCGAGCGGGAGGAGGCCCGCGCAAGACCTCGGAGAACCGGAGGGGCCAGCACGTCTGCGACCCGCCTGGCCAGCACATCCACGCCGCCACTGGACCCGGAGCAGGCCGCCGGAGATGCAGCGCCGCCGCCACTGGACCCGGGGCACACTGTAAAATCTAATTAGTTCACAGAACTCAAAGAAACTATGTAAACTCGTTGCCTCAAAAAAACTAAGTAAAGCTTACTTGTACAATACTAATTGTTTACTTACTGACAAACATTTCAAGTTCAACTAAATGAAAAAAACAATTTTTGGTAACCTGAATATGATTAAAAATAATTAACAACACTTTTTGTAATGATGTTAAAATCAGCCCAACTTTTATTTTCAAACACAACAAAGTATAACAGCCAACATACTGGACACTGTTCTGCTGAACAACAAACAATTATATTGCCATCACTGTTATAATCTCACAATGAAACAAAGTCTCAGATGTAATTATTCTGAAAAGTTTAGACCTACCACAACTTTGTTTTGTACTTACATTACTTATATAACCGAAATAAAATATATTTATTGTTCTGTCACAAGTCAGTATCTCATTTAAACAACACATTTGTTTTTCATTCCAACACAGGAGCTGGAATGTTGTAATATTTTAAGGATGGCTTGTTTCCAGTCCAGGCATTACTGCCTGAATGACTGTCAATGATTTAAGTGATCCAAATGTAGGTGCAGAAGAAGGTCTTTAACTTCCCTTAAGTACAGTGGCAGTGGATGTGGGTTGGAGATGCAATGAGCTTGAAAAACAGCTGTGCAAACATGGCCAATAACTTTCATTCTAATGATGTGCAAAATGATTTGGGCACAAAACAAATTTTGCTGTTAGAAAACTTGCAGACTTCACTAAATACAGTGTAGACCCTCTAAACTAAGTTTGTAATGTGATCTTTCAAGAAATGCAGACAAACTGTTGTTGTCTGTTTACTTACACAGCATGTCTTGTAGAATTAACTGGAGTCACCAGCAACAGCATCACGCAGTCATATCTCAAGTCTAATAACAGAAGACAGGAAAAGATCAGTACAGAAACAACTTCCCCAAACCAAAGCACACATAAAACAATAAGTAAAACAGGCTGATCTAAAGTATGATTAAAGTTCAGCCTGATTAATATAAATGTCACTGACAGTTGCTGATATATCGGAAAACCAAAATACTTACTGATGTCTTTCTGTCCAACAGCAGGAGTGCTGGTCCCGAGCCGCAAAGACAGTAAGAAGCAAGCAGAGGGAGAAAGAGCAGAACATTTTTTAGAAGCTGATTTGATCCTTAATGGCTGTGCAGTCATAATAACTTTCAACACAGAGGGTCAATGTAGACCCCATACAACCAAATTAGACTAGCACATATAGTATTAAAAACACCATCTACTACTGTGTCTGAATGTGTGTTATTGGCACTGTCAGTTTAGGCCTAAAGAGATATGTGTTTAAAAAAAGACCACCTAATTTAAATATAATCATTACATGCTTGTTAAAAGCTAACTTCCAATATATAAAGTTTCTTATAAGCAAAATGACCAGATCTAAAATATGGCCGGGTTTATATGTAACAAAATGTTTCTTATGATTCAACTGTGGAATTTAACTTAATTCTTTAGAAGGACAACCTACAATACTTTATTCTCAAGTATAAAGCCAACCTAGACTTTAACCATTTAACAGGCCACTTATCTGGATTGTAGCTTTCACAACTTGTTTTTAAACACGTTTTAACAAAACAAATACTATTGTTAATATTATTATTTAAAATGTAATTAAACAGAAAAGTGGTTAAATATAAAAGCAGTTTGCTTATGTTGTTAAAGAAAGTCTAGATTTGACATTAATAGATGTCACAGACGTTCAAAAGCTGCCACAAAGCATTAAAAAAAATGGACGTCTCCGAAAACGTAGCATTTTTGCAAATATGTGATGTCTTGATAAATCGAGCAGATACTTGAACTTTACACAGCTACACCCATATGGAAAAGATATATATAAATTTTATAAATTTTTTATATGTCTTGTATGAAACTTGAATGAAAAGCATACAAGAGTGAAAACACATATAAGATCCCTTGAAAAATTATATAATGAAACTTGTATGTTTTGTATACTTACTAAAAAAATATATGAAAGTAATGAGAAAGTGGCCACTTTCATGAGTAAATCATATATGTTTTTACTATTTCTTTTCCATATGGGCATTCTCGCCTGAAAATATCTTAAAAGTTTATTTTGTGACCCAGAAAAAGTAATACGTTTTTTAGCCGCGCTCCTCCGCCATTGCTGCACTTACAAGTACGCACTGGCTCCGACAACCGCAGCCGACAAATGCGATCCTCCTTTTCCCCAGACTACCCTTTCTGGGTCACCAAATAAAGTTTTAAGATATTTTCAGGCGAGAATGTAGCTGTGTAATGCTCAAATATCTACTTAATTTATCAAAATATCACATATTTGCAAAAGTGCTTCCACGTTTTCAGAGAGCTCTGTTATCCACCAGTGTGATAGCTGAGCGGGAGGTCAAGGCTCAATAGAGTGGGCGAGCACAGCTAACTCCTGGCCTATTGTTTTCAACCCCCCCTGTGGTCTTTTGCTACTCAGGTTAACCATGATGTATATAAATAGTTAGTTAGTTATGGCTATGGATTGAAAATACCCCCCACACCCCTAACGGCTGCACCTCCCGAAAAATTTTGTCTGGGCTCTTATCTCACTTTTTTATTTCAAACAATCAACAGAAAATTTCACAGACATATTTTTATAAGGTTTTTAAGGCTGTGGTGTTAATTTTTAAGTAACATGAGCCCAGCGGCAGCAGCAACACTAGGCTAACACTAACTAGCTAGCAAGATTATAATCCTGGTGCTAAACTAAGAGAAGCCACAAAATCTGTTTTAATAAGAGTAAACATTTACTCACCAAGTCAGTGTATCAGGTAAAGATTCAAAGCAATGACAATAATCTCTTGAGCTGAAGCTTCTCCAGGTTTGCTCAACATATTCCAGAAAAAATGCTGGCGCCATGAACATGCAGACTGATCCGAGAGGGAGGAGGACGGTAGTGACGTGGCATTTTCAAAACACATCGTTTCATCCTTCCGCACTGAGAAGCAACATTTCCAGCTTACTTAGCTTTTCTAAGTAAAGGAAACTCAAATAAATTGAGTTGATCAGCATTTTTGCATAAAAAGTACTGGTAAGTTATTTAAATTGAGTTCTAATAACAAATTGATAAAAATTGAGTTCTGCCTGCTTAATATTTTGAATTAAACAATATTACATTTTACAGTGCAGGCCGCCGGAGATGCAGCGCCGCCAGCGCCACTGGACCCGGGGAAGGCCACCAGAACCGTTTCGCCCCTGCTGCCAGACCCGTGGCCACCTGCCGGAGCTGCCGCTGACTACCACATAGCAGTTGGGCCAGTCTCCAATGCAGGTCAGTCCACTGCTGCCACCTGTGGCCAAGTCCCACAGCCTACTACTAGATTAACCTGTGACACACATCTGCACCTGCTGCTATGATCACATTGAGTAAAGGCTGAGTGGCTGCACTTACCCCTGGTACATCCAAATCTACCCACAAATATGTTGAAAGATGCAATGCCAGCAATGTGGATTGTTAACACTAAAACTAATCAGTAAGCAAAGACAACACGGATCATTTTTTTTCTGTTCATTATCCAGCCAGATATACTTAGGACCAGCTGCAGATGTGTGTCATATCACCACGTTTAAATTTGTTTCCTGCACAATACATTTGTGATTGTCAATGTTGTCTTTTCTGTACCATAAACCATGCAACCACATGAAATACAATTGTGTATCCATTTACATCTCATCATATACATGAAGTTTTAGACATCACGACTCCTTTTGTTTATGTTATTACACAACAAAAATATGTACTTCACACATAGATTACATAGAAATATGTCATTAGTGTGCTCACAACACACCTTGTTAGAATAGTCTGCCTATTTCTTTACTGTGATTCTGTATATTTCAATTGTGCAACTGGAGTCACTTGAGGCAATCAAGTGGTGTTTGCTAGGAACACTGGTAGCCAATATAGGTAATTAAGCAGCACAGCTGGAGAGAATTGGTAGTTATATGCAGTCTATATAAGCATAGTGAGTACAACCAACATGTGTGGGTTTTGTAAGGCGATAGCAGTTAGTGAATTTACAGCAGTTAGACAGTGATTAGAAGGCAACTATAGCCAGTGTGGTTAAGAAGAGCTTGTGAGAGAGTGGACTTCTGAAAGTGAGTGACTGAGGTGTGCTAGTTGGTTTGTGTGGTGTGTCTTTGAGTCTGTGTGTTTGTGGTACAGTGGAGTAGGTAGATAGGTGGACAGGTGTAGGTGAGGGAAATGGATCCCAAAATTGTGAGGAAGCTTCTGGAATTCAAACTCCACAATCACTATCCTGAAGGATCAACCAGCAGGGAAAGATAGACAATCAAGAGAAGAGCTGAGAGCTTCAGGATAAATGGTGAGTACAATGGATAATGTCATGTAAACCATCAGAGTGTAGTATTGTGCTGTAATGTGACCATTTCTTTTTTTTCTGTTTGTTCTTGTCTTGCCTTACATGCTTAATGTAGATGGAGACCTGTATTATGTATGCAGGCAGAAGAACAAAACTGAGAACCTGGCGAAAGTGGTCTGCTCTGCCAAAGAGACAAATGACATTTTTGAGGAATTTCATTCCAGCCAAATTTAATTTGTAGTTCTAAATAAATTCTAACTGCATTTAGGACGTTTTTTTACTCACTTTATGTCTCGTCCACGATGTTATTTCTCTCTCCAACAACGTAGGTTACAATTACATTAGCATGACCAATTATGCAAATTAGGTGATGACGTCATTTGGCGACTTCTAGCGACTTTTAGGACAGCCAATGGCGATTTTCCTTACTAAGGAGTTGGCAACACTGCCCCAAAGAAGAAGAAGCTGTGTCCCAGAATTCATAGCGCAGCCCAGCTCAGTTTCCAACAATGGCGGCAGCTAGTTAGTTTTAATATTACTCTTATTATTCTTTCTGGGTCACAAAATAAACGTTTAACATATTTTCAGGCGAGAATGTAGCTGTGTAAACCTCAAATATCTGCTCAGTTTATCAAGACACCACATATTTTCAAAAGCGCTCCGAAGTTTTCGGAGACGTCTGTTACCCACTAGCTCGATAGCTAGCCGGGGGCTAGGCTAACTAGAGCCGTGACAACACATGACTCCCGGCAAATCGTTTTCAAACCCACCGCTGTCTTTCGCTACTCAGGTTAAACATGATATATAAGTCACTTAGATAACTTACAGATGTTATTGTTTGGCTTTTTTTTTTTTTAGTATTTGTTCCTGAGTAAATCGATTTGGCTGAGATTAAAGTTATAGTTTTTACACAGCTGAATAAACCTCAAGCAGACAGCTGATTATCAGAAGTGTGAGATGCTCGAGAATTTACTCCGGTGTCCTGTTATATTTTAGATAGCAAGGAGTTTATTAAACTTCACTGAAACAATCTGCAAATTTCATTAAAATTTAACAAACTATCATCTTGTCTTTATTTTTAGTTAGCACATACCTTAAACACTTCAAGCTGTAAGCTAATGATAGTTATATAAGAGCAGATGCTGCTGGTGCAATAAGCTGTACGTTTTAAGTCCAATGAATGATGATCTGATTAGTCGACTAATCGCAAAAATAATCAGTGACTAGTCCACTATCAAAATAATCGTTTGTGGCAGCCCTAATCCAAATACATCAAATGTAACATGTTCCTTTTTTCCCCCCTCACAGGTCACAGAGCCGTTTGAGCTCATTAAAATGGATCTTGTGGATAAACTGACCTTAACGGATGGTGGTAATCAGTATATTTGTGTAATGGTTGACTATTTCACCAAATGGGCAGAGGCATACCCACTGAAAAACAAAACTGCAGATGAGGTCGCTAGTTGTATTCTGGATTTTTTTTCTACAAATTTGGTGCACTGACCAAGACTGCTAACAGACAAAGGCTCAGAGTTCTGCAACAAGGTAAGGTATTAATAGCTCAAGCAGATATGTAATGTAAGCTTGGATGACTAATGTGATCACCTTTTCAAGGTCAACTATGGCTTGTGTAAAACCCTGGGCATCCAAAGAAGCCTCTGCTCACCATACCATCCCCAAACCAATGGCTTGGTGGAGAGATTAAATGGCACAATCCAGAGGTACAATACTGTCATTTATATTTTGTGCTGTAACTATGTCACAATGCTGGCTATTTAGTATATTGTTCTTATGCATTCACATTCCAGATCCCTCAATAAACTGGTGAGTGACGAGCCCAAGAACTGGGACACATTTCTGAAGTCCACCATGTTTGGACTGAGGACAAAAAAGCAGCTGACGACAAAATACAGCCCATATTTCCTCATGTTCGGCAGAGAGGCAAGGTATCCATCGGAGATCCCAAAGGAATACAAGGTAAAATGGTGTAATTTACAAGAGAGAAAATGTCTCAATCCTAATCCAGTTACTCAGTCATTCTATTTTGGCAGATTACAGAAGACGTGGTCACTAAAATCATTTCAAATGAAGACGTGTGAGGGCCTACAATCCCAGGAGGTGGTATACGCTTGTTAATTTGGGTTGCGTTGGCTGAATAGCAGTAGTGTTCACCTTGGGGTGTCGATCAGAACACACAGGACGCACAGATAAAGGTTGTACCGTCTTTACTGTGATTCCTTAGCTTAACAGCCCAGTACAGCAACACAGTAATGCAACCACAGGCTTACAGAGTGGTGAGAGGTGTGGGTGTGGTCTGTGAACAGAACATATACTGAATACTGAATGTAATAAACATCTAAGTCATGAATTATGATTCATCAGCTCTCTTCGAATCTCACCAGAACTACAAATGGGAATTCCTATATGAACATCTACATGCACGAGTTTCATACACTACTCCCAAACCCTTACTGTACATGACACTGACTGCCAATACACCCAACAACAATATCACAAAACATCAAATGGGTTTAGCTTACAGCTAGCAAGTATGTAGCATTAGTAGCATGAACTAGCCACATAGCGAACAGGTCAATACACATTGTACTTCTACATCCACTAAATGTCTAAATGGCATAAAAGACTAAAACTGTCCTTTCCAGGCAGGGCTCCACAACTACTCACAATTCTTTAGTGACGCGCACAACTCACACCGCAGTCAACTAAGACTGAAGAAATTACTTATACATGGCGCAGATTTTTTGGGGGTTTAAAAGCCACAGAGACGCGGTGTTTAGAAAAAATGTGTCTCAACTATCCCGATACTCCTGCCCCATAAGGGATCACTAAGGCTTTTGTTTAGTCAGCAGTTGTCCTTCTCTCCTGGATCGGCTGGAGCTTTCTTTAGGTGCCTTTCCAGCTTTGACAAAAGTCCAGCTGGGATAACCACATTTACTCAGGGCCATGATGCCACAGTTATGCTTCACAGGACGAGAAACACACATGGAGAATTAGACTAAGACACGCAACTTGCCATGGGAAGACAATAGCATATACAGCAGACAAAGCCAAGAGACAGAGAGCGAGGGGCGGGCAACAGTGGCTGACACAAAGAAAACAAACATGAGACTGAGGACTGACTAAGTTAGACAATAACTAGGAACTAGAACTTAAGTTACAAAACTCAGAGGCAGCGAACATCAGAATCTCAATATTTTGCAAAAAATCACAACAAGCTTAACAAACTCAAAAATGATGATGACCCAGGACCATGACAGACGTGGGAAGTAAGTAGTAGCTAATGAATAATGTCTGCTGTTCAGCTTTGTTTCATCAGATGCCCCTTAAAACACAAGTTGACAGTTTCCTGGCAGTTTCAAGTGTAGTGACTTGAATAGATCACAGGGTGTCACTCTTGGCCTGCGTATACACTGTAAATTTGAGCAATTTTGGGCATTTGTCCCCACAGGACATGGTAGTTTCTCATTTGCGTGGGCGCCGTCTTGACTCAGTGTGATTGCTTTGTAAGAAGGTGAGTACTGTTAGTGGCATCCCCCATGAGTTTCATTTAAAATAAGTATTATACTTTGTAAAATGTCCAGTCAAATTATGTATACATCGAGTGTATTCAGATGTTCATGTTCTGTCTGATGAGAGTGTGAGGAGTTTGTGGTTTTATGTTTTGTTTGGAAATATCTGCTGCGATTTTGTGCTTTGTTTCCCGTGTTAACAGAGCACTCATTCATGCAAAGTTTAGTAGTCTTTTTATGTTCATTTTGTCTCACACGTGCACCTGAGATTGTTGTAAACGTTCCTTAATTACATGATTATATTTCGAACAATTTGCTTTTTTGTTGCACTTAACTATATTTTAATTTTTAAGCAAAGTGTTTACTGTAATTGCTTTGCACGGGCCAGCAGCAGAGATGAAGTGGTTTATGCCCTGGTGTCTAATTAAATGGCGCAATCCCAGCCACAAACTGAAAGCTTGTGTCCGACTGGTCTCTGTGCTGCACACACCAATCCAACACAAAACAACACAACGCAGAGTTTGGAGCGCAGGAAGGCTGCTGCACTGTTAGGGTTACACAAGTAGAGTTTCACTCAATGTTGTTAAACTGTTTTAAACCCTGATCTCTGCCTCACTACAGTTATGCCTCAGCCTATTAACCTTATGGTGTAAAGAGTTTACATACTTTGCTGAAAATCTTTTTCTCTGTAACCTCTTGTTAGGTTGATGTTCCAGTTATTTTCCTACAGTAGTTCTGTTTCTTTCTTTCTTTTTAATTTTCTTTTCTTTTCCTTTTTTGCTTCTACATCTACATGACAAAAACCTTTACTTAAGTTCACAGTGATTTCCTGGAGGACATTTTGCCATATTTGTTGTATCAGTGGTGGACGTTCATGTTCAAGTTTAAAGTCTCTCTATATAAGCAATGCTTGTGAGTCAAAGCTCAAGAGATCCTAATATGGTCATCTCAGGTGAGCACAGACACCCCACCCATCTGCTTGTTGTTGTGAATGGTATAATCAGAAGAAAGTTAATTTAAAGGAAACTTGGTCTTAAGGAAGGAGGAGATAAAACAGCTTGTTTTACACAGAGGGGCTGCACCAAGGTGTTTAAAGCTATAATATGTAATGTTGTTGATTAAACATAGTCTTCACAAAATTATATAATTTACATAATTTCCTCTCAAATGAGTAAAGTATTATGATTCTAAAAATTTATAGCCAGGTATGGGCTGACCATATAATAACACCCTGTACAAGACGAAACAGAGTCTGCTCTGGGTCGGTGACCCAGTGTTTTTGATTTTTGTACTCTTATTTTTGATATTATGAATTATGACAGTTTGTGTTTTGGTTTCCCAGTGTTTATTCTGTGCTCCCTCTGTTTTCCGTCGTCCCTGCCTGTGTATCCCCTCCAGTGTAGTCAGGTCTCTGTGTTAAGCCCGCGTCTCTGAGTCTATGTCTTTGCATGTGTGTTTCCTGTTTTATTTTGAAGTTCCGTGTCTGATCTCAGTGTGTTCAGTTTACGCTTCCTTGTCTCGTCAGTTCTGATTTCCCCCAGCTGTGCTCTCATTCCCGTCGTTACTTCCCAGTGTATTTAAACCCTGTGTTTCTCTGAGTCAGTGTCGTGTCGTCCCTCTTGCTGTGTGGAGCTCCCTGTGAGCTTTAGTTTGTTGTTTCCCAGTTTTGTTTACTTTGTCTGGCCATTTTTCTGTGACCAGCAAATAAAGCTGTGGTTTTGAGTTCATCCCTTGGGTCTGAGTCCTGCACTTTGAGTCCTCATCTCCTGCCTGCCACACGGCGTTTCATGACAGAGTCAGTGAAGTGTACCGTCAAAACCAACTTTACTGTCAATTCTGTTCAAATAATTCATAGGATCAAAATGTGTGCAATCAAAGAGACGAGTTGTGAAAAAACAAAGCTGTTAAAGGATAACAATAATAATATGGAGTATGCAGGGATTATTAAATCATATACACATTATTGCAGTCTAATGCGATCTGCCTCAACAGTAAAAACAGTAACCTGCTCTCAATCATATCGTAGAATAAGAGCAGAAAGGTCAGGGCTCGCTGTCATCCTACCACATTCTGCTGCACTTACATCCTCACATATCCTCATACACCATCTACAGTCTGCACTCACATCTCTCGCTGGACCACCTGCATCAGGTGAAGGCTGTGCCGCCCCAACAACCTGGGGTTGTGCAGCAGGCATCATGCATGCTAGCTGCTGGATGGTTTCTATACTGTAGCGCTACCTAGTGGTCACAGTCATATCATGATATCCATGTGCTGTAGAGATTACAGATCACAAGGGATGGAAGTCACTACAAAACAATCACAACTCCATAAGTAAGGTATTTTACTTATTGTACCTTTAATTGAAGGTACCACCCTGGTTTCAGATAACACTGGTTCATTTTAACTCCTGAATATAAGAGACAATACCTACATTACCAGATAATCAATATTATAAAAATACAAAATTTTCTTTTCTCCTATTACTTCTGGTCTAATCAGCTGCTCTATTTTCTGCATGCTTTCTGTCTCTCTTTTGTTTCTTCTCTCCATCTTCTCCCCATGTCCCATTATGACACAGATGACAGTATGAGCGCTCCCTGTGTCATTAAGGGAAAGAATTAAAGTATTTTACTCGTAAGACCAAATTGCTTTCCAGCGCTGTGCTGAATTACCATAGAAACTAATGAAACAACTTCACAGGGAGCCGCTGAAGTCAGGAGCGCTGTAGTGCGCTCAGACTCCCCTGTCTGAGTCATTCAGTCATTTTGCCTTTATTGTTCATAAGGGAAATTTGGTTTGCAGACAGGCTTTGGAGGAAAAGCAGCTAATCGCTCAGCATACAGAACATCAGCGAGGTAAACGACGGTGGATAAGAGCAGACGGGGAGAGCAGAGCAATAAGAAGCCTCTGATGAAACAGAGAGCCGTTAGAGAGACCTGCGAGGCGGCATCATTGCATGTACAGATGAAGGCGAGTGATTGCAGCGGGGACAAACAAGCCCGGAAGTCTTTTACCAAACAACGCGCATGTTTTCAGTCTTTACAGAGGAAAGTCTCTGAGGTGAATCTGATCTGAGCTTTTAGGCTATACAAATAAACTTGACCTCTGACCTGCACTCATGCAGGCTGAGACGTATGATGTGGAGACAGGACTGATGAGGACCAACCAAAAAGAGCTAAAGGGAAACCAAAAACCCAGCATCTCCTGAGATTCTTGCAGGAAGGGATGGAATGAACTCGTATTTGAGTTGTTTGTTTAATATTTCTCTTCTTGGCATCTTATCAAATGAACGCTGCCTTAGTTTAACGTCAGCGTAACAGGACAAACCTGAAAAACCACCCGTTACTCTGACTTCAGAGTAAAAATGCTTTATTAAAGGTGGCCTCTGCAGACCTGTTACCTTCTTGTTGTGTACAAAACAAATCTTCGCTGTAGTACAATACAGAGCAACATGTCAGAGTACTCAGATTACTTTTTTGTTATAAACAGTAGCAAAATCATTAGTGTTCAAAAAATGTGTTGTTTTGTAACTTTTATAGATAAAAGGAAATCCCGTCTGTATGCAGACGGTGTTCGTCAGGAGCTTCAGTTTTTTTACACCAGTGAGGCGAACACTACTTCGCTATTGAGCTATACTGGACCACCTTGGAAACATGGAAGCAGTGACTGGGGAGCTCAGTATCTCTGCACAGACTGCTACCCCTGTGCCCAAGACCCAGACAGACTCACTAGAAAACCAATGAACAGACGGATGAATGTGGCCTTAGAAAACAATTGTCAGGTCAATAAACTAATACAGATGTAACACATGACTATTGGTTGACATGAAAACTCAAAACTGTAGGTCTGTGTCAGGAGTATCGGAACAGTTGAGATGCATTTTTTTGAAACACGGGGTCTCTGTGGCTTTTAAACCCCAAAACACGCTGCGCCAAAAATTGGTCCACCCCAAGGATCGGGTCCCCCGACACAAACAGAGTAACATAGTGTACGCTGTTAAGTGCAGGAGGATTGGCAGGATTTATACATCGGGGAAACCAAACAACCTCTGGCGAAGCGGATGGCACAACACAGAAGAGCCACCTCGTCATACCAGGACTCTGCAGTCTGTTTACACCTACAGGCCAGTGGACACTCTTTCAATGATGAGGATGTAACATCCTGGACAGGGAGAAACGCTGGTTTGAGGGCGGAGTCAAGGAGGCCATTTACGTGAAAAGGGAAAGACCATCTCTGAATCGAGGAGGGGGCCTAAGAGTACATCTTTCCATGTTACAATGCTGTGATTGCAGCCATTCCCCAACTCTCTGTGAATGTGACTCATGGACATTGATCAGTGGGTTTTGGTCAGTGGTTGTTGATCAATGGTCATGAGAATTTGCATAATTATGATTAGGGAACTGACCTCCCAGCCCATTGTTCCTTCAGTGGGCTGGTTTCAGTCATTATGCAAATGTACTGTTTATAAGAATTGGGGAAACCTGCAGTCAACTGAGACTGAAGAAGTCACCTGGATGAGTGACGAAACGTTTCTCCCAGAAAACGCTACGTCCAGATGAACAGAATCAACTTTTGGAGACTCAAAACTGTAGCTCCACAGTGCCAAATGAGGCTGTCTCCAAAAGCATGTCAGTCCTCATCGACTGTGTTAAAATATCCAAGTTTACAGCATCACAAAGCATATTTACCGCGTGGTACACAAAAGTTTTTCCCCTCTATGTCTCTTCCATCTTTGGACTATTTCCTCCTTCGTAATATTTCACAGTGATATGATTTTTTTTTTTAAAAAAATATTAATCCATCTGGATGATTGAGTTAGGGGCACAACTGTTTTTCGGTGTTTGACGCAGGTAGCTATTGTTGATCGATTTATGTTAGGCCTCATCCACTAGTTCATGTTGTTAAACCTTTTCTACTGTTGGAGCATTTTTGAGTATTTTTGATGAACTGAATAATAGTTTATGGTTTTTCAGGGTGATGCAAACCACAAAACAAGTTTGTGCATCTGGTTTGATGAGCAAAATTCTAGTATTTTAATGCATTAATTAGCACTAATAAATATGTGTGTACGTACTTAGCACCCATACAGTTTAAAGCACCTAGAAGCAGCTGTTATGATTTGGCCCTATAAAAATAAAACTGACATGAATATATGAATTCAGCTAGCTCATAAAGCTAACTAACATTAGCTGATAAATTAGCACCACATGCATATAAGGTTGCTAATGGCTCCAAGAAGCATAGCAGCAGTCAGAACACTAAAAACCACTGGGTGGCATCATGGTTACTACTTTTTGAGGCTACTTTCTATAATACAGCAAAGATTCAGTCTAAAAAGGTGAAGCCATGGAAAGTGACACATATTATTTTAAAGTAGGAAGCTGTTAAAAAAGGAAAATAAGAATATAGAAAGACGGACGGGACAAAGTTCCTTTTATAGACACTTGAGGCTACAAAAGCAAGTCAGTGCCACAGACTCCCATGGTAAAATCTCCAGCTTTACAACTGATGATGTGATGCTCATGATGTGGATGTTATTCAGGCTTAAAGTCAGATGTGTGTCAGCTGACATGGGCAGAATCCTGCCAGGTTTTCCCTCAACTAACCTGAGTCGCTGAACTGGACCTCTCTGTGTGGTACAGAGCACTATTCATCAGACATGAAGGTTTGTGAAGTGATCAAGTTTGGGAGTGACTGAGATGGACAGCTCAAGTTGGAACGTTTGGAGTGCAAGAGGCAAGACTGGGAATGATTTAGCCACATCAGAAGAAACATAATGGATATAGCCTACTGGGAAAAGTGTGTCGAAACCTTAGCTGCTAAAGAGGAAGACAAAAAAGGTTACCGGATATATGAGAGAGGGCATGATGTGTACAGGGTGAGATGGGGGCAGATTATCCATTTTGGAGACCTCTAAAGGGAGCTGAAGAAGAAGGCCTGGGCACAGCTTCCTAATCGAGTTGCTAGCTGATAACAGCACTGCGCCCTCTTGTCCAAATATGGTTACTTCTGGTTCCCAAAGATGATTCCAGACTAAACACCAACACCAAGGCTTAAAAATGCAGAACCAAAACCAGTGAATGATATCGTAGTTGTTGCATAGCTAGCATATTAATGCTAGCAGGCAAAGTGCCACAACCAGCTAAAATATGATTAGATATTTAGTTTAAATGCAGCATTTGTTTGAGAAACTACAGCAACACATTTCATCAAGTCTGATTATCACTATTATAATTTCATGTTGTTGTATAGGCCTTCCTGTTGTGACTTTGTTTCACTTTCCATTTTGTATTTGCTTCACACGATGACCACAAAAAACCGTTTGATTGTGAAGCTTTTTGTTTTTGTCTTTTTTTAATTGACAGTAAACAGCAGACCGCAGCAGCTAACAGCAAACACGGCCATCAGCTTTTCAAATTAGCTTTTTAGCTGCACATAAATGGCACCTCAGCTCTGAAAAATAACCTACAGCCACACCGCCACATCACCGTCTCCTGATATGAGAGTCGTGAACAGCAGAGTCTGTTTCTGTTCGTTTTATTTCTGTGGTGAGTGCTAATAAAGTTAGCGGGGTTAGCCTTCCCGGCTGTGTCCCAATAGGTTTTAATCCTGGTGCTGCTCATCTGACAGCTGGAGAGAAAAAAGATGTGGAAAATCAGTTTGTACAGCCCCACTGTGAAACACTGCTGATAGCCTCAAACACACACACCAAATAAACACACAGAGTTAAAGCCTGTGGCGTGCAGTCTAAGGGGGACCCATAACCTTGGACGAGGGGAATAGAAAGCGTATATGTACGCAAAAAATGTGTGTGTGTGTGTGTGGTAATGAGTGAGTGGGTGGATGCAGAAAAGGAAGTGGCGGCGAAGGTAGAAGTAAAGAGAGAACAACAGAAAGCAGCAGCAACAGATGAGAGAGACGGAAGAAGAGAACAGAGAAGAAGAAAGAAGAGGAGAGGAGGAGGAAGACCAGAAAGGCGGGAAGGAAGGATCGAAGGATACCGGGAATCTCTGAGAGGTGAGGAGGAGGAGGGGGGTGAAAACTTGGCAACCTGAGTGTGGATGCAGTGTGAGATATTTGTGATGGACATACTTATAACAGGAAAACAATATGAATGACAAACTTTTATCATACAAAGTTTATGCAATCTTTACTGCTGGATGCTAAAAACGGAGGTAAATCTGTTTTAGTGCATGTAAAGTACTAATATAATATTTTATACATACATCTACTGAAAATAATATGTTCAGACTAAATATTACTTTTAGGTGTTGATTAAAAAAATGATATAAATAAGATTCTTAAATAAAATGTTTATTCTTATAAACATGTCTTACACGCATTGTGGAAAAATCAGGATAATAAAATTAAATGTTTAAAAGACCTGACAAAATATACTGTAAAAAAAAAGGTAGTGCATGAATTATTGTTATTATTTATGTAAGTTAATTTTACCCGAACAAATTTGTGCCTCGATTTCTGGAACAGCTGTTTGTGAAAACTGTGACCAACAAAACTTTCACAAATATGCTTTAGATGTGGAGCGTCTTCTCCTCCCACTTTAAAGTAATTTCAACATTTTTAAAAACAAGTTGTTTTACAGAAATACTGAACCCGGCCACGACCGAGTGAATACATATTTCTGCTGATGTTAACTGTTTCAGATAACATCTTAAAAATCATAACTGTGATCTCGTTGCAAATATTGTTTTTCATTGGTAAAATGTGAAGTTGATCACAAAATGTCTTTACAAAAGCTACTGCAGTAAAGTACAGTCAACTACCTGTACTAACTATAACTGCACCACTGCTGGTTATTCCCCACAGACTGTTTTTAACATTATATATACTGAATACAATAACATTACTGTATTAAGTGATGTTATCAATGTACGAGAAACCTTTATGGATCAATCTGGGTTCTAAATAGCTGTAAATAATCTTTCAGTGAGTAAAGTGTTTTAATATTGGGGGGTGTTTCAGTTTGGGGGGGTACGTGCACCGTGGGTTCAGTATTTGCTCGTGTGATGTGATTCTTGGCCACTCGGCTTATTATGTCACCTGTAATAAATACAGATAAGTAGCGAAGGGAAAATCCGACCCTCTCTTTAGTTTGATCTCTCCTCACCTGACAGCCAGCATGACAAAAAGTAGCAACCACTTCAGTAATGGTTAAGAAACTGTTGCTAATGGTTACCAATACTAGCCACGATAATTAAGACACACATTACAAACACAGAAAAGTGTTTGTCCTTTTTTGTGCAGCCTTTATTCTTACACTCAGTTACTAAATATCAACTCAAACCTGGAAGTCTTTTGGATGAGTTGCGTTCATTTGCTCTGGAAGCGCTCCAGAAACAGAATCATTAGTAAAACTCATTAACAGTTTTGTTTAATATCGTCACTCATCTTTGTGTTTATTGCACATTACTTGTTGCTATTGAACTGCAGACTTCAGCCCAGTATTTTCTCCAGTAACATATGACTCCGTTTGTTGTACAGCATGCTTTCAAAAAACAAAAAAACATCTTGTACCATCGGAGGTAAAGAAACTTCTGCTGTGAGACTTTTCACACGCAGTATTTGTCGTTGTGATAAGAGCACAGCTGGAAACTGCTGGTGGAAATTTGTACGTTAATGTAACTTGACTTTAAAAAAACATGCAAAACTAGAGAAATTTCAAATGGATGTTCATCAGTTTATCACTTTTACAGACTTGCTGACCAATCAGCTTCATTTATCTCACATCTCCACCTACAGCAGCCGCAAAGATAGATTTAAAGCCAGAACGTTGTCGCTGTGAGGCAACAGGGCCTCGTGGAGCTAATCGCTGCATCGCTGTGCTGCTAAAGTACAAAACACGTCATTCAAACCTTTTTATATAACTCAAAGGAAGAAGCAGCAAAATGTATATTTTTGTTACAGTATTTAGTTATAGACTGTTTGCACATTAACACCCAGAAGAAATGCTGCAAATATTTACCTTTTGCTTCTTGGTAACATGAAGTTTTGAGACATCTAAGAGCAACTTAAAGCCCAGTTATTAATCCTCAGGGCCTGTGTAGACTGCTCTGTTATTGCTCCTGAGTAAGTATAATATGAATATAATATAACATGGCATAGAAAGATGGATGGATGGTATAAGACAGTATGAAAATACATAGTGTTTAACTTCTCTTAACAAAACATGATTGAAATTGAGACGACAGTCTTGCATATTTTCATTAGCGCAGTGGTGACTGGCTGTGAGGATTTGGTCATGAAGTCCCCGAGCATTCACCCCTTTAACTTCACTTAAATTCCACTTAGTGAAAGTGAAATTCAAGTCCCTTCCCTCTTATTGCTGCACAATATTAAAGTCCTAGATGCAGCTCCATCGTCGTGTTATTTTAGGGGGTTATTAGGATGAGCATCAGCCCCTATTAGTTAAATGGAAAAATGCATCCATCGTTTCTGACAAAAATAAAAGCAGCCATTTGTTTTTTAGCCAAAAGGAGAAAAGTTGCTGGAAGCTAAAATGAACTCTTTGATCTGCAACCTACTGAAAAGTCTACAGATGAGTTTTACATGTTTCCAGGTGACTCAAATGTGGAGTTTATGCTCCATAAATGATTTGTTACTGTTTTTAATATCCTAATATAGAATATGTAAAGTAACACGGGCAAACTTCTCAGTCTTTGTTAGCAAGCGTGTAAAAGTTCAAGTAAATTTAGCTTCCACTTGTCTTTAGGCTCCAGTGACTATTTAACCATGAATGCAGGTTTTAGACGCGTCTGTAAGATTAACGCTAGGGTTTGTTTTGCTCTGTTAATTTCACAATATTTTCTAGAAAGCCTGATCTAACCCTTCTACTTGGATGTAGGAAGAATATCTTGAATATTAGAGATATATATTTCAGAAAGAAAACCAGCATTTTTGTGCTGACTACAGTAAGTGTGGTGCAGCATAGATGCATAAATTGCTTTTGTAACAAAGCAAACAGTCGCTGCTGATTCCCCTCTGCACTGATCCAGTCCCACATGCTCTCCACTTCAACATGTAGAGTAAAATGCCTAGTATTACATTCTTTATTTCTCCAATTTAAAGTCATATTGAGATTAAAACAAATGACAGCAGCTCACAGTGTGCTGCTCTTCAGTAGGCTTCCAGAAAGAGCCCAGTCAGACGTGAGCTTTTAGGGAGATGGGAGATAAAGCAGGTGGCTCGAGTGGAGTTTCACCATAAAACAAAATAAAAATGTTCTAAAGGAGCAGAAAGTCCTTTAAACAACGTCACACATTTGGGGTTCAAAGGTCCAAAGGACAGAATTTTCCGTTGTCGAGCGACGAGTGAAAAACAGTGTGGAGGTGTGAGGTTGAGTCAGTGTTTTCTCATAAAAAGGGTTGACTTTTAAGTTTCCTCTGTGGTAAATAGCCATCAGTGTCAGGGGGTGCAGGCTAATATTGCTGTTTGTTATGTTGCTGTTTTATATGAATGCGTGTTACATTAGTGCATGTTCCTGTACTGCTGCTGTTAGCGATGTGCTGTGTGATTTGACATGAATGATTCATGAGCAGCTGTTGCTGGTGTGTTAATAATCAACGCCCGGAGCATTTCACTCTTCCTCTCTTTCATTATCTCTCCATCTCTTTTTTCTTCTTTTTCTTTCTGACTAATTTTCCCTCTCACTCTTTCTCTCTCTCTCTCTCTCTCTCTTCCCTCAGGTCTCTCTGCCTCTCCCTCTCTACCTGCACACCTTAAACCAAGGTAATAACAGCCAGAAAAACAGGACAAGTCTATTCCTGCTGCTTCTTCTCTCTCTTTCACCTAATGTTCTGTTTTTTCTCCCTCGTTTACTATCACTTTCCCTCTGCGTTCGCTTGTTTCTTCTTGCCCCCGGTGTGTCAGTAAGTAATTAGTTTCATTTGAGGAAGGTGGGAAAGAGAGAGAACAAATGGGGAGCGCCCATTTATTCCAGTGCTAGTTAGCGATTTGCTGAGCTGCTGATTAGTTTATTAGTTGTGCGAGTAAAGTGAGCCGGAGCTTCAGTATCAGAGGCGGATTTACATCTTACAGACCTGAATCACACAGAACAGCATGGCTAAGAAACATCTGGTAAGCTTGATCAATTTAAGACATTCTTCTCTTCTTATCTCTGAAAACCTTCGATAACTGTCCCATGTTTTATCTCATGGGACCTAAAAAGATGAGGACTTTTACTATAAATATAACCCACAGCAACAGATTGTTTTAAATTTGTTACATGAGTGTAATTAGAAGCTCGAGAGGATGCAGTGTTTCCAGGAAAATGTTGTGCACAACAAGCAACCTCCTGAAGGTTTAGCGTTTGCTATGGCCAGGGGTGTGTCCAGGAGGGGGGGTGTGGTGTTCATGTGTGTGTGTGTGTGTGTGGATTGTAGGACTAACATACAGTTAACCTTACAATCCTCGACATGATTGGATGACAGAATGGATAGGACCAGCAGAGGAATGTAATACATCAGCATCTTTACGTTATGGCGCGTTGCACTTGTACTCCAATGTACTTCAAATATAAACAAAGTGCTTTATTTTAAAACTGCAGATTTTGAAATATAAATCAACTCACATGTTATGCTGCATTCAAAATGTACCCAGAAGTATGGACGTAGTAAAATCCCCTCCAGCTGCCACATTGAAGTTTTCTAGTGACAGAAGAATCCCGATGTTTGCATGATTCAGCATAATAAGTTCATTTTGTCAGGAACCTGAAAATATGCAGTGCTGTGAAGTCGCCTCGCTGTTCCTGATTTTTTGCATATTCGTCACACGTTTCAGACGTTTCCTGACCTCTGTGACCTCGGTTCTTTAAACATTTATAAAAAGCACTTTGCGAGGAACAAACACGTGAATGCTGTCATCAAAGCTAGCTTCCTTCATCTCCAGCTACTCACAAAAATAAAATCTTCCTGCTGTTTCAGAGACTTTGAGAGCGTTACCTGTGCATTCATTTCACCTCGACTGTAAGAGTCTTTATTCAAGTGTCAGTCAGTCACTGCTTAGCCGACTGCAGCTGGTCCAAAACGCTGCGGGACAGTTATTAATTTTCAGATGCAAGCGAGACTTCACGTCCCCCATATTGGAGTTCCTCCACCAACTGCCAGAGTTTGCATGGGTTTGCACCGTCTTGCCTCTGTGATCTTTTAAGTTTACACATTATGTCAAGATCCCCGAGGTCGGCTGAACAAATGCCCCAGCTGTCCCGAGGTCCAGATTAAAGCACAGAGGAACAAATAAATCCTCACCTCAGGACCTCCCTAACATTAAACCCATTTTTTATATCTGTTATTTATTACTGATTATCCAGAATTACTTAAACCATAACCAAAGAGATAAGGTGCCTCTGCAGCATTTTTTTATTGTCAGTTTGCACTCTGTGGTTCTTATAACATTTACTGTTTTCCAGGTAAAAGCCCAAATGAGCCGTGCACAAAAAGAAAACAAAAATTCATCACAGCAAGACGAGAATGTTTGACATCCATGAAAATCTGGTGAAACTCGATTGTCCATTTCCATCTACCTCCTATCTCGATTCTCTGTTAAACAGCACTTCTGAGAACTTAAACCAGTTCTGTGAATGAACAGATAATGTACGTGTTGATTTGTAATTCTGGTTTACTCCAGCCTGCTGTGTTTCCCATTAATGTGTCTATTGCGTCTCTGTGAATCATCCAAACTTTGCTAAGCTCGTGGTAGAGTTTTGACTCATGATTGAGTTGCAACAACAGCATCAAGCTCAAACTCTCTGCAGCTTTCTGAAGAAACACATTTTGTGAAGTTCAATTCAGTCTAAAAAAATCTAAATAGTAATATATGTAAGTCTGGCCTTTATGTTTGAGTCTATTGACTGAGGCGTGTGTTTGTATGAGTGTGTTGAGTAAGTGTGGGCGTGCTGACTTCCTGCTATGAGGAAACTCTCTTCCGATGGAGACACGCTGAAACGTTTCAGGTCCGAACTGATGTGGAAACACACTGAACAGTGACAACACACACACAAACACAGACACACTTGTTTTCACGTCATCAGGGTTCAGGCAGGTTGAGTTTGCTACCAGCGCTCGTCGGGTCTCGTCTGTCGGGTACTGTTGGCAGATCTGTGCTGCGTCTGACGAGAGCGCTGCCTCATCATCGCATTAATAATTTGTTCAGCATGTCAGATGACAACAACGAACTGTCACGAGGGCTGTCAGCAGCGACACGTGGAGTGTGAGCTTCTTATTTTGTTTGAATGACTCCTGAATGACAAAACAGAACAGAAATTTAAGTTAAAGTGAAGCTGAGAAGCAACAGAGGAACAGAATGGTGAGTGCAAACACACTTTCTGTTTTTGCAAAACTGGCCACAACAAAAAGGATTAGACTAAAAAATGCAGGAAGTGTGACAAAAAATCTCCAAAATGCTGCTTTATTCAGTTTTTTGCACTGTAGCTTCTCTCATTTTATACAGTTAAGTCATGCAGTTGCAGAGCCACATGTTTCAGCACAGGGCTGTAACTGTCATTCATCTTCTGCTCCCTGCATTCTGCTGTAATAACAATGACAATACAGGGTCTCAGATATTATTGCTTGATTTTTCATACAGTGGGAAAAGCAGTGGGAAATATCTGTTGTACTACAGGCCCATGAGTCATATTCAGTATTTTTCTCTTATGATGCATTCAGTTACTGTGACCATAATTACATGATAAAAGCTGCTAATGTCTTCGTATTTCGTCCTTCGTGCCTAGACTGATGTTGTCACTCAACCAGGTTGGGCTAAAGGCAAAATTGACCTGAATCTTTGCCAGACTAGAGCCAAGAATAACTACTGCTGATCCAAAATGCACAGGAGCAGAACACTAACAGGCAAACAACAGAAGCAGCACCAGAAGCATGATCATCTATTCAGAAATTCAATTAGTTATCGGGATGCATCAGTCTAACAGTAATAATGCACTAAGAGTGGATGTGAACTCACAGAAAGTCATTTTAAGCAAATTTATGTAAAAATGGGTTCACAGTTTGCATAAAAGTGGGGCGATCGTGGTTCAAGAGTTGGGAGTTCGCCTTGTAATTGGAAGGTTGCCGGCTCGAGCCCCGGCTGGGACACTTCACCCGTTGCCTGCTGGTGGTGGTCAGAGGGCCCGGTGGCACCAGTGTCCGGCAGCCTCGCCTCTGTCAGTGCGCCCCAGGGCCGCTGTGGCTACAATGTAGCTGCCATCACCAGTGTGTGAATGACTGGATGTAAAGCGCTATACAAATACAGACCATTTACCAAAAAACAGCTGAAATTCCAGCAAGGTTTATTTCCCTGAGGCTGGTAAAGAGAGCCTCTGTCTTCTTCATGGTTTATATTCTGTGTCTCATATCAAAACACGCCGTTTTTTCACGCCACGGTCGAAAACAGAGGTTAAAACATGTTGGCGTTGCTTTAAACGTAATTCCCAGTCAGCAATCTTTCTCAATCTTTCTTACTTGTATTGGCAAGTCACTTAAGCCTGTTTTACATTTTTGTGTAGATCTCACTGGCTGATTTTACACTTGAACATCACCTTTGTGACGTCTTAATTTTTTGTGAAGCAGTTTTACACATTTACAGAAAAAACAAGAAAAAACCTCCAAAATCATTTATCTACAGTTCAGACTGCAAATTAACTTCAGAAACAGTGTGTGCTTCTTTTCCCAGAGTTCAGCAGACTTTGGTGGGTGCAGTGACGCTTGAGCATGGTGGCTGCTGATTGGTCATCAGCAGCTCTGATTCGCACGATCACTCTGCCAGCCTATCCTGCTTCCTGGTTACTGAAAAACGAAATGATGTGGTGATGTTAAAGCTCCTTCTCTCTCTGGACTGCAGCATGCTGTGGTGAGGCGCAGATAAGGAGGACCCAACCACTGAAATACACCTATACTCACCATGAGCATGTCAGCAGTGCACTCCGCCTCCCCTCCTGCTGAGGAACCAGTGACACCCCCACCCTTGACCACACCTCCTCGCAAAGCTTCAGTCCGGCTCCAGGAGAGGTGCATAATCTTGCTTTCTAAAACCCTGAGTCCTCTAAAAATGTCATTTTTTAAATTTACACTTTTGTGACTAAAATGTGTTTGTTAAAACTCTGAATATATGTTTTCTTTAGTGAGTTTAAAATTGCTATCAGTCATCCTTTTTCTCTTGAATGTTTTCTTATTTTGCAGGCGGGGCTCTAATCTGTCTCTCCTGTTGGATGTGAACACTTTGGGGGTGGAGACTGTCTGTTCTGTCTCCACCCCAAAGGAGGTGTGGCTTCAGCTGCTTCACACCTCCTCACGACCACTCACACACACGCTGCTGCAGGAAGCTGCCATTGACACAAATACGCTGAATGTAGAGTACCAGGTACACTCAAAACATTGCAAACATTCAACACATTAAAATTAAGCAGAGACAAAAGGGAAATATGAGGTGAAACAAACTAAATATCTGCAGGACTTGTTCCTGCTGTGCATGTAACACGTGCCAGCAGTAACTGCTGATTCTGGATTGAACGTGTTTTTAGGTCTTACAAGCAGCACTGTGTCAAAGTGGCCCAACTTTCATGTTGATGATGTCACTGCTGATGGCAGCCTGTTCTGCAGAAACAAAGCACAGTCCAAATGGCAGAATATTAGTCTTCACTGTAAAAGATAAACACCGCAGATTAGGGATGGGTATCGTTTAGGTTTTATCTGATACCGGTGCCAAACCGGTACTTTTGCCGGTGCTTAAACGGTGCTCAAACCGGTGCTTAAAGAATGAAGGACACAAAATTGGTCCAAAAACCTCTCATGTTCAGCTGTTTTTTTGTAAAAAGATAACAATGTTAGCCTTTTCTGCAGCTATGGGGCATATATGGTATCACTCTTGGCTGGAAGCAGCTTAAACAATGGAAAAAACACAAACTTTGTCCAAAAACCTCTCATGTTTAACTGTTTTCCACTTTTTCTTTGGTCATTTTAGCCTTTTTGTCCAGGGTGAAGGGAGTATCTGCCATCAAACAAGAAGACAGCTGCATGTAGCTATGATGATGTTTGCTAGTTCACCTTACATGCATTAATGTAATAACGTGGTTAGCCTACTCAACGTAAATTACACACGAACAACATTAAGCTACTCACGCAGAGAAGAACGGCTGCTGCTGCATCATCATCCTCATCATTTCTGCTACACTGGCAGGGCTAGGGGCCAGGACTCTCCTCTTCGGGTTTTTGGGGGATGTTGCTAACTCCGGGTCGATAACAGGCACCACACCCACAGTAGATGTGCTCGGTGTGAGGTCTCGCATCAAATACGGCGCATTTTTCGGCTTTAAAAAAAATGCTATGCGTCGCCAGGTGTTTCATCAGATTTGAGGTGTTACCTCCTTTGACAGTATCACAGTATCAGCTTAAAGCACTTGTTGCAGATGCTGAGTTTGCATCTTTTGCTGTGAAGTACAGCCAGACTTTGACCGCTTCGCCTTGGGCATTTTTAATCTGTAGCTCTGCTCTAAAAGAATGTACGTACCTGGACCCGCCTACTATCCTCGGAAACGTAAAATGATTGGCTAGAATCTAAAGTGTATCACAGCTCAGGAAAAATAAAGCACCGAAATGTGCGCTGCTTTTCGGTCTGGTTACTACCGTTTATGTCAGAACCGGTGCCATCATGGCACGGATACCGGTACCCATCCCTACCGCAGATGGCTCATCAGCTCAGGATGATGGGGTTCAGGTTTTGACACAGTGAAGCAAAATCACTTTGTGTTGCACTTTGTACTGTCTTGGACAATGGAAAACCCCTCAAATTGCTCATATTGGGAAGTCTGTATTGGAGTCTTTTGCCCAAAACAGTTGAAAACAAATGTCTATGAAATTTTTTACCTTCCTCCTCTCATTCCTGTTTGTCTGACTGTATGTACCTGCAGTACAACAGCAAAGCTATGATATCTAGAAAACATCAGATCCATCAATTACCTTAAAATCCTGAACATTTACTCCAAAATTAGTGCTTTCTAGCAGGTATGGAATAGCCTTTCTGAGACTGTTAAACTCTCCAACTTCCAGGACAGTTTTAACATTCATTAATATTCCCGTCTCCCCAACAGAAGATCCCTCCGAACTTTGTGAACGCTGCTGACCTCGATGTTCCGGGACACATGATGAAAGACCGATACAAAACCATCCTCCCCAGTCAGTTCCTGTCCGTCTCACCTCAGTAGAAAAGCTCTTGATGTGTTTATTCCCTTTATCACCGCTCGTTATTTGTATGTTTGTCTTTAGACCCTGAGAGCCGAGTGATCCTGAGGAACCCGGACGATGAACCTGGGCCTGATCGCTACATCAACGCCAACTACATCAGGGTAAGAGTCTAACAGTATTTCTTACCAAGTCAACTAACCCCACAGATTTCTGTCACCTCACACTCTAAGTCAGGTGGGCCTTTCCCAGCGACCACATCCGGTCTCTGTAATCTCCTCTTTTGTCTCAGCACAAATGAGCATGTTGTGCTTTTGTGGTTTTAGTTGCTAATTTTAATGGTTTAATGAAAAGTGTGATATATTTTCTGGAACTAATATATTTTTATTTAAATAAAAATTGATAGTATACACTCATCAGCAAACATCTAAGCCACAGGATCACAGGAAAGAAGCTCAAAGGATCTGGACATGTGGTCAAGATGATCTGGTGAAGTTCATTCTGAGCATCAGAACAGGGAAGAAAGGTCATTTAAGTGAATTTGAATATGGCAGCTATTTCAGGAACTGCTGAGAAATACTGGGATTTTCACACACAGAGTAAAAAAAAGTCATAAAAAGAGAAAACATCCAGTGAGTGGAAGTTCTCAGGGTGAAAGGTGAATGACCTGATAGGAAGGCAACAGTAACTCAAATAACCACGTTTCAGCCAAGGTACGCAGAAGAGCATCTGTTAATGCA
This sequence comes from Neolamprologus brichardi, assembly GCF_056152115.1. NCBI lineage: Eukaryota > Metazoa > Chordata > Actinopteri > Cichliformes > Cichlidae > Neolamprologus > Neolamprologus brichardi. The sequence goes on from NC_142123.1 coordinate 33,111,795, forward strand.
CAACATGTGGAAACCTGAAGCAGGTGGGCTACAGCAGCAGAAGACCACATTAAGTATTCTGGAATACAGAAGGTTGCCTGGTCTAATAAGACCGCCGACATGTTTTCTGCTGCAACGTTTGGAGTGTTGTTCCTAAAAACAGAAAAAAAGACAGAAAGTGACAGTTAAGAGGCTTTTTAATTCAGGCTCATGGTGGTTTAAAAAGACGTGTCAGAGGTCCTTATCACACTGATCCTTGCCGTACTGCAGCAGAGAGAAACTGAATCCTGGACATTAACCTAACTCTAAAATTGTGCTGGGATGATTAGGAGCTTTTAAAGGCTTGCACTGTCAGAGTCTGGGCTGTCATCTTCTATGAGTGTATATTTATTATCTATACTTATAAATATACTGCAGATAAAGTTGTTTGAAAATAGCTACTGTCATTGAGATCTCAGGTTCAGTAACAATGTGTTTTCTTTCATTTGAGCCGTTTCATTTTGTTACTCAGTCCTGGATTAAATGAGTCAAGTGACAGAAAAGAAAATATGTTTCCTTCAGGGTTTTATTAAAAAGAAAACAAGCTGATAGAGTGTGTGACAGCGTTGTCACTCTGCGTGGGTGTCTTCTCGTTTGTGTGTGTGTGTGTGTGTGTGTGTGTTGGACAGCTAAACAAACAGAACATCAGATATGAGCCGTCGGTTTGTCAGCGTGGGAGTTTGCAACCAGGAAAACCACAGGAAGTGAGGGAGGAAGTGACATGTCCCCGACTCCCCCTCCCCCTGTCTTCCCTTACGGCCCACGCATCCCTCACACTGTGCAGCCTCAGCTCAATTTGTGTGTGTTTGTGGAGTGTGCGCCTGTGTTGTTAATCACAAGCTTTTTGACAGTTTTCGTAAAGCACCTGCTGCCTCTGCTGATGTGCAACAACAAGTAAAAAGTAGCATTCATTCATTCGCCATTCAGTTAAACTCCTGTAATATTTGGTGGCGTGCTGGTTGGACACTTGACAGTTGTTATTGAATCTGAATCATTCACTTCCTGCCCTGTGAGGCCAGGGTGGTTTTAGACGTCTAGGGGATATGATGAATGTGTGTGACAAAAACAACGTGACATTTCTTAATCTGCATTTGCATCCATTTATACCAACCTGAGAAATGAAACAACACGAAGAAAACGGTCAGAGTGCATCCAGCTCTGCTGGAAAATACCTCATCGTTGATTTGTGCAAGCCTAGATACAGGACATAATGAAACTTTAAAAGCAAAAAAGGTTTATTGCAAACAAATGAACAAAGAATATACCAAGCACTTCCAGACCAGCTCCCTCTCCAACCTGCAGCAGCAGCAGGTCTGCTGGTCTGGAAACGCCCGGTCCACAAGTCAGCAAATGTGCTTGTCAGTCACCTGATCAGAGCTGAGATGGAAACAGAGAACACTAAAATAGAAATTAGGATGTAAAACATGCTTTAAACTGTGGCATGAAGGCTGGGTGAACTGTGCTTTGTCTCAAAGACACAACTGCTGCAGCTACGATGCTGCAAAGGTGTCCCCTAAATGTCTCTACCACAAGTACAGAACTCTGTGGACTTTCTCTTTATTTTATTTGACAACTAAAGTCTCCGTTTCCTCCAAAATATCATTAAATGTTTCCTTCCTATACCTAAATTTTGGTATTGACCTCAGAGTAAAGCATTATACTGTGAGAAAGTTTACTGACTGATTGTTGTGAGATTTGATGCTCTTTATGTGGCAGGGCTACAAAGGGGCTCCCAGGGCCTACATCGCTACCCAGGGGCCCATGGTGCACACCGTGGGAGACTTCTGGGACATGGTGTGGCAGGAGAGGAGCAGTATCATCGTCATGGTTACGAGGCTGAAGGAGAACAACGAGGTGAGGAGACACAAGTGTTGTTTCCCTGTGTCCATTTCATCCTTTTGTGTAATAGCTGTGCTGCACCGCAAATTTGTGGAAAAACAAACTGAAGTCGTGACATTATGCAGCGACACACCCTCCTCTGCACTGCTGTCGCTCTTGAGACTTTGTGTTGTGTCAAAACTTCAACCTGAACTTTATTTTGGGGGAACAGGATGACCTCACAGGGCACCAAATCTGTCAGGTAGCCTGAGTGATGAGCAGTCAAGATTGTTGTGGACTGTCAGTACACTGGGAGCCGTTGTATTCAAGTTGCACAGCAGCGCCTTTCCACCAATGTTCAGAATGATTAAAGTGACAACGTTAAATTAGAAGTCGCAGCTGAATTCGCTGTTGCACAACAACACAGATATCGCACAAAATAAAACCACAGTTCTAGTCGTGCATGTTTACTCACGCAGCTTCCTCTGTATTAAGAAATTCTGCGTGGGTGATTGGCAGGCCAGCTTTCATCAGTAAGCATGATGTTGGGGTTTTGCTGTTGTGACAGATGATTGCAGAATTCAGTGTTGACAGTGTTGAGTGTGTAGTACAGAGTCCATTAAAGAAAACTGCTTTTTATTATTATTATATATATTTATGTTGTATATTTTCTACTCCATTTAACGTGACTTTATTCTTGTATTCTACTGTGCATTGAGCTGTGCATTCATGCTACATCCATCTGATTATGGATCTGAACACTTGGCTGTTTGTCTGTTTGAAGAAATGTGAGGTGTACTGGCCACAGCCGAGAGACAGGACGAAGAGGGTGAAGGAGGAGGACGAAGACACGGAGGAGAAGGATGGGCAGAGGGAGAAGGAAAATGAAGAGGAAGGAGAGACGAGACGAATCGGCAGATTCCTTATCAGAGTGAAAGACAGCCGAGAGAAAGACGGATTCACGGTCACAGATATGGAGATTCAGGTACAGTCGCAGATTTCACCTCCATGAGCCAGAGGAAGCCATGTGTTAAATGTTTGTCATTTCTGAAGATCACTGTCTAAATGGATGACTGACGTTACTGCAGTCCTGCTCTACAAAGCTGCACTGCTTAAATGCTTTGTGGTTAAACAAAGATGGACCGATTAGACGTCTGCAGAGGTGTTTGGGGTTTTTTCTGGTGAAACCACTCTGATTACAGACTTATGAGATATTTCTTAGGCTTTTATCAGCTTCTTAAAGCTTCTAGAAGATGTTATTAGATTTGTACATTCATAGCAATGAGTGGAAGTAGCTGAGTGAACTAAGGCAGAATCATGATCAGTGAAAATGAAATTACTTTTGTCATTGCTGTGTGCTGGTTAGGCTTTCAACAAAAGGTACAAATACTAATTCAGAGCGGTGATTATTAAAAATCTTCAACATTAACCCTTTAAAACCGGTCAGAACGGGCACGCTCCGTTTTGCGCAACTACTTTTAAATCCTTGTCGAACTGCAACCATGTAAGCTAGCGCAATAATTTTTTTTTGCATATGAAACCGGAGGAGTTGTACTTACATCTTATGCCATCAGCTTGTCCTCGGTCACAGTTTCCTTCCACATATAGCTTTGCAAAAACTGCATAAAAAGCGCTTGCAGCAACACAAACATAATATTCCAGAAACACGCTTTGCCCGATCCGATCAGCTTTTTTACCATCAGGGCCTCATGAGCCTATACTGGTGTTTTTAAAAGTTATGTTTGACTTTATGACTTTCTGTGTGGTTTCTGGGATGCTTAGGACTCATATTGCACTGCTGGAAATAGTTTATTTTGATGCATATGCTGCTTTTTTGCAAATTTGCACTATAATATTTATTTTCGTTTTTCCTGCAGTCTATAAAAATTGGTGTATTTCAAAAATAAAACTGAAGACACTCAAAATAAATTTCCTGTGGTGGGAAACTAGTTTGTGCAACTTTTTTGTGTTTACAGTTTTGAGGGATAAGCCTCTTAAATTTCTCTAACTAGAAATATATGTTAAAAAACAAAAATGATTTTACATTTTTTTGTAGTTTATTGCACTTTCTTGCAATTTATGTAATTACTATGCACTTAATGCAGACATATTATTAAAATTTGGGCTATAATGATTGTATTGATGTATATCAACTTGAAATGCTCCCAAAAATGGCTCCACAGCATGTTAACATATAATATAAGCTCTGGCGGACTTGGTTCTATGGTAGGTCTTAGAGGGTTAAAAGTACTTTTTCTAAAATGTCTCCACAAACAAAAGTGAAAAGCATCACATTCCTCTGGGCGAAATTTGAACTGAGTGAGTTTGAACTAATCCAACATTCCCACATGGAAAAGATTTATATAAATCTTATAAAGTTTGCATCTGTCTTGTGTGAAACTTGTATGAAAAGAGTGAAAACAGATATAAGAAAAATGTGAAAAATTATATAAATGAAACTTGTATGTTTTGGATACTTACTAAAACAATATATGAACGTAATGAGAAAGTGGCCACTTTCATGAGTGAATCATATAAGTGTTACATGATTCACTATATGAAGTAGGCCACATCTTATGTAAGGCTTTTAAAGTTTTTACTGTTTCTTTTCCACATGGGTTTCCTTGTCAGTCTAACAAAAACATCTTTGTAACGAATAAAAAAAACAATTCATTCACATTTTGCTGATACGTTTAGTTACTTAAGGTTTAAAAGCTTTTTAAATTTTAGGAAGAAATAAAATAGTGCTTTATTATAAATGCACGTTTCCAAAATAAAACCAACAGAAACACCTGGTTTTGTTTGATAACTGTGTGTTTGTGTGCTTTCAGCTCCATTCAGAGTGTCGACACGTCAGACACTACTGGTTCACATCTTGGCCTGACCATCATATCCCACAATGCATAGCTCCATATCTAAGGCTGGTGGAAGAGGTGGAGACGTACAGCAAGTCCCTCGTGCCGCCCTCTAGCTCTCAGGAAGTCTCTGCGCCCGCCTCCAGCCCTGGACCAATCATCATCCACTGCAGGTCAGTTTTAGTGTTCCTTCAAAAAAATTGTGATTTCTCAAAATGGATAAAATTGGTTTTGGTTAGTTCACGTTACCTGACGAAACACAGACAGGGGTCATATCTTACTCAACTAAAGCGTCACTTCTCTCGCTTCATTTTGCTCAAGTTAGCCAAATAAATAAAATCTGCTGTCAGGCTCCAGTGGCTACGACTCAATTCATTTGATTTTTATTTAGTATATAGCACCAAATCACAACAACAGTCCCCTCAAGGTGCTTTACATAGTAAAGTAAAGACTATTTAATGATAGAGTGCAAACCCCAATAATCATATGATCCCCTCCAAGCAAGCACAGTGGGAGGAAAAACTCCCTTTTAACAGGAAGAAACTTCCAGCAGAAACAGGCTCAGGGAGGGGCGGGGCCATCTGCTGTGACTGGTTAGCAATGAGTGGAGGAAGACAAGACAAAGACAGGCTGGGGAAGAGAGACAGAGATTTATAATATTTTATGATTAAATGCAGAGAGGTGTATAAACACATAGTGAGTGAAGAAGAATCACTCAAAGCATCATGGGAAACCCCAGCAGGTGTATTGCAGTGTAACTAAGGGAGGATTCAGGGTCACCTGGTCCAGCCCTAACGTTACGCTTCTTAAAAAAGGAAAGTTTTAAGTCTAATCTTTAAAGTAGAGATCGTGTCTGTCTCCTGAATCCAAACTGGGAGCTGGCTCCACAGAAGAGGCCACTGGCCAATTAAATCTCATTATGAAAAAGTCACAAGAGAACAGAACAGCTGTTTATGCTGTTTATGCATTAAAATGAAGAAGTTGATCATTGCACCGTGTTTTTATAAACAACGTTGGTCAAAGAGAACTAAGTGCTAACCAGCTACAGTTTCATTTTTCTCCTGCACTGAAATAAACGCAACAAGTCACACCCTGGAAGGGCAAAAGAATTTTCAAAATAAAAGCTTGTGTGCAAATTTTTTTACTTCAAATAAAATCACAAAACAAAACTGATTTACAAAAATAACTTTACGTTTACTTATGCTTGATGACGAGGCAGCTGTGTGACCATTCAGGAACATGTTTTTAAGCTGAAGTATAGACGTCTTTGCACAAGAAGGTGCTTTGCAACAATCCAAAAAGAAAATAATACAGTAAAAATATAAAATACATTGTGTACATAAAGGAGAACAGAAGTTAAAACATGCATCAATAAACCACTCTTGAAATACATCCGCCGAGAGCAGCGTGATGGTTACGGGTGAACAGACTGCGATGTGTCAAACCAGAGCCGCGGCCGATGTGTCGAAAGCTGCTTCCTGCCTGAGAGCAGGGATGGCTGCCTTGACTGAGCAGCCGACCACAGCAGAGAGGACAGATAAAAGTTTAAAGCGATGGGGCTGCGGTGACCTGACACACGTCTTTGAGCACCAATATGCTGCTGCACGCCTGAAGCACACAGAAACCAGAGATTCTGAGCAAAGAGTAAATAAATCTGCTGTGACTGAGTTCAAAGAAAAGTCAGCACAAAGGTCGTGGATCTTACCAACTTTTCTAGAAACTTTCCCTATCATTTCCTCCACATTAGCCGCTTTTTAGCTGAATATCGTAGGACTGTCACAAGACAATCTTTGTAATTGTTCCTGTTCTCAAGTAACAACTGCATCCAAAGGTGGAGCTCTAAAAACTTTGATTATTATTTGATTGATCAAGATTTTGTTCTTTGTGTTGATGAGACAGATGGATGAGTCGGATGAATACAATACTCATCCTAAATCTACACTGCTGTTCTCCTAACATCTCCCCCGTCCTCCCCTCTACAGTGCAGGTATCGGGCGGACAGGCTGTTTTATAGCCAGCACTATCGGCTGTCAGCAGCTCAGAGAAACCGGGCAAGCTGATGTCCTGGAGACAGTTTGTCAGCTTCGACTGGACAGGTGGGTGTTTTCCTCTCTCTTTCCTTTGCAGTCCGTCTTTAACATGCAGTTGCATGTTTAAAACCTGTGGTCTGCTCATTTGCAGGGGCGGTATGATCCAGACCTCAGAGCAGTACCAGTTCTTGTACTCCACACTGGCCCAGTACAGCTCCCAGCTGCAGCAGAAACAGGTACACAGCAGCACCCTGCCGAGACCGCTGCCTGTGGCCTTCAGCTCTGAGCCCAGTGGTTTATACAAATGTCTGAAAACAACAAACAGATCATTCAAAAAGTCGAGTTTTCTGATTTTCCTTCTTTAAATGTGTTTGTAGATTTATTGCACATTGAGTGGCAGCAACTATAAATACTCTTTTTGGGGGTCCTGGTGTTGTTGTCGGGTATGTGCCCTATGCCAGTGGTCCCCAACCCCCGGGCCTCGGACCGGTACTGGTCCGTGAGTCGTTTGGTACCGGGCTGCGAGAGTTGAAGCTCAGGTGTGAAATGTATAGTTTTCAGGGGTTTTATCGGTTTTCAGCGTTATTTTGTTATCGTTTTTATCGTTAACTCGGTTTTCCTGGGTCTTTTCACGTGTGTTATGAATAAATCTTCTTTTGTTCGGTACCGGTACTAGTTTTATTTTGTTGTATTTATCCGCCACACCTTAAAGGCCGGTCCGTGAAAATATTGTCGGGCATAAACCGGTCCGTGGCACAAAAAAGGTTGGAGACCGCTGCCCTATGCGACAAATCATAGACTGTATATAAAAGATGGAGTCAATCATGGCGGTGTGACCCACTAGTTGTAGTGTGATGTCGTTAAAGGCCTCTGTGTTTTGGGCAGCACAACGGTGGGTTTTTAGAGACAAATGTGAAGGTAAAGGTGATGGGAGGGTGAAGAGCTAAATGAGAAGCTAAAGTTAGATTGGAAAGTTAATTTAGAAATTGTTCAGGGTGCAAAGGCACAGTTATTTAAACTAGACCTGGGGAGTGTCATGAATCTAAGCATGATACTGAGGGACACTATAGGCTCACAGGCCTGTGAGCACACCCTACTTTAGCCTGTTTTTAAGTGTAATTGTTACCACAAATTACATGATAAGTTGTACTGAGCTGTATTCAGTAAGTGCAAAGGGAGCCATAGTCTTGTAAACAACCAGAAATGCAGCTTTAAGGCACTTCCACACTGACTCTGTTCATACAGTCTGTGGGGATTGGCACACTGTTAGAGCCTCGAGTGGCCATTATTGGCGCTGCAGCCACAGGTTGCTGCCTAGTGTTAATATACGCAGTCATTGCTGCACAGCGCTTTGCACCAAAATAGTTAGAACTTGGTGGGGACTGTTTTCATCAACAGTTGGTGCTGTGGTGCATGTCTGTGGTGGCAGGATGATGTGGTTGGAACTGAATCCAAATAAACAACAGTTTGCGTGTTAGCAATGAAACATGTAACATCAGCCGCACCTTAATCACCTGAACCACAGCAGCCATCAGAGGACAGCTGCGTCTGTAATTTTTGGTTTGAGGTTGTAAACAGTGTACCAATTCTGAATATTTACAGAACCAGCCTGCCACACTGCCTCAGAGCCAGCAGAACCCAGAGGACCAGGTCAGCATACAGCTGCAGAACCTCGAGCTACACAGCAAACAGAACAGGAAGATCTCATAGAACCTGGATAACCAGCAGTGTCTTCAGAGAAGTCCAGGAGAAGCGAGGAGAAAGACGCCAGCAGCAGCAGAACTTAAAGAACTGATGCACCAGCAGGGGGACGACTGGGGGAACGAGGAGGATCCTACAGGGGCCCCAAAGAACTGGTGTTTGGCTCCAATTTGACTGAACAAGCAGAGAATAGGAATAATTAGAAGATCAAAAGCATCATGTTCATGACAGACTGAGACTGAATCAGACTAATTAAATAAAAGAAGGCAGGAATATTCATTGGCTTGGCTGTGGTATTTTTCGAGCAGCTATTTACCACACACATTTATTTAACTCTAAATACGGCTGCTAAGTATGAAGACATGTTTTAATAGTCAGAACATTTGAGGGTATTAAAACAAATCACATAGATCTCTTCATGAAATGCGACCAGGACAGTTTGTCACATCAGCAGTGAGCATGTTTGACAATCAGAAATCATTTGATCACCATGTTTCTCTCTTATTATTTGACCCATTCTGTTAATTTATGAAACAAAAACACCTCTTGAGCCTTGTTGAAATCTGCTGTTTTTTGATCTCCTTTAGAGACTAATGTGTATAAAACAACCAGATCAATAAATTATGAATATAAATACTTTTTCACTTAGCAATTTTTAAAGGACACATTCAGCTGACCAGCTCTGCATTCAATTTTTTCAGAAAGTTTAAATATTTTAATTCTATGTTTTAAGCTTCCGATAAAGTCCTGTGAATAAGTAAGTACACCCTATGGAAATATCTGGACAGCAGGTAAACATGTAAGGACCCTTGTGTCCAGAGATGAGGGTGGTATGCTGAAGAAAAATGCTTCTTCAGCCCTTCGAGCAAAAATATTAAAATTCTTCTGTTCAAAAAGCGCACCTCCTGACATCAGAAATGATTTTTCGTTGGTGTTGCTGTCCATTCAAAATCAGAATCACGGGTCCATTCCAGGTTCAGGTTGACCTCTAAGATGAATGGCTTCATATTACTGGAATTATAACTAAGAGCCTACGATCTCACATGCAAGAAAGGAAACATACGATCATTTCAACAGTAAATGTCCAAAAGATGAATGTTTAAAGTGTTACTAATAATGTATTTATTGCACAATCAATTATCAATAGCGTGAATATTGCAAAGAAAATTGCTAATAATGCAGACATGCACAGTGAGTAAGTGCTTCATATTAGCTTTAATTATTCCAGAAACAAAAACATTTATTTCATAGTGGTGACTGTCCTCGCACATAATGTGCAATAACTTGTACATTGTGTGAAAGTTATTGCACAAAACACATTAAATCATATTTATATGATTTAACACAGAGCGATGAGAGAGAGAGATGGACGAGAGAAGCTGACAGAGAGGTAGGTCAGAAGAAGAGAGAGACACGGATCATCGATGTCTGCTGAGGCCCATCATTGTTATACATCTTAGATAAAAAAAATTGTTGAAACCTGTTGTCCTTAATTAGATGGCCCCATAGCAGCTGCCAGAGGGCAAGAGATGAAACAGGTTAAATCGAGGATGCAAGGGGTCCTTTTAAACATTTTTGGCCTTTGCGAGGCAGCAAAGGTGTATAAGCCCTGCTGGGAGGGCTGAGAGCAGCCGACAGTCTTCTTTATAGAGGGGATGTAGAAGGTCAGCAGCTTTTGACTCAGGGTTTTCTTCCTGAGAACTCTCAGGATGTGCGTCAGCAGGCCAGAACAGGACATATAGAAAGTTAATGTAAAGGCACGAGGGCACATAAAACTATAAGAAAAACATATACAACAAAATACATATATCTGGTTTGCAGAAATTCATTTCTAGAGATGTGCCTTAAAATTTGATCTGAAATGACTCGTTATTCGTCATTGATAAGATATTACAATATTTACTTCCCTTTACTGCCAATTGTGTTTCACGAATGACACACCTCACGGTGTCCCCTAGTGGTGGCCCTAGTACCATTCTCGAGTCAGTCCTTAATGAATTCATTTAAAGAAAGTGCTCCAAGTTAAATAATTATATAGCAAAGCAAACTTTTTTAAAATGAGAATGTGTGTTTTTCTAACATGATAAACTTATATTATTATGAAGTTTAAATCAGAAAAAAGGAGAAAAATCTGTGTATTTTTTTTTAGCGTGAACAGCCGAAGGAGGGCAGTGTTTCACTCATACATATGTCTGACTCCTCTTTGCTTTGCTTTCTTCTTCATGTATCAGCCCCACCCAAACAGGAAGCAGCCCCGATAACCCCCCCCCCCCTCCCAACACGTTAACTAACAATTTAAACGTACCTAATGAAAATTAAAACTGTAGACAGAAAGCAGCTTTAATTTTATTTACTGTAGAGACCTTCTTGTATACATGTATACGTGCCCACGCTAAACGTTTGTTTAATTTAAGGTTTGAACATACGTTTTTCGTGTACTGTTTTATTTTGAAGGGTGCCACACCGGATGTGATGAGCTGCGTTACTTTCGTATTTGACATAGCCGTGAGTAAAAGGCGTAGCTAGTAAACACCACAGCAGACGTCCGAGGCTGAAAACACCGATTGATTAAACCCGTGCCCCGGTACATGCTAAGCCTACCGGTGTGTTTGGTTCTCCTGGTGCCGTCCGCGGTTGTCATAGTGACTGTCAGCCTCCAAAACACCAGAACTGTCGGGGCGTTAGCCAGCCAGCTAACAAGCTAGCATAGCCATCAAGACGTAGCAGCATCAGTCGCAGCTAGCATTAGCATTAGGAGCAGAAGACAAAGATGATAGCCCTTATCAACAAGCTGCTGGACTGGTTCAAGGCGCTCTTCTGGAAGGAGGAGATGGAGCTGACCCTAGTTGGGCTGCAGTACTCGGGGAAGACGACCTTCGTTAATGTGATAGCGGTAAGGCTAATTTTTAACTGCTAGCAGATGTGCCAGCTGTCAGTTAGCATCTGGGTGCATCCATTGTTGTCCTGCAGCGGTGAGGTCAGCGTGTCTCCAGCAGGAGTCGATAAGGTGGCTGTTAAATCAGTTTCTGCACAGAGCTGCAGCCCGACTTCATCCCCCCGTGATAATAGCTGCGAAGGCTTCGCATGAAGCCCATGATCGAGCGATAATTTATGACAACTGCTTTTACATTTGCACCGGTGGGCTTTGGACAGAAGTGAAGGCCACCCTTTGGGACTGGACTTAGTCCTGTTATCAGGGCCGCTGTTGAGACTTTCATGTCTCGTGATGATGGGCGCCCCCCCCCCCCCCCCCCCTCCCCCCAGCTCAACCAGACCCTGCCCAGCTCATGTCAGTGACCTACCCTGTCACACACTAGTCACCCCCTTGTCATACCTCATAAGCCTCCTGTGCTGCCCAGTAACATAGTTAATGATTGAGTGACCCACTAACATATATTGTCCTTAACTCAATGAGGTTTCCTTGGTTGTCTTTTATGGATTTTGACACCATTATTGATTATTCTTATGTCTCATATTCTTTTATTGATTCACCATCAGTTTTCTGTGTGACTGGTATTAGATCTGCACAGGTTTTCACTTCTATTATCTTTGAGTCTGAAGATGCTTTATAAAATATGCTTTTTTCTCATAAATGCTCGTCTTTCCCTTAAAAAAACTAGGAGAACAATGTTCTGTTAAGAATAACATAGATGTTCTATGTAGTTTCACTGTAGTTTTTGTTTAGGTTTAGTGTTAGCTATGTTTGTTTGTTTGGGGGGGTTCAACTTTTTGGAAGCCAACTTTTGGCCTTCATGATTTCAGATTTTTCTGTGACCTGCCGATATTTTGCAGATTCAGATTTTCTTTCTACGAAACTATAACTGAAAACATATCAAAACAAAAATCAAGCTTCAATGGTGTTTTCATAACAACAAAAATGATTCAACTTTATAATGACCATGCTGCTGTAGCTGGCTCTGAGCTGTGGATATCCTTATTTTTCATATATATAGGTTCAGAGTAAGTGTTAAAATACAAAAGTAACACTTAGGATACTTCCTGTATGTTTTATTTTAGTGAGAACTCAATATTGTTTTTGTCTTTTCCAAAAGTCTTATTTTTATTGTGGTTATCTGAACGGTTGATTCACACAAAGTGAGTAGCTAAACTTTCCAAATGAACTTTACCAGCCAGTGGATGATGTCAGAGTTACTCTCTGCACCTTTTATGATATAGTCTTTGTATAACTGTATGTTTCTTTTTTTTTCAGTCTGGTCAGTTCAGTGAAGACATGATTCCCACAGTCGGATTCAACATGAGGAAGATTACTAAAGGCAACGTCACCATCAAGGTCGGTAGCTCCGTTTGCTGCCTTTGTCATGTGTGCTTTGTGGATTCTTTTTTTTTTTTTAATTAATTTGAAACAATAATCCTTAAAATATGTATTTAGAATTATAAGGGATTAAATGAGATATTTAAGGTAATCTGTGGTTTACAATGCCAAAAATAATTTACATTAAAAAAGATTTTACAAAACAGCTGGGGATTTTTGTTGTTTCTGTTGGGGGGTGGGGGGGGGGGGGGGGGGTGTCCTCAATTTATAAATTATAGCAATCATTCTGATACTTAGCATTATACACTATATGTGTCTCAGCTATTCCAGTAACCCTTTAAAAACATCAATTTTAACAAAAATAATAATATTGGCATTATTTTTACCTTTTTATCAATATTATTGCTTTTGCCTTTTAATTTGTAGTTTATGTTAAATTTGTAGTTCTCACTTAGTTTCTTCTTCCTTGTGTTTGTAGCTGTGGGATATCGGCGGTCAGCCTCGGTTCAGGAGCATGTGGGAGCGTTACTGTCGAGGAGTCAGCGCTATCGTGTAAGTCCTGGTTTCATTAACTGAGATATTCCTGACTATAGAAGCTCCTAAATGTAAAAAGAAAAAGTGCAAGCCCTGAGCTGTAAAACTGCTGTGGGTATGAGTGGTCAGATTAATGAACACATGTTAGAAAAACCCTTGAAACTGATCTTTAGAAATGCAGGCTTCTCGTATTAACCCAGTTGTGTTGTTGAGATGTGACAGGAGCGCTGCAGTGAATGTGGGTCAGATTTATGTAACAAGAAGCACCAACGTTGGTTTGCAAATGCAGCTGAGATGCAGTAGCAGTGATACTGAAAGGCTCCCAAACATTTTCATCAACCTTGATATCTTCAAATGTGAAGTGAAGCAAATTTTATTTGTCAAGTTGATGACTTTTTACACAGGTTTTCCATATACTGTATATTAACCATGGACAGTCTTAGCAATTAGTCCTTTTGTCATTTTGGAGTGTTTTAGTGAGCGTGTTTAGATGAGACGATGGAGTTCTTAGTTAACAGCTAATGCAAACAATACATAAACTGTCACATTTAACACAAAGATGCCCGAGATGCCCGCTGTCCTGTATTATTAGCAGATCATTGAAATAATAGAATTACTGCTGAACAGATTTTACTTCACATCAAGTCATGATATATGTCAAATAATTTCATTAAGGGCTGCTATAGGCACAAACAACAAAGCCCTTAATTATTCTTTCTGGACCTTGATTTTCCTCTAGTGGACCTTAGAGGAACAAGAAGTTTTCTCCCAATATTGAGTTGACTATTTTTCAGCCCTCGACCTTCCCACTTAATTTTGTCTTGCTTTTTGTTTTGTCCTGTTGCAGTTACATGGTGGATGCAGCAGACCCAGAGAAGATCGAAGCCTCCAAGAATGAACTCCACAACCTGCTGGACAAACCGCAGCTGCAGGGGATTCCTGTAAGAACAACAAACCCAACTGACCCAAGCAGAGCCGAGCTTTCCCACTGAGCCCGACTTACACAAACACAAAGCTGATAGCGAGACATGACATTGATGCACAACATGAAATGGGAAGCAGCTGAACCTAGCAGAAGCTAAACAGACAGAAGAGCAGTTATGAAGCCACTAGAGGAAATGAGGGGAGAGCACATTTAAGAAATAACCAGAGTTAACTGTTTGACTTAGATAAAGCTCAGGCCTTTTCCTTATTTACGCAGGTAGTCTGCTGTTTACAGCTGCCATTTAACAAGGAAAACTAAATATTGCAATATGTTCAGCTGATTTTTGTTCCACCTGCATCTCCAGGTTTTGGTTCTGGGGAATAAGAGAGACCTACCAGGAGCTTTGGATGAGAAGGAGCTCATAGAGAGGATGTAAGTCCACGCCAACACGCTGAGTCTCACTTCTGACTCAGACCTGATGTTCCCCTGTGGAGTCATTTGGTGCATTGGCTGTAGTATCATCACACTCAGTGTCCAAAATTAACTTTTTCACTGAATGCCTAAAAAACATCCAGTGAGCAAACATTTTTTTCTCAAGGCAAAACAACCTTTTGACGTCACATATTTTTTTCTGTTTCTGTACACTTTCATACATCAATATTTGATGAATTCTAGCTCGAAAAACGAAGTTAAATTCAAAATCTTTCTGAATGGAGTACATTTTTCTTTGACCTTGTGTGTGTTTGTTTCTGATCAGGAACCTGTCGGCAATCCAGGACAGAGAGATCTGCTGCTACTCCATCTCCTGCAAAGAGAAAGACAACATTGGTACAACACAAACACACACACATGCTCATAAATTAAAAGAAATGTATGTTCTTTGTGCATTAGCCCAAAGTTACATTCAGAACAGTATTGTTATTTTGTGGAAGCAAAACAAACATATCATTACATTTCCATGCCAAATTGAAGTTTCTGGCAAATAAGTTAAAACCAGCAAAACACTCAGTGTCTGTTAAATTGCACAAACACGTGTACGCGTGTTTGGCTGATAACTTTTGTCTCTGCTGGACGGAGTGAAATCCCTGAGAAACATTAATGAGACCACAGAGACAAGAGGTTTGTTCAGGACACAGTGCAGATAGCAGATCCTTAACTTTGGTGTCCATTAAGACTCGTGCTATGCATGCGTGAACCACAGAAACAATAGCTTGTGATGGTAAGTTGTTAAAAATGTTTTGATTTTTCACTTTAAATGAACGAGTAAATTTCATTCATTTAACAAGAATTTATGTGGACGTCAAAGGATGTTGCAGTTACTTTCATAGTGCTGTCGGGCTATTGAAAAAAAGCACTATGAAAGAGTTTGTATAGAAAGACTGTCAGTATTAATGAATATAATATATTAATTATAGATCTTCATATTTATTTTATCCATCCATCAATCCCTTCTCTCATGTTTATCCAGTTCAGGGTCGCGGGGCCACTGGAGCCCATCTCAACTGTGTGAATGTGAGAGAAAGAAAGCTTTGACTTCTTATGAAAGCACATTTCTCACAGCATCCCTGTAATATGTCTGACACAAGTTTTTACATCTCAGTTATTAACTACGACACATCAAGTGCTGAGAAGTACCATGAAACCAATTATTTCTTACTCATTTTGTAAATGATTTAGCAGTTGATGATGAGTCTGTTTATCAGGCTAAGGTGGAGTCAGAACAACAAAAGAAAGCGACTGTGCAACAATGACATCAGTGACAAGACAGGAAAACTGGTGAACAGCACTCAGAGAGCACTGGTGACTTCAGGCTGTAGGCGTTCAAAGACTCCAATATATTATCATCAAATATAATATATATTTGCACATTACCATATTCAGTACAAAGTTTGCCCCCTTTAACTTCAGATTAAACACCATTATAATCAAAAGAAGATTGATGGTCCCATCCACAGTCATTTATTTTCACCAGTATGGCTCATTTATGGGACATCCACACCCTTTCTGGCAACGGCCTGAATGGAGGAACTGGGGATGTAAAGCGGCTTGCAGATGAGCAGCTGGCCGGCTGAGGCAGCTTAACCAGCTCACTCTGTGTATGAGATTTGTCAGCTTAGAAGAGCTGAGCCATCAACAGTCTGAGCTTACATCATGGCCAATTCAATTAGTGTTTACACGTATAAAAACATGTTAAAGAAACGAGCCAAGAGCTAAAACTGAAAGTTGCTCTTTACTTTTTTCTTCTTCTCTGATTTCTGTTCACACGCCTCTATGCAATGCTGACGTCACATCTCTCTCTGCAGACATCACTCTTCAGTGGTTGATCCAACACTCCAGGACTAAGAGGAGTTCCTGAGAAATGACACATTCCCAACAGTACAGGCCAAGCCCACCTACCCCAAATACCCCCCAGCTATCCTCTCTGTCATCTACCCCTCTTAATACCGCCTAACCCCAGTTACCTGATCCCTCTACACCTTTGGATGCACTGATACCTCTTTGTTTTTTTGATGAAGTATCATAGCAGGTCGAACACATAAGAAACCAAAGCAAAGCCGTGGCTACAGAATTTCCCCGTGTGCACTGATGCAGCCAAAATCAGCACAAGCCCAAAAGGATCTAGATGGTCCATTTCTGGTTCTTCAAAGCATTATTCAAAGAAGCATTATGTAGAGTAGCGACCTGTATTGTTCATGTATGAAGGCAGACACATTAAAACCTGTAAGTACTGTGCATGATTGCATGGTAAAAGTGGTATCTGTGCATCTTTACAGATTCGCACAACAGCCGCCATCATTACCTGATTTTAAACAATCAAATGTTTTTCAGCCATTTTTAGTCTTAATGATCAGGAGAAGCGGTTATTTTTGATTAATGGCCATAAAGACACATGTTAAGCATTATTAGCTGGTTAATGAGCGGCTGTTGTGTCCATCTTCCCTAAAGATTTCCCATGAGCCTTTTCAGCCCCCTCCAAATGCCATCACCACAAATCATTTATTTCTTCTCGCCTTTCTCCCATTTTCCCGTTCTACCTCCATATCTTCCATCCTTCGTATAATCCTGAGAACCTCCTCTTCTTCCTCCTTCGTCTGTTGCAAACTGCTTCTCCTCCACTGTATCCCCTCTCTGTTCTTTTCTTTTGGATGTTACCTTCGTTCTGTCCTTCCCTGTCACCAAGCCCCGCCCCTCGTCGTCTCCCTCTCTCTCTCTCTTGCGGAGTGAGGGGTTAAATACCTTTTTATTGCACTGTTAATTTTGTTTTTTGTAAGATATTAATAATGAGAATAATGTTAATAATCTTCTTATTGTGACATAACCTGATCTGTCCAGACTTAAGGAAATGGTACTTTAACTGAAGAAGTGTTTATGTTCATGTCTCTGTGATAAGCTTTTTATTTTGATTTGTTTTTTTGCTTCTTTTTTTTTTTTATTGTTGCTTTTTTTTTTTACTTCATAAGTCGAATATGGTTGTCTAACTAGACTAGCGTTTACTGCTCTGAAATGTCTGCTGATTGGACAGCGGGGGTCATGTGATTACACGCAGCTATCACATCATGTTGGCCAAAATGAAACTGTGTAGTTTGCTTGACTTGGAGAAACCCTCACGTATCAGATCAGATTGTTCAATTTACAAGTTTTTATACACATATTTATTCACCTTATTAATGCCTCACATCAGATTTGACGTGTTATTTGTAATCACCACAAGATGGCATCATAAGTATCTCCCATTTTTGTTCATCTGACTGCAAATATGGATTAAAAATGATTTGTCATTTTGTGCACAGAAAGGTCTGAAAATGATCAAATTCCATCGAATGAACAGAAACAGAATTGAACGAAAGTTTTCACCAGAAACTGGACATAATTGCCAGTTTTTATTATTTTAAAATCAATATTCCTGTTCACTTTTTTAATATCGTGTTCATAATTAGAATTAAGTCATTATACAAATGAACTAAAATCAGGACCTGGTTAAGAAAGTTAAAAATTCAGTTTACTCTTTATTTCCGAGTTTGGATCACACGTTTTGGAAACGAGTCTTTCACATTTACTTGCATAGTTATATTTTTGTCTTTTTGGTCATAGTTTTGCATATTAAGTCTTGAAATGGATGCTTTTCCTACAAATCATGCACACATAAATGCACACATCATTATTTTGACACTTGGGAGCCGTGAGCGTCTACATAAACTCTACAGCAAATGTTTGTATATATATTGAAAACTTTATTTTGGGTGTTGCTGGTATGATGCTACACAGATATCACTTTACTCTTATTTGTATAATTTATATTTATGCTCAGTTAGCTGGACTTGACCTGCAGGCTAAAGTTGAACCTTTAGGCACAGTGTTGACAACAAGTTATCAGATAATTATGTCAGGTCACAGAAGGTGGT
This sequence comes from Neolamprologus brichardi, assembly GCF_056152115.1. NCBI lineage: Eukaryota > Metazoa > Chordata > Actinopteri > Cichliformes > Cichlidae > Neolamprologus > Neolamprologus brichardi. The sequence goes on from NC_142123.1 coordinate 33,130,352, forward strand.
TGGAAGGTCTCTCTCCCAATATGGTTTCCATAACGTAGCACTGGAACACCCTTAACATTAATATGGTTTAGGCATGCCACGTCACCCGTTTGTCTCATTTGGATTTCATTTTGGTCAACTCCTGTTGGATCACATGACATCCTGGTCCTGGCAGCAGCCAATCAGACAGGAAAAGGACGAAGCATTACGTGTTTGTTCTGTAATTTGGTTGCTTTGCTTAAATGTGGTCAGACTGCTTTACACTGTCGCGACAAATACGGTTAGTCTGCCTTAAGATTTTAGGTAAAGCTTGTGTTCCTGTGACGCAAACATATAGATCGTTAAATATTGTTGAAATTGGGAAAAAAACAGGATTCAAACAGCCCACTTTGCTAACATTTTCTTGGAAATCCAGCCAAACCTTTTTTAGATACCCTGCTAACAACCAACAACACAAACTAATCTTGTAGCAGTCACAGGAGGTCAAGTGGTTCTCTTAAAAGTGCTTGATTCGTCCAAACATCAGTTTTAATTCAAAATATTCAATTTACAGTCTTAAATATCACCTTAAATGGTGATTGTTAAGAATGCTGTTGGCCCAGCTGAAAATCTCTTGAATGGAAGTTCCAACAATAAAAGATTGTGCTTCCAAGGAACTCCACAGATCACAGATCATGTATGCTTCCGAGAGGTTTGCTTGGTAGACGTATGACACTGAACTCTTAAAAATGCTGACTCAGGAAATCGAGATTGAATGTCAGAGGGTGCAAGATACATGCTCCCACGCCAAAAAGCAAAGACTGAACTCTAGTTTTTAGCAACTTTGTTCAAAAGCCCTGAGAAAATTAGCTAAGCGCTCTGCACTGGAGGCTTGAGATCCAAGCAACTCCATGCAAAACTTAGAAGAATGTGAGGTTAAAGTTATACAGATATTATTACCAGTGGTATCGCTAAATCTGCAGTTTGGCCTTCTTTATCCCGACAGTGAAAAGCTGCTGATTTCTTAACAACCGCCCAGAGCCAGCGATCTGAAGGAGCTGTGTTGGTGAGCTGGCAGCCCCAGTAGGTGCAGTATTTTCATAACCAACCAATAGTAAGCACAACCAGCGCTAGAAAAGAGAAAACTGAATCTCCCTCAGCCTCAGAAAGCTCTGTTTGCTCTCCAGCTGCTCCAGGTTTCAGGTTCTGGTGTTTTCTGAACCAGACAACAGTTTCTGACTTTGTCCACTCGAGATCAAGCCAGCAAAGTCTTTTCTTCTTTTCTTTCGGTTTAGTTATCGGAGCCATCAGACAGACTTATCTGCAGAGGGGAATTTACAGTAGAGTCTCTCCGTCTTTTACTTTTTATTTGGGAAAATGGACAGTCTATACCTGAACAGTGGAGATTCATCGTTTCAGTTCCACCTCGGCTCGTAAACTCTGACATTCACCAGCCACTTTGACTAGTTTACCAGCCTGCCAAGAGTCCATTAAGGCAGATCAGCACCATTCAACAACAGCTGTTGGTTCTTTTTTGTCCTTGTTATTCTGAATGTGTGAAACTTGAAATCCCCCTGCAGGTCTGCTCTGATTGGCTCTGGCCTCTTCTGTTTGCATGCTAAGGACAGGAATTATATATCTGTGGGACCTGATGATGTAAATGCATATTCTGGTGTAACTTTACCATAAAATGGCCTTAATCCAGTGTGTCAACTTGAGTATTAGCGTCAGAAAAGTAATGCAAGTGCACAAGGGGTAATGAAGGTAAAACAGTGCAATAAAGTATTGACATGTGCTTAAATATTGTGTTTTTATGACTGAGGAGAATCACACAAAGCTTGCAGTGCTTTTCCTACAGGTGAATACACTGGAATATGGTCACTGGGATAGAAAGTTTGACCTGATTTTTGCTTTTTTTGTTTTTTTATATATGGCAGATAATCTAGTGAAGACCAGTGATCCTGCATGTGCAAAACAATTGTGCAGGATGTGTTGTAAAATGTTTCATGGTCATCCTGTGCGCTTACGTTCAGAAAGCTGTCAAGATTTTTGCATAAATCAGCAGCAAAACCTGAGAAATCCACACCCTAAACATGTAAATAGTAACAGTGTTGCACTTTTCAAACCAAGCTTTTTGTTCATCTTTCAAAAATTACTGCAGATACTCTCAATTTGTCATTACGTGTGCACCCAGTACTGGAAATCCTTTTCATCAGGTTTATAATTTTACATTTTTTTCATAACTTATTGATTTATTATAAGTGAAACAGCTTTCACACCACTTCAACCACTTTAAGAGTTAACATTGTAACCTTCAAGAAAGAGAAACGTACCAAAACAAAGTAAACTAAAACTCAGCGATGCCCTGAGGTTTTGGTTTTAAGTGAAGCCGACTCTAAAGAACAAAACCCGAAGCGTCTCTGCTCTGATGCTGACTGGATTCTTTGTGCTCATGCTGCTGATTCTGTGGTTTTGTGTGTCAGAGTTTGCACATGCAGGATGATCACAGTGAGACAGCCTGTCATTTTGAACCTGTTTGTACATTATTGGTTAATTAAGTTGATATAATGTGTTTTAATAGAAACATGCTTGTGTATGATACTAATTAAAAACTATGGCGAAAAGTGATACATTACTTATTTTTTTTAACCAGGTTTTATTATATTTGTTTGTAGATAGATAGATCCAACTATAAATAAGTATCCACAGAATAAGTAATCCTCTAGGTCTGCCTTGAGTTTGCTCACGGTGCAATCAGACATTGTCTGAGCGAAGGTAATTACATATCGAGCTTTAAGGGAAGCATTACTTTTTTCTTTATTTTGTAATTATTTATTAGCCTAAACAGGTACAAAGTACGGCGTAACTGTAAAATTAAAAAACTTTTACTACACAGTTGACTGAGAGCTTCAGACTATAAACAAACTGTCAAATTCAGAACTGACTGAGCCAATCAGGGAGTAGTATTGTCTGTGACATGTTGGAAGAAACCAGTATATCTGGTGGAAAATCGATGTGAAATTCAGCTGCAGTATTACTGATGAGACAGCAGGGGGCAGTGTGTCCTGTCAGTTAGTGTGTGTGTGTGTGTTAGGTCAGCTTTCGGGTCAAATTCAGACTAATTTGTCACTTGAGCAGCTGCTCTATGACAAACATGATTGCAGTGAGACTGAAGGCTGTGGGCTGCTCTGAGGCTGCAGACCACAGAGAAACAACCGAAAACAGCAGTCAGACAGCAGATGTTGGCACAACTGATGTGAAATGTATCTGCTGCTGTATTTGTACATTGAGACAGTTCCCACGATAAAATAAATGACTTGTGGTCAACACTCATTATAACTCCCAACACATTACAGGGCTGACATACTGGAGGTATTGGAGATTTATAGCAGTTAAGGTAATTAATGATTAAAAAGACATTAATGATTAATCCAGAGGAAAATTGTGATATGGTGTAACTGCCAGAAGATGTTTTGTAGGTTTGCTGTAGTACCCTCTACTGCCACTAGGTGGTGCCACTTACTGTTTAATAAGACGGCAATAAAGGGAATTTTACGGGTAAATAGCTGCTGTCAATGAAGTTAAACATCTTTATTTTTCTCTGTTTTGGACTTCTGTTTTTTACTTTAGTTTTGAATGATCGAAACTAACTGAAAGTCACTCACTTGACTTTCAGTGGACTAATGACAGCTAGCGCTAGCTTTCCCATTAGAGCAGATACATTCCTAAATATCTTATGTAGAAAATTCCTGTGTTAAGAGCACAGACAACATAAAACATCTGGGTTGGAAAAATGAAGCCAACGAGAAAGTGCCTTAAACTTGCTTTCTATCCTTAACCCTGCATTCTCTGTGATGGCCAGCAGAGGGCGACTCCCCTGGTTGCAGACAGTTTTATAGACGTCTATGCTCATTGTCCTAAATAAACACTTTCCTTGCGAGATTATGGGTTCCAGCTCTAGTTTGAACATGAAGTTCATTTTATAAATTATTGTACGATGGATGGACATTCAACAAAGCTCTTAGTTTGAAGCATGTCGAATCCCTCCAGCACGGCCTCCCGAGGAATGTATGGTTGCATCACGCCAGCAACTCTCTTTCCATTCAGGGTTGTATTTTGGTGGGTAAGTGACAGTTTAGAGGAGAGAAAAAGCAGTGTGGAGCTCCGTTTTCTCAGCGATTCAAAAGCAGACGGACAAAAAAAGCAGAAGAAAAGAAGCTGAAAGGGAAAAAAGGAAAACGCTGGTCATTTGGTCATTTGGTTGTGACGTGATCGCACTGATAAAAACTCCCAACTAAGTCTAACCTTATCCTCATTTCTCCTTCTCTGCATCCATCCATTCCTCTCTCCGCAGACCCTCCCTCCATTTTTTTCTCTGAGCTACTTGTCGACAAGTGGGCAAAACTTCTCTTTCAAAGTGTGAAGTGTGTGTGTGTGTGTGTGCGTGTAACTACTTTTATACCAATCGACAAAGAAGCAGGCCTCACAGTTTCCTGTCTGCAGTACAAGGTGGTCCCACCAGTGTGTGTGTGTGTATGTGCATGTATTTGTTTCCAGTGAGAGTCAACCTAGCTCTCCATCGGGGACCCCGTCCTTGTAGCCATGGCAACGGTATTCCCCTCCTCCTCTTAACTCCTTTCCTCATCAGTTTTCCCACAGAACAAAACCAACATTGTGCTCCTGGTTTTGTGTGTGTGTGTGTGTGCATGAGACATTCAGGTCAGATTAGTTTGTGTTCATTGAGCTTGGACTCGAAGACACACAAATGCACGCACACATCCTCACACATACACACTTGTTGCTCTTCATTCACTCGGCCTCATCTTGGCGATAAGAGGGCCAAGATTCACACACACTTTTCCAGAGAAGTTCTCCGTATCAGTGGATTTCACACGGGGAGCGCGAGGTTGCCTTTTCAGATGCAAAGTAATGAGGACGACAGAGAAACCTTTTTACGTTACATGCACCAAACCGATCGAGCATTTTTTATGTTTGTTTCCAAAACTCTAAATTTATGAGTCAGCTCAATACCTGAGAGTGATTAGTGACCAATAATGAACTGCAGGACATTTATCCTATCATGTGGAGCTTCTGAATTCTGCTGCAAACACTTATGTTTATGCTGTTTAAAAGGTCCACTGTGAGGGCTCAGAGCTTTATCATGAGCCGTATACACTGCTGGGCCAGAAAAAAAAGCATTGATATTTTATTGGCATGCATTCATGTTGGCATTGTTTAAATAAGCTCATGCAATGTCACAATATTTAATTCTGTCCAGTGTTTCTTTCATTTTTCACTGAGAGCTTGTATTGATAGTAGCAGGGGTCAGATCACTGCTTCACGTTTCTCCAGCACGTCTCAAAGATTGTCAGCAGGGTTACGGTTACTCTGTCGACTGGTGGCCAGTCACTGTGTAAAAAAACTGATATCTTACTAGCTGTGATAGATGCATCACTTCATCAGTGGTTCTTCTTCTTATCCAAGGATGCCCATCAGACAGTAAATCATCAGACCTGGTGACCCTTCTGAATTACTCCAGAGTTCAGTCTTTATGCTCCTTGACAAGTCGAAGCCATTTTTTTTTATCATTAGCCATTCTTTGTCACATTATGTGTGAAAATGCTTTTATTTTCTCTTTGAGACAGAGCTGTGAGTTCTACTGTTGATTTGTTATCGTCTGATTTTCCTCAAACGTTTAACTGATCATGTTTACTGAAGATTCTGGCGTGTGATGGTTCACTGTCATCCTTCCAGGTTCCAGCATTTTTAACCCTGCGTTACTAGTGTCAAACATCTGCTTAGTTTTTTACTTTGTAAATAATTTTATGCTCACGAAACACAGTAGCATCTTTTCTGACACCACAAGATGTCTTCCAGCACAGGAAATTACACGCCTTCAATGGAGTGATGAATTTTGTTGTTTTGGTTTGGATTCATTTAAAATAAATGTGGCCAAGCTAATGGGAGCCTTTGTTTTTGGATTAGAAGACTAAACATTAAGATATAAAGTACCAGGTGTGTGTGTGCAAAAGGCCCCAACAGTGCTAGCACAGTTGAGAGGTCCAGTTTGGTGGAGCTGAGCCCAGCAGACACTGATCTGCTAAAACTCCCCATCTCAACATCTGGCAACCAAAGAGAAGTAATTCCCGACGCCATCATCCAGATGAGTGCGATACAGGAAACCTCCCACAGTTGTTATAAAGAAGGAAACTAGCCATAGTTTTTTAACACTGTAAAGTTGGGAGTGTTGACATGATTTGTGGGCTCAAGGTCTCCCAATGAGTTTATCCTTAGGATCTGTGTTTAAAGCAGTTTGAATTTGAATTTATTTATTTTAAAGGGACAGTGCAGTTTAACATAGTCCAAGTACAAAACATGAAACTGATGTAACGCACAGAAGTTTATAGCTATTGCTAATTTTCAACAATTGTCCTTTGTTGGGTTTACAATCAAAATAGATACATTTTACAATAAAATGTATCTACAATAAAACATACATTTTCATAAAACCAAAATACATCATAAATATAATTACAATTAATAGACAATAAATTAAAATAAAATTAAAAATGATTTCCCTTTAACCAGACTTTAACCTTCAATGTAAAGGATCTGATATCTGTGTGTTCCACCGATGGCAGGCCTTTATGGAAAAAGCTGACTGACCGAATGTAGATCTGCGATATGATCTCTTGCAGTTGCCGTTCACCTTACTCCTAGTAACACGATTACTATCTTGTCTCTGGATGTATCTATTGAGACACTCCTGGGCCATCCTATTTATACATTTAAAAACTAATTTAAGAAAACACAAATGATTAAAACTAAGTAGATTATAGTTATTCTTTAAAATGTGACAGTGATGCCAACGAACAGATTTTTTATCCATTATTTTTAAAGATCGGTTATATAAGGACACCACAGGCTGAAGTGTAGATGGTGCTGCTTGGGTCCAAACTGTCATACAATATGAAAAATGAGAGAATATCATGCAGAAATAACTGAGCTGCTGAAGTGGGTGTATAGTGCCGAATTAACTTAAATCAATTCAGATTAGCCTTGACCGTCTTAGAAATCGTTTGTCTTTACATGCTTGTCAAATTTAAGATGTGAATCTAAAATTATTCCTAAAAACTCAAAATCTTTGACCTTCTTTATTTCTTCGTTCCTTAACTTGATTTTAAAATCATCAGATGAACTTTGTTTCCTAATAGAAAAACACATAGAAACTGTTTGTTTGTTTTTTTATTCAATACAAGATGATTATGTTCCAGCCATCGTTGGACATCATTTAGATGTGCCGTTAAGGCAGGGGTAGGCAACTCCAGGCCTCGAGTGCCGGTGTCCTGCAGGTTTTAGATCGCACCCTGGGTCAACACACCTGAATCAAATGATTAGTTCATTATCAGGCCTCTGGAGAACTTCAAGAAATGCTGAGGAGTCATTTAGCCCTTTAAATCAGCTGTGATGGATTATGGACACATCTAAAACCTGCAGGACACCGGCACTCGAGGCCTGGAGTTGCCTACCCCTGCGTTAAGGTGTCTGCTGCCTCGCCAGGTGACTTAGCTGGTACGTGTATAACTGCATCATCTGCACAAAGTTGGCAGCTAGCTTTTGAACTGGCAGGCAAATCATTTATAAACAAACTAAACAGCAATGGGCCAAGAACAGATGCTTGGGGAAAACCCATTCTGTTTTCCAACATGGACGACTTTTCTTTATCAACCCTCACACATTGTTCGCTTTTGTGAAGATGGGACTCAAACCAATCAACTGCCTGCTTTGAAAATGTCATGTCATGGCTGACAGTGTCAAAAGCCTTTTTTAGGTCAAGGAACACTGCACCCACAACATTACCATTATCCAGATTACACTTAATATTTTCAACAAAATAGCAATTTGCCATTTCTGTGGAAAATTTTTTATCTAAAACCGAACTGCATTGGATGAATGAGCTGATTAGTCTCTAAGTAATCAATTAACTGTGCTGCCACAACCTTCTCAAGCACCTTGGAAATAATAAATGATCATAGTTTTTGTTAGCATTACTAGTATGACACATAATACAAACACAAAATAAGCATTGGCAAAAAAAAAAAAAAATTATGATCAAAAACCAGATTACCTCATGAAGATGTGCAGAAATCGGTATTTGTCCCTGGTGGTTGGATGGGTGCTCATGTCATTAAATGTTTAAAAAAAAGTCTTAGATATTCTTTAACACTCGTATTTATTTACTTATGTTTTGTGTTAATTCTTCCAAAACCCAAAGATGTATTATCTGCTAATCCTAGTTTGTTTGTTTTTCTGTGCTTTCTTTGAAACATAATAACAGTTATTGAACTGATGGCAGGCTAATCATAATACACATGTAAGAGTATTATTGTCTCTGCTCGTTCTTCATTGTGCTGCTAAATAGAAAAGTTATTACATTACAACTAAAACTGTGAACATGAGGTTACAGTCATGAAACCCCAAACTTTAGTTTAATCATATAAAAGAATAAGAGGTTATAAACTGCGTTTAGAAATGTAGCAGTAAACACACACCAACCTCGACTACCGATGTGGGGCTCGAACCTGTGACCTTCCTGTTATGCAACTGCAGCCAGTTGGTTCCCATCCAGTCTGTCCCAGTGACACTTTCGCATGACCAATGGCGGTCTAGTCGCCCCTGTGTGTGCGTTCATTAGTGAACAGAGGCGGTTTGTTCACCAGTTTGGATCACAGGGGCGAGCTCTCATCACTGCTAATGAGAACAACATCTCCAGCCTCCTGAAACACTCTGTTCCTCCAACTCTGACTCAGTCTCCCTGTTTCTCCACCTCGTTCCACTCTTTCATCCACGATTCATAAGCAGATTTTAGAGGCGCTCAAATTACATAAACATACCAAATTACATAAAGATCAGCACCTCAAGTCTCTTTTCTTATTGGTTGCGTCCGATAATGGGATCAGATATTGGTCCAGTCGACAGTTTTGTAATTTACACATACATGTGATGAACTGTTATTTTTAGAAGCATTCCCCCTTTACATGTTAAATACAGTTCACAGCCAATATTTAATCCAACTTTAAGAAGATTTGAAAAAACAAAATATATTTGAAAAATGACAGCTTCTTTTGTAATGACAATAATTAATTGGTGGTGATAATCCATCAGTTGATTAGATGACTATGGATGATGTGTGTCCTTACATATAGCCTATTTTGGTGGGGTTTTATCCTCCGTCTTCGTGTCCGTTTGTCCGTCTACAGGACGTTTACATTTTTAAATAACCTTCATTGGTTGCTCGGAGTAACCAGGCAAAGACAGGGCAGGAAAGACGCTCACACAGATTACAAAAGTTTGAGTTTCGAGATTAACAGAACTGTGTGTGCTTGTGTGTGTGTGTGCGCGCGCGTGTGTGTGTGTGCGTGCGTGCGTGCGTGTGTGTGTGCGTGCGTGCGTGTGTGTGTGTGTGCACGCGTGTGTGTGTGTGTGTGAGGGAGAATTTGGGCTTGTATCCCATGGAGACAGGACAGTAGTGAGGTCATTGACATGCAGAGCAGCAGCGGCTCTGCTGAAGGAAAATCCTCCTCACTATTAGACTCTTCTCAGAGAGAGGATCCCTGTACTCCATTTAAAACAGCATGTTGGACAAATGCTTTAAAAGCTTTAATGAGACCCTCAAACCAAGAACTCAGAGAGGAACCAAGAAGCTACAATTAGGACCTTTAAATACCTGTTTCATTCATTTATATTTACCAAAATACGAAGATTTTCTATGAAAACCAATCAAAGATTGCATAAATGATTTGACACATACATAAATGTATTACTAATTTGAGCTAAAGTGATGAGTCATTTCCCTTTTTACTTGATTATTTGGCTGTTCCAGTGCATATATTGGATTTGTTGCTTTTATTTGCTTCACATTGTATCAATTTTAATGTTTAGTTAAAAGAAAATCCTAAACTTAGAAGGACTTGAGTTTTTTCAGTGTTGAAATTTTAAAACAGCTGTTGAATCCCAACAAGAATGAAAAACAGGTTCACTGACTGAACGCTAAATTTAAGAATTCTACAGCCGTGATCTTCAACAGACCTGTGAATATTACATGTAAGTTGATGTTTCTGAAATTTAGCATCACAAAAAAACACCTTGACCAGTCAGGGTCTGTGGAACCAACAGCATGTTGCAACAAAAAGGACACGGTTAAAAAGGGAAGTGAGAAGGACCTCAAACAGTCTTTCTGACAACTGTGGAAACAACAAAATGGATTTTCAGCTGCTGGACGAGGCTCTGGAAACTACCTCTCTCTTTTTAATCTTCTCAGGACCTTATAGTTGTAGTTCTCGGGACCTTGTAGTTGTAGTTCTCGGGACCTTGTAGTTGTAGTTCTCGGGACCTTGTAGTTGTAGTTCTCGGGACCTTATAGTTGTAGTTCTCGGGACCTTGTAGTTGTAGTTCTCGGGACCTTATAGTTGTAGTTCTCGGGACCTTGTAGTTGTAGTTCTCGGGACCTTGTAGTTGTAGTTCTCAGGACCTTGTAGTTGTAGTTCTCAGGACCTAGTAGTTGTAGTTCTCAGGACCTTGTAGTTCCAGGACCTTCCTGAGAAGGTCCTGGAACTATAAGAGATATACAGCAGGGGAAGAACAGTACATTTGTATTTTGTAAAGTCCTGTTTTAAAAGCTTTGTTGCCCTGTCAGCAGTAATGTTGTCTGTCCACTTGTTCCCAGATCTTACAGTTTCAATTTAATTGCTCTATGCCTCATCTTATTGAGTTTACGGGACAGCAAACCTTTTATAATATAAAACACAATCTACAGCAGTTTAAAGTTTACATTTTTGTGGTTTTGGTTAGATATAATATGTCAAATGAACTGAAGTCAATATGGAAAATCACATTTATTTTTGCAACATGAAGAATGAGTCTATGAAAGAACAAGTGGTGGTACTGTCACTCCAAAAAGAAACTTGCAGCACCCACCAGGTGGTGTTTTAGTCTGTTTCCTATAGTGTGACATATTTAAAAAGCACTGGCTAAATGACCAGACTTTGCTTTCCAGCTGCACGGATTCAAAAGTTCAAACAAACTGTGAGAGATAAACTCTTGTAGCATAACTGTTGTCCCGCCTGCTGTCGGTTAGCCCTCTTGGTAAAGTTGTATTTTACAGATTCATGAAACAGACTTGAGGAATTTTTCAATTCAGTTTTATTTATATAACACCAAATCATGACAACAGTCACCTCAAGGAGCTTTATATTGTAAGTTAAAGACCCTGCAATGATACAGAGAAATTTCCAGAAGAAATTCTAATTTACATGCAGGTGGCTGCAGGAAGCAAACCTGTGAGTTTCTATTGGTAAAGTTGCTTATTGTGATTTTATTTTTTGAAAGGATTCCAGTCTCCATTTCATGGCATCACAAGAACAAACTAAGTGTAGATTTCGATTCTCTCTAACAAACATAAAGTACAACTAAATTAATTTCTTGAAACGACCACGGTAAAGTTTAACCCTTGGTGAATCCAAAACTTTCTTTTTCATTTATCAAAAAAACACGACTCCAACAACTGCTCATCAGTAGCACAACGACATGGAAAAGACCAAAAAGAAGTATAAATGGTATTTAATCTTTCACTTTATCTTACTTTATCATTTCAATTTTTGATGTGATGCAACAGTTTCTACCTTTGTTTCTAATGTTCATCCACATTTCTCTTCTGTTCTACCAGATAACACAAAATTATGGCTCCAAATATCAAATTCCAGAACTTGGACCGGGTATTGAAACAAACTGTCAGCTTTTAGCAATTTAAATGTTGAGTTCGAAACTCTTTGTAACATAGTTTTGGTACCAATCCAATAGCAGTCATACTACTGAGGAGTCAAAACATCATCACCACCTGCCTAGCTGCACCACACAGATGGAGTTATACTCTCTTACAGACATGAGTCCATGAAACCATAGACAAAAAGTGGTAGCATGTAGAGCTTCTCCCACTCTGTATCTGAAGACAACTTTACGTCATTTAGACCCAAGCAGATTGTAGTATACTTTTTTATACTTCTGCCTACAAGGTTTCAATGACTCTCCAACTCATCTGTGCGGCCATGGTCATTTCTTCCATATCAAATGTGCAGTAACATCTTTTTACCACATATTAGACCTTGTTACCACAAAGTCAACTTGATCAACATCATCGGTGTCAACAATTTTGAGTTGTAGCAGAGCAGATCTTTTTTTCCCCTCCAGGTTTAATTTGCAGATTTGAAATAGTGACTAAAAAGCACTTGTTTAAAGGCTGTTCTGCAAATCTTAAAATAAGGCAGTCAACATTTTGCAAAATTAGTATGACTAGTTTTTACTGGCACTTTGTTGTTTCAGACACTTAGAGCCCTTTTCCAATAGTACGGATCTGCTCGGTTCAGTTTAACTCGGTGTTTAGGGTTTCCCCTGGTGTGTGGTATTAACAGGTACCAGGCATTTTTTAGTATCTACTTGGCTGCCGTTCCAAGTCCAATCCAAAAAACTATCAACAGACTGTACCCCACCAATTGGCTAGTCAATGCCGTCACTCAGTGAGTCATGAGAGTGACTCATTCACGAAAATCAAAACTGCCATTTTTGAAACCCAGCAACGAGGGAAATGGCTCCACAGAAAACAACACCGTGGTCCCGGAGTCTGACAACAACTTTTAAACTGAGCAGCAGGTATACCATCGCCCCAACACCCTGTTTGTTTCACATGCAACTAGGGATGCACCGATACCGATACTGGTATCGGGGCCGATACTGTAAAATGTGTGTGTACTCATACTCGTAAAAGTTAACCGATACCATGAACCGATACTAACTTATTTCATTAATCAGAGGGTGGCATGTCATTTCTGTTGTAGTTTTTTAGATTGGCCACTAGGGGGACATCCCGCGCTAAACAGGCACAGGGTTTGACGAGTCAGACTGGCGGCTCCAGATAAAAAAGAGAAACTGGAGGCTGCTGTAGCTAGGCTAAACAAAATGTCAGCAGTGTGGACCAGAACAGCCAACTTTAACTCAGGTTTTGGAAAAGCGATGAAAAATGTCAAGAGAAAATCCACGGGCAGTTAAAATAACAGAGGCTCTGACTCATTTTATCGCTCTGGATGACCAGCCAATGCCGGTCGTGGAAAACATAGGATTCTTCTCAGCATACTCGAGCTGCGATATGAAATTCCCAGCCGCCCACACATCAGGGAGATAATGGTGCCAAAACTTTCTAAAGAGGTAAAGACAAGCAGTGTGTGCGCGATGTCAGTCCTTGGTTTAACGGCACAGTGGACTGATGATCCACGGGCAGATGGGGAGTTTGTTCGTCAATACCAAATACTTTCGTTTTTTTTTTTTTTGTGGTAATTTTTATTAAGATATTATTTATTATCGGCAGAGAATAAAATAAAACCTGTCTTCCAATTCATTGCATTTGTGTGTGTGTGTGTGTGTGTGTGGTAGAAGTATCGGTTTTTGTACTCTGTATCGGCAAATACTCAGATCCAAGTATCGGTATCGTATCGGTTTGAAAAAATTGGTATCGTTGCATCCCTACATCTAAGTGTCATCACAGGACTTTTGACTGCATTGCTATACAGACCCTGCGCACACTGGGGAGTACCCAATTGTAATGGAAAATAACCAAAAACCGAGTCGACTAGGTATTAGTGGAAAAGGGCTTTTACAGTCAGGGCTCTGGGCAGGGAAACAATAAGGCACCATCTGCTGAGCCAGTGGTCAGAAATTCACCATGGTGACATCAAATATTACAAATGCATTCTTGTGACATACAAAAAACTAATAACTCATTTCCTGCCATACAAATATGTAATTAGTTACACATCTAGCATTAAAAATAAGCTACATTCATGGTTCTCTTTCTTCTTTTGTTCTAGTTGTTTGAGATTGACGGTCTGAGTGAAAGCACTGTGTTAAATACAGATTACATCTCTTAAAACTACACAGTAGAACCTCCTGTACAAACAGAGCACCTCAGTATTGAGAGGGTGAGAGTCCTGTTCAAAAACTCGTCAGATATCCTCCCCGTTTCACCACTTTCTTCATCTTATTGCTTCAGGATGGGTTTGTGGCCTCACGAAGCACCACATCCTTTCCCAAAAACAGAACCCATAGAAATAACTTTAAACACATCCTGATTTTCCTTCCACAAGTGCATATTATGCATATATGAGCTGCACAGTTCAATAAAATTCTTCCCTGGTTGTTGCTGAACAGATGCTGCAAACATTGCTGAAAGGCAGCACTGCACTGGAGGCAGAAATAATCTAACCCGAACCCTTTCTTTAAAATGTAGAAGGAAAAACTCTCAAGATAAATGGTAAATGTTTGTTGTCAACTTTTAGGAATTTTAGGGTGACCGTGGTTCAGGGGGTTGGGAAGCGTATCTGTAAGGAAGGTTGCCGGTTCGATCCCCGGGGTCTCTGTCCTGGTCGTTGTGTCCTTGGGCAAGACACTTCACCTACCGCCTACTGGTGTTGGCCAGAGGGGCCGATGGCGCGATATGGCAGCCTCGCCTCTGTCAGTCTGCCCCAGGGCAGCTGTGGCTACAACCGTAGCTGCCTCCACCAGTGTGTGAATGAATAGTGGCATTGTAAAACGCTTTGGGTGCCTTGAAAAGCGCTATATAAATCCAGTCCATCAACTTTTAGGAATTTCCATTGATTTCCATCAAAGTTCTTGGAATTTTCTGGTTTTCAAAGAAAAATAGTTTTAAGGTCTAAACTTATTTACTTTTGGTTGAAATGTTCAAACATTTCTAAAAGCATTTTTAAACACTTACTCTGTACACAAAGAGCAAAGTTATGTGAATATGAGCAGCTCATCATCCCACCCATAAACGAACTGTTCCAAAGTTTGTTTGGGACCAGAATAAAACCACCTGTAAAGGTCCTTGTTGTGTTGGTTCATCACTGTAGTCACACCCAGATGATTCATATTGAGAATCAGATTTAACTGAATTAAAAAGTGCAGGTGTGAGTGCACTCTAAATTAAATTTGGGAAGCTAAAGTTAACCCTCTGTACGTTAGCATTGTTTTTCCACTGGAGAAACTAACATGCAAACACAAACTAGTTCATAACCAGAAACTGTTGATAAAGAAAAAGTAAAATGTACATCCAGGATAACGTGTATCCCATTTTACAGGAAAGGGTTTCACAGGATTATTTCTGCCTCAACAGCAACATTTGTTTAACTAATGTGAAGCTGTTTCGGGCTGGTCTGTGTCAATGAAATGTTTCAGTTCAATCAGTTCCAGAAGTTTTTCATTTTATATTTAAGCAGATCAAATGTTTTTATTAAAATGTCATACTCATTTCAAATTTATGCTCAGCCCAGTTCACCTCTTATCACAGCAGGAAACTTCTATGCTTTGCACCAAACTAATGTTGCATATAAATGAGTTTAAATTAATGTTCCAAAAAACCACAACAAACTCGAGCCTCACAGCATCGATCTAAGGAGCGTAACCAAGGAAGACTTTCAAGACATTTCCATATATTGTGCAGCAGGAGGCCAGAGAGATGAGTTCTTTCAGAGTCCTGAAACAGGCTCCTGCATTTATAACAACTGGTTGTGCAAGTACACCATCTTCTTCTAGTCTTGCTACAGATTAAACATGACTTCCTGCACTGACAGGAAGCTGAAGGGGGTAACTCTGAGTCCACATGGGAGTATCACACAAACGATATTCCGGTAGAAGAAAAGAGAACAGACAGAAAGTTGAAAAATATTTTCAAAATAGGGAAAAATGGAAACAATGTGTAGAAGGAGACGATGGGTATACAGGTAATGTTGTAGAAAGGAGCAAAAGAGGAAAAACTAAGAGAAGAAGAGATGATCTACAGTTAGAGACAGACTTGTTGCTCTAGCTAGAGATGGACAAAATGGCTGAGGTGTCTTTAGCCTTATCAAAGAAGATGGACGTCTCATTGGCCCCCTTGAGTTTGACCTGGGGAGGTCCTGGAGAGCCTTGGGCTCCGGTTGGCTGACACTCCTGACAGCAGCAGCAGCAGCAGTCCATAAAGGCTTGGCCAAGAGCCTGAAATGCAGATGATGCACAGCTTTGGTAAGTGACAACTATATGTACAAAATCAAACACAATACTCCAGTGGACCAATATGCGATGAATGCAACCTTTTCAACCATGTGCCATTTCTCTAAATGGGTCATGGACAGCACGTGGTGAATTCTCTGCTTGGAAAAAGGCTTCAGTTGTACTGAAAACACCTTATAGCTCGGTGGCAACCTACCTTACACAGGCACAGCAGCAGCACCGGCGTCACTGATGACTTGAAGAACAACAGGAAGTGATGTAACAGCACCAGCATGGTGGCGGTGTCTTCGGAGATGGTGATGTGCGTGTAGGCCAGCGTGATGTTGCAGACATGCTCGGGGAGAGCACACACGCCATACACGACAGCTAGAGCGAGTAGAGTGCAGTTCAGCTGTCGCTCCAAGGTTTGGTGTTGTTGACGCTTCTGGTTGGAGCGTTCGTCGAGGTTACGCTGCTTTTGGGTGGCGCTGGAGTCGCTGTTGACATTCCGGGTGGCCATTTGGCAAAGGATGGTGAAGAGGACAGGGAGGCAGAAGTAGCAGCCAAAACACCACCACATACGACCCTGAAGCACAGAGGTTAAAACAGTAAAAGCTGAAGGAGGAGAACTTTGGGAACATTCTGGTTTTGTCTGGGCAAAAAAAAAGCCACAACAGCTTTTCTCCACACCTAAATAGCCCTTTCAGGAACTCAGATCTTACTGCTTTTACCTAAAATGTTCGAGACAAACCCATGATATCTCTGTCCTTACTAAATCCTTACTCATTAATTCAATAAACCAGAAAACAAACAGAAATGCTTCATGTTCTTTGTTTGACGGTGTCCAATTGGTGTCCATTTCTTCAGTGCTAGTGTCCACAACATGTGGACGGCCACCAGTTAAAGGGAGAAGCACCATTATATAAGATCTAGGTCCAGATTTACATGTTCCATGTCACCTAATCATCACGCGGATACTATGTGTTGGTGAGTTCAGTGCGTACGTCTGCTTTGGTCTCACCTGGTGATACCTGAGCAGCAGGGAGTGAAGGGAATCAGGCAGGTAGAGGGACAGAGGAGAGGAGGGCGTGATGGTGCAAGAGTCGACCAGCCGGCCGGTGGATGGAGACACGGCCTGGCTGAGCTGCCATAGGAAGATTTCAGGGCTGGACAGCAGCAGAGCTGAGAGCCACACCAGCACCATCTTCATCAGCACTGAGCGACAGCGCTCCACCCGCCGAGCCTTTGGCTGGGAGGACGAGGTGGCAGCGTGGAAGCGATCGATACCCAGAGCACACAAAGTGAAGGAGGTGATGCCCAGAGACACAACCTGCAGGGAAGAGGAGGGTAACAACAGCAGTAAGTCAATGCAGAGAAGGAAACTGTGCCAAAAAGTAAAAGTTAAACAGTTAACAGTAAAACTGATAAATCCTCTTTTATTGAGTTCATGTTGCTCTTTCTGAAATCAGTCTATTACCTTATCTCACGTAGCTCACCTGATGACAAAGATTCAGTATGTCACATGTTCAAGTCCATATCATAAATATATATGATGAGAGGCATGGTTACTATGACATCACCAATAGGCTATGAAGCCTCAAGCTGAGTGTTTTGATTGTCTCCATCCTGCAAACAAGCTAACTGGTCCTAATGTTGAAACAGAGGACAATGCATGCTCAGTGGCTAATGACTTCTCATGGACCATAACCAACAGATCATCTCTTCTAAA
Organism: Neolamprologus brichardi; assembly: GCF_056152115.1. Taxonomy (NCBI): domain Eukaryota; kingdom Metazoa; phylum Chordata; class Actinopteri; order Cichliformes; family Cichlidae; genus Neolamprologus; species Neolamprologus brichardi. The sequence continues at coordinate 33,148,113 of NC_142123.1, forward strand.
TCTAACACTGATCATAATGAACAGCATCAGTATTCTGTTTCATTTAGTCACCCTGGAATTGTCAATAGACCCCATTAATTAAAAATGTTTACAGAGGTCAAAGTGTAAGACAGCTGAGGATTGTTTTCCCATATGCTTCTATACAAAAGAGTCTTTTTATTAATGTTATACTGTTAATATATCTGTGTGGAGTTTGCATGTTCTCCCCGCGTTTGCGGTGGTTCTCTTCAGGTACTCTGGCTTCCTCCCACAGTCCAAAGACATGTAGCTATTGGGGTCAATTGTTGATGTTAAACTGCCCATAGGTGTAAATGTGAGTGTCTGTGTCATTTTTAAAAACTGAAGAAAAAAAGTTCGGTGGTTTGTTAGATTTTTCAGATGGAAACACGATGGCATCTCTGTGCCTCTGTGATGTGAGTAGCATAGATTTGAACAATGAGTGTACCTACAACAGCAATCAGTACCTCCAAAGCTGCTTGATTCTATAGACGATGGACAGAGAGCCGGCAGTGTCGGCCGTAGGAAGGCACTTAATCAAGTTTTTTTTGTTTAACTGCAAGCTGTAGCAGGAAGTTGTAGAGCAAATCTTAACCACACTGTTTCCTATGACCATTCCAACCATTTTCTGTGTGATGGACCAAAAAACTGATACTCTAGTAGTGTAATATATGTAATATGCAGTTGTTTGGGTGTTTCAAAGAGCCAGCGAGCACATTTCAGTGTGGCTGTCCTGCAGCACCATCTTTAATTAACAAATCATTGATAAAGCTGCCAGTAAACTAATCCAGTAACAGACTTACATTTTGGACAATCAGTAACAAAATAACATAAAAACATGAATCACATACAAGGTCTTAAATAATCAGGCCCCATCTTATCTTAATGACCTTGTAGTACCATATCACCCTATCAGAGCACTTCGCTCTTGCTCTGCAGGCCTACTTGTTGTTCCTAGAGTATTTAAAAGTAGAATGGGAGGCAGAGCCTTCAGTTTTCAGGCCCCTCTTCTGTGGAACCAGCTTCCAGTTTGGATTCAGGAGACAGACACTATCTCTACTTTTAAGATTAGGCTTCAAACTTTCCTTTTTGCTAAAGCATATAGTTAGGGCTGGACCAGGTGACCCTGAATCCTCCCTTAGTTATGCTGCAATAGACGTAGGCTGCCGGGGGATTCCCATGATGCATTGAGTTTTTCCTTTCCAGTCACCTTTCTCACTCACTATGTATTAATAGACCTCTCTGCACTGAATAATACTTGTTATTAATCTCTGTCTCTCTTCCACAGCATGTCTTTATCCTGTCTTCCTTCTCTCACCCCAACCAATCACAGCAGATGGCCCCGCCCCTCCCTGAGCCTGGTTCTGCTGGAGGTTTCTTCCTGTTTAAAGGGAGTTTTTCCTTCCCACTGTCACCAAAGTGCTCATAGGGGCTCATATGACTGTTGGGTTTTTCTCTGTATGTATTATTGTAGGGTCTACCTTACAATATAAAGCGCCTTGAGGTGACTGTTGTTGTGATTTGGCGCTATATAAATTAAATTTAATTGAATTAATCATCATTTCTTCTTTAATACTATCTACAGCTGTTAGTCTCATTAAGATTAGAAATGTAAAATAATAAAATTAAGGTCAGTTGCCGCTATTATAATGATTATTACAGAACTAGCACATACCTGTAATTTTGGAAAGTTATTTTTATATTTGTTGTCATTTTACACAGTTGTAAAGGAAATCTTAATCTTTGGATCTGCTGATGTTTTCTACATCAGCAGTTTGGGTAAAATTTCTGCTTCACATGTGTATTTATACAGTCTGCTGTCCAACAGCAGATGTATACTCCTTTAAGACTTCATAGGACAAAAAAAAGAAAAACAAATTATGTCATTACACTGACTTCCTGCTTTTTTAGCATAAGCCACACCCACCTCCATATAAGGCACCATGCGACAGGTGATGTCACCTAGGATCCTCCTATGGGATAGCTGGTTGAGGACCACCACAGGAAGGCACAGAACCAGAACCAGGAAGTCCCAAAATGCCATGCTGGCCAGTAGGTAGTTCCAGGCTGACCTCATGTAATAGTTGTTCCAGACAATGCACATGACTGCCATGTTTCCTACTACGCCCACTGCCAGCACCAGGCCGGCCAGGAACAGGATGGCGTAGGCTGCATATGAGCTCTCCATCAGGGGGTAAAAGGGGTTGAAAAGTCCTGGAGCATCATGGTCAGTGTTGGAGCTGTTTGTGTGGAGGTTGTCATCTTCATGAGCCACTGTAGCCGTTTTATTGCTGAACTCAGTAACTTGAGGCGCTGTAACCCATTCATTTTCAAAGGAATCACCAAAGGTGGACTGTTGCTCCTCCTCATCCGCACCACGGGCTTGGCGGCGGTTACGGTCAAGGTCCAGGTCCAGCACCTCAGGTAGGGGGAGGCTCTTGTCAAGGACGTGAGATTCATCCTGGCTTTTGACCGGTTTGCCAATCCAAAGGGGCTTTGGTTCGACAGGGGAGGAAGGTTTATCATTATTGCTGTGCTGCCCGTCATGTTGCCCAACACTCTTTGCATCAGTAAGCAGCAGCAACAGATACAGACACAGCCACAGACCGACTGACAGAGCCATGATGCAAAACTTAATATGACAGTTTCCTTTTAAACTCAAACCAGAGGAGTTAAGGACGACCTGTTGCTACGAAATCTGTAAATAATTCAGTAAAAATCCAGAAATGTTCCCAGAAATCCACTGAAAACAACAATTTGTATGTTGGCAAAGTTTCCAATAAATTTCAATTAGATAGAGCAAGTCCAGAAATCCATAAAATTGCGTGTGGGGGGACGGGGGTCAAAAATCAACTAAAAAGAAATGCTAAGATTACTTCGAAATTGTTTCATAAAACTCTGCCCAGTTTAAAAATATTTCCAGTTATAGAAAAAGCCTGTTTCTGAAGATAGCCAGTCAGTTTTTCTACAAGTTTGAGGTCCAGGATAGAGGGGTCCTCTGTTATCTCTTCTCTTCAAACTGCAAACACCCCCAATTTACTCACTTTAAAACTTCCCTCTGTTTTTCCCATCCATTAATAATCCAAACAGGTGTTCCAGGAGAAGCGGGATGGTGGGGGCAGCAGCAGGGTGTGTGTCCGTGTCTGGGCTGCTGTGTCTTGGCTGCAGGCAGCGCAGAGACTGGGCGTCCTGGAGCTCTGAGGATCTCTGGGAACGAGCAGCCCTCTGCAGCACGGCTGGATGGAGCCTTTGTCGGGACACACAAGCATACAAACAAGGCTGGCACACACACAAATACACACATTTGTCTGCACGATCATGCACACATACTTTCTTTTGCTCTTTTTGTCTCTCACCTTCTCTCACACACGCATTTTTAACAAATTCTCAGTTCTGCTGCCCCCTGGTGGTGGTGGGTGTACTTGGGAAGCAGGTGAGTTGACTGAGAAAGAGTGTTGATGAAACTGCTTCTCTTTTTGAGTTTGTACTTGTCTAACCTTAACAATATCACCAAAGACGGACTGTATGATTCTATAATGACACTTTCTATCCTGCTAAAGCGTTTTTTTCTTCTCTCTTTTACCTGGTAGAGCTCCCACAGTTACACCAGTTAATGCATCCATTATTTCATCTAGACTAGCAGCTATCATCTAGTAGCTATTTTAAACCATTTCAGGATATGTGTTTGTTCAGTCCTTCTGCAGCATCGTCTAAGTTGGTCATCTGTCAAATCTGATAGAAAACCTCTTTAAAAATTGACTTTGTCCAAGAATAAAGTTTTATAAACGTACTTCTACTGCTATCGTTGATTTCAATGTAAAATTCTTTCTCTGCCATGTTTTTATGGAGGGCTATACTCTCGTGTCACCTGTGCACACCTATAAACAGTGACTTAGCTGTGAGTGATCTCCCCAATGACAGCCATTGTACGTACAACACACACGTGCATGCGTCCATGCACATATTAACTTAACTGGATGAAAAAGGTATTCTCTAATAAGACTAAATATCTTATGATGCTTTGTTTTATTTTCAGTTATTATATATTTATTAATTGTAAGCCCTGCATTTTCCCATTTGATTTGATCACTGAAAGAGTAAACTGTGTGTCCTGTAAGAAATGACAAAACCAAAACTAAAGTTACAACTTCAGCACTCAGTAGGTGTAGGTAGGCAAAACTATTTTCTTGTTTTCAGTTTAAAAAAACATTATCTTAAAAAAATCAATCAATCAGTCAAGCATAAATGTATGCAAGCAGGACAGACATCCATCCATCCATCCATCCATCCATCCATCCATCCATTGTCTTCCGCTTATCCGGGGCCGGGTCGCGGGGGCAGCAGCCCAAGCAGAGAAGCCCAGACCTCCCTCTCCCCAGCCACCTCCTCCAGCTTATCTGAGGGAACACCAAGGCGTTCCCAGGCCAGCCGAGAGATATAATCTCTCCAGCGTGTCCTGCGTCTGTCCCGGGGCTTCCTCCTAGTGGGACATGCCTGGGAAACCTCGCCCAGGAGGCATCCTTGTCAGATGCCCGAACCACCTAAACTGGCTCCTTTTGATGTGGAGCAGCATCGGCTCGACTCTGAGACCCTCCCAGATGGCTGAACGTCTCAGCGAGCGTCTCAGGGAGAGGCCAGCCACCCTTCAGAGGAAGCCCATTTCCGCCGCTTGTATTCGCAATCTCGTTCTTTCGGTCACTACCCACAGCTCGTGACCATAGGTGAGGGTAGGGAAGTAGATCGACCGGTAAATTGAGAGCTTTGCTTTTACACTCTTCACCACAACTGACCGGTACCAATCTGTCTGTCGATCTCCGGCTCCCTTCTCCCATCACTTATGAACAAGACCCCGAGATACTTAAACTCCTCCACCTGGGGCAGGGTTTCGTCCCTGACCCGGAGTGGGCACTCCACCCTTTTTCGGCTGGTCGGGCCTTCGTTCATGGGGCCCGGCTGGGGAGGGATATGTGCCCATCTTCCTGCAGGCCCACCACCCACAGGAGGCACCGTAGGGGTCGGGTGCAATGTGAGTTGGGCGGCGGCCAGGAGTGGAGGTCCTGGCGGACCGATTCCTCCAGTTGGTTGGAAATCAGTTACTGGCTTTTGGGCTCATGTGGTATTGATCTGTGGTAATAACTGCTCAGCTGAGGTTTGATATACAGATAGATTTTGTGTATCAGAGGTCGATATCGCTCCGTCTTAGCAAAGTCAGCTAACGTATACCTCCTCCAGTTCTTGGAGTGCTGATCAACATTCAGTCTGCACCTATGATGGAGCCTCCTGCAGTTCTCACTGATTCCCTCTAATGAAGATAAATAACATCTACGACCGTTTAAACTCTGACTGTGAGTCAGTGCAGGTGTGAACAACCAGGGAAAAAATTTGGATTAATTAAGCAAGGATGGTTGAAAAAAGATGCCTGAAAGAGTTTACTCCTGTGCTCTTGGTTTTCTGCCGATTCATTTCACTGAAAATCATCTCGGATTTTGTTTCACTGGTTTAAATTTGCACACAGTGATATGGGGCATTACGTTGTTTAAACTTTTGATATGGACCGTGCCAGTAAATGTTTGAGCACCACTGCCCTCAAGTTTTAGGAGTACGTGGGAATTTCATTAGATGCCAAATGATGATAAAGAAAATGAAACTTGATTCTCCCACAGAAGCTTGTTTCTCTGAAGAAGTCTGTTCATAGGTCAAACCCAGCACTGCGAGTTATACACAAAGATAGGAAGGTTCTCATCCAGAAGGCCTTATGGTCTTATTTATTTAACCCCTTCAGATTAATGTGCATATTAGGAGGAATTTGTCTTGCTTTATGATTTAGAATATAAAGTTTCTGATTAGTGGACTAAATAAACTCTTTGTGTGTGAGTGTGACTCACTCTGTCTCTATAAAATGGTAATCCATGGAAATAAGTGACATGTTCTCATTATGTTATTGATATACATATTTGATCTTCTGAGGCCTTCTGCACTAACCTAAATCTAACCACAACCCTGAACCCGAGTGTGAACCCTCAAACTGTGACGATGTGATTAAGGGCAATGCAGGAACATCTTCAGTGTGATGGATTGTGAAAAGACACACCTACGATCTCTGATTGCTTTTGAAAGGAGCGCAGCAGTAATAGTAATAATTAGTAATAATAAAGCATTTCATACTGACCATCTGGTTGCTCCAGTTCAACCAGCTGCAGGCGGAGTCAGCACTGTGACAGGCTGTAGGTCCTCACAGAGGCAGCCATCAGGTGAGTCCAGGAGCTGCATGTGGACTCGCTGTCCTACTTTGTCCTCTCTGCTCCTGCAGCTCTATATAAGGCTGTCAGTCTCTCCAGTGGAAAGACATGGAGGGCAGCACGGGTCAGCGGACACACACACATGCAAACCTTATATGGGAGAGAAAGTCAGTGGAAAATGTTGGTGTGAAATAACGGAGCATGAAATTCCTCCTTTCCCTTAAATCCCATTTAAATCTCCCAGGCTGACAGTCATGTTTGGCTTGGAGTGAAGCATCCTGCAGCTGACCTCAAATATTTAAAAAACATACAATCTGTCCTAATTAATACACTGTCCCTGTTTACCAGCACCGCCAGCGCCATATGTCCATCCTCAGGGGGAGAGACCACATTCATCATGAAGATGCACGACGCCGGCCGATTGTCACGCACTGAAACATTCTGGAGAAGCTTAAAGCCCAGATGTTTGTTCCACAAAGTCCTGATGGGAATGATACCGTACCCATCTGCCCAGTCCGTGCTCCTCTGGCAGCCTCGGGATTCTGTGGAAGCCCAACTTTTTCCACCTGTGTTCAAAATCCCAATGTGCTTTTGGGATTTTAAAGTTAAACTTAAATTTAAAGATTCATATTCAGTTACTGTTGTTTCTTTGCTTCCATAAGCTAAGCACAGCTCATCGTTGCTTCAGTGCATCATTCAGGTTTTGATTTCTGTGGTCTGTCAGCTACAGCTAAATGTTCTGTACAGAAGACAAAGAGTGTACTGATGTCGTGTCTGATGTACTTCATTCGCAATCTCTTTATTTGGAAATGAGCCATTTGTCAATATCTGAATGTTTCTGAGTGTTTCACACCTCTGCTGTTTGTCCATCAGCTGTGCTAAGACCCTTTGGAGGAGGTGACTCGACAACCACGTGAACACTGCCAGATATACTTTGTATTCTGGGATGCAACCGAGTACCACAGGAGGAGTACATTATTAAGATCACGCACTGGTCCAAACACAGCAGCTTCTTCCTGTCGGGCTCCTGCCCCGAACACACCTGACTTGTATGAGGACTGAATGTTCTCACATGGTTTGCAGTAACATCTTTTGGTTCACCTGGAGTTTGTTTGGAGCTTTATCTGTGAAAAGAAACCAAACGGGGGAAAAACTACAAGTTTACTAACTCATCAGCAGATTGTAGCCACAGTAAATTAACTAGAGGTGCAGGAAACGCCCTAAATTACAGCTAGAGAACCGGTTTGACCCCCGGTTCCTTTAGTCTGCATGCTCCAGTGTTCATGGTTGAAAAGTACTTAACAGCACAGAAGAAAGTGCTGCATGGTCTCACTCTTACAACAGAGTAAAGTGGTTAGTGATGCAGAACTATAAAAATATCAGCTGTTCACCAGAATAACGTTAATGTGCTTTATGAAACAAACCTCACACAGGACACATCTGGCCACATTTCAGCCAAAAAACTGAAACACAATTCAAAGTCATGCTTAATCATATCAACTACAATATTCTAAGTTTATTCGTCATGTAAACAGCTATTAATCTAATTGGCGCCGTTAAACCAAAGCAATCAGAATCAGAATCAGAAACTTTATTGTCATTGTCACAGGTACAACGAAATTAAGAATGTTCCCTGATCATTGCATCATCCCTAGCAATATCAAAATATAAATAAAACAATAAAATTCAATAAATACAATAGATAGAATACTTAAAATACTAATAAGACGTAACAGTAAAACATTCACATACATTCCCACATACATGTCCATTAAATGAGGTTTAATGGACACAAAGAAAGTTCTCCACTCAGCTCATTTTTCTTGACTCCTTTTCTCCCAGTTTGGGGTGAAGTCATGTGATTCCTGTCCACGTATTCTCAGTATCTAATCTTTTTCACTCAGTTTTTCGTTTAAGCCTTACCAGCATCCAAATGGATGAACTATTTTTAATTCACTCCCCATACAGTTAATATGAAGGGGGTAATTAGCTATAGAGACCAAAGGTTTCGCAGCTGAGTGATTTAACGTGTGAGTCTGTGGTGATTCGCTCGTGTTTGGAGTGTCCATTAGAAGAATTGTGGGTTTTAGCGCTTCTGCACAGGCTTCATATTTCAGCCCTGGGGATTATCGCCTGTTTGGTGCTTCACTTCATCCTTTCCTGTGATTGAAACTGTTTCTGACAGAAGTCTTTGTGTGCTGACGAGCTTGCTTTTTCAGTCTTATGAGAATAAAGATTAAACACCTTTTGCTATTTACTACTTTTTTTAAACTTTAACATATAATTGTTGTTTTGTCTTTTCTTTCCTTTGCTTTACTAAAAGTGGCTCAGACTCTGACCCCGAAACTGAAAATGTTGTGCACCGATATACACTGGCTCTAAACTGCAACGAGGCTTTTCTGAACTTTTACCTCGTCTTCTTCTGGAGTTTTTCAGTTCTCCTCCCTCCCTTTGCCCCAGATAAGCACCCACGTCTGGGTTCATAACCTCCAGAGAGGAGAGTGGCGTGTTTTCAGGTTCAGATGGAAAGTTTTTTTTCTCTATTTAAACAGATGTCTTTTTCTAAATCTGTCCACCCTACATCACTTCAAATGGTCAACACAACTATGTCACAAACACACACACACACAGAAAGCTCATTTTTGGGGGGCATCCACAAATTAGGAGGTTGTTGGCTTGGATGTTTGCTTCTCCCTGACGGCTGACATTTGAAAACAAAGGAGCTAAAAACAGGATTCAGTCATTGCAGACATTTGGACATAGTGGGGAGGACCTGCTCAAATGACCGAACACCACAGTTTGACTGAATTGTCTCTGTGAGGTGAGTTTTTGTCTCTCTGAGAGAACCTTCGTTTTATTTAAGGACGACAGACGCTGCCAGGTGTCACAAACACACCCGGCGTCTTTTGGTTTCTTTACTTCATTGACTTCCTTTCATCACAATTTGACCTTAAACCAAACTTTGAATCAAAACCAGGATTTCACCCTGAAACCAAAAGACTCTCGAGGACTTGCTGTTTGCCCTTAAACGTAGTCTAGTTGTGTTTCAATGGGAGAAGAAAGAAAAGCATTGTTGGCCTTATTTTTTCAGTCACCACAGAGACCACGTGACCACGGAAACTCACATGTTGTTATAAATCTGTAAATGGAGAGGAAGAGGCGGCGTGAGTGGACTACTGATTACTATTATTGTGTTCAGCTGCGGTTTCCCTTGCATTTACGTACAGTACATGGAGGGATAACTGCCTCTGAAACTACAACTATTAATCAATCCAAAAAGCCTTTAAACAAAACACAAAAGGAACAAAACGTGTTGAGTAAAGCAACAACACCTATGGACGTGACAACCATCAATGCTGCATTTTCAGGGAAAGTCCTGCACATTTGAGCTGAACGATGCTAAACTGCATCTATTACAACATCGTGGCTTCACAAAAGACGGGACCAGTTCCTCAACTGGCCTGCCTACATTCCAGACTTCTCACCAAACATTTGGTGCATCATGAAATGAAAAACACACCAAAGAAAAGTCAGAACTGCTGAGCAACTAAAATATTCTATCAGTATATCTATATCCCGCACCTTTACAGTCTGCTGTTAAAGGAAGATTAGATGATCCACAGCGGGGAAACATGACGCTGTCACAACTATTTTGAGACATAAAGAAGCGAATATTTTTCTTAAAATGGAGATTTGTCTTCGTTTAAACATTTGATATATTTTCTGTTTTCAATTGTGAATAAAATATGAGTTATGAAGTTTCTCTCTTTTTATTTAAACTGTCTCGACTTTTTTGGGACACACATGCGTCACCATCTTTTTTTTATTTTTAATATATCCAACTTTGCACGGGAGTGGAGCCTTTGCAGCTGCAGCAATTTGCAAATAATCACTTGTGAGTCTATGCTAGATTTCTGCCATTAAAGTGGACCAAAGCAGTCATACTGGAGGCCTAAAATGTGCCTAATTAACTATTAGCAGTTGTTGTCGTGGATGTACAGGCAAAAGCTGAAAACATGACGCCTCAGTGGATCCACTGATCCTCTGAAATGAGCCATTCGGGCTCCTGTCTCTTTAAGGCCTGGCTTAAAGTCCATTTTATTCTGACTGGCCGGCTTCCAGATGCCAGTAGAGGGGTGGGACGCAGTGCTGCTCGTGCCTCCTTGTTTGTGTTGTGCCTATAACACGTGAGTGTATAAAAACAAATATAAAAAGTTTTTGGTAGCAGAGTCTAAAGCCTGAGCTTTTTGTTCACATGGATTAAATATATAAATCTGTTGAGCAATAATGCATGAAAACAGCTCTCTTTGGCCTAGTGGTCACTTGTGGTATTGCATCCCAATCACCAACATAAAAAACACCAGTGTGCAGTCAGTTCATTGCGATTACATTTTCTTAAATTACAACCACAGACATGAGGCATGTATTTTAATCCTGGATGCATTTTAAGGGCTAATATTAAAGTTGTTTTTTTAAAGCATTGTTCATTAGAGTTCTTCACTCATGTTTTCATGTGTTATTTACACTTCCAGGTATGACACTGTGCACTTCTATATTACTCAACAGAATCATTTAAATCCCTGAAACACAGATGTGGGCACCAGTTCAATGGTCTGGAACCAATATTTGTGCCGCCTCAGTGTAGCGTGTCACACCTTCCAGCCAATCAGGAACAAGACTGTCTTTCGCCCTGCTTGTTTTCCTCTTTTCTTTACAGAGCTAGACTGAGTCAAGCCTACAGACAGCTGTCATTTGATATCACTTTGATCTGTTTTCTTATGTAAATACTTGAGGTGTTCCACAGAGCTTCATGAACCGTCTGTGATGTTTACTGGAGCATAGCTGAAGTGCATCAGCTTGTTACCTGCTCATTTAACAGTTAAAAGAAGAACTCTGCTCAGCAGGACTCCACAGACACACTCAGCCTGCACATCTGTGGGGTAAAAGCACGGCTTCTGGGTGTTTCTGTCTTGTGACGGAAAATTGTGGTTTACAATGGCAAACCACAAACTTCTGCATTTCACATCTTTGAGAGCAACAAGTTGTCATGGTTTAAATTTCAGTCGCATAACAATGATGGTGAAATCAAGTTCTGATTAACAAAAGAAAAAAACATTTTAGTAATTTCTCAGATGCTGGAAAACTTCAGGATGATTTTAAAGGAATTTAAAAAGATCCCTGTAAATATTTAGAAGTCTATAAAACAGCAGTGGGCTCTAGAGAAACATGGCTGGTTCGAGTTAAGTGAGCATGAAAATTTGGAGACTGAGGATTGAAAACTGCAATGTCTCTAATGTCCACTTGAGGAACTCTGAAACCCAGAAATAAGTTTGCACTTCATGCATGTTCTTGCTTGGATACTAGAAATTATACCTGCGGTTGACATTTTCACATTTTCTTCTACAATATATGAAAAATCAGAAACTCATGGATTTTGTTGATTTTACAAAGACTTTTTTCTAACAGGTGATTAAAATTGTCCAGAACATCGAGCATCATAACCCAACTTCCTGTTGCTGGTGATGACGTTTGTTTATTGCCAACATTTTTTTTAATATAGTAACTTCTTTTACACTTTAAAAAACATAAAACATAACTGAATTTGTAACAATTATATTGTGGAACAAAATGTGAATCGTGCCATTTTTGTATCCTCAGACTCTTTCCTGTTGATGCTCAAGCCCGGGAAAAGCGGTTAATGCTAAACACATCTAAGACCTGCCCCATGCTACTTTACATTATATGATTTATACAGCACCAAACAATAACAGTCCCCTAAAGGTGTTTTATAATGTAAGGTAGACCCTAGGATAATACATACAGAGAAAACCTAGACAATAATGACAATGGGAAGGAAAAACTCCCTTTTAACAGGAAGAAACCTCCGTCAGAACCAGGCTGTGTTAGAGACCCAGAGATGAATAATAACTTGTGATTAACTGCAGAGAGACGTATAAGAACATAGTGAGTGAGAAAGGTGACTGAAGAAGAAACACCCAATGCATCATGGGAATCCCCCAGCAGCCTATGCTTATTGCAGCATAACTAAGGGAGGATTCAGGGTCACCTGGTCCAGCCCTAACTATATGCTTTAGCAAAAAGGAAAGTTTGAAGCCTGATCTTAAAAGTAGAAATAGTGTCTGTCTCCAGTTTGAGATGATCTGAGCTTCGTGACACGGTGCTTTATCCTGCTGGAAGCAGCCATCAAGACCAACCTGGTCGTCAACAATGGTCCTGTAGGCTGTGCTATTTAAATGAGGCTCATTTGTTGCTAAGAGACTAAAAGTGTAGGCCTTCTGTCAGTTCACGGCCCTGTGAAGTGTAGCCTCAGTTTCCTGTTCTTAGCTGACAGGAGTGGCAGATGGTGTGGTCTTCTGTTGTAGCCCATCTGATCTACTGCACTGTGCTCTTCTGCATATTTGTGTTCATAGAAGGTTGAACTGGTGTACCTAATGAAGTGGCGGGTGAATTCTAAATGTATTATAAAGCTTTACTTATTTGTTCAAATGTGAGCCTGTACTATACTGGATATGTTAGATAAGATTCTGAATTTTACTTGCATTTACAGTTTAAATATAAACATTTTATTGATTGCAAAATAACATCTGAACTCTGTGCAGCCTTTTTACATGCAGTGGCTGCACAGAGTTACACAAGAGCTCCAGTTTACCTGTATCATTTTCCTCGCTGTTTATGATCAAATATTCTGACCGATTTTTGATTTGAACCGTTTCTGGCTACATGTCACTAAACTCGGGAGCGCACGGACACGTCCTGCAGGCTGCCAGTGCGCGCGTCACACCGGCCTCCGAGCTCGCGCTGCGTTCACACACCCGTGTGTGTGTGTGTGTGTGTGTGCATTTTTTCTTTCTTGAAGCCGTCTGTCAGTCTTATCAACGCCTTAACTCACTTCCTGGTTTTTAGTACCCGAGTCTTCGGCGTGAGCGCGCGAGCGTGCACACCCCCACCACCACACACACACACACTGAGAGGGAGGGACGGAGCAGGTTCGCGTTGCGTGTCTGCGCCTCTGTGTGAACACTTTAACCTGCGGCACGATCTCCACACAGATGTTTCCTCCGGTGCTCCGCGCGGCCTCTCAGCAGACTCAGGTACGGATCAGCGCTGGGCCCCCGTTGCGCTCCTGTTGTAAAAAGTTTGCGAGCTCCTTCAGAGTGTTTTTCTTCCACAGTTCGCTGTCATGCAGCAGCAGCCGCCGGTGAGTCCTTGAAGGCGGCAGGACTGAAGCGGGGTGAATGTAAAGAGGTTCTCCTGAACTCTCAGGACTGCAGCCGCTGCATGCGAGGAGGAAACTTTGACTTTCTTCGCTGCTTCTGAACTTCCACACACGCAGAGGAGAGGACAGGAGGGGGGAGAAAGTTCCTCTCTCTCGGCTCTACCTGCGGGTTCCTCTCGCTGTTGAAATAAATCAGCTGCAGAATGTCTGACTCTGCATCCAGCTTCCTCCACATCGGGGATATTGTATCCCTGTATGCCGAGGGCACGGTGAACGGCTTCATCAGCACGCTGGGGTGAGTGTACCGTCACTGTCATGTGCTCTGTGTGCACTTGTGCGCTGTGGAAATGACTGTGAACACCTCCACTGTACTTCTGTGTGCACACATCCGTTACCAGCCTGAGCGAAGCCCCCAGCTTCATTAAAACCTGAAGATGAGGAGTTTAAACTGGGTTCTGTAGATCGACACGTGGCTTCAGGTGTCAGCGCTGAGCCGACACAGTGTTGAATGATTAGTTGTTGACTATCCGTCCCTGTGAGGAAGAGACTGGGAAGCATTCTTCCATCAAGCAACATCAGACTTTTGTTTTCTTAACTTTGTAAAATAAAACATAACAAACAAACATATGGAAGTAAAATAAAGTTAAAGGGTTTATATTTACTGGCACAACAACCCAAAACAGGAAAATAATCAATAATAATGGATTGCATTTATAAAGCGCTTTAAAATTCCACTATTCATTCACACACTGGTGGAGGCAGCTACAGCTGTAGCCACAGCTGCCCTGCGGCAGACTGACAGAGGCGAGACTGCCATATCGCGCCATCGGCCCCTCTGGCCCCTCGGTCGTTGTGTCCTTGGGCAAGACACTTCACCTACTACACCTGTAGGCAGTAGGTGAAGTGTCTTGTCCAAGGACACAACGACCGAGACTGTCCGAGCCGGGGCTCGAACCGGCAACCTTCCGATTACAAGACGAACTGCCAACTCTTGAGCCACGATCGAATATTGTTAAAATCATGACGAAATATTCTTTCTTTCTTTTTCTTTTTTTGAGCGGATTTATGTGCACTAGTCTCATCTCAGTTCAGTCTGATAATATAACCGGAGCTGACAGCAGCAGTATTAACCTCCTTACAAGCTTTAAACAGAGAGAGGGTTGTATTGGGAGTGGAGCATTTCAGTGCTCACTCCTGACCATAATTTGGCACTTATGTTTTTTAAAAAAAGGATGCAATACCAGACATGAAATAAGTCCAAACTAACTCTCCTGATAGCAACAGGTGCACTGCTGCTGATGCATGTGAAAACACAGAGCACCATGCAACACAATTCAATGGAATTAAATAATATAGCTTGTTGGCCACTTGTCACCATAACCATTACAGCTTTTTAAGAGAGGACTGGACCGATATCTGATACACTGTTCCTTAGTTGTGTACCTGGCTTTTAGGATGTGTAGTTCAACCTTGTCTAATATAGTAATAACAGTTTACTGTTTGCAGTAAGGGCTGTTATATAGAAACTCTGACCTGGAAGACTGAGCATGTATCAAGACAACACTATGATGTCATTGTGTAAATACGCAGTCATTGCTAGTACATGTATGTTTCACAAATTATTGTGTTTTTGATATTTGCCCTGTTGAAGTGAATTAGTTGTGGTTTATTAAATAGTTTGATTAAACTGTGAGTATACTGTCAGCGCCGGGTTCCTCTTCAGATCCACATCAATGCTTCTGACTACCAGGAGTATCGTGAATTTAACCTGTTGTTTGTCTCTTCGCTGTAGTGGAACTATTTGATAAAGTCATATTATGGTTAAAATATGACTGATATATATGATATACTGCCCACCACTGATTGTGAATAATATCCATAAAGAGACATTAAAAAAGCCTGAAACAGAGGCGTTATCATAGGTCTACGTGCATCAGGAGCAGCTGCTTTAATGCAGAAAGCCTGCAGTTAAAGAAAAAAGAGCAAAGACAATATTTGCATTTGCAAAGTTTCACAGGTGATGGAAAAATAGTCCGTGCAATGAACTGCTTTATCCAGAACTCCAGAGACGATAGACGGACTCTGAGGTGAAGAAGTGTACAGGCTCGTCAGGGTTTTGAAAGAAGGAAGGAGACATATGCGCATTTTTTGTTTTTGTGGAGAAGCTTCTGTGTGTGCTTTTCCCTGCAAACAAAGTGTGTTTTTGTGAAACAATACCAGACTTTGTCCTGTGCTGAGAGAACTTGTTGAACATAATTTTTAAATGAAGGATTCGCTTTGAAGCTTTTGGTTTTAGATTGATTTGGGTAGTGTGAGAATGAGTGACACCCACTGAAAGCAGGTGGTGCAGGTCAACAGTGGTGCATTGTGCACCCACTGAGTGTATGTTATGGATGGACTTTGCTTTCAGGTCTGAATAGTGAAGCCAGCTTAGAAGTGCTGTAAACCTGAAGTCTTTCTAATGGCCAGCATCAGTGTCTGCTTTGATGGAGGTTAATATGAAAGCAGCCCTCCTGCTCTGGGACTTGTGTAGCGTTAGCATCACCACTACAGCAGTAACAGTACACTTTATTATAAAGTGGCATAATCACATCACTGAATCTAAATGGATCAAACTGGACCCTTTTTTCACCTTATTTCAGGGGGAAGGAAATCCCCACGGTCACTCAGTGATACCTCACATCTGTAAGGCGACACATGAACAAAACAGTCTGGATGAGAGACCCCGTTAAGATCCCTATTGCCAGGGACCAGAGATCCCACCTACTCAAAAGTCAGATGGTTAATAATAATGATACTGATGTTGCTGAACGTGTTTTAAAACTTTAACTCACATACTTGATCAAATTTGATGCAACAGTAATGCTGGCTCATTTAAGTCCTAATGATGCTCTAGAAATGCCTAAAAATTCAGCAGCCACCATCGGACCTGTGGGACACTCCAGCAGGACCACCTTCAGTATCTCTGCCTGACCTGACAAGTCTGTCTTTCTGTTGCTTTAGCAAGCAAGTTGATGACTAGACATTTGCTAGAAGTCATTATTCAGCTTCAGTTACCTGCAAGAGTTAGTTGTCCTGGTGTGAGGCCCCTTGAGGGGCGGCGGTTTTAGGCTTTTGGACAGACTGAAAGAAATAAACACATGCTATTATGAAGAAGAGATGCAGTTATAGTATTTTGCAGAAGTCTTGAGCAACCTACTATTTACGATGATTCCACTCTGTCTCAATAATGTTGAGATCCAGGCTCTGGGGAGGCCAGACTCAGTGTTTTCCAAAGTGTTTTTTAAATGCAGATTTGCTTTAACTGTACTGGCAGTGCAATTGGAATCACTGTCATGCTGAAAAATGAAGCTGTTGCCAATCAGATGCTTTCCAGTAGGTATTGCATGGTGCCTCAAAATCTGATGGTACTGATAGTTAGTTCATAATTCCATCAGTTTTGAAAAAGATCTCCAACACCACTGGTTGACATGTAGCCCCAAACCATAGCAGAGCCTACATTGTTTTACAGATGGTTGCAGATGGCGGTTGTACTTTCCTGTTGATGTCCTCCATACATATCGATGACAATTTGAACTAAAAATTTCAAATTTAGCCTTGGTTTGCTTCCTTAAGAATGGCTTCCTGACAGCCAACCTTCGCCCGAGACCTCTTGAAGAGGCTTCAGCAAACAGTAGGTAGAACTGGATCAACTCTAGGGCCAGAAGCCAACATGCACCACTGTGTTTTTATTGTGTTGAGAGCTACCCTAAGTGTCAGGCTCGGTGACATCCCTACCCTCACCTCCTGTGTGATCAGCTATAGATAGATCTTCAGTGCTGCCACTTCTTTGGTCCTCCACTTGTCCACTTTTCAGCTAATAGCTCTGTGGGAATTTCCTCGTTGGTGCAAAAATACTATTTTAATCACTGTCAAACAGTTCTTCTCAGTTCTTGAATCTACAAAAACTTTTTTCACCGTACTGAAAATGAGTGAAATTAATCAGAAAAACAAATAAACCCCCAAATAGGGATGGGTATCGTTTAGGTTTTATCCGATACCGGTGCCAAACCGGTACTTTTGAAACGGTGCCGGTGCTTAAACGGTGCTCAAACCGGTGCTTAAAGAATGGAGAACACAAAATTGGTCCAAAAACCTCTCATGTTCAGCTGTTTTTTTGTAAAAAGATAACAATGTTAGCCTTTTCTGCAGCTATAGGGCATATATGGTATCACTCTTGGCTGGAAGCAGCTTAAACAATGGAAAAAACACAAACTTTGTCCAAAAACCTCTCATGTTTAACTGTTTTCCACTTTTTCTTTGGTCATTTTAGCCTTTTTGTCCAGGGTGAAGGGAGTATCTGCCATCAAACAAGAAGACAGCCTCATGTAGCTATGATGATGTTTGCTAGTTCACCTTACATGCATTAATGTAATAACGTGGTTAGCCTACTCAACGTAAATTACACACGAACAACATTAAGCTACTCACGCAGAGAAGAACGGCTGCTGCTGCATCATCATCCTCATCATTTCTGCTACACTGGCAGGGCTAGGGGCCAGGACTCTCCTCTTCGGGTTTTTGGGGGATGTTGCTAACTCCGGGTCCGATAACAGGCACCACACCCGCAGTAGATGTGCTCGGTGTGAGGTCTCGCAGCAAGCTATCAAATACGGCGCATTTCTCTGCTTTTAACAAAATGCTATACGTCGCCAGGTGTTTCATCGGATTCGAGGTGTTACCTCCTTTGACAGTATCACAGTATCAGCTTAAAGCACTTGTTGCAGCTGCTGAGTTTGCATATTTTGCTGTGAAGTACTGCCAGACTTTGACCACTTCGCCTTGGGCATTTTTAATCTGTAGCTCTGCTCTAAAAGAACGTACGTACCTGGGCCCGCCTACTATCCTCGGAAACGTAAAACGATTGGCTAGAATTCAAAGTGTATGACATCTCAGGAACAAAAAGCACTGAAATAAAGCACCGAAATGTGCGCTGCTTTTCGGTCTGGTTACTACCGTTTATGTCAGAACCGGTGCCATCATGGCACCGGATACCGGTACCCATCCCTACCCCCAAATGACATTAAATTATATTTCTATAAGCGATTTCAACAATCAGTGCGTCCCTGTTATGAACAAAAATGTTTCTGCAGCATATCAGAGTATTGACTATGCTGTGTGTCAAGCATCTTGTCTTTGTCAAAAGGGTTTCAGCTAGAGTGCATTAAAGCCCTTTGTAGGTCGAAAGTCTTAATAAGTTACAGGGAGAATGGTCGTGCATGAAGGCTGCATCAGAGTTAATGCACTCATTACACACCTACCAGCTTTTCTGCTTGTATGTTACATTTGTTATCGACGAGATCAGAAGAGGAGTGCAACCAGGAAAACATTACTTTATGTTTTAGTGGTTTCTAATTTTTACTAACTTTCTCTTACATGTGTTATTTCAATAAAATTCAAAAATTACAGAAGATTGAAGTAAAGAAACGAAAAGTTCAACAGATCATCTTTTTCCTAATAATGTCCAGAGTCTTCTGGAACTGCTGATGTTTCACTATCTCCAGCACAAACTAGTGGCAGCGCTGTCTGATTGCTTGGCAGGAAAAGGAAGTGGTACTCGGCATGTCCAAGAGAGATTTCCATTGCCAGTTTGTGCATTTGTCCCTGCTGTTGTTAATGTTCGCTTTATGAGGACTTTGTGTCTGGTCAAAACTTTCTTTAGGTTCAGATTTGTTTTTCAGGTTAAGATTAGAATCAGTATTCAGTAACAATAGGGAGGCTTTCATTTCTGCGTTATGGTCTTGAGAATGTGTTATGTCACAGAGTCCTCACAAAGATATATGTACCAGCGTTTGTGTGTGTTTCCTGTACCATGGTCTCCTTTGAATTTGACTCCGTCTTGACCTTTACAGCTTTATTCATTGACTGCCACACTGATCTGAACAAATACAATAAAAACTATAGGTCACCCTTTAATAATTATGGTGACGTCACAGGCAAGAGTCATGTTTTGCCCACCGATTTGCAAGGGGAGCTAGACAAAATTAGGCAGGAAGTTTGAACATTGTAAGGGGTCTACCTCTGAAAGGAAGCCAAATAGGAAGTGCAACAGAAAAAACTTCACTTTCTTCAATGGCAGTTGAAGAAAGAAAGTTGAGGCAGGGTCTAAAAAAGAAAATCCCCATATAGTCCCAGATGAAAACGTCCGGCTTTACAGTGTTAAAAAGAACGTTTATAACCTGGTACAACATACTGTTTTGGTGTTATCTGTATCTATAACCCTCAACTGTACAGGCTTTTTTGAACTGACAGGTTTTTCAGCACAGGCAGTTGTAACTGCTTATTATCTGATGGCTTTCCCTTTCCAGGAGTCAGTCAGATAGCATATTTGTGTTGCTGGTGCCTTTTGAAGCATTTGAAGCGTTCAGGTAGAGTTCTCTGGAAACAAACATGGCCTGCTGTGAAGTACAGTTTGTCTACAAATTCAGTTTAGGTGAGCAAAATTCTTACATTTTATTAGTGCTCTACAGTTTCAGTGTTAACATTATGGGCTGGCAGCAGTCTATTCTCTCATTCAAATATGGTTCTGGCTTCAAATAGTCAACACAACAGCAGTCAACACTGAGACTTCACCAACCAACACATATGGTCCATATAGTCTAAGCATGAACATGGGGACTCTAGTAAACTCTGCACCTTTCCTTTCATACAGGTCCAAATTCACATTCTATCATTTTAATAGCTAGCAGGGGGGTGGCTGTAGCTCAGGGGGTAGAGTATAGGGCTGCAACGATACACAACATTCACGGTTCGGTTCGATACTTTGGTGTCACAGTTCGATATTTTTTCGATAAAAAAAAAAAGTTCATGCCTTTATAATTTGTCATTTATTAAAATTATAAATATATATTTTAACTCAAAAGTACAGTTTTTAGATTTAATGTTGCTGAAACAACAATATAATAAAAATAAATTAATCTATCTGATGGAGAAATCACTCATCTTTGGAAAAGAGAGTTTATTACAGAGAAATGGCTCTTTCCAAAATAAAAGCTATACTATACGCTTCTTCTGGGCTATATTCTCAGCAGCATATTAAACATATCAGGTCCCCATAAGGAGAATTATGTGCTAACGGCTGTCTAAATGACTCGGCTAAAGTTTGTAGCATGCCTGCTTGTTGTTTTTGTCTGCTTCCACTTGTCTTTGCACCAGGATGATGTTGGCGCAAATGTGCAGTCATATTCGTTGTGTTCCCACTAGTGCTGTCAGCGTTAATCTCGTTAAAATGACTTTAACGCCATAACGCGGCAAATGCGGAGTAGTCGAACGCAGATCCACTGAGCGCTCAACACAGACAGCATCGTCAGAAGAAAAGTTGATAAAATAAATTGAAAATTTTGTATTGTTCGATACATATGCGTACCGAACCGAAAGCACTGTATCGAACGGTTCAATACTGATACATGTATTGTTGCACCCCTAGTAGAGTAATAATAATAATGGATTGCATTTATATAGCATTTTTCAGGACCCCTCAAAGCGCTATTCACACACAGGTGGAGGCAGCTACAGTTGTAGTTACAGCTGCCCTGGGGCAGACTGACAGAGGCGAGGCTGCCATATTGCACCATCGGCCCCTCTGGCCAACACTAGTAAGTGAAGTGTCTCGCCCAAGGACACAACGACCGAGACTGTCCGAGCCAGGGCTCGAACCGGCAACCTTCCGATTACAAGACGAACACACAACTCTTGAGCCACGATTGCCCCAGAGTAGGTCATCTACTGATCAAAAGGTTGGTGGTTTGATCCCTGGCTCCTCCAGTCTGCATGCCAAGTATCCTTGGACAAGATGCTAACCCTAAGTTGCTCTCCGATTCATCCAGTATGAATGTTAGCTAGGAAGCTAAAAGCTTAGAAGGAAGTGTTGGTGTGACTGGGTGAATGTGGCATGTTGTGTAGAGTGCTTTGCGTACTTCGGGAGAGTAGAAAGGCGCTATATAAGAACCAGTCCATTTACCAGAAGGCTTCATTAACTCAGATTTTAAAATCTCCACATCAGGAATTCCAGACATTTCATGCAAGTCACCATATTCAGACTTATACACAATGGAAAACATTTATGAAAAAATGCCTTCAACTATCTGTATTCAAGACCTCCAACATGTTTAGTCTATTGCATTATAAAACAACCAAAGTCAACAAATGTTCAGATTTGTGCAGGTGGAAGATGAGAGTGTTGGGACTTTATTTTATCACCAATGAAGGTGACTCTAGTACAGCAGTCCCCAACCTTTTTTTTCGCCACGGACCGGTTTATGCCCGACAATATTTTCATGGACCGGCCTTTAAGGTGTCGCGGATAAATACAACAAAATAAAACTAGTACCGGTACCGAAAAAAAGAAGATTTATTCATAACACACGTGAAAAGTCCCAGGAAAACCGAGTAAACGATAAAAACGATAACAAAATAACGCTGAAAACCGATAAAAACCCTGAAAACTATACATTTTACACCTGAGCCTCAACTCTCGCGGCCCGGTACCAAACGACTCACGGACCGGTACCAGTCCGAAGCCTGGGGATTGGGGACCGCTGCTCTAGTATACATTCAAAAAGTTTGAATTTTACTTACACACTAATTTTCCACAATAATGTGAAATTCCCTTTATTGCCACTTATCCTAGTGTCCACTTACAGTACTGCAACAAAGAAATCTCCTGGGCCCAAATAAAACATTTTTAGTAGAGTCCCACACTATAAAATATACATCTGTAAAAATGTAACCACAACAATTATCAATATTTTCATTCTACGTAACCTTTATATCAAAACAATATCAATGATGTCAAGTCCCCAAACATCTGTGGTTTGGATAAGCATTACACACTAACGTCGACATGCTAACTGTTCAGTAGTTTGCCCACGCTAGCATCTTAGACAAGAGAAAAGTAAATATTTCTGCACTTCCTCCACCCTTTAATCAAACAAAAGGAACCTGACCTACTTCAAAGTCTTGCAGTGAAAGAGAACAAAAACACGGTCAGAGTTGAACATTTATCCGTTTGATGGAGGGTTTAACCCACAGTTGTTTTCACATTTTATTGAACTATTATTTAAACAGGAACTCCTTTAAGATTAAAATCTCTCTCCGGGGAGACGTGGCCAGGAAAGCATAGAAGGAAAATGATAGAGATTGACCAGAACAAAAACAGACATGGGACAATAAAACAAAACAAAACAAAAAATAAATAAATAAATAGAGAAATATGAGCATATGATACAAAATCCCTTATTAGAATAACAGTTGCACTTTACAGAACATTTGAACTTAAGAAAACAAAATTATTTAGCTTTAGTGTCTTCTGACCAGTTTCTGAGCAATTTGTGGCAGCAGTTTCTTTCTCTACACTCCATTTGTTTCGGTATTTCTGATATCAACTTTATGTCACCAATCTGTTTTTTTTCCAGTGTGTGGAACAACTTGAGTGGGCTTCAGTGAGCACCAACTTTATACCCATTCAGCATCTTTATGATAAAATAAAAGGCCACCTGGTTCCCATCCACTAAGGTGGATGTAGTCACCATGGTGCCAACCATTCATTACTGAGGTCCCATTATGAAGCTGTTGTCATATACATATACTAAGGGAATCAATCAAAAGCAGGATTATTTTCCCCATGAACCGAGATGGGGATGGTGCTGTTTTGTTTTCTGCAAGTATTTGCATGAAAATGACAAAGAGCACAAAGGCCTAATCTAATCTCCTTTCATGTCACTCATAAGCCAAACGTGGCACAGTTGTTGATTTCTTTGTTTTGTATACTTAAGGGCCACATTTTGATGTTTTGGCATGTGTGTGGCTTCTGTTCACTCTTTACTTTGAGACATTTGAATAGGGAGTTCCTGCCAGGTGAGACAGTGAGTGAAGTATGAGTGGATGAACCTACTGGTTTCCCTACAGTCAAATTCAGCTGGATCAACACAAACAGGATTCAAACAGAAGCACTGAGCTGCTGAGGTAGTAAAGTACAACTACTAACAACACACTGCAGACACATGTCATCTTCGCGTTCTCAGAGAGATTAGTTAGTTGTCTCCTTCCCAGGAAAAAGATCTACTAAATAAACATTGTGAGAGCGACGTGTCAGCTTGCGATCATGTGATGGTCACAGGGGAACGCTACATAAATGTTGAAACATCTCCTCCCTGCACACTAATTCAAAGCAGGTGGTGAGTAATGAGAACAATGAGCTGAAACATCATGAAGAAACTAGAATTTTTCTGGTATGCAAAACAACAATGGAAATTACAGGGGCACTCCCTACTACAAGAATAGTTGAAGGACATATGCAGAGATGCTTCAGGCTGTTTTTGAGTGTTTTAGACCATTTTTTGGTAAAATACCCGTTCTTACCTTTTACAGAAGCAGAAACTGCAGTTTCATCGTGGTTACATTTTAATTTCAGTTATGGGTTCCAGCAAAAATTAAAAAATGGAATAAAAGATGTTTTTGAATTGAATCCCATTTTATTTACATATCGTCAAATCACAACAGCAGTCACCTTAAGGCCCTTTATATTGTAAGTTAAAGACCCTTCAAAATAGAGAGAAAACCCAACAAGGATCTGGTCTCCTCGGTTCAAAAACTGAAAGGCGTAACTGAGATTTGAGTTGTCACTCAGCATCATTGAAATCTGTGGCCTGCCAGTTCATGTGCTGTTTTCTGGGAGGGCAACGTGGAAAACATCTGTGTTTATTCAAACACCTGGATCCATATTTAAATCTCTCCTCCTGCAGCAGAAGAAGGAGGGGCAGAAAAACGAAACAAAAAACAACAATTGCCTTGGCATAAATACTGTTAAAACTACTGCATTTAAAATTTTCTCCATCTCAAAGAAGCAAAGTTAAAAAGGACTTTTATCAATCAAACCATCTCCACGCCTGACTGGGTGCAGTCGAAGCAGAACCACCCAGAGCTCCATCCGGCCGCTGCCTCCAGTTCTGCTGGCGTTCCAAAGCCAGTCGAGGGGAAATCTCTGGGATGGAAGGAAGCCTGAAATGAATTCAGTTTTATGAAGTATTATGATAGTGAGCGGTATTTAGGTCAGTGAATCGTTTTTGTGGAGTTTTTGTTTTGTTTTCTTTGTTTTTTTTGCTTTCTTCATGTTTCATATTTTGATGGAGTTTGACATGAAAACATGCAGGCATATGGATGCTGTTTTTTTCTTTTATTTTGGTTAAAAAAAAGAGCTTGAAAATAAAGCCCTCAATTTCTGTTCCTACTCTGACCTATGGCTGCGAGTGTGACTGATGAAATAAGATTGACACAAACAGGAGAAATGCAGCACTCAGCATTCGATTGGCCGAGGGCCTTGGTCGTTAATAAGAGCTCAGAATAGAGATGCAGTTGTGGTGGTTCAAGCACCAGGATGTGTGCTGGGTGCCCTCTAGATGAGGTGTTTCAGACATATCCAACTGGGAAAAGGCCTCATGGCTCTTGCGAGATGGGGTCTAGTCTGCTTAGACTGCTGCTCCTTTAAATAAATAGCTCTTATTTCAGTTTCAGATCAATGCATTAATCAACATCTCTGATCTACTGCTGTTGGGCGCACCTGCAGATTTCTGACTTTCTACCATCATATGTAAGCAAATTAAAAGTGAATCTCTTAATAGCAGCAAGCTAACAAAATTGGGGGTTTATTTCGATAGACTGTGTGAAGGCCTTTGTATGTCAGTCCTGAAACTGTTGTTTCTTAAAATGTGGTCACTTGTAGGGGTGCAGAGCATTTCAGTGGCTGAGTCAACACACCTGAGTTTGTGTGAATGGAGCAATCAAGAGCACGAACGTCCTGAAAGACATGCACACACCTGACAGGCAGACAAAGGGACTCACCGTTCCTCTTCCTCTGTTTTTCTTTCCCTCCCTCTTTTTCTCCATTTCCCTTCCCCCAGTCATGTCTGTCCCGTATGTAACAACTGAAAATAAAATAAAATAAACAATAAAAACAAAGGTCAATCAAATGGACCAATACGGCAAGGCCGGGGTGGTGCACTTGGTAAAGTAAATCTGCTGGGCATCTTTCTCGGCCTTTAGACAACAATTCTGATGACAAAACAACCAAACGGGACAGGCGGGCAAAAAAAAAGACAAAGGGACTGATTGGCTGTTTTTGTAGCTACGCTGGTATCACTGGGGGGAAGAAAACCCACCTCAAGAGTAGAAAGAAACATAAAGAGGATGTCTGGAAATCACAGGAAGTAGATGCGGCAGAAGGAAAAAAGGGAGAAAAGAAAACAAAAAGGGAGGATTTTTTCAAAACTAGGGAAAATGCCAGCAGAAAGAGAGATGGAAAGAAAAGACAAAGGAAAGGAAGGAAAAATGAAAATGAAAAGGAAGAGGACAGTGATAAAACAGAGGAAGGAAAAGAGGGAAAGACAGAAGCAGGAAAACTGAATTTACTAAGAAAAACTAAGAAAAGGTTTTGCTTCTTTCTGCTTTACCTCTGGCTTTGTCAGCTAAGGGTGAATAAACTTTTGCTAGTGTGAACTAAACCTGATTTGTGTACCTACCCACTGGCATTCAGCCGAGTAAACAAATGAATGAACGAACATGACAGTAGCCTCCGCACACCATCCATCCCTCCTCAGTTTGATTGTTTGTTTGAAGTGAGCTTATAAAAGCAGCTTTGTGACTGATGAGCCACAAATACGTGCACGTCGGAGCTTTTCACACTCATTTTGCGGACACCTGATTTGTCAGGTTTAGTTTGCACCACAATGCAAAATATTATTCAGATAATGATGGTTGCTATGAGAGAGCTTCAAAACAAGCTTCTTTTATACACTCAGTATAATAATGCACAACAATGATGAGTGTGTCATTTTATAGAGTCATGATAAAGGTGAGATCACCTTTTCAAGATTTTCCTTCAGATCAAAGACAAGCAGACGGAGAATTAGTGAGTCAGCGTGTTACACGTGTAGACATGTTTCCATCACTGCAGGGGACATTTCCTGGAGACTTAACTTAAAATGAACCTTAAACCAGGTATTCATTCTTAAATGGAGTGATTACATTAACGGGGATTGCTTTTAATCTCCACAAAGGAGTCAAGCCCCTACAATAGGATGTGTGACACACTGGTATCCTGCTGAAAGTAGTTAAAGTGCAAAAGTAATCCTGCTGTGTGCAGCCTCAGTGCATGAAAGTGTGTGTGTGTGTGTGTTTTGTAGTCACATAAATCTGTTTACACAGATTAAATGAAGCAATTTTCATAAAGTAAATTCAAAGATTTCATTGTTAAGGATTTATAATTGAAGGTGAAGATAATTATATTTTATAAGCTGAAATGAAGTTTTGGAAATACAAGTGTGTATTTGCATGTACATGTGTGTGTGTCAGACTGCCACAGGTCTTTGTACGTCTGTCTCCTGGTGTTTCCTAAGCAGCAATAATAACAGGGATTTACTCTAATGAGCACACGCACACGCGCAGTCATGCTCAGAACAGTCAGCTGTCAGCGGCAGATCCTTAAATAGTCATATTTAACACAAAAATCACCAAAAACAGAGAAGACAGACCCAACGGATGAAGCTGTATTTGGTTATGGAAAGTTAGAGCTCCATCACCTTACTTAGTGAGGTTTTGTAATCTGCTGAAACTTCAAGGAAGGTTGAAATATGTTGCAGAGGGTTTTTTGTTTTGGTACGTATGCAAGATGGATGTCACGACACCATGACATCCATCTTGGATTTGGTTGTGAGTACTGCTCTTACTGAAATTCACTGCCAGAGTAAATGAGTCAAAGTCATTTCATGTATTATAAAACTTAACGGTGGAGATATATTAGGGAGTAAGTCAATATTTTGTAACTGGGTCAGAGCAGCTACACACCTGCAGCTCTTGTGGGGTGTTCCCAGTCTGCAGTGGGAAGAAATAGTGTTGAACCAGTGACACGGTCACGGAGGACCAAGGCTCACTGATGCACATGGGAAGCAAAGACAGGCCCGTGTGGTTTGATCTGACAGACAAACTATAGTAGCTCAAATACTCAAGAAGTTAATGTTGGTTCTGATAGAACGGTGTCTGAATACACAGTGCAGCACACTCTGTTGTGCAGGAGGCTGTACAGCTACAGACCAGTCGGGGTGCCCGTGCTGACTAGGGCTGCCACAAACCATTATTTTGATAGTTGACTAATCAGATCATCATCCATTGGACGTACAACGTACAGCTCTTTGCACCAGCAGCATCTGCTCTTATATAACTATCATTAGCTTACAGCTTTAAGTGTTTAAGGTCTGTGCTAACTAAAGACAAGATGATAGTTTATTACATTTTAATGAAGTTTGCAGATTGTTTCAGTGGAGTTTAATAAACTCCTTGCTATCTAAAATATAACAGGACACCGGAGTATATTCTCGAGCATCTCACACTTCTGATAATCAGCTGTCTGCTTGACGTTTATTCAGCTGTGTAAAAACTATAACTTTAATCTCAGTAAAACCGATTTACTCAGGAACAAATAAAATACAAAAAAAGCCAAACAATAACATTTTTAAGTTATCTAAGTGACTTATATATCATGTTTAACCTGAGTAGTGAAAGACAGCGGTGGGTTTGAAAACGATTTGCGGCTCTAGTGAGCCTAGCCCCCGGCTAGCTATCGAGCTAGTGGGTAAGAGACGTCTCCGAAAACGTCGGAGCGCTTTTGAAAATATGTGGTGTCTTGATAAACTGAGCAGATATTTGAGGTTTACACAGCTACATTCTCGTCTGAAAATATGTTAAATGTTTATTTTGTGACCCAGAAAGAATAATAAGAGTAATATTAAAACTAACTAGCTGCCGCCATTGTTGGAAACTGAGCTGGGGCACAGCTTCTTCTTCTTCGGGGTTTAACGGCAGCTGGCATCCTTGTACATGCAGTGCTGCCATCTTCTGTTTCAGTCCGTTATTACACTCTTAAATCCTACTACTTATTCCTGCGTCTTTTGGGATCTTACAAAGCTTCAAACGACGCGTCGACGTTTAAATTAGTCGTCGACGATTTTGATAGTCGAAGTAATCATGACTAGTCGACTAATCGTGGCAGCCCTAGTGCTGACCCCGGTCCATGGTTGAAAGCAGCAATAATGGGCACGTAACCATCAGGACTAGACCACAGAGCAGTGGAAGAAAGTGGCCTGGTCTGATGAATCATGTTTTATTTTTCATCACGTGGATGATCAAGTGTGTGCGTTACCAGGTGTTGGGTGCTGGGAAACTTTGGGTCCTGCCATTCATGTGGATGTCACTTTGACACACAGCTTCTACCAATCTATTGTAGACCACGCACATGCTTTTGCCTTCCCTGGTGGGTGTGGCGTTTTTCAGTGGGACAATGCGTACTGCAACAAAAAAAACATGGTTCCAGAATGCTTTGAGGAAGAAAAATCTGCATTTCAGGTGTTGACTTGTCCTCCATATTCTACAGATTTCAGTCCAAATAAGCATCTGTGGAATGCGCTGGACAAACAAGTCCAGTCCATGGATGCCCCACCTCCCAACTTACAGGATTCAAAGAATCTGTTGCTAACATGTTGGTGACAGGTAACACAGCACACCTTAGGGATCTAGTGGAGTTGATGCCTCGATAAGTCAGGCCTGTTTTGGCAGCAAATACACACAGACACAGTGTAATATGTCGCTCGACTAATGGGCAGCACGCGCTGATATTGTTGCCCTGCACTTTGGTCTTCACATGTTAACACTGTGGTGCGTTTAGGCTCATTATCTTGTTGCAATTTGAATCCCTCACCACAAAGATGCAAACCAGAGGGTGGAGCATGTCTCTGAAGAAATCAGTGCTGCCTTTTAATGGATAGGGTGAACTCCATTCACTGCAAGTTTCCAGCTCCATGCCCATATGGAAAAGATATATATAAATCTTATAAAGTTTGTATCTGTCTTGTGTGAAACTTGTATGAAAAGCATACAAGAGTAAAAACAGATATAAGATCCCTTGAAAAATTATATAATGAAACTTGTATGTTTTGGATACTTACTAAAACAATATATGAAAGTAATGAGAAAGTGGCCACTTTCATGAGTTAAGTCATATAAGTTTTTACTATTTCTTTTCCATATGGGCAGCTACAACCCCCAAGGCTTAAATACCAACCCCCCACCCCACTCCTTCCAAATGTTTCTTTAGCAGCCCCCTTCTCTTTCTGTTCTGCATGTCTTAGCCTATCCAAGTATTTCATCCTGTATTCTTTCTTTAGTCATGTATCTGTGATCTAGTTCTTTTCTGTCTCTCAGTGAGGAAACCTCTTGGTCCATTTTGAGGACCAACTGATCCACTTTTTCTTTGTGGGTTTGTGGACTTACTTCCTTAGGAACCTGTAACCTAATCATGGCTGTGACTCTGTGGAAGCCCCTCACTGGGACTAATTTTCTTTTAGTTCTTATACCATGTTTCCACTATCACAATGCTACTAATCATAGTGTTTAAAAAGTGCCTTAAACCTCCTTTATCTTTAATGGCGACCAGTAGCTTTTCTGGTTGCAGATAGTTGATAGTTGTTTCACACATACAAAAAGAATATTTATGATGACTGACCAGAAGTAGTCCGGAGCGGTTTCGTGTGTTAAGAAAATGCCACAATATTCTCCGCACAAATGTATTCCAACATCAGACCATGCAATGCTCAGAGACATAACACAAAACCCAAAAGACGGACCTGAATTAGCATGTTACATGTTAAAGTTGATCTGAGTACAATTAGAAAAAGACTGAACAAATATGGCCTGTTTCTCTGGAACAAATTAATCCTCTAATACTTGTATAGAAATGTTCTCACACTGCACAAAAAACAGTGTGCATGTAAAATTACTGATGGAGCACCATTCTGTGTTGTTCTTACCACTGTGCACATGCTGATCTAAACCAACATGCTTGCCCATTCTGCATCAACATACTGTTTAAACATACAGAAAGTGCAACTGAAGAAACTGAAACAACAGCGTCAGAGAGGGTGAGAAAGCAGACTCCTTTTCATTTAGTATCTTTTCTTTACGTGCAAGTTAATCTTTTGTTTTTATTTTTTGAATTTTAATTCTTAACATTTTTGGGGGCTTACCACTTTTTAGAAAATTGCAGTTAAGAATTAAAAATCACTCCTGTGTATTCCTACATATTCTAAATGTGAGGCATCTGTCCAAATGCTAAATCTTGGCACAAAGTGAGTGATGAAGCAGAATAATGATCCCGAGCACAGCAGCTGAAAATGAAAAGAATGAAGGTGTTGCAGTGGCCCAGTCAGATGTCCAGACCTCAACCTTAAGAGAGCTGTGTTTAAACAACTGCCCACAAACATCAAGAGATCTTTGTAAAGGAGAGCGGACTAAAGTTCTTCCACAACACTACGAGAGACTGTCAAACAGAAAAAGAGAACTTCTTGCTGAAGGTGCTGAGCGCTGAATCATCGTTCTTATTCACAAATCTGCACTGCTGAACTCCTATGAAACCTTTCTGTTTCACACCACTGTAGACACGTATAAGAAGTGTGACTGTTAGCGTGGTCAGCCCCAGCATTGTTATTCTTCTGTTTGGTTCTAAAAACAGATGTTGCTAACTGTTTGGTTCTAAATCATCTAAGCTGACTATTATTTCTAGGTTAATGTCAGGAAACTAACAGAAAACAATGCAGGGCTATGAAGTGCTCTCAGATGTTTTGAACTGAACGCGCTGTCGATCAGTTTAATCTGTAGCGATGGGGCCAGAGTCACCGCTCACAGCTTGTGTTCTTGGCAGCCCTGGTTGAAAACCTCCAACCCGTTTAATGAGAAAAGTTGTCTAAAAATAGATGCAGGGTTACCACAAACGTCTTCACGAGACTGCAGAGTGTTGCTTCCTGTCATCTCTTAAAATGACTGTGCTTCTGCTGTTTAACATACCAACAAGACATTTCACACCCTACTTACAACTTTCCAAATGAGACCATCTGTGGGAGAAGAAGCTTTAATCAGTGACCTGTCACCAAATGCTACCGGCTGTTTTGTCAGATTTCACTGGAAATCAGTTTATGGGCATTGATCTCTGCGTAGCTTCACTGACAAGTGTTATATGGATTTATTTCGTTTATTTAGTTCCATTGTACTTCTAAGGTTTCGTTAACAGGATTGTATTGGACTGTTTTTTTTTACATTTTTAAGATACAAAGTAAATGCCACGTATAGTTAGTCAATTATTATAATTATTTTTAATTATTTTCTCCAAGTTTGTTTGTAATTAATTATTTAAAAAAGATATAAATTGTAAAAGCATTACAACAAAAGTACTGTTCTTCAGCCCGACTGTCATTTCAGCTTGTTAGGTCATGTGACTCTCTACAGTATCTACAATGTTGACTCTACAACCTTCAAACTACAGAGCTGCATATTTCTGAAACTAAAAAACCTACAGCCTGAGTCACACAGGTCAGCGATGCCCTCAGCAACCTCTGGTCACCAGGAAAGAAAAGGATGTGTATTCATTAACTGGAAAAAGTGCCAGAAACTGAAAGCAGGCGAGTGTTTGGGAGTGGGCACCTCCCAT
Source organism: Neolamprologus brichardi (assembly GCF_056152115.1). Taxonomy (NCBI): domain Eukaryota; kingdom Metazoa; phylum Chordata; class Actinopteri; order Cichliformes; family Cichlidae; genus Neolamprologus; species Neolamprologus brichardi. Next base: position 33,180,151 of record NC_142123.1, read on the forward strand.
GGCAGGGTGGTACAGGTGATCGTGGCAAACTTCTAGTGACCAATCACAAGAAGGTTTTTGGTGCAGGACTGCATGCCTCTTTATGGCCAGCAACCTTCTGCAACCCCCGGCTAACCAGTTAGAGAATACAGTTTTTTCTCTAGTGACTTGGGCAACGCACAGCAACAGACATCAAACTCACTTTCTTGGGGATTTTTTCCATAACAAGCAGCGGTTACCTGGCTGCTGCTGGCTGGTCTCTAAGTCTAAGGAACTGACTTTTTGCCTTGTCATCAGGTTCCTGACATGAATTTTAAAGGGTGATTTTTCATCAGCAGAGCACCTGAGCGCCTAAAACATGAGATTTTAGTTCATGTTTTTTTCTTTTTGAGTCCCGCTTAATGTCACGTCTTTTAGTACGTGGTGATTTTTTTATGTGGGATCTGGTGAAAACTCATGTTTACCTGGATGGTAAGAAAGGTTAATGTGCTTGTTTCAGACAAAGGATGAACTGAAGGGCCTCACCTGGTGTAAGATAAAGGACTTTTCTGAACTGTGAATCACACAAAACGACTTTAATTGCTTTACATGTATATAATTGCTGTATAACATGGAACTAGAAATAAGCATAAGAAAAGTATGTTATATTTACTTGTTGTGATGTTGTTGGGCTCTCAGTAATTCACCCCAAACTGTGGGTGAATCTGTTAACTCTCCCTCTGAGTGACGCCATTGTTGATGGCATGTTTCCTGTTCTTTGTCTGTCTGCAGGTTGGTGGATGACCGATGTGTGGTTGAGCCAGCTGCTGGAGATTTGGACAACCCCCCAAAGAAATTCAGGGGTAAGAGTTGGTGTTGCTGTGTTTTGGATCAGTGATGGTATTCTGGTATTTATTTAATTTGGTATAAATGTCTGCTGCTCTATTTAAGTGATAAACAGATTCATGACGATGGGACCGAGTGAAGCAAACCTCCAGTGTGTTGTATGAAATCTAAATGGAGTGCGTGTGATGTTAGTCCAGCTATGATCATCAGAGACCATCGGAGGAGAAGTTTTCCACCAGCTGCTCTCTGATGGTTTCTCTCTCTTATAAACTTACTTCACCATCTGCTCTCCTTGAGCAGCTGAACCAGTTTATAAGTGGACCACAAACAGTGACTGACAGCAAAAAGTTAAAAAAGTTAAAATCCAGAACAGACAGCGGCTCCAGCGTCTGATGATCAAACTTATGAAATTGTTAAATTGCTTTTAAACATCTCACACATTTCCTCAGCATTACTGGTGGCTGACAAGACAGTCCACATGGAAAACATAAGAAGAATAAGAATAAAGGTCATCTTATCTTATCTTACCATCTGATAGCAAAACAAAGAAGACATAAGAGCAGTGTATAGACTTAACAGGTAGACTGATGGACTGAAGGTCACTGTGCTGACTGTTTAAACTAATTTTACAAATAAATAATCTCTCTCTTTATCATAAGTCTTTGCCCTCGTGAACTATGTTCCTTTTTTATTTAAAATTTGAAATCTTGGCATTAAGTAGGTCACACTGTTAGCAGCTCTGACACATAAAAACTATTTCAAAAACTCTACAAAATGTATGAGAAAGTTCATAAAAGCCAATAAGGCAAAAAGGAGTGTGGACGCACTGTTAAAGGTGCAGGAACACAACAATAGTGTGTAAATGCATTAATTTATTAAGAAAAACATGCATTATTTGAAGTAAGAACACAGTAATGATAATAATAATAATGAATATAATTTGAATTATTAGATAAAATAAATAAAGCCATGTTCTGAAATATAAACGTTGAAGCTGTTTCTCCAAATGTTTTAACCCAATTTTTATATCAACTAAAAAAAATCAACGGCCGTCCAAAAGTCATCGTTGTTCCTTCAATTACAGCCTAATTAAATACTCTATGATTTCTCTATGGTTGTTTCAAAGCTTAGTACTCTACATTAAGCTGATTTTTACAACATTCATATCCTAGTAATGTTACACAGAGCGATTACACACAGGCAAATTCTGTTTGCTCTACAAACACACAGTTGGAGCAGCGTGAAAACATACAGGATCTGCTGGAGGAGAGTCAATATTTGCCCGTCTTTTGTGCTTTTGCATCACTTCGCTCCAACTGTATCAGTTTTACTGAACGCTGCTCTCTCCAGCAGTCTTTTAATTGCTTATTTATCTTGTCTAATTAAACGAAGTCTGTCTGTCTTCTGTGCACTCATATTGACGTTTCACTCATTCATCGTGCTCACATGATGAATCCTAACAGCCATGGCGATGCCTCACATTTTCATTGTGCACAAATATCTGCCGCTTCCGCTTCCATAGCGCACAAACAAGTGGCTTGAAGTCACTTATCACACAATTCTTTTTGGCTTGTGTTTAAATAGCAGCATGATTGGTCGATTTCTGGAAGCCTGCCAAAAGGAAACACTCAGTGCAAAATAATATTTTTGTTACTGATTAACCTTTTCAATATTTTTATTAACACTTACATATCATAAAACAAGACAAATGTCCATCAGATTTTATCTCGGTATGTTATTAAATCCTTTGGGATTTAATAATGATGATCTTCAGGTTTTTATGATATCCTGGGGCGATCGTGGCTCAAGAGTTGGGAGTTCGCCTTGTAATTGGAAGGTTGTTGGTTTGAGCCCTGGCTTGGACAGTCTCGGGCGTTGTGTCCTTGGGCAAGACACTTCACCCGTTGCCTACTGGTGGTGGTCAGAGGGCCCGGTGGCGTCAGTGTCCGGCAGCCTCGCCTCTGTCAGTGCGCCCCAGGGTGGCTGTGGCTACAATGTAGCTGCCATCACCAGTGTGTGAATGGCACTATACAAATACAGGCCATTTACCATTTTACTTGAAAGGAAGTCACTTATTACTCTGCTTAAATATGACCTAAAAAATAATAACTAAATGTTTAAAAAAAAAGTCATCAGTATAACACAGATTGAGACCAGCATCTTGGTGAAACTGGGAAATAGTAGTGACATATAGACAGTAAGAAGTGAAGCCCTCCCCTGGTGGGCAGGCAGTGCATGTGCAGGGGGCTGAGTTTGAGTTGACCCCGAACCCTTTCATTCTGAGCATATCTTGTATATATTAAAGACTCAAAGTCAATCTTCCTAAAAAACATTTTAGGTCCTAAAATGAATCATTGGGAAATCCCACATGTTGTTTTAGCTTTCTGTGGCTATTTTAAGCCCATAAACAGGCAGCACCCAGCATAAGGATTTGTTTACATTATTTTCAGTATTGATTCACAATCCATCAGATATTCCTGCTTAAATATGACATTAAGTTTTTTTGTTATGTGTGTTGACTATACGGTGCATCTCTGTATATAATTCCATCCCATTCTGCAGGCGGTCTTGTGATGTAATAACAAAGAAAGTGCCTTCTTCTTCTTGTTCTTCTTCATCTTGCAGACTGCCTGTTTAAGGTTTGTCCTATGAGTCGGTACTCGGCTCAGAAGCAGTTCTGGAAAGCAAAGCAAGCCAAACATGAGAAGGACAAGATTGGTGATGTGGTTCTGCTACAAAAACTACAGGTAACACACATTTCAGCAGAAGCATGAGCATGGATGAAGCTAGGCTAGCTAACCTACGAGGACATCGTTACTAAATCCCTCAGTTTTTGTGCGAAGCGAAACATATCTTAGATATTCTTGGGCACCATTGCACTTCAACAGAGAAATATGACTACAGACTTGCTGTTGGTGGTTTGTTATTTGTCAAATGATACATCAGCCTGAGAGAGGGCTCGTTGGCAGACGTTTAATTAGATTGAGCTGTGTTTAATTGGATTGAACTGTGTCTGTTGCAGCATGCATCAAATCTGGAGCAGAAGCAGAACGAGACAGAAAACAAGAAAGTCCATGGAGACGTGGTCAAATATGGAACTGTCATACAGGTAAATGAATTATTTCTCATTCAACTGAAGTGGAGCACAAAGATTTGTGGACTATTTATGTGATTATAGACCAAACACAAACAATAATGAACATTTAGCATGATTGATTGGTCACAGTCTTTCATGAATAAGCAGATATTCTCCAAATACACTGCTTGTTCTCATTTTCATTGATTAATGGAGTCATCCAGTTCATTTATATGTATTTTGACTAAATGAAACAGAAACATACGCCCAAACACCAAAATTATTTAAAAAAGACAAGAGAGAAGACAGAAAACTGCCACATAGAAATATGTAATCAATAAAGAAGGAAATGGAGCCCAGAATCATTGCCTCATGATTCGCTCATGACTGAAGGTAAACAACGTTTGCACTTGTTTCCTTTACCTGCGTCTGACTCATCGATTTCTTTTCACTGTTAATGTTTTTTCATTGCAACCAACCCAAAGACGAAACTGTCAGTCAACATCATGCACCCTCTGGATGTATTTACTTTTCCCAGTAAGCTTCCTGCTATGAGCACATGCTGTGTCAGTGAAGTTCACACATTTCCTTTTTCACTTTTTACATAAACTATTCAGCTAAAATTTGAGACAGGAATGTTCAATGACGAGGACCATAAAGATGTCGTTGTTTGACACGACCCGACAGCAGCTTGACTGATATGGGCACAGAAAACGTAGAAACAACTGCAAGCTTTCTTTTTTGCACGTCAATCCCCTCATTTTATGCTCTTGTATTTAGATATGACTCAAAAAGCAGTCTTGATGTGTCAGCTTGCCTCAGCTTTATGGAACTTTAGGTTGAAGTGCAGTGGAAATAACAAAAGCTGGAAAATGTTTTAGTTCTTGTAACTTGAAAGAAGCCCTAATGGCTCAATCAAACAGAGCGAATCTTAGGTTTCCCTTCATTAGGTAGGCCTAACCATGATTTAAAAAAATGGATTCACCAATGCTGAAAATTCCCTTTGCAACATGCAGGATATAAATCCCTTGATCCAGAAGAATATCTGAATGTTTATTTTTCTTCTTTTGAGTGAGCACACAACAGAATGTCAGATAGATTTGCCCTTTTTGTCGTAAAGACCGGTGACCAACCAGCCACATATTTTTCTGATAGTGTGCTGATTCAGCTGCACTGGCTCCCCGTTAAATTCAGAATCCAGTTTAAGGTTTTGACCTTGACCTTCAGGGCTCTGCATGGACAAGCACCAACATATATAAGTGAACTTCTACTTCCATACATTCCCAGCAGGTCCCTGAGGTCATGTGACCAGGGCTTGCTTGCTGTCCAACACACGAGGCTGAAAACAAAAGGCGACAAACCTTTTGTGACTGTGGCCCCCAGATTGTGGAAGTTTCTCCCTTTGAGCCTGAGTGGACTCAGTGGTCGCTTTTAAAAAACAGCTAAAAACTCATCTTTTTAAACTTGCTTTTGGTTGATTTTTATTTTTAGGTTTTAGCTTCTGTGAAGCACTTTGTGATTTTTATCTTGAAAGGTGCTGTATAAATAAAGTTTTACTTACTTACTTCTTATTTTGAGTGAGCACATGACAGAATGTCAGATAGATTTGCCCTTTTTGTCGTAAAGACCGGTGACCAACCAGCCACATAAACTCTTTGTTTAAAGTAATAATGCTGCCTTAAGGGCCTGTGCCCACTCGCAGTATTGTTAACAGGAAGCGTGCATGACCTCGTTTTCACAGCGCTCCTAAGAGCCTCCTGTTAGTAGGTCATACTGCTGTTTTCTTCAGTTTCAGATGGTTGGTGAGAGAGAAGTGACATTTAACTGACACTGGAAAAATGGAAAAGTGAGATTTTAGCCGTATAGCAAAAACTTTCAGTGGTAGCTTCTAAGTTAGCCAACAGTTTGCTCACTTTCTCTTCATCGACTTCCCTCCCAGAACATGATGGCCCAGTCATTTTAATTTTATTTAACACATTGCTAAAAACTCTTTACTACTTTGTCTATCAGTTGGTCTGATTGAGTTAATGTGTTATGCTATTTTTTTTCCATTCGGTGTTTTTATCCCTTTTCAGTTTAGCTAAACGCACCACATCGGCTGAATATTGATACTAATAAAATAAAAGACATTTGTATCCATGCTTGAAATTCATTTTCACGCATATTTTGTAATAAAGGTTTTTTCATCCCTTGTAGGGAAAGAATTACAATAAAAATAAGCACAAAACAAACTAACAGATGGTGTGTCTGTAATGTAATGTTAATGTCCTTTGTGTGCAGCAGCTGCAGTTTAAAGAACACATTATCTATAACAATTTTTTCCACCACCCAGCAGAGGCCAAAATCCAACTTACTGCACATTTAAAAGTTCAAAAGAATCAAAGCTGCAGGTCAGTGCAGATGTTTTTAAACCTCACTGTGGTGATGTTAGACGGCACTCACAGGCTACACGTCTGAACACGCCTGCATATAAGAACACGCCTGCAGAGTTGCATTGTCTATCAGGACTTCCTGCTCTGAAGCCAACCAGTGTCTGCACTGTGACGGCTGCTCTTTGCTAGCAGGGCGACATCAGTTGCCATGATAACCAGGTGATTCACACGCCTCCGCTCCCCTTTTTACAGCTGTAATCGACCCTGCTGGTGTTTGTATGATCATTTACACACACACACACACACACACACACACACACACACACACACACACACGCTGCTGCTGTGTGTGTGTGTACATGCCGTTATCTGTTAGTGTCAATATTAACCTCCTTTCAAGGTTGAAGACCTCTTTTCATTACTCACCCTCGCTCTCTTTCTCTCTCTCTCTCACATACACACACACTCACACACACACACACACACACACACACACACACACACACACACGCACACACACATTTCCCACAGAACAATCTGAATAAGATTCAGTCAGACGATACCACACCCAATGTGTGTGTGTGTGTGTGTGTGTGTGTGCGTGTGTGTGTGTGTTTGTTTTTAAGGTTTTCGCAGGTTTAAACACAATCAGCCATGAGATGAAAAATGAAAAGTGTGTCTATTAAGTTTATTAACTAAACAACACACAGAAGCAAAAATTCACTCCAATCATTTCTGTTGTTTATTTGTCTGCAGTCTGTGACACCACGAGTGCAGCAAGTTTCTAGGTTGATGACTAACTCGGTGTTAGTGAACTGCAAACAAAACAACAACAAAAAATTATTAAACATAAAAATAATTTTAGATACACTGATCTAATCATAATGAAGAAGGGAAAAAGTCAGTTTTCCTTCAAATGTAATCAAATGTACAGTAGTGTCTCTTTTAAATACCAGAGCAGCAAAAAATCTGTGAGGTTGTTTTGATTTGTGTTCACTTTTTCACAGTATGTTAAAAAAAAAGAAAAAGCAAAGATCTTGGTTCCAGAACAGTTGCTGAGTCACAAACACCCCAGAAACCTTTTAAAATCCTTTCAGGTGTAATCGAGAGCAAAATAAGAACAAAAACAAAAAAACAACGTAGGCTCTGTTCTTCCCTAAAACAACTGCTCACTACATTGGGGACTATTTTAGTGGCGCATTAATTAGCATTTGGTTATATAATGCCCTAGTGACATATTTTAAATGCTGTCTATGTGACATACGGTGCAATGATGAACATGTGTCTGCAGCTGCTCCACATGAAGAGTAATAAATACCTGACGGTGAACAAACGGCTGCCGGCTCTGCTGGAGAAGAACGCCATGCGAGTCACTCTGGACGGGACGGGAAACGAAGGCTCCTGGCTCTTCATCCAGCCGTTCTGGAAGCTGCGTGCCAACGGAGACAATGTAAATGCACATTACAGGAAAATCTGCGCTCATGGCAACAGCCTGACCTTTCGTTTTTAGTGCCACCATCAGAGCATCCAAATATATACAATAGATCCATAGTTGCAGATTATTCAGTCTGCTCTCTGCTGCAGGTGGTGGTGGGAGATAAAGTGATCCTGAACCCGGTGAACGCTGGTCAGCCGCTGCACGCTTCAAACTACGAACTGACCGACCACCCGGGATGCAAAGAGGTGAGAAAGTGACGATCAGAAAACTGACAGAAATATTCAGCATTTGTCATTTCCCTGAAATTGGCGCCCTCTTGTTTTAGAGATGACATGCAGGTTATTCTCTATGTGTCATTTCCCATGATGACAGGAAAATACACGACTTGCACTTTACTCATTTTACACCAAACACAAATAGTAAATGGACTGATTCTTGTACAGCACTTTTCTATCCTGAGACCTCAAAGCTCAGTTATCTTTAATTATTGCTCATCAAACATGGCGTCGCTGCTGGATGCTGTGATATAATTGTTACTGTGAGCAGAGTCTGCAGTTATTTATTTAAATGATAAGACTGAGGCTTCTGGAAAATTATTAACACATTAAAGTTAATGATTTCTTAAAACAAACAGTTTAAAACCAATAAAAAGAAAGAAAAGCAGCGTGTTCTTTGGATATATAGAAATATTTTTCGCGTGGGGAAACTGCTGACTGTTTAGTACCTCGAGTGGCCCGTGGGTTTCTGTTAGTCTAATGAATTTCACAGTAAAGTGACTCACATATGACTACAGAGAGACAAAATGATCCTAAAATCTGGACATTCCATAGTTACAGTTTGTACAAATAATCACAATAAACCTGTAATGTAGCACAAATAGGTAGAATTTCATATAGCTAAATAAATATAATGCAACATGACAAAATAGATATTTTAATAATGTGAAAACAAATCTGAAATGAGAATAAATGTGATTCTATGAGGCAAGAAATAACACAAGTATTAGCCTAGAAAGAGATTAAACGCACACTGCCTCTACTGCGCTGCTCACACCCTAACCAGAGCATGTTTGCGCCCTCTGCAGGTGAACTCTGTGAACTGCAACACCAGCTGGAAGATCAACCTATTCATGATGTTCAACGATCACAGAGAGGAAGTCCTCAAAGGAGTGAGTGAGCTCACAGGGAAGCAGCACTGCACACAGTATAAGTGCACTAGAAATGCAGACATTAGTGTTTTAAAAGGAAGTCGTGTTTAGTGCCACAGATAGATTTAAAAATTTCACATGCATTATATTCAAATTAGACATCAAAACAACATCTGAACAATAACTTCAGTAATTTAAAGTCTTTTTCCCTTCACCTTCGCCTTTTCCTACTTTTAGTTTCAAACAAACATAAACATAAACATCGTTACTTTTTATTTATTTGTTGGAATATTTGCAGCTGCCGGCCGTCTCCTGGGATCTTTTTAAACCCTTTGCATAGTAAAGTTCTGTGACTGCGTGTTTTATGCTGAAATTCACCCCAAGAGTCACAGTTATTGTCAGTAAGTCAAAGAGCCAGCAGGAGCGCTGTTTGTCACCAACACTGTTTCAGAGATAAACGATAAATGCCCAGAGAGGCTCGGGAGATTTGCAGACGAACCCAAATTGTCCTTCAGTCCTCCTTTAAGATCTTCCTGTCTCTGTCAGGGCGACGTGGTGCGTTTGTTTCACGCTGAGCAGGAAAAGTTTCTGACCTGCGATGAATACAAGAGCAAACTCCACGTTTTCCTCCGAACCACGCTGAGGCAGTCAGCAACATCAGCGACCAGCTCCAACGCCCTGTGGGAGGTTGAGGTACACAAACAAACACACACAAGTACACAAATTCTCTAGAATTTCCTCTAAACTTGCACTTGTGTTAAACTTTTTCTCTATGTGCTGATTGGTTTGACAGGTTGTCCATCATGATCCATGCCGCGGAGGGGCGGGACATTGGAACAGTCTCTACCGTTTCAAACACCTGGCCACTGGAAACTACCTGGCTGCTGAGGTAAGATCAAGCTGGTGGACTAAAGAAGCAGTCCATGAGTGAAGTTTAAAGCAAATACCAAACACCACGCTATGGCAGTGGTTTTACTACAACAGATGCAGTTTTATAGATGTAGATGCTAACTGATAATTATTTATCTATAAATAATATATAAGTAATGAATTGTTGGAAGGAAATGAAAGACCTCTCATTTGTGTCGTTGTTGTTGTTGTTGTTGTTGTTGTAGGAGAACCCGGGTTATAAAGGAGACAATGTGGAGCTGTCTTCCTCGGTGAGTCTCTTCCATGACACATAAGATATAAGGCATCGGAAAGTCAGAGCAGGTGTCCAGGTTTTATTTTGAAAGGGCTATAATTACACTCTGCAGGAGACGGGACACTTTGTGTCTGACTTTTCTCTGATGACGTTTACGTTCAGGTATTTAAGGCAAAGACATTTTCATTTCAAAATTTTCAGGAAAAATGAAACATTGTTTCCAGGAAGTGCCTCAACACTTTTGCCTCATTTTGATGCGTTTTTCAAGTTTATCAAAGATCGATGCAGCCAGAAACAGCAAGAAAAAAATCCTGTTGGAGAAACAGCCTCTTCTGTATGAAGTCCACGCTGATCAGTAATCTAACCCCTTTACATCCTATACATGACCTCTGACCTTTCTGTAGATGGACGGTAGCCGTACCAACAAGCGGTCCCACGGAGAGAGGATCAAGTACAAGCTGGTCGCGGTGCCTCATGGGAGCGACATCGCCTCGCTGTTCGAGCTCGACCCGACTACGCTGCAGAAAACCGACTCCTTCGTACCACGGTAGGAACACACAAGTCCTCTAACTTCCTGCAGATGTTTCACAGTAAAAGACTTCAGAGGACAGGGGCATTATGGGAGCGAGGTGCACTTTTGCTTCAGATGGTAAGAAACTGAAGAGTGTATTGGTTGGGAAACCATTTTAATTATGTAGGTCATGAAGTTTTGAAATAGTTTGAAATCGTAATTGACCAAATGTCACTTCAACTAAATACACAATGACTGTTTGTCTAAAAAAGAGAATTATTTCACTCACAGAAAAAAGGGGAAATTAAAAAACAAGATTTAAGAGAAGCTTGCAAAAAACCAAAACAAATCTTTTAAATCACCTGATAAAGTGTTTTTGTCGTTATATTGCTGTTATATGCTGCTGTTTCTTTATATCTTATTGTGTTCTCATTAACTTTCCCCTAAAAATATCGTTAAATATAAAATATATATAAAATAAAAAACGTTTGTGAAACTGATCTACATATATTGAATAAATAATATATAAGACAATGGTTGACAATGATTCTTAAGCTGACAGACGTTAGTTTTCTTTAACGAGGAGCCCACAGACTTCAGAATAAAGTTGAAGGGATTAAAACGGGGGCTGTGTATCTTTCAGAAACTCATACGTGCGACTGAGGCATCTTTGCACGAACACCTGGATCCAGAGCACCAACGTCCCCATTGATATCGATGAGGAGCGACCTATCAGGCTCATGGTGAGGTCTTAGTTTTGATCAGGTTTGCTGCTAAAAGGTGCTTAGCTGATTTAGTCTACGATTACAAAAACATTTGTATGATGTAGTGACTGCAAATACTTGATTTTTTGGTGTTCTCAAATCTGACAAAGGAATATTTGGGACTTTTAAGATGGTGGCCAAACAAAACAAAAGAAGGTTGTTCAACCAGTTCAAACAGACATTTTCTCTTGTTTCCTGGTTAATAGTCTACATGATCAATTATTTTTAATCATTATTAAACTAATAGCCATTGTCTCAAAACCAACAGTCAAGAATAATTAACCATTCATCCAAACCATCAATTAAAAAATGCACAAAAACATGATTTTTGTTTTTACCAGAAATAGAAATAAGATGAAGTTACTCTTTGAAGTGTCTGTTTAATATTAATTTAAGTTCTTTTGCAGTTGGGGACATGTCCCACAAAAGAGGACAAAGAAGCGTTCGCTATTGTTTCCGTTCCTGTGATGGAAATCAGAGATCTGGACTTTGCCAACGATGCCAGCGCCATGCTGAGCACTGTGGTGGACCAGTTCAGCCAGGGCTTCATCAGTCAGAACGACCGCAAGTAATGAGCCACGTTGAAAAGAAAGTTTACTTTCTTTGTCGGCGCTCAGGAGGAGTTAATGCTTTCTGGTGTTTCTGTTGGTCAGGTATGCCGTCAAGCTGCTGGAAGATGTGGTTTTCTTTGTGGCTGACGTCATCAACAGCGGGCAGCCTGTCCTGGATGTAGTCATGACCAAACCTAACCGAGAGAGACAAAAGCTCATGAGAGAACAGAACATCCTCAAACAGGTCTGATCCTAGAAATACTCACACACCTTTTCCAGTAAAATTGTACAAGGGCTGGTTTGGAACCTGTGCCAACTCTTGAACCAGTGTCCTCTGACTCCTTCTGAGTGTAACATCAGATAATACAAACACCATGTCCTAAAGGACTTCCAGCTCTCTGAAAGTGTGTGGTTGTGTGTTTTGATCAGATCTTCGGCATCCTGAAGGCCCCCTTTAAGGACCGGCCAGGAGGGGAAGGTCCTCTGCTGTGTCTGGAGGAGCTGGCCGACCAGAAGAATGCTCCCTACCAGTACATGCTCAGACTCAGCTACAGAGTCCTCCGGCACTCTCAGGATGACTACCGCAAGAACCAGGTGAGGGGGCGATGACATTCATACTAGTTTTTATTGTTTCAAATCTTTATAAGCTTTATAAAGTTGAGACTTTTAAGAGTTTGGAGCTGTCCCGGTGTTTTCTTTGTTAAGCCAAAAGCTCTTATTTTCAATCACTTTGTGAAAGCAGAAAGACAAATCAGCCACTAAATGCTAAAAATGACACAACTTTGATGCCTGATAAAGCTCTTAATGGTAGAACAGCTGAAGATAACAGTGATCACAGAGACTCAAAATTCACCCCTCTCCAGGAGTATATAGCGAAGCAGTTCGGTGTGATGCAGAGTCAGATTGGGTACGACATCCTGGCTGAGGACACCATCACTGCCCTGCTGCACAACAACCGCAAACTGCTGGAGAAACACATCACCAAGACCGAGGTGGAGACTTTTGTCAGTCTGGTCCGCAAGAACCGAGAACCCAGGTACGCACGGAGACAGTAACAATCCCGAGTACATGCCAAGTGCAGATTAGACTCCAGGATTTTGAATCTTCAATCCAAAGACACAAACTGAAGCGATTAAAATTGCTAACACCAAGGCACCAGTGGTTCCTGACTTTCTAATAAGGACGGTGGCAAAATTTTCTATTGCTTAACCTCTGCAGAAGTCAAAATCCTCAAATTCCTGCAATCTGCCTTTGATATGGATGTTTGCATTTTTTGGGCAAATCCAAGCAGTGATATAGTCCAAAGTTATAGCTTTTACTTTTGAAAGTGGTAATAAAGTGCTATTCTGTTAGATTCTGTTTTACTACTTGGTGTTTCCTGGACTTTGCAGGTTTTTGGACTACCTGTCAGACCTGTGTGTGTCCAACAACGTGGCCATCCCCGTCACACAGGAGCTCATCTGTAAATGTGTCCTGGACCCCAAAAACCAGGACATCCTCATTAAGACAGAGTGAGGCGGGAGGGAATAAAGATCACTTTACCCATCTCACTTTACCTTACCCTGTGGGCACTGCAGTAAAACTTAGTTTGGTTTCGGAGAATGAGCTTTTTCAGTTTGCACCCCCACCAACAAACAAAGAGTAAAAATTAAGGAGTGTGTGTAATTGGTCTTTACATATCTATCTATCTACATGAGATAGTTTTTGATAGTTTCATGAAAATCTACATTAAAATTTTCACCTATAACTTTTAGTCTAATTGTTTACCATGATCTACTTTACTACTATTTAAAATTACTTTCAGGCGTCGTGTTCCAAAGGAGGCGCCCTCTGGTGGTGTTCAAGGTGACTACATGGCAATGGATGACTTTGGAGATGAGGATGAGGTATGTTTGTCTGTATATTTGTAAATCGTTACCATAGATATAAAAGACGGATGTAGTCTTGTTTACGCCACCCATTTGTTAGTGAAGTCACACGCTGAGTGTTTTCACTGCAACCATTTTGGTGTTTATATAGGACACACTCATTATGTGGTAAAGCTGCTTTATTATCCTTTATTAAATTAAAGGGGACCGTAATTTTCAAAGTCAATTTCATTTAGTAATTCAGTAAGAGCAGAAACCAAAAGAAGAGAATAACACTAATTACTTAGGTCACAGACCAAGTGAACATTTTTTTCTTTAGACTTATGTATAGTGGGACGTGTTTTTGAAACTAGCGCCATAGTCACTTCCTACTGGTTATGAGAAATAATGCAGGGCACTTCTGGAATGGCTTTATGTATCAGAAATGGAAACTTTGTCCATCTTTTGTGGTCATTACCACAATACACTGAACCGATTCAAAATCCTGTTTCCCAAGACACAGAAAACTTTGATTTTCAAAACTTCAGTCAGCTGTTGTGTATGTCTAGAATACTGATTGGTTAAAAAAGTTCACACCAAAAGTTACAACAATTACAAAATTAATTGATTTTTTCCACATTGTGGACTGAATACGATATACTTACTGTCTGATAGCAAAACCACATGGGACTAGGTAGTAGTATTTCTAGAAAATGGTGTAATGGGCAAACGTCTCATATCTAAACAAATCACTCACTTTCATGAAAGGTTCATTACATTTGAAGAAGACTAAACACTTAATGATGACCAAATTACTTTGGTCTTTGCTGCAGTCATGTTCTTACTTTTTAGATGGATGGTATTACGAAAATGTCTGTTCTACTCTTCCTGCAGGTGTGGCTGATGTGGACAGACAAAGCTAATGAGAAACAGGAGAAAAGCATCAGACAGCTGGCTCAGGAGGCAAGACAAGGAAATGCTCATGATGAGAACGTCCTCACTTACTATAGGTACAGCCAAACAAAAACAGCTGTTCACTTCAAATCTCATAAAAATCCAACAGACTTTTGTAAAGTGATCCAAGAATACGATAAAAAGAAGCAAAGCTGATAGAGCCTGCCTCTGTGGACTTCCTTAGGTATCAGCTGAAGCTGTTTGCCCGTATGTGTTTGGACCGTCAGTATCTTGCAATAGATGAGATCTCCAAACAGCTGGATGTGGAGCTGATCTTCCTGTGCATGATGGATGAGACTCTTCCCTTTGACCTCCGGGCATCCTTCTGCCGCCTCATGCTCCATGCTCACGTAGACCGAGACCCTCAGGAACTGGTGACTCCTGTCAAATTCGCCCGGCTCTGGACTGAGATTCCAACCTCCATCTCCATCAAAGAGTAAGACGATTTTAATAAAGCAGTAATATGTTTCTGGAGAAGTTGTGATAGGGCTGTCTTGTGGTAGCTTTGTGCTTTGATTCACTCTGACTCAGAAAGAGGAAGGGAACAAAAATACAAAACGCTGTTAAGGAAATTATAGTTTTTATAACATGTGGTTTAAACATAAAGCAGCACAACCCCCCACCCCCCCAACCCCCCAACCCCCCCGCACAAACACGTCCTCCAACCACACACACCCATATTTTGTTTTCAAACTCCATTGCGGTTTATACACACCTCAAACAATTAAACGAATAAAAGGGAACTGCAATAAATTACTGGTAGTAATAAAATACACTACTAACTCTTTTACGCTACGTCCACACCTACACGGGTATTTTTAAAAACGCAGCTGTTTCTATGCATTTGGGGCTTTTGTTCACACGTAAACGGCGTTTCAAATCACCGAAAACAGAGATTTTTTAAAACTCAGTTTTTGCGTTTACGTGTGGACGAGGAATACAGAGTTTGTCACGCAACGTCAAAGATATGTGCCTTTTTTCACGTCACGCTGTGCGCCGCGTTATTGTTTACATGAGATGAATTTTTACAATGGCAGATAGAGACAAAATACTGTTAATCTTACCATCTTCACTTTTTACACTTACGCTTACATACACACACATAGTTACTGTCTCTCCATTTAGAAAGGCAGAGGCGTCATGGTGTGATTATGTTTTGTGTAGTTGTTTTTCTTGTTTAATAATATTCAACATTGCTATCAATAGTGTGCAAAATATCTCTGTGCAAAATGAGTTTAAAAGCATTAACAACTGTGGGATACTGTTAGTCTGTGATTTGAACCAGGGGAAATATTTACGTAGGGTCAGCCTGATACTATTTGTATTCCGCTGTAACTTTACTGTATGAATAACTAACATCTCTAAAATGTCAGGAGTAGTTAGTCGTTACAAGAAGTGTTTTAAAAATTAAAAATGTGGGATACTGTATCTCCGTGATTTGGAGGGCCCAGAGCGTACTCCCTGCATAAGGAAAACTAGTTCTGTTGCAGAGACCTACCTTGGCACTTGTGCAGGTGAAGCCAAAGGAAACATATGTTTCACCATATTTTCTAGTCTTTGGCTTGGAAGGAGGTTGGTTTGGATACGTATTTGGTGATGCTTCATCTCCTACTTTGGAGTCTTTGTGACCCTTTGTTTTCAGAAAGGTTGATAATGACTATGCTAATTCCCTTTTGAAAGGTGTTGAGTAGAGTAGTTGTGACGCCATTTTAAACTGACCTTTTTGAAGCCCTTGTGCTCAGGGTTTAGCGTCACAGTTGAACTAATTGACAGAGCCTGGATAGCTCAGTCGGTAGAGGATCAGACTTTTAATCTGAGGGTCCAGGGTTCAAGTCCCTGTTCAGGCGTTGTGTCTGTTTACACCCCAAGGAAAGCACACTTCTTAACATTTGGTGGAGGCTTTGCGTAAACCATGGTCTTGGTGGAGGCTTTGCGTAAACCATGGTCTTGGTCCAGCAAGGTTGAAGACACAAGTCAGCTTTACTACGTGCCACAAATGGTCAAAAAGACTGTGGAAGTGATCCGTGCTGACAGTAAGTGAGAGACAGTGTCCCCAGGGTTGTGACCCTGTGTTTCCAGAAAGGTTAATAATGACTTTGCTACTACCCTTTTGAAAGGTGTTGAGTAGAGTAGTTGTGACGCCATTTTAAACTGACCTTTTTGAAGCCCTTGTGCTCAGGGTTTAGCGTCACAGTTGAATTGATTGACAGAGCCTGGATAGCTCAGTCGGTAGAGCATCAGACTTTTAATCTGAGGGTCCAGGGTTCAAGTCCCTGTTCAGACGTTGTGTCTGTTTACACCACAAGGTAAGCACACTTCTTAACATTTGGTGCAGACTTTGCGTAAACCATGGTCTTGGTCATCAGTTCCAGAGTTCCTACCTGACAAACTGTAGTGTATCCAAAACCCATCTTTCATTCCATTGCTGAGGTGACACACCACAGAAGAGTAGGCTCCTTCACATTGCAGCGTATTGACATGCGAATGTCACAAATTCCTTGCTTTCAGAAAAGGTGTAAAAGGTCCTCTTATTTATTATCTGAATGGCGTTTCGACAGTGTTACAACACTGGCATGTAGTTTACACATAAATATGGTGTTTGGCCTGTAGACTTGGCCTAGACATTTCTCAGTTGGAGGAACTTCAGACATTTCTCAGTTGGAGGAACTTCAGACATTTCATCGTGCATCTTCGTTTTGTAACTTGGAGAGCACAGCGTGGCCAGTGAGCTCGGTTGAAGACACAAGTCAGCTTTACTACGTGCCACAAATGGTCAAAAAGACTGTTGAACTGATCCGTGCTGACACTAAGTGAGAGACAGTGTCCCCAGGGTTGTGACCCTGTGTTTTCAGAAAGGTTGATAATAACTTTGCTACTTCACTTTTGAAACGTGTTGAGTAGAGTAGTTGTGACGCCATTTTAAACTGACCTTTTTGAAGCCCTTGTGCTCAGGCTTTAGCGTCACAGTTGAATTAATTGACAGATCCTGGATAGCTCAGTCGGTGGAGCATCAGACTTTTAATCTGAGAGTCCAGGGTTCAAGTCCCTGTTCAGGCGTTGTGTCTGTTTACACCACAAGGAAAGCACACTTCTTAACATTTGGTGGAGACTTTGCATAAACCATGGTCTTGGTCCAGCTAGGTTGAAGACACAAGTCAGCTTTACTACGTGCCACAAATGGTCAAAAAGACTGTGGAACTGATCCGTGCTGACAGTAAGTGAGAGACAGTGTCCCCAGGGTTGTGACCCTGTGCTTTGCGTAAACCATGGTCTTGGTCCATCAAGGTTGATGATGTGTTTTCAGAAAGGTTGATAATGACTATGCTACTTCACTTTTGAAAGGTGTTGAGTAGAATAGTTGTGACGCCATTTTAAACTGTCCTTTTTGAAGCCCTTGTGCTCAGGCTTTAGCGTCACCGTTGAATTAATTGCCAGAGCCTGGATAGCTCAGTTGGTAGAGCATCAGACTTTTAATCTGAGGGTCCAGGGTTCAAGTCCCTGTTCAGGCGTTGTGTCTGTTTACACCCCAAGGAAAGCACACTTCTTAACATTTGGTGGAGGCTTTGCGTAAACCATGGTCTTGGTGGAGGCTTTGCGTAAACCATGGTCTTGGTCCAGCAAGGTTGAAGACACAAGTCAGCTTTACTACGTGCCACAAATGGTCAAAAAGACTGTTGAACTGATCCGTGCTGACAGTAAGTGAGAGACAGTGTCCCCAGGGTTGTGACCCTGTGTTTTCAGAAAGGTTGATAATAACTTTGCTACTTCACTTTTGAAACGTGTTGAGTAGAGTAGTTGTGACGCCATTTTAAACTGTCCTTTTTGAAGCCCTTGTGCTCAGGCTTTAGCGTCACAGTTGAATTAATTGACAGAGCCTGGATAGCTCAGTCGGTAGAGCATCAGACTTTTAATCTGAGGGTCCAGGGTTCAAGTCCCTGTTCAGGCGTTGTGTCTGTTTACACCACAAGGTAAGCACACTTCTTAACATTTGGTGCAGACTTTGCGTAAACCATGGTCTTGGTCATCAGTTCCAGAGTTCCTACCTGACAAACTGTAGTGTATCCAAAAGCCAGCTTTTAACTCAGTTGGAGGAGCTTCAGACATTTCATCGTGCATCTTCGTTTTGTAATTCGGAGAGCACAGCGTGGCCAGTGAGCTCGGTTGAAGACACAAGTCAGCTTTACTACGTGGCACAAATGATCAAAAAGACTGTGGAAGTGATCCGTGCTGACAGTAAGTGAGAGACAGTGTCCCCAGGGTTGTGACCCTGTGTTTCCAGAAAGGTTGATAATAACTTTGCTACTTCACTTTTTAAAGGTGTTGAGTAGAGTAGTTGTGACGCCATTTTAAACTGACCTTTTTGAAGCCCTTATGCTCAGGCTTTGGTGTCACCGTTGAATTAATTGACAGAGCCTGGATAGCTCAGTCGGTAGAGCATCAGACTTTTAATCTGAGGGTCCAGGGTTCAAGTCCCTGTTCAGGCGTTGTGTTTCTTTGCACCTGTAAGTTTGACGTGCAAATGTCACCAACTTCTTGCTTTCAGAAAAGTTGATCCTCTTATTTATTTTCTGAAAGGCGTTTCGACAGTGTTCCAAAAGTCTTGACAGTCATCTTCATCCCAATATAGGTAATGTCCCCAGTAGTCATAGCTGCTTTTCTACGTGGCACAAATTATCAAAAAGATTGTGGAACGTTCTGACAGTAAGTGAGAGGGAATCCGCAGGTGCAACACAAAGAGGGATACCACATATGTGCCTCTTTCTTGGCAACATATATTTTAGACAGGATCATGAACCACTTATTTAAAGTTGAGTATTGTCATAAAGACTTTCCTGACAATTTTCCAACACTGTCATGAGATTGAATCTGCATAGGTCCTTCAATTCAATGTAATACTTTTCATCTTACGTTCCAGTAAGTATTTTGGGGCCTTGCTTTTTTCACAACAGATCTTTTTCCACAAAACATTATTACAAAGATTGTGGTGTTTCTCTTTCTTCATCATTAGTTATGACTCTAACATGGACGACAGCAGGGACAACAAGAAGAACCGCTTCTCCAGTACTATGGCCTTCATGGAAGAGTATCTTAACAACGTCCTTAATGATGACATGCCATTCCATGACGAGGAGAAAAACAAGCTCACATATGAGGTCTGGTTCTGCTCCCTAGTCTTACAACTTCACTATAAAGTTCTACTACTACTGTCTGTTATTACTTCTTCCATTTCCCTTCTTCCTTCAGGTGGTGAGTTTGGCCAGACATTTGATCTACTTTGGCTTCTACAGTTTTTTTGAGTTGCTCAGACTCACAAGGACCCTGCTGGGCATCATTGACTGCAGACTCAATCCAGGACACGCTGGTCTCGTATTCAATGATGATGCATCAGGTGACTTAAAATACCATAACAAGCTAAGACATTCAATTGTTTAACAACAACAGGTTTGCTGCCAAGTTTAACTTTAGTTTTTATCTTCAATTACTTACTTGTAATGGGTCCTGTTTGTTTGTATGCCTGTTTGTTAGCAGTTTAGATTCCACAATTTTATCATCTTCAGATTTTGTGTGATAGTAGATACTAACAAGAGCCCAAACTGTAATTGTTGTGAAAATCAGTTCAAGGTCAAGTTCGCACCGATCTCTGAATGCGCTTGTTCTATTTAGTCCAATGAAAGTCCATTAAAAGTCAAATGAAACAAACAAAAACAAACATTTATCTTTGATACCTTGATATTTTATTAATCTATTATAATGTTAAAGTTCACTAAAGCTCAGTTGTTCCTTCCCTTATGAAGAAAAGGTCTTTTTGTTTATGAATTTATGGGAATTGCAGTAAATATTTTGCTCTCTCTCTCATCTGCATTTGTATATTCTGGTCATTCGATCTGTATTTCCATTTTTTTTAACCAAACATGGCTGATTTGTTTTATCAAGTTTAGCTCATTCTCTGTTTCAAGCATTTTTTAATTTGTCTTTATTGTTTATTGATTCTTTTCAGTTATTTTCCCCTTTCTTTTCATTTTGTGCTGTTTTCTACTTGTTTATGTCTCTTTTTCATTAATATAATTTTTGTTTGTTTCTGTGCTGATTTGTCAATTTCCTGACTCATTTTTGTGTTTCTCTGTGGTTATATTGCCGGACCGTCCAACAACAACATTCTTGGACTCGTTCCAAGAGGTCTTTTTGTGCGCATGTATAACTGTTATTGACTTTATTTTGAATATTGTCGGGTTAATTACACTGACATGCTTTTTTTCTTCTCTCTGTTAAGGCAAGAACGTGAAGCGCTCTATACACGGGATGGGTCAGATGATGTCGACCATGGTCCTCAACAGGAAACAGTCCATATTTGGAGGTGCAGTTTCCAGAGGGGCAGGAATGGGGCCAGCGCTTGTGCTTGAAGGACAAAGAGGCAGTAAAGATAGTCTCGACAACATGGACTTGACAGTGATGGATACTAAGCTGAAGATACTGGAGATATTACAGGTAATATACAATAATTTTAACTCATTTTACACTCAGTGGCCAATTTTTGTTTTTAGGTACACCCATCCAATGCAGTACAATATTTAAAATGAAATTTATTAGATATCGATTAGACAATATTGCAAGAAATAAAACACTGCCCAACCAGTGTTTCGCAAAAGGGCCTGCTCACAAAACACCTTTAGTTTGTAAGCAAAGTTATAAGAATGACATTCAAACCCTATATGTAAAATTATGTTATTGTAACTGAATTCCACTTTCCTTTTCATCAGTTCATCCTGAATGTCCGTCTGGACTACCGCCTCTCCTTCCTCCTGTCTGTATTTAAGAAGGAGTTTGTGGACGTTTATCCCATGGCTGACGCTGACGCTACCACTAATATGGAGCATGCAGGTAGAAACACAGCTGGTGCAAATAAACTCATTCAATTCATTTTAACTCTAACATACATAAACTATATATAAAAAGTTGTCTTCTGCTTCTATATGCATGCATGTGCACGTGTGTGGTAGTTGGTAGTTTAATTTTAGAAATGCTGTATTTTGATTAAAATAGAATAGAAAGCCTTTATACACATGTATCTCATCATCACATCTATTGCATACATGTGGGGGGGGTAAACTGCACAGTTCTGCAGCACTATGTACATTTGAACAGTATTCAAAAATATACAGTGTACAAATATGCAAGTCAGGAATAAAAATAGTGTCATATATTTACGGTGTAGTTTATTGCACGTAAATTAGGTATGGCACAGTGATGATGTGTGTTCTGTTTATGGAGGGAAGTGCTTGAATTGGGGGGTGGAACTGTGTTTTCAGTGCATGTGTGACTTCAGCGTGGTTATGGTTTTTGGGAATAAATTATTCTTGAGTTTGTCGGTCTTTGTGCTGATGCACCTGTAGCACTTCCCTGAGGGAAGAATTAGTTTCCAATATATATCTAAATACCTAAAAACGCAATTCAAATAATCTGGGACCTGTAAGGTTTTACTTATTTTCTGAAATCCATATACTGTTATAATGGTGGATTTTTTCATGGACAACTCTTCAAGTAATGAGGTCATTACTCGCACTACTGTTCACTGTGAGTCATAAGCTGCACAGCTTTTTCCTTTTTTCCTTCCTCAAAATTTTTGTTTGCTTAATAGTAGTACAGCCAGGGCTGCACCAAGGCCAACTATAAGATAAATATAGATTTTTATTAGTTTTAAACTGTCATGAACTGTGTGTGGCAGGCAGGATTGGACCCAGACGCAGACTCTTAGACAGGACTTTAACACAAAATCCAGCTTTTTTGCTGAAACAAGTCAATAGAGAAAACTAAATTAGGATCAGAACACACAGCTTGGTATGAGGGAGACGCTGATATAGATACACAGAAAGATAACGAGGAAAGTGAACACTCAGGGAACGCAGCTGACACGAATTAACATGACGCCACAGGGGAAGCAAAACAGGACACACCGAACATGGAAACACGAGACCTTCACAATAAAACAGTAAATGGAGAAACACAAGACTGAGACGTGTTTGACAGAGGAGTGGTGGAAAGGCAGACGAGCGGGGGGACAGAGAGGAGACATGAGGGGCTGCAGAAACACAGAGTGGAACACAAGGAAGACGCGAGGGCTCACGACATATATACACACAGACACACCGCGAGAGACACAGACGGCAAAGACACAAGAGGGAATCTAATAATCAAGAATCTAAACACGGAATAAAAGAAACTCACAATGGAATAACTAAGACTATAAATGAACCTGAACATAAAACATGATCCAAAATATTACTAGAACACAAGAAACTCAAAATGCTGGGTCCAGACATAAACTGTGAGGTTGTTCTACTAGGATCCAGAAATAAAAATATGTATATGGAAAGAGGTATGACAGGTCCCATTAAAATATGATAAATCTAATAATTGAATATTTAACAAAACTTTAATGAGATGGAATAAATTTACACAGATTTTAGAAAAACTTTTGCGTGTTGTCTACCTGAATATCCACCCTGCAGTTTTTCTTAAGGTGCTTGTGTTACTTGTCTCCCTATGCTTCAGATGTGCCGGTTAACATGGACATGACAGGTAGTGCATAGATAAGCTCATATTAGAAGCAAAGAAGAACCTACAGAGAGCACATGCCACATTTCTTCACCAGTTTACATGTCATTTTATTATTATAACACAAATTACTGCGCAAAAGTCTTTAACCCTATTTCTTAATAGTTGGTGCACGACTTAGATTGGAATGTCTTGATGCTCAATCATCCAGGTAAGTAAAGTGTTCATCTGGACGAAGCGCTTTCAGTGGGTGAAACGTTTCGTCACTCATCCAGGTGATTTCCTTTAGTCTCAGCTGACTGCAGGTTTCCAACCTTATAAACAGAAACATTTGCACATGACTGAAACAAGCACCACTGAAAGAACACTTTTCACGTAAATGGGAAAGCATCTCTGAATCGAGGAGGGGGCTAAAGGGGACGTCTTTCACCATCTTACAATGCTGTGATTGCAGCCATTCCCCAACTCTCTGGTACTCATGACCATCGATCAGTGGTCTTTGACCTCACAGCCCATTGTTCATTCAGCGTCCAGATGAACAGAACTTAGACTGAAAGATTTCCACAATGTGAAGCAGTGTGGGATCATCTTGAAAGAGAACAGAACAAGCTAACCGATCCAAAGAGGAGGTTTGGACTGTTCAAGAAAACTGGAAATTATTGCTAAAGAATAATTAAAGGAATTTGATGATAGCTTACTTAAGAGAGTTAAATAAGAGGGAGTTCAGGTTGTGTTGAAGAATAAATCTAGTCATATTAAATATTTACTTTCAAGCTTATTAGAATGATCCATACTGTTTGTATTTGTATCTATGCTTGCACATGTTGTCCATCTTCCTAGCAGAACATCACGAAATGAGGGTTGGCTTAAGACTTTTGCACAGTAATGGGTAACATTTAGAGTGAACCGTCTGAGCAACTTGGTGTGAAACCATGAATAATTAATTTCAGTTCTGCCTTTTTGTCCCTACTCAGCCACCATCAACCTGCAGTTCATTGGAGAGCAGGCAGAGGCCATGTTTGGAGTTGGGTGTGTATTGCTGGACATGCATTCATGCACAGGTTCTATTAATACAACATACACACATCTTAAGTACTTTGTGTGTTTGTGTGCAGAAAAGGGAACAGTATCCTGGAAGTGGATGATGAAGGTGGTCGCATGTTCCTGCGGGTGTTGATCCACCTCACAATGCACGACTACGCTCCTCTGGTGTCTGCAGCCCTGCAGCTGCTTTTCAGACACTTCAGCCAGCGACAGGAAATGTTACATACCTTCAAACAGGTGACACAGACATGCAAAATCTACATAAATAAGCACAAAACAAATCCAGTATCTCTTAACTAAAATGCTGACCCCTTAAATGCTTTACTGTCAGTCAGAAGGGAATGTAATAAAAAGCAGAAGAAGTACAGTCATGAGAATCAGTGTACACAACACTAGCTAAGACCAGCAATTCTTCATTAAACTTGTCATAATTAACTTCAAATTGTCTATTTTTTTGTATTCACTGAAATTTTCAAATCTTCCTGGAGATCTGTGGCCCTGAGGGGTGTAGTGCGAAGTTCAGTATATCCAGGCTTTCTTTGCGTTAGCTAGTTTAATAAAACCTCAAACATAACGGTGCTTTCTTTGCTAACCCAGGCTTTCTGCTACAGTCTTCTGTGGGAACTCAGAACATGGAAATATTGCAGAATATTCATGTTAATCCTCCAAGTTGTGACTGCAGGTCCAGTTGCTGATCTCCGCTCAGGATGTGGAGAACTACAAGCTGATTAAAGCAGATCTGGATCGTCTCAGGACGTTGGTGGAGAAATCTGAACTGTGGGTGGAGAAGAAAAGCTCGGGAGGAGGAGAAGGGAAGAAGGACAAGAAAGACAAGAAGGAAAAAACAGAGGTAAGGACTAATGAGATAAGAATGAGATAAGGGCATCCTTGCAAAAGAGATTTTCTAATCTCTGTGGATTTTTTCCCCTGTTTAAATAAAACATTTTTAAATTGTATTGTGATACTACTGATTGTGTGAAAGCTAAAGCTTTGAGAATGCAGGAGCCCATGATGAGAAATTATGAAGAAACTTTTCAAATCAAAGGTTTTAAATGTACGTAAGTTAGGTCCTATGTAGACGTGTAATACAAAGCCTGCATAGCTCAGCTGGTGAGAGTCTTAGTGCTGTGGACACAAACACAGACAGCTGCAGACAGCTTCATTGTTAACCAGCATCCTCAAGAGCAAAGCCACGTAGGACTTTCAAACTGAAAAATCTCAGATGAGTTCGAATATCAGGGTCAGAGGTCAAGTCTTCTGAAAATCTTGTGAATGTGATAAGCTGAGAACAAGGTGATGTAGGATAGTGCTGCCAGTATTTTTTAATTCAGTGGTCATAATTTTTAATTGACTATATGACCAATAAACCAATTATAATCAAATTCATGAAATATGAAATTATGAGGTTTTATTTTAACAGAGTTAGTTTTAAAATACCAAGAGGTCGGTTTTGTCTAAGTATTCATGCCGAGGAGCTAAGGCCATATTTCTTCATAAATATTATCTTGTTATTGTGTCCTTTGTCTTTAAAGTCTATAATACTGGCTCAAACCTTCCCATATCTAAATAATAACAGTACATATATACTGAGCTGGCTGAGAGGAGAATCCCAGAATAAGTCTGGTTTTTAGAGGCTGTTTTTAAGGGTTTTTAAAGATTAGCTGAAGTCAGTGTTACTTTGTTTTGTATGTTCTCTAAACTGCTTTTAAGATTTCAGTTTTTTTCAGAACCAACAGGATCTTTGTGTCTCGGTGGCTGATTGGCATCATAAGCTTTTGTCAATATAACAACTAACCAATTTATTAACCACCGACTAACTATCCAACTACCCCATTCAGTCACTATTTAAAACAACATATTATTAAAAATCTAAATACTACTAATAAAACTAAAGTACTAAACAAAAACAAATAAAAATATCTTTTGAACTTTTGCATCTTGGTTTTTAAACTCACTTCCTGTTGGTGTTGGGCTTCCTGGTGTATCATGTGGATATAAGGTTTATATGTGGCATGGCACTTTCACTGCATGGCATCTCTCCTTCTTTCATTCTTTCTTTCTTGTTGTTTATACTTTGAAATGCAGAAACATTATTTCTCAAATGTTTTCTAGAACTAGTTTCTTGTTGTCATACATCTTATACACTCACACTGCATGTTAAAAAAACTCAACCAGCTAGTCGTGCTTTGTTAAAATGTTAGCTTGATAATGAAAACAACCAATCGCATTAACATGAGGAGTTGTTTTTGTAATAAAAAATTTAATGCAAAGAAAGAGCTTCATCCTCTTTCTGACTTCACTCCGTATGTTTCACAACTTCTCATAGAGAAAAATGTGGTTCCACCAGCGAGGGAACTTCTAAACCTGCCAATCTGGGTGCTGTTGGAGTTTAAAAATAGTTTAAAAACCAGTAACCTTCCAGAAGAGATGGCAACGTTTTAAGAAATATTGGAATAAACAATAACCAGTTTGCAGTACGCAAACTGTTTGTTTTTGGCATCCGATACTGGTGCAAGCCTCCAGTACACTTTCTAGAGAAACTAGATGTGCTGGTGTGTTTGCAGACATTACATCTGCCCACACACTTATTCTACCCTGCTACCCATGTCTGTTTAGTGATATATTTGCTCCTTAACCTCTGCTAACCCATCTAGGATTAGGATTGGGGTTAGGTTAACATCCACGCCTTTCTTTTAATGCGATTTGTGGCTATATGGAGCACCCAAATCAAAACGATTATAAGGGAAACGGCAGCAATATGAGACTTTATTTGGAATATAATATCTTCTAGTTTCTCGAAGTTTGCCTTTTTAGCATGTGGCTAAAACAAAACCTAACACTAACCAAGCTAGTTTGCTCGTGAGCTGGTAAATGTTGAGGTTAACAAGTGAATCTGAATATTGACTAGGATCAGAAATGTAGTGTAAAGTCCTCAGCGAGGACACAATGAGTGTGGTGCCATACCCGGAGAGAACTGCATATGCTGTCTGACCCTCTGCATCCTGCAGGGGGCATCACAAGAGGCAACACCCAAGAAGGAGAAACTGAAGGAGGGTAACGAGAACTACCAGAAAGTCAAAGAGGTGAGAGCGCCCGTTCGTTAATGTTTCTTCAACACGTGATCAGTTTTTCTTTTTGATTTGTCTCTGTCTGCTGGGTTTTCTGGAACGTTCTTCCAAAAAGTCATCTATTAACTAATCAACAAGGGCACAGCTGTGATCTCTCTGTTGAAAACGTCCTGCACGTGGTGATCTTATCTCTTATCTCTCCAGCGATGGTGGTTTTTCTCTGCTCAGGATAATTCCATCATTATTCTCTCCTACTAGCTTCTCTGGTGAACGACACCTGCAGAATGTCACAAATGGAAACGAAGATGAAAATTAAAGGATAGATTTAAGTCCTTATTTGGTATAAAATTATATTCCAAATTCAACCAATCAAAACCTTCCTTCTGCTCTGGTAAATTTTAGCTTCCAAATGTTCGGTTGTTGCCACGATGACTTCAAATTATCTTGTATTTCTTCAGTGTTTTGAAAGAGATTAGGTTTGGTACGATTTCTAATCACAACCTTTGTCAATGAATCACTCTTTCCACATTGGAACGCCATTAATAATCAATATTTATGTGATTCATTATTTGTTTTATGTCATGCGCTACAAAATCACAAAATGCTAATCTGACGATTCACTTAATATTTTATTAATTAAAGTAAACTGAAATAACATCAGTTGGCTTTTTTGTGAGTAAGACTCATTTGTAGATGTGCTTAGTTTCTACAAGTCAAAGTTTTTAAAAATTCAGAAGGTTATAGATTTTAATATAGCTTAAACATGATCTACCCATATGGAAAAGATATATATAAATCTTATAAAGTTTGTATCTGTCTTGTGTGAAACTTGTATGAAAAGCATACAAGAGTGAAAACAGATATAAGATCCCTTGAAAAATTATATAATGAAACTTGTATGTTTTGGATACTTACTAAAACAATATATGAAAGTAATGAGAAAGTGGCCACTTTCATGAGTAAATCATGTAAGTTTTTACTATTTCTTTTCCATATGGGTACGCACCTGCGCCACCTGAGAATAAAACACACACATTTTTGAAAACACAGTATATTTAAAGAAATAGTAATGGGCCCATAATTGAGTCTTGGGGAAAACTGGCAGTATTGTCCAAGTATGTCTTAAAATTAAACGCTCGGGAAACAATGAATGAATAAACATGCGTTTTATTCACAAATGAGATTCATTTTAGCATTTTCAGAAATGAAAAAATGTCTTATCACTTAGAATATGTGTGAAAAAGCCCTGAGCCGGCACCTACTCTAGTTGTTCTAAAGATAATCCTACAGACACATTGTTTAAAAGTAATGAATCTGTTACATTGTGTGTGTTACGTAATGTATTTTATGTTAAAATCTTTAGTGTGTAAAGAAATCTTTTTTCCTAAATGTGGAATGACTTTATGAAAGACTTTTTTACACAGTGCATACTTTCTTTGGGGGAAAACTTTTAATTGCTAAAAATGCAAATTAAACTCATTTCTTAGCATATACAGCCCATCAGAGATACTATCGTTAATTAAAACTAAGCTAAAAGACACAGTGGGATACTTAGAGCTTATAAAAAATGTACAAAAATATAATTGCAGGCTCTACAGTACCATGCAACAGTCTTCAGCCAAACCTCATTATATTTTATTTTCATGGAGCCAGACTTGGAATTTTTTCAGTGCTTATTGTTTCAAAGGAGCTTGCAAAGAAAAGCATCTGGACTTCTTTAAGTTGCTTGAAGACGTTTCACCTCTCATCCGAGAAGCTTCGTCAGTTCTAAGGTCAAATGGTGGAGCGTCCCAGATTTAAACTCAGTGCTTATTGTTTGTTAAGCTCAATGCGAACCTAAGAATCATTCGAGGATAAAAAGACACATAACTCAAGAGATAAACCTGTGTTGTGTCTCCACGTAGCAGACAGCTTAGCAAAGAATCAGTTGTAAAGTATAAACACAGTGGCAGTGCAGTAAAAGCATACCTGGATAGAAAAACACAATCGGCCATAGATTGACCCCCCCACCCCCCCGGAGCCTGGACCTCAACATTATTGAAGCCATGTGGGACCAAGAACGGAACAAAAAAAGCAGCAAACATCCGAAGAAGAGCTTCAGATGTCCAACAAGCCTAAGAAGTATTCCTGAAGACTTTGTTGTTGTTGAAATGTTGAGAAAAATATTCAGGCTGTGTTGAAGAATGAAGGTGGTAATACCAAACACTGACTTTCAGGCTTGTTGTATACTGTATTTTCACATATATTTGCACATATTTCTATAAAACAGTGCACCTATTTCCCCTTTTACTAACAAAATATAAAAAATGAAGGGTGTCCTTGCACTCTGATATCTGTTTTACCCATGAAAATAACGCTCATAAAAACAAACTGACATTGACACTAGAAAACTAAGTATTTAAGTATTTCAACCAATAAAAGTTAAACTGACCATCATCTGTCGAACTGCACATGACTCCACTGTCTGCCATCTCGCTCCTCCCCCTGCAGATCCTGGAGAGGTTGAATAAGATGTGCAGCAGCGGAGTTTGGAAGAAGCAGCAGAGGCTGCTAAAAAACATGGGTGCTCATAAAGTGATGCTGGACCTGCTGCAGGTCTCCTACGACAAGGTAAGACAGGACACCCCAAATTAAAAGCACCTTAGCAGGCTTAATTAAGCAGGTCAATTCAAATAGTGCTGCACTTGAAGCCATGCAGCCTTATTTTAAATGACATTGAAATCTCACAGTGGAGTTTTTATCAATAACTTATTACAGATGTTCTTTCTTTTTCCAGTCTTCTTTTCATTTTGAACTGTGGAGAAGTTATAATAATGTAATACTTATCAAACAGGCTGAGATTTGTTATTTAACAGCCATTTATATTTATTGTAGTTAACTTTTGCCCCTGGTGTTCGTGGATTTCTTTTGTTCGATTAAAATATATGCATATATTCAAATAGTCTGGCTGTAGCCAGATTTGAGAGGAGAGTTCAGCTCAACCAAGACTAACCATCGTGTTTGTCTGTGTGTGTGCAGAATGATGTGAAGATGCAGGAGATCATCAAGTATACTCACCTGTTCCTGCAGAAGTTCTGTATGGGCAACCAAGAGAATCAGGCTCTGTTGCACAAAAACCTCAACTTGTTTCTCAACCCGGGGGTAAGCTGCTTCACAAATGTGCCAAAGTTATACACAATGCTTATTTAGTTCATAAATCTGAGTGGACGTTCAGTACGCTTTAAGGGTGGTTGGTTTTATGTGTGGTTACATGTTCAGACATCTTTGTGAGGACAGAAATTGTCATGCTACGATACCTGTGGGGACCAAGAGTCACTTATGGGAACAAAATGCGCGTCGCCAACGAGTTTGGAGGCGTGTTTGAGACTCAAAATGTGGTTTTAGTGTGAGGGTTATAGCTAGGTTATGGTTAGGTTTAGGGCAGCGGTCCCCAATCCCCGGACTGGTACCGGTCCGTGACTCATTTGGTACCGAGCCGCGAGAGTTGAGGCTCAGGTGTGAAATGTATAGTTTTCAGGGTTTTTATCGGTTTTCAGCGTTATTTTGTTATCGTTTTTATCGTTAACTCGGTTTTCCTGGGTCTTTTCACGTGTGTTATGAATAAATCTTCTTTTTTTCGGTACCGGTACTAGTTTTATTTTGTTGTATTTATCCGCGACACCTTAAAGGCCGGTCCGTGAAAATATTGTCGTGCATAAACCGGTCCGTGGAGCAAAAAAGGTTGGGGACCGCTGGTTTAGGGTATCCGTTAGGCATTATGTCAATGACATGTCCTCACTAAGATATGAAAACGAGTGTGTGTGTGTGTGTGTGTTTCTTTTTCTTTAGGAATATGTCAAGTGAGAAAACAGTCTTAATATCTTATCTCCTGCACCACACTCATAAGTTGAAATTTCTGACACCTGACTCCAATTAGCCAATTACCTCCCTGTTTATAAACCCAGCCTACATTTAGAGACACTCGTTGCCAGATTCTCTTTAAATGCAGTGTATTCAAACCTTTCCGTTTTAGTTTTCTATCACTTTTAATTATCTTTACCTTTCATTTCTGTCAGCTCTGTGAAGCTAAATAAGCCAAAATCAGAAATCTTTTGTACAGTTGGATTGTCTTCTACATAAAACACCTGATCAAGTTACTTCTGTTTAAACAGCTTTCATTTATTTTACTTTAGCTAATCAACTTCTGCTCGTTTAAAGAAAATGCCGGTTGTCTCTGGGTTTTTTAAGTGATTTGAGTGGCTGGTAGAGAGAAACCTCTCTGACAACTCTAATGCTCGATGTACTGATGGGGACTTGAATGAAAATTAATCAGCTAGAGAAAGAATATCAACCTCCCAACACCTGAACTCTTCCACGTCTTCCATTTCCATTTTTAATTTCTCTTTGCTATTTGGGCTGACTGGGACCTGATGAATGTAAAAACAAAGAATTACCAGATTTTGTTTTTTTAACTGATTTTTGTTTCTCAGAAAAATGAGAGCCACCTACGAGGACACTTTTTAAATGTTGATAGAACAGTGGCTGTATGATGTCCTCATAAATGTCACAGGGGCATAGTGACATAGTGAAAACAAATTTCCAACATTTTCCAACATTCAGGAGGCAGTTTGGGGGTTTTGTAATGAAAAAGTCAAAACTAGTCTTCTTTAAATAAATATTAGTGTTGATGTGACTGACCTGAAGTGATTTCTAAACTTTTCCTTGTTCATGTGCAGCTCCTGGAGGCGGAGACAGTGCAGCACATCTTCAGTAATAACTACCAACTGTGCAGCGAGATCTCCGAGAGCGTGCTGCATCACTTCATCCACTGCCTGGCAACGCACGGCCGCCATGTCCAGTACCTCAACTTCCTCCACACCATCATCAAGGCTGAGGGCAAGTACGTCAAGAAGTGTCAGGACATGATCATGACCGAGGTGAGGATGAGACGCACCGCTTTGCTTCTACTAAAACATCAACCCGTGTTTTCATGCTGATGCGTTCAAGTTTTCCTTTCATGTCTTCTTGTAGTTAACAAACGCCGGTGAGGACGTGGTCGTGTTTTACAACGACAAAAACTCGTTTAAAGTCATGCTGGAGCTGATGGCAGAGAGCAGGGAGGGCGTCGGTGACACCAGCCCACTCAGGTAACCAAGGCAGCGATGATGATGATTTTATTAATCCATCTTCATAAAACCTGATACTAACCATAACGCGGTCATTTAAGAAATGACAGGATTCTATTTTATTTGTTAAATGACTGAAAGCTTCGAGCTGGAGACAATAACAGGATAAAATGATCCTATAACAGGATATAAAAGGATCCAAACAGCATGTAGCTCTGCATGTTTAATTTTTTATGCCATATATGTCCTTCCTGATTCAATCAAAAAGGAATTTGTGTCTCCTCTGATCTTGAACCAGCTACTCAAAATTTTTATTAATTTCTAAACATGTTTTCTTGAGAACTTCTTGCAGTGATTGTGAACTTATAGTTATACAATTGTTGTAATGCACTATCTGACGTGATGGTGGCAGTGCTGTGTCACTGTTCTAATACCAAAACCCGGACACAATGATGCAGAGTGTCAGTATCGCTCTGTACGCGTAGCTGCATATTAAGCTACAGATCCAGCTCGCACTGGAGCGGTTCGCAGCCGAGTGTGAAGCAGCGGGAATGAGGATCAGCACCTCCAAATCTGAGGCCATGGTTCTCAGCCGGAAAAGGGTGGAGTGCCCACTCCGGGTCGGGGATGGGTTCCTGCCCCAAGTGGAGGAGTTCAAGTATCTCAGGGTCTTGTTCGCGAGTGATGGGAGAAGGGAGCCGGAGATCGACAGACGGATTGGGGCTGCAGCTGCAGTAATGCAGACGCTGCACCGGTCCGTCGTGGTGAAGAGGGAGCTGAGTGTAAAAGCGAAGCTCTCAATTTACCGGTCGATCTACGTCCCTACCCTCACCTATGGCCACGAGCTGTGGGTAGTGACCAAAAGGACGAGATCGCGGATACAAGCGGCGGAAATGAGCTTCCTCCGAAGGGTGGCTGGCATCTCCCTTAGAGATAGGGTGAGAAGTTCGGCCATCCGGGAGGGGCTCAGAGTAGAGCCGCTGCTTCTCCACATCGAAAGGAGCCAGCTGAGGTGGTTCGGGCATCTGGTAAGGATGCCCCCTGGGCGCCTCCTGGGTGAGGTGTTCCAGGCATGTCCCACCGGGAGGAGGCCCCGGGGCAGACCCAGGACACGCTGGAGAGATTATATCTCTCGGCTGGCCTGGGAACGCCTTGGTGTTCCCCCGGATGAGCTGGAGGAGGTGGCTGGGGAGAGGGAGGTCTGGGCCTCTTTGCTTAGGCTGCTGCCCCCGCGACCCGGCCCCGGATAAAGCGGATGAAGATGGATGGATGGATGATGTCGAGGAGTTCATTTGTTTCATCAGTCAACTCGTTTAAAAGAAGAAGCAGAGCAGAAGTTTGTACCACCTTAACTCTGCTGCTATAAACACAAGTCGGAGCTCTTCTGATCTGAGCAAGTGGAAACCACGAGGCTTCAGCTGATGTGGCCACAGCTGCAAAACAGGAGACACGAGTCATGACTTGTTAAAATGGACCGAATGTTTATCAATCTTTAGTTTTTCCAGAATATCAGAACTGATTTAATTTTTTAAAAATGTAATTGACAGATTTGGTTCTGGCAGATTTTGCCCTATAAGAAGTCACATCTGTTTTCAAGTATATATACGTGTGGGTGCATATATATTTTACTTGAGTCTAAATACTGTGTGGACAACAAAGTTTTTTAACTTACCATCAGGTGCTTTTATTTCCCATCCCAAACATGCTGTCGTGTTTCCGTCTGAGACCTGAATGTGAAATAATTCCCCCCCCACAGGTATCACATCTCTCTGGTGGAGCTTCTGGCTGCTTGTGCAGAGGGGAAGAACGTGTACACGGAGATTAAATGCAC
The DNA here is from genome assembly GCF_056152115.1 of Neolamprologus brichardi. NCBI lineage: Eukaryota > Metazoa > Chordata > Actinopteri > Cichliformes > Cichlidae > Neolamprologus > Neolamprologus brichardi. The sequence goes on from NC_142123.1 coordinate 33,214,360, forward strand.
CTCCCTGCTGCCCCTGGAGGATGTGGTCAGAGTGGTGACCCATGAGGACTGCATTACTGAGGTGCTCACCGTGTTTGTGTGGTTTAAGGGTTTTAAACTGCTTTGATTAAACCAGAAAGCTAACTTGACTTCCTGTGTGCCTCCAGGTGAAAGTTGCCTATGTGAACTTTGTGAATCACTGCTATGTGGACACAGAGGTGGAGATGAAGGAGATCTACACATCCAACCACATCTGGAATCTGTTTGAGGACTTCACTGTGGACATGGCTCGGGTAGGAACGGCACCATAGTTTATCATCATAACTGATAAACTATTGTAAAGCTTTACCTCATTATTTAAAACTACACACAGGTTTAACACAAGCATCCAGCTTTGTAACATTATATGTACAATAATGTGAAGAGTCTTTCTTTATATTTTGCTTCCACTGAGTTGGATTTGGGGGAAAAAGTGGGCTTGAGCACTTGAGGCTTTTTTTTGGACATTTTTTCCCCCCTTTTTTTTGTTAAACCTTACCTAAAAACCTCCTAATACAACAGATGAACCAGTGTTGCCTTCACATAACAGACAATTTAGTAAAGAACCAATTTGAAATTTAGTCTCTTTCGTCCTGTTCCTTTAGTTCAGGGGTGGGCAACTCCAGGCCTCGAGGGTTTAGATGTGTCCTTGATCCAACACAGCTGATTTAAATGGCTAAATGACCTCCTCAACATGTCCTGAAGTTCTCCAGAGGCCTGGAAACGAACTAATCATTTGATTCAGGCGTGTTGACCCAGGGTGAGATCTAAAACCTGCAGGACACCGGCCCTTGAGGCCTGGAGTTTGCCACCCCTGGTTTAGTTGGATAACAGAGTTTGGCATAAAACATTTTTACACCAACAAGGTGTTACGTTCCCCTAAAAAGGTCCAGGGGTGAGGGAAAGTAACAAAAGGTGTCCAGGTTGAAAAAGGGAGACAGGGAGGCAAAATAGTTAAATTAACAGGTTTATTAATGTTTCCATTAATAAGTTACCTAAAAGAGACGGACAAACTGCTGTCACTTTTTAATGAAAGAAAACAATAAACTGAAAATATGCCAAAAAGGGTTAGTACCAAAACACACTCCTCTCCACGCAGCAGGGGCAATCCACCTCCACACACACACACAGCTTACTAGCTGCAGCCCAACATGGCTCTCTGGCACTACAGCTCACAATGGTCGTGTCCAAATTCATGGGCTGCATCCTCCTGAGGACCCGGCCTTCGCGGTCTACGTGGGCCGGGGCCTCAGGAGGTTGGGTAGGCCGGAAGTAAACGGCTGGGGAATTGGACGGTCTAGCCTTCTCGATCTACTCCCGCCCTTAATTCAAGTATTTCTGGTTGTCAGCGCCATGGCACGAAAATCGAAAATGGACCCCGAAATCTTTCTCCGTTTTTTGTGTTCAGCTGGTGGGGTGACAGACGTCACCGAAAACGTCGAAGCACTTTTGCAAATATGTCATATCTTGACAAACCGAGCAGATATTTGAAGTTTACACACCCACATTCTCGCCTGAAAATATGTTTAAAGTTTATTTTGTGGCCCAGAAAGATTAATAAGAGTAATTTTAAAACTTAGTAGCAGCCACCATTGCCGGAAACTGGAGCTTGGCTGGGCCGCGCTATGAATTCTGGGATAGGTTGGGCCAAGAAGGACACATCCGACCCATCCTTCAAATTCGGGGAAAAGGAGGACGCATTTGTCGGCTGCATTCGGAGGAGTCTACGAATTTGGACAGCCTTCGGCGCGTCGCTGTGACGTAATCGGTCTACGAATGCGGCCTCAGGAGGAAGCAGCCCATGAATTTGGACACGACCAATCTCTGGCCTTAAGAATTCTTAATTGTTGATGGGAGTCAGCTGTACAAAAAAGGCGGCACCAAAGGCAGGAGATATGGCCGGACAACACCGGTCGCGACAGATGGCCCCGCCCCTCCCTGAGCCTGGTTCTGCCGGAGGTTTCTTCCTGTTAAAAGGGAGTTTTTCCTTCCCACTGTTGCCAAAGTGCTGCTCATAGGGGGTTATATCAGCGGTCTCCAACCTTTTTTGCGCCACGGACCGGTTTATGCCCGACAATATTTTCACGGACCGGCCTTTAAGGTGTCGCGGATAAATACAACAAAATAAAACTAGTACCGGTACCGAAAAAAAGATTTATTCATAACACGTGAAAAGACCCATGAAAACCGAGTTAATGATAAAAACTATAACAAAATAACGCTGAAAACCATACATTTCACACCTGAGCCTCAACTCTCGCGGCCCGGTACCAAACGACTCACGGACCGGTACTGGTCCAAGGCCCGGATGTTGTGGACCGCTGGGTTTTATGATTGTCTGTATGTGTTACTGTAGGGTCTACCTTAAAATATAAAGCACCTTGAAGCGACTGTTGTTGTGATTTGGCGCCGTGTAAATAAAATTGAATTGAATTGACACACCCACACAAGGTCAATTTTAGGACGAGGCCCTGCTAGGGCTGTAAGACAAGGTGATTCCCAAAGGACTACTAGCTTAAAACTTGGCGTATGCCAGCATTGTGTGGGGAGTATCCTTAAAAAATATCTGAGGAAATTGAAGAATAGGAGGTCAAAAAAGTGACAAGCCTAAAAAAACTATCTACAGCAGATAAACAGTTTCTGAGAGTCATATCCATAAGAAAGTAGACAAAAACAACCTGACGTGACATGGTGCTGATATTCGGGTTTTTCCCCTCTCTGCAGGTCTGTAATAAACGAGAAAAGCGTCTTTCCGATCCCGTTCTGGAGAAATACATCATCGGCGTGGTTTTTGACACCATCAACGCCTTCTTCAGCTCCCCTTTCTCTGAAAACAGCACTTCTCTGCAGGTGAAGGAAATGCTTCACCTTGGTGATATAAAACCGTTTAGGTGTGGGTCCAGTTAGCTGATCGCTTCTCTGTCTCTGTCAGACTCACCACACCATCGTGACTCAGCTGCTTCAGTCGTCTGTCAGGCTGCTGGACTGTCCCTGGTTGCAGCAGCAGCACAGAGGGCAGGTGGAGGCATGCATCAAGACGCTCGCTGTGACAGGTAACAAACCTGGCACCGCATTACGTCTGAGCCATGAATGATTCCCAAAGTTTTCTCTCACATTCCCACTTAAAAAAGGCTGACTAAGTCTTGTGAATTTTGAACATTAAATAAAGTTCTCTCTCTGTGCAGCTAAGAGTCGCTCCATCTCTGTGCCTTTGGAACTGGAGGCTCAGATCAACACCATGCTGTCCACTTCAGCTTTGAACTCTTTGTCGCGCACCAATCCAAACTACAAATCCTCCTCCCGCCACGTCCGCCCTAGCGCTCCTACCAACCCCTGGGACTACAAGAACATCATCGAGAAGCTGCAGGTGCACAAGGGCACACCGAAAAAAAGACTTTTCTTTATTTACATTAACTTGCAGTAAACTGTATTTAACCTTGTTCCCTCTGTATCTTCCTCAGGACATCATAAACACTCTGGAGGAGCGTCTGAAGCCACTGGTGAACGCTGAGCTTTCGGTGTTGGTGGATGTCCTCCATCAGCCGGAGCTGCTGTTCCCTGAAGGAACCGACATCCGACAGCGCTGTGAGTCCGGAGGATTCATTTCCAAGTAGGTCTTCTGAGTGTAAAGCATGCTTGAGCACTGACACTAGAGGGATGAGGGGAGTTATGATGTTCATGTGCTGACCAGGTTGATCCAGCACACCAAGGCGCTGATGTCTTCAGAGGAGAAGCTGTGCATCAAAGTCCTAAAGACTCTGCAGGAGATGCTCATCAGGACTCTGGACTTTGATGAAAAGGTGAGTTAATAGTAGCTGAACTACCACAATCAGCCTGTTTAACTTAAATCAAAACCATTATAATCACGGTTGAACAACAAAGGCAGGTCCTTGAGAAATACAGTATATTAAAAAAACACAGTGTTGTTGTGGTCATTCTTCTTTGGTGGTTTTGTAGCTTCCAGAGGTCCTTTTGCAGTTTTTCCATATTTATGCTTATTTTATTTGAGACATATTTTATTTATTCCCCTTTCGCTGAGTCATCTTCACCTGTTTGTGTTTGCGTTCCCCACCCTCTCTCGGCTTTTCCCCATTCTTCAGCCTCTGCCAGGCCTTGTTGCTGCCACTGATCATGAATGAAGCTTTCCCCGATCTGAAATCTCTGGCTTATTTCTTGGTTTTGTTTCAGTTCAATGTAACAGGATGGAGACTGAATGGACTTCCTGTTGATTTGTTTCAGGGACTAGTGCTGCGGAAAGTTTTACTGCAAAACTACTTGTTTCCAAACAAGAAGACCAACCAGAAGAATGACTTGGCTGAACTTGGAGTTCCAGGTAAACTGCTTCATACGAACACTGTTCACAGGAAATAATAAACACTGCTCAAATAAAATGCAGGAGACATTTAATCATAACAGTGTAACATAGTCAGATAAGTTCAGGAATGTCATTGTGTTCAGTGAAGAACAAAACATCCGAAATCCGTTTCACCTGCTTTGTTAAATTCAATTGTAGACTGGACACGAACCCAAAAAGAGGATGACTTTGCAGGTGGTGGCTTCATTTCTCTGTCTTTATCCTTCCTTACTGATCTTTCTCTAGTGCTGCTTTTTGCTGCACCGGTAGTCCAGCTCCTTCGTGATGACCAGTGTTGGTCAAGTTACTTGAAAAAAGTAATCAGTAACTAATTACTGATTACTTCCCCCAAAAAGTAATCCTGCTACTTTACTGATTACTTATTTTCAAAAGTAATTAATTACTTAGTTACTTAGTTACTTTTTAAAAACACGATTTACAACCTGAATAGGTGATAAAGCGATAGATCTTTCAGCCCAATTCTACTTTTTCTACATAATCCATCATACAAAATGTAATCAAATGGAAAAGTCTCTTTTTAAAACTTGTTTTATTAGTTTTAATCTTTTAACTTTATGCATCAAGCAAAAATTTAATTATATGCAACATTCTCTGACTGGAAGAAATTAGTTTAACATTTAAACCTATTTTCTGCACATTCCAGCACATAAAATAAAATATTTGTTTGTGTTTACACTCAGTCTTTCAAATAGATGCAAGTAAAACACAGCAGAAAATAAATAAAGTCAAAGACTAGCGGTCCTGTTGCTCTATTTTCACCTGTAAAGCAGGAGTGTGGTAGGCGGAGGTTTACCCTGGTGCAGGTGTGCAGCGGTCAGTGGAAGAATCCGCGAGTTTCTCTGTGTTTCCCATTACGTCGTAGCTACTCGGTGCTTGCTTGGAAGTTTAGGGTTTTTTTCGCTGTAAAAAGAAGTTTTCTTCCCACGCACAACGGACACTAATGTTTTTGTCACTTTTTATGGAATCAAACTCAAAGTAAGGTCAGTACTTCCACGCTTTAAACGCTGCACGCTCATACTCTCTCCCGCACTCGATATATGATCCATTGTTGATCTGCACACAGCTGTTGTCACGAACGTCGCACTCGCTTACGTCACTGTCATGAGACATTCTCGCAAAAAATCACGGTTTTAGTAACGCAGTAACGCAGCGTTCCTACGGGAAAGTAACGGTAATCTAATTACCGTTTTTGCAATAGTAATCCCTTACTTGTTACTTGAAAAAAGTAATCGGATTACAGTAATGCGTTACTGCCCATCTCTGGTGATGACACATCCATATTTGACATTGATAGGTTTGTTGTCTCATGTATATCCGTAGATGGTGGCAATAACCTCCATGTGCGGGCCAGCAGTATTCTGACTGCTGTTAGGTACCAGGACGAAATCCTCAGACCCACCCATTATGTTTATGTTGTTGTAGCGGACTCTGGGTTAAAGGCTTTTGGTGTGTTTATATAGTTACTAAGAAGGAATTGAATTCCCCAGACTTGGATTGAATTTATAACCTGTTGGACGTTATGTGTCGGTGCGTTCAGTGTTGCTAATTAGAACCATTGAGCTCACTGATCCAAGTCTGAGGGGAGATTCCCCAGGACACCATTTATTTAACATGATTTACGTAACACAATAATAGCAGTCTAATGTGTTTATGATGCTATAATCTATATTGTCTGTGCACAAGCTGCTATATTATGCTGTATTTTTCTTTCTGTGAGTTAGGCGGTGAACAGGAGCGGGACTGGGCGGCAGTGGCAGCAATCCAGTGTCGTCTGGATCGTGAAGGAGGAACGAAGCTGTTCACAGATCTGGTGATGAGCACCAAGAATGATAAGATCTTCCAGGAGAGCATCCAGCTGGCCATCTGTCTGCTGGAGGGAGGAAACACTGAGATACAGGTATCAGACAGGAGAAGTTTCTTTGCTCATTTAAGTCACTGTTATGAAATTACAGAGCCAAGTTCATTCTAAAACCAAATAATGCATCAAACGTGTAGAAACAATAGATCTGAGACAAGAATGGTCACTTTTTTTTGAATAGTGTAGTTTAGTTTTCTCCAACATAGCTGATCCAGAGATCACAAGATGTGGTACTGGTAATGGGACCATTTTAATGAAAGAAGTTGGTTCTTGGTTAGAGGTGGTTGTACGCTGGGTTTAGTTTTGACCATCTTTTATATATTGTTTTAGAACAAAGACTGCTTCAGAGCTGGTTTTGATTCATTTTAGGTATGGTTTTAGACTGGGATGGTTTTCAAGCTTGCTTTTGGTCCCGTGTTAAACTGGTGTGTTGACTCTGTCCACTTCTTATGCAGAACTCCTTCTACAAACTGATGATGGGTGACAACAAGTCAGAGAAGTTCTTTAAAGTGTTTAATGACAGAATGAAAGAAGCTCAGGCCGACATTAAAGCAACGGTTTCTGTTAATGTTGGAGAGGTGACACACAAGGCCAACGAGAAGCTGGAGAACGGTGAGAGTCATCTGAAAATAGTTTATGAGGACAAATCTGTGCAATCCCATTATTCTATAGTTTCAATGTACGTCCATATTTAGGGTTCCTTAGATTTATTTGAGGATGATATGATCAAACCCCATTTTGTAACCAATAGTTTGGCATCACTCACTGGAACTTTGATCAGGTTTAGACATTTGATATAATGTTTTAAATGGTTAATTAACAAACAATTATGTATTGTGTCTGTGAAGGTTCTCAGTCATCCAGGTCATCGTAGTCAAAGGAGCTTGGGAAAAAAAGCGTCTGGACTTCTTTAAGTTGCATGAAGACGTTTCACCTCTCATCCGAGAAGCTTCTTCAGTTCTAAGGTCAAATGGTGGAGAGTTCCAGATTTAAACCTAGTGTGAGTTTCCCCCCACAGAGGGGCAAAAGGACCCCCTGATGATCCTCTACCTAATCACATGAGCCAAGGTGTGAAAGCGGGTGTGGGTCACAATCAGCCAGAGTTTCGGGTGAGCTCATTGTGAAACCTGGCCCCACCCTATCATGTGATTTCCTGAGGTCAGATGGCCCAGGATGTGAGTGGGCGTTAAGGCGTCTGGGAAGGATCTCAAAACTGGATTATAGATGGCAGACAGTTGGTGTCGTAAACCAACTGTCTGCCATGTTCAAAGATGGTCGCTCACAGTGGACATAGATGCTTCTTTCACTCCTCTTTCAAACCATCTGTCCTCTCTGTCCAAAATGTGAACATTGGCATCCTCGAAAGAGTGACCTTTGACCTTTAGATGCAGATGGACTGCCGAGTCTTGTCCCGTGGAAGTGGCTCTTCTGTGTTGTGCCATGCGCTTGTGCAGTGGCTGTTTGGTCTCTCCACCATTTGACCTTAGAACTGAAGAAGCTTCTCAGATGAGAGGTGAAACGTCTTCAAGAAACTTAAAGAAGTCCAGACACTTTTCTTTCCAAGCTCCTTTGACAATTATGTATTATGCACCTTTGTGAAGGGAAAAATAAGATGTTTGTAATAATATTTTATGGTTTAAAGGTGGCTCCACCACAATGGGTGTACTTCCGGGCACAGGGGGTCATCCACTGTTGGTACCAGGGGCGCCCATTGCCCCAGGCACCTCCACCCTGCCAGCTCAACCTATTGAAGAACAGAAGGAGGTGGAGACAGAGATGGGACCAGCTGTTACCATCATGAAGCCGATCTTGAGGTTCCTACAGCTGCTTTGTGAGAACCACAACAACGACCTACAGGTCAGTTCCTGCTAACTACTGAACAGTGTTGAGCCTTTTTTACAGATTGTATAGCATTAAACGTGTGACAAAAAGTTAATATCTACTACCTATATTTTAGAGACAAGTTGGATGTTTTTCTCTCCACTTTAGGCAGGTCTTTTACCACCGTCTGTTAGAGGCCAGTACAGGAAGTAAAGCTATCTGTTTGTCCCAGCATCTTCTTCATGTGAGCACACATACAGAAAATGTAAGGCTCAAATTTGTGACTTTGTGTTTCCAGAACTTCCTGCGTTGTCAGAATAACAAAGCCAACTACAACCTCGTGTGTGAGACACTTCAGTTCCTGGACATCATGTGTGGTAGTACGACGGGTGGCCTGGGCCTGCTGGGCTTGTACATCAATGAATCAAATGTCCACCTCATCATTCAGACCCTGGAAACACTTACAGAGTACTGCCAAGGACCCTGCCAAGAGAACCAGGTACATGAGAACAACAGGGTGGAAATAATGGTTTCTACTTTTCTGTGACGGTACAGGTGCCAAGGTGGTGCAGCGGTTAACACTGCAGCATCACTGTAAGAAGGCTGTAGATTCAAACCTGCAGCAGGAAGTTGAGTGTTCTCACTCTGCTTGTGTGGATTTCCTTCCTCCAACAGTCCACAGACATGCTTGTTAGGTTAACTGTCCCTCGTCAGTAGTGATGCATTTGCGGTAAAGCAGATGATTACATTATTAACATTCATGGGGTAACTACTCACTAAGGAGTGGCCGGTGATCTCCATGTCCTAGTCTGGGCAGATTGATATAGCTGCATGTGACACAAAGCCAGTGGTTGGTAATGCAAGACGATGCTTACTACTAGAAATATGAGAAAGTTGAGGATATCAACAGGTGCTTTGTTGAGAAGAAAGGTACATCCATTGAACAAAAACTGGCACCAGCACCCAGAAACCTCAAAACGTGTCCTCAAAAGGCACCAAAGAACCACAAGTGCCAGCACAACAGATGAAGAGACCTGATGTTACCCTCTAGTTTTTAATTTTCCAGACGTTCTAAAGGTGTCCTTTGTTTACTGCACTGTCTTACACAGACATTTGTTTTCTGTGTTTCAGACATGTATCGTGACTCACGAGTCCAACGGCATCGACATCATAACGGCTCTGATCCTGAATGACATCAGTCCCCTATGTCGCTATCGGATGGAGATGGTGCTGCAGCTGAAGGTAAAATGGAGTCACCTCTTTCATTTAGACGGAGTTCGGTGTAGCGACACCGTAGTGGCAAAAGTGCAGAAATCTTTCTTATTTTCATATTTTTGTGCATTAAGAGAAGCACAGGAAATCTAACACTGCTTGAAATGTAATTATGTTTAAACATGTAATCTGGGGCGCGGTGTAGGAGCTGATAAAATAACCAAACACCATCATTTATCCCTCACTCTTTTAGGTTAATGTGTGGGTTTGTTTCCAGGTTTTTAAGTCAGCATTTCCACAAATATCATTCCTGTCTGTGTAAAGATAGAACTCATTGTCTCTAGCACTTGACAAACGGTTCAGTCCATTTGTTTGACTGCTGTTCGACAGGACAATGCCTCCAAGCTGCTGTTGGCTCTTATGGAGAGTCGCCACGACAGTGAGAACGCAGAGAGGATTCTGCTGAACCTGCGGCCACGAGAGCTGGTCAGACCCTGAACCACATGTCCATAAAGCAGCTGTTAAAGATCTTATTGAAAAGCAAGAAAAATCTAAGTGTGTACATGTCCACTCTGCCAGGTGGAGGTGATAAAGAAGGCCTACAACCAGGAGAGTGAATGTGAAGGTGTGGAGGTGGAAGCTTCTCCTCGGGAGGTGGGGCACAACATCTACATCCTGGCTCAGCAGGTGACTAAACTCAATTTCCTATTGGCTGTCTGGAAGAGCTCATGATGTTTTGTGGTTGGTTTGGGTCAAAATAAAGTTCTTGGTGTGTTTTTGCAGCTGGCGAGACACAACAAAGTCCTTCACAACCTCCTAAAACCTCAAAAGAACAATAAAGAGGGAGAGGAGGGCATTTCCTCAATGGTAAACATCCATCCATCCATCCATGTCAAGTTGTAATCATCTAAAACTGACACCATGCTGCTGTTTGTGTGTCTGCAGCTGAACCTGAACAACCGACCTCTCTCCCAGATGTTGAAGTCCTCGGCTCCAGCTCCTGTGGTGGAGCAGGACCCGCTGGAGTACTACGAGCAGCTAACTTCACAGATAGAGGTATTACTGCTATTAAAATAAAGATCTTTATCCTGAGCCATCGATACTGTAATACTTTGTGGTTTTGTTATCAAAGAGCACAAAATGGCATTTGATCGTTTGGATAAGACGTAACTTTTTCAAATTGTTTATTTAACAAGCATCTCTGTTCCTCGGTTACACAACTCTGTCTGGTCTGAGTCACAACAATCAGAGATGCTCCCCCCCTCGTTCCAGCCACCAGGAAGTAGAATTCATAGTTCAGTCACTGACCATATGCTTTATGGCAAGACAGCAGTAGGCCCGGGTTCAAGTCCGACCTGTGGCCCTTTGCTACATGTCTTCCTCTCTCTTTCCTGTCTGTCTACACCAGCGGTCTCCAACCTTTTTTGCGCCACGGACCGGTTTATACCCGACAATATTTTCATGGACCGGCCTTTAAGGTGTCGCGGATAAATACAACAAAATAAAACTAGTACCGGTACCGAAAAAAAGAAGATTTATTCATAACACACATGAAAAGACCCAGGAAAACCGAGTAAACGATAAAAACAATAACAAAATAACGCTGAAGACCGATAAAAACCCTGAAAAACATACATTTCACACCTGAGCCTCAACTCTCGCGGCCCAGTACCGGTTCGAGGCCCGGGGGTTGGGGACCGCTGGTCTACACCATCCATAACCCAAAAAGGGCAAAACAAACCCCGTAAATTATGAAAATGTGCTTTCTTTGAGTTTGTCAACTTCATCTCTACATTCGAGAGGATGGAGCTTCTATCATCTGTGTAGAAGACGTTGTCTAAACTACGTATCTGTCTGTGCCCAGATTGTTCGCGAGGACCGCAGCATGGAGCAGATTGTGTTTCCCGTTCATCCCATCTGTGAGTTTCTGACAGAGGAGTCAAAGATCAGGGTGTTCAACACCACCGAGCTGGACGAGCAGGGATCCAAAGTCACACATTTCTTCGAGCAAACATCCTTCTTGCACGGAGAAATGGAGTGGCAGAAGAAGCTGAGAAGTGAGTACACACACTCAGTGTGATCTGTAAAGGTTTCGTTCGTGTGAGCCGGCTGCTCACATCAACTCTACTTTTGCTCAACATATAAAAACCCAACAGCGTGTTCAGGCTCAACATGTATGTGTTTGTGCAGGTATGCCAGTGTTGTACTGGTTCTCCAGAAGGATGACTCTGTGGGGAACAATCTCCTTTAAACTTGCCCTCTTCGTCAACCTCATCATCGCTTTCTTCTACCCCTACGACTCCGGACAAGGTACTACTGCAAGTACTGATAGATCTGAAAATACGACTAAACACATGAACACTGTCATTTAATTTTTGCCATCATCTGTAGAAAGTGTGGAGGACTGGTCGAGGTGAGGATGTGGCGCTTAAAACGATGCTCTTCTCCTCTGTAGGTGCGATCGACGACTCTCTGTTGTTGATGCTGTTCTGGGTCCTGGTCGGTCTCTCCTTCCTGGGTTTGTTCTCTCAGCGTGCTCTCACGCCGTTCACCGTCGCTCTGATCCTCAGGTCCATCTACCACCTCGGCATTGGCAACACGCTAATAGTGCTGGGAACACTTAATGTGAGAAAACACCACATTACACATCTGCACCCAGGGTTTGATTAGCTGGTATGGCTTGGTGCCCGTTTTAAATATTTAAACTCTTGATTCACAGTTTACATTTCTAGGTTTTATTCAGAGTTGATGAAGATTTTTTCTTTTTAAAAATCAAAATGATGATTTTGTGTTTTTTTTAGTTAAGTTTGGTGATCAGTGAACTGATCAGTTATAAAATATAAACTGTGAAGACACTGAATACACTTATCAGATGTGACTGTGACTAAAAGGAAAATATTCTTCTGTTCTTTTTGAGCTCTAGATTTGAATTGTGGTTCTAGAGTAGAACATTCTAGATCAGAGGTGTCAAACATATGGCCCGAGAGCCGGAATCAGACCTTGTTTTATTATTAAAGGCCAGTCTGGGCAATGAGCTAGCAGAACTTTTCTGCTTTTCTTACAATTGGCCAGCATCCTTTTACATCTCTTTGGTAACAACACCTCCAGCCTGATCATCCACTGTGCTGTCCATGTTTTGTCCATTTCCAGCTCATCAATAAAGTGGTGTTTGTGGTGAGTTTTGTGGGAAACAACGGCACATTTATTATGGGGTACAAGGCCATGGTGATGGATGTGGAGTTCCTCTATCACCTGGCATACGTCCTGACGTCCACACTGGGACTCTTCGTTCACGAGCTCTTCTACAGCATCCTGGTAAACAGCAGCCACAGTGACCTGTCAGGTGTTTGTGCCGTTTGTGGTAGGAAGGAAAATCTAAGTGTCTGTGTTCATTTCGGGCAGCTTTTTGACCTGATCTACAGGGAGGAGACCCTGTTAAATGTGATAAACAGCGTGACGCGTAACGGGCGCTCCATCCTGCTCACGGCACTGCTCGCTCTCATCCTCGTGTACCTCTTCTCCATTGTGGGCTTCCTCTTCCTGAAGGAGGACTTCATTATGGAGGTCGACCCGCTGGCACAGATTGCTGCAGGTAAATTCACAGCTGTTAAAATTAACCCTCATACCAAAACCTTAATCGGTACTAGTTACTGTCTCCTGTTCAGCTTCTCAAAATAGTGAAGCCTCTCAGGATTTCCTCAAGTCGTGCTCTGCAGACGGAGTCAGCTGCACTGCAGAGACCAACACTGAAGAGGAAGGTAAGAGACAGACACATCACTAGATACTGACAGTAGTCGGTTTTGCAACATGTATTAGAAAACAACTCTTTTAGCTAACTAAAATAGATACAATTATCCAATTTCCACCACTTACTGGAGTCCCAGTATAGACAGGGAGCTAAATATCTCCAACTAGATAATTGACAGTTTAAAATGGTGTTTATCCACAGTTGCAAATTCAAAAATATGTTTTGGAGCTGTTAAACGGTAAATGGGCTTGGCGGCACGGTGGTTAGCACTGTTGCCGCACAGCAAGAAGGTCCTGAGTTCAATTTCACCATCAGGTCTTCCTGTGTGGAGTTTGCATGTTCTCCCCGTGTTTGTGTGGGTTCCCTCCGGGTACTCCGGCTTCCTCCCACCGTCCAAAGACATGCAGCTTGTGGGGATAGGTTAATTGACACACATTCACACCTAGTGGCAATTTGGATTATCCAATTAATCCAAATTGCCACTAGGTGTGAATGTGTGAGCGAATGTGAGCGCGAATGGTTGCCTGTCCCTGTGTGTTGGCCCTGCGACAGACTGGCGACCTGTCCAGGGTGTACCCCGCCTCTCGCCCTATGACAGCTGGGATAGGCTCCAGCGCCCCCCGCGACCCTGAAAAGGATAAGCGGAAGCAAATGGATGGATGGGCTGGTTCTTATATGGCGCTTTTTTTACTCTACTGGAGCACTCAAAGTTTCGTAAAGCTGGTGAGGATGCAATACCATCATGTGGTTTGGATTTGAGGAGGAGTATGTAGAACAAAATGGGGTAAATTGCAAAACATGCCGAAAAGTCATCCACTGCAAAATTAAGACTGTTTTAAACTCTGCATGTGAACATCTCCCCACGCCAAAGCTATCGGCGAGAGAAACGGAGGAAAATGAATGAAGGTTACTTTATTTATAGCCATAGGTAAATTTGCTTTACAGAAAAATGATAGCATAGGGTTAGTGGCATGTGCAAGTCTGATTCCATGTTAATGCTTATTGAATGTGAAGCATATTTGTAGCTGGTTCAGTGAAATTTGGTCAAAGTGTGATGAAACTTGCAGTTCTGGAATCTGTGAGATCTCAGCTTTTAGACACTGTGCCGTTTGTTTGTTTACGCAAAGTCGAGTGAGTTCATGGCTTTGTCATTTGTGTTATTCATATTTCATGATGTTACTTTACTGCTCTTTTAATTGTTTGTTGTTTTGCCTGTTTGGTGGTTGAAATGGTGTTTATGAGCTTTTAGATCAGATTCTGAGGTTTTCGTGGTGATTTTTATATAAAAACCTTGACTTTAGGGAGGGTATCACGATATCCCAAAAATATTGCAATATTAGATTTTCCTCATGTCGCCCAGCCCTAGTGGAAGCCACCATGAAACTGACAACGACCTGGCTAGACATCAATATCAGCTGCATATAAGCTAACATTGTGCCAGCTACTTTTAGCTGAGTGTTCAAAACTAAAAAAATGAAATAAAATAAAAATCACACTTTCCCACTCAAAACTCGTTTGATTATATTTCCACATCATACAAAAAGTTATTCAGAAAGAGACCAACAATGTTAGCTCCACTTCAAGGACAGCCAGCTAACAACAGCTAACAGGGGCAGATAGCGCTTAAATCTTCAACATATCCTCAATAACTCACGTAGTATCGCTGTCATTGGTCAGAAATGAGCGTCACTCACTTACAGACTCGTATCACAAAGTTTTAAAGGCTAGAGTAAATGTGGATGCTTCTTATGCGGCATTGACAGCTGAGGTAAACCGTGCACTGACAGCCTCTAAAAAAGGAATCTCTGGGCTGGATACAGATCCACTCCAAACAGTAGTAGAAATATGCCAGGAAGGCAGTTATGTTTAAATACTAAGTTTAATATTTTTGGTCTCTTTTGCTCCACTAAAACATGTTTGTGCTATAACAGCCACCATAGCTGGGATTATACACTAAACAGAACTAGTGGTGAAAGTTTTTACACACCATAACTTTACATTTATTATGCTGCCCTCACAACAGGTGACCATGTGAAGCTAGACAGCTAGCGAACAAAACAGACGAGATCTTCCACACAAGGCTTGCTTTTCTTGCTTTTAATGAAGATCCTTTGAAGCCTTATCCTCTCTCAAGGCTTCTCCTTGCTATTTCTTATTTGTAACTGAAATATACAGAAAGTGAAAATAAACTGCTAGCTAATACACATCTTAATGACAAACTTAGCCTAGCTTAACACGTGCGTTACATTAGCATCACAGTTCACTCCATGTAAACACATATAAAAGTTGTTTCTGAACATATTAATACTCACAAAGACGAACGTGTAGGGCACTCTTAGCGTGTACATGAACTCGTTCACTCTCTTAATACTGCCGAAGCACTTCACAGCATTAACGGAGAAAATACGTCAAAGATAGGCGAATGATCAGAGCGCTCCCTCGCTCCCATTTCCGCACATACAATACAAAGATCGCTTGTGATAACGATGTCTCACTCTGAGCAAATTTCGAACCCAGACATTTTAACTGTTTTTAGCATGAATTACTTATAATATTTCTTAACTCCGAACTTATTTATCACCTTGCTTATGTAACTTAATCAGACTATGCACTAACTACTGACTTCTGTCCAAAAGGCATAACATTTATACCGACTTTGTATTTGATCATTGTTAAATGTCCTTGATGAGTCTTTGTGTGTGTGTGTGTGTTTCAGAGGAGCCCGACTCTGAGCGCGCATGCGACACTCTGTTGATGTGTATCGTTACTGTGCTGAACCACGGACTGAGGAATGGAGGAGGAGTGGGAGACGTCCTCCGCAAACCATCTAAGAACGTACGAGACAGTTTTTACCTGAATGCTGCTCTCCGATAACAAAATGCACAGCCTACATCTTTGGCTTTTATCTGACGTTTTCTTTATCATGTGGAAATATTCTGCCACAGACAGGTGCAGTTTTTAAATTTGCTGTTACTAAAAAAATGATCTTAAACTGCAGGACTATAAATGCTAGCTGCTCTGAAGATTAAGTTTTAAAATAGATTGAAGATCATCAGGTAAGAAGTGCAGAGTGAAGGCTAAATACCTTTCCCGGGTCTGTGTTCAGGAGCCACTGTTTCCCGCTCGCGTTGTGTATGACCTGCTGTTCTACTTCATCGTCATCATCATCGTCCTCAACTTGATCTTCGGTGTCATCATCGACACGTTTGCAGACTTGAGGAGTGAGAAGCAGAAGAAGGAAGAGATTCTGAAAACAACATGTTTCATTTGCGGTTTGTAGACGTTCTTCACAACGTGACTAACAAACCAATCAGCTGACAGTCGATTTGTTGAAGAAGCTTTGTCTTCTTTGTTCTGCTGCAGGCCTCGAGAGAGACAAGTTTGACAATAAGACAGTGTCTTTCGAAGAGCACATCAAACTGGAGCACAATATCTGGAACTACCTCTACTTTATCGTTTTGGTGCGCGAGAAAAACAAGACAGACTACACGGGACCGGAGAGCTACGTGGCTCACATGATCAAGGTGGGAAACGTTAAAGGAAGAAAAGTGACACGGCTGCGAGTTCAGGTTCACAAATAAACTGCTTCTTCTTCTGCTGCTTCAGAACAACAACCTGGACTGGTTTCCACGGATGCAGGCCATGTCACTGGTGGTAACAGACAGCGATGGCGAGCAGAATGAGATGAGGCAGTTACAGGACAAACTGGTATCGACCATGAAGGTGGTCACAACCCTGACCGCCCAGCTGACGGAGCTCAAAGAGCAGGTGTTTGCACACAAAGTGACATATGCACTGACAATAACAAAGTTGACTTTGATTTGACAAATTACAGCTCGCTTTAACTTTTTTACTGAATCTGTTTATAATTACTTTTATCAGCCAAGGCTAACTGGTTACCAGTCGGGTTAGCTACAAGAGTTTGGATGAAATAGTCAATCATATGCAATCATTACCAAGTATGGGGTATAGGGATGCACCGATACCACTTTTTTGGAAACGAGTACTTGCATTTCAGTACTCGCCGATACCGATACCAAGTACTTAATAAAAATATGATTTAAATTTGCAGGTAACAGCTTTAGTCCTATAATTTAACAAAAAACAAATAAACAAGGGACTAGTTTGGAATTAAGAACATTTATTTAAAATGAAAAGCATGTTGTATGCAACATATTACAGAATAAATAATTATAAAAAAACAAAATTTAATTTTAAATTTGTTCGTCTGTTTCTCTGTTTAGAAGTCTCACTAGCACAGTCACAGCTGGGATGACATCAGAGGCTAGTGCGTCGTAGCTGCTCACTTTTTTAGTTAGTTCGTCAAAGGGGGCGAGGACGGCAACAGTCGTCTCCATAAGAGCCCATTGGCACTCGGGGCCTGGGGGCGGGCACTCGGGGCCTGTGATTAAACCCTTACATGCCGCTCAAACATAGACAGGTCTCAGACCATGGTATCGGGGGACTTTTAACGAGTACGAGTACTTTAGAAAATGTGGTATCAAGGCCGATACCCGATACCAGTATCGGTATCGGTGCATCCCTAATGGGGTATGTTTTCCATCAAAAGTTATGTTACAGCTACTTCAGACAATCAAAAAGTCCCTGATAGGTCAAAATATCAGGGTTAACATGTGAAAAAGTGTTAGTGCACTTTTAAGTCTATGAATATTCTGCCCCACGACATGCTGGAAGATCCCAAATCAAGTAAATGCCGACTATACTTTTATTCATTCATTAAAAGCAGAAATTCATCCAGGATCTGCAGCTGATCTTTCAACTGCGTTCACAGTTAGCAGGACAACATTTTTAATGCACCACATTAGTGGCACCATAACTGAGGAGCAAAGCTCTGATCACAGCAGCACAAACACACTGAATCACAGCTTGGGTGGCGTTTAGTGACTCTGTGTGTGTGTGTGTGTGTGCAGATGACGGAGCAGAGGAAGAGGAGGCAGAGGATGGGCTTTGTCGACGTCCAGGCCGGAGCGAGCGGCGCGGTGCCTCCCAGCGCCGCAGGAGGAAACCATCAGATCTACAAAACATAAAGACACTCGACACATCGGCACACAGACGGATTTGATGTTCACTACATGGTCATCTGTAGATCTGTACGCCATCCAGCTGGACTGATGGACACACAGACAGAAACACTAGAACAGCTGAAGCACATGCAGCTTTCACACAGTTTCATATCCAACAGATTAACGTTCTGATTAATCGGATAATCGGAATAGCTGATCTGACTCTCTTAAACCTGCAGCTTCTTCCCTGCTCAGGTCACAGGACAAATTTAGCCCTAAATTTTCCCATTCCAGCTGTTCTTCACGGCCCAGGTTAAAAAAATTTAAAATAATGCAGCTGTGGTTTTCTTTGTGCAGCAGAAGTTTGTGGATTCTTTCAATTTTAAATTAAGTGTATTTTATTAAGCTTACTTCTTGTGGAAACAGCACATATTAAAGGTTTATAGCTTCAAGTGAAAAATACATGTGTAAAAGAAATTAGCCGGCACATGGCTATTTTATTTATGCAGTGCATTGCACAGCATGTCCAAAAATAATTCCTAAAGTAATTCCTTGATTGCTAAACTAACACGAAGCTGTCTGAAAACAGCCCACAAGTAAGTTCAGAGAGGAAAACACAGCTAAACTGTTTTAAATCAGATCTGGAAGCTTTCACAACCAGGGTGAAAAGAAAAGCCCAAACGTGAGTGTAAGACCCGGCAAAAACCCCATAATAGTATTATTATTATTATTAATAATATTCACCTCAATGAAAACATTAGGGATGGTTATCATCATGTATGTTTGCTGCGCTGATACTACCAGAGGTAGCTGTAATGCACTAAAATCATCGCCAGCAACAACCAAACAAAAGTAGAAGAAAAAGTGAGTTGCTAACCAATGTTTGACCAATGAAATGAAGCGAGATTAAAATGAGCCTCTGCTGCACAAACAGGGAAACACAAAGCCAAAGATGGACGCAGCTGTCAACATTCTTGTTCAGCTCTTATTCAAAGAAATATTGATATAATAACTGGCTAGCACGTGAGTCTGAGGAGCTTGGAGAGAAAAGTGTCTGGACTTCTTTAAGTTGCTTGAAGACGTTTCACCTCTCATCCGAGAAGCTTCTTCAGTTCTGAGGTCAAATGGTGGAGAGTCCCAGATTTTTAAGCTCTTAGCTTTTGAGGTGAAACATGTAACTTAAAGAAGTCCAGACGCGTTTCCCTCCAAGCTCCTTAGACTAAGATGACCTGGATGACTGAGAACATTCACAGATGTAGCTAGCACAAGTCTGCCACAGTTATACAAGTCATTTCAGATCAGTGTGGGCTGGGTGACCATCTTAAAAATGAAATATGAAACACAAGGCGATTACGCTCTGACACAAACATCTGGAGACAGAATAGTTCATTCCTGTCAGGCTTCAAGTCTTCCTGAAGGGCGCGGGTAACTTGTAAATTCTCAAGCCTCTGTAGATGACGACAAAAAAAAACATGTAGGCACGTGGACACCTGTGAACCTCTCGCTCGCCCGCTCATGAAAAACTTCCACTGATCAGACCCCACAGATGCACAAACTATAACACACAAATGTCCACATCACGTACGTTTGACTTTCCAGACGGCTGTACTTAAAATGTCTAATTTATCATCTAGCTTCTTAGTTGTTAATATTTCAGAAATCTGTACTTATTTACTTGAATACAGATATTAGTTTTCATTAATGAGCAACTCGTTTCACGAGAAATAAGCTGTAGATGCCGGCATCCACACAGTAGGGGGCGCTGTAGGAAGCAGTTTGTGCATTTTGTGTCACATCTTTGGGTTTTTAAGATGCAGTCAGATAAAAATGGGAGGTCACGGTGCAGCTGGAAAACCTCAGTTTTGTTTTTTTTTGCTTCTTTTAAATTATTACTTAGACAAAATGTTTGACGGCTTTAGTGATAAAGAGAAAGAGCAAAAAGACTTCCTGTTTTGGGGTGTGCTCAAATTTCTACCAAGTTTAATAAAAACTGCTAACGTGTGCAAATGTGTGTTTGTAAAACTAACCTTCGACTCACTTTAATAACTTTAAGAAAATGTAAATAGAAAGAAACATGCAGCTTGTGTTTGCCAATTTCATTTGTGCTTCTGTTTGTAAAGCGAGCTGAACACAGATGTGTGTTTTTGTTTTTTTAAATTGTACGTCTGGGAAACTTGTATGATTTAAGGTTTATGTGAGATCAGACAGAAGATATGGTTTGTTTTTCTTTAACGCTGAAACCGACGCTGGATGATGGATTTATGAGTAGAAATGTCATTTAGCTTTTTCATTGAGAAACAGACGAGTGAGAAGTATGAAGACGAAAATCCACGTTTTCTCACGTTTACATTGAATGAACTGTATTTAATGCAAACAATTCAGTTTTGGATTTAAAATGCAAATATTAAAGTTAAATGCTTTCACTTTAAGTTTGGGTCTCCGGGTCATAATTCTTATTACTCCAGCTGCTATTTTGTCTGAAAGGACTCGCAAATAATCCTGAAGGGAAACGAAAACTCTGTCAGTTCTTTTCAACAGTCAGTTGAAAATGCACAAAACTAAAAAGATCTGACAATGTCAACGATAAAGAGAAAGAAAAAACATATTTCGACCCATCAGATGCAAAAGAATGACACCATCAGAAAAATATAATTTCATTAAATGTAAACTGTTAAAAACTGTGATTCAGAGAAATTTTTAAATTCACATACAGCACAGGTGTCGAACTCCAGGCCTCGAGGGCCGGTGTCCTGCAGGTTTTAGATGTTTCCTTGATCCAACACAGCTGATTTAAAGGCTAAATTACCTCCTCAACATGTCTTGAAGTTCTCCAGAAGCCTGGTAATGAACTGATCACGTGATTCAGGTGTGTTGACCCAGGGTGATATCTAAAACCTGCCGGACACCGGCCCTCGAGGCCTGGAGTTGGCCACCCCTGACATACAGGAAAACCTTTCACAGTACGGCGTGCAACAACCTCTGTGATGACGAGCGACTGAAGATGAACACAGGAGCAACACGGAGAATTTTTTTTTGTGTTTGTTAAGCCACGAGCTGTTTCAATGTATTCACCCCTAATTTTTGAGGCTCGCCTCTCAAACGGCCTGACTGTGTCCTAAACTGAATCACAGCCAATTTTTCTTTAACATTAACAGGAAGTGGAACGGCAGCTCTCCATAAAGCCAAAACTCCACCATCAGCTTCCTTTTAGATGCAACATGTGACCCGTGGATCTGTACACAGCACACACACAGGGAGATTGTGTGTCTGTGCAGGCTATAAACAGTGTTTACTGTTCTCAGTTCATTCGGCTCTGTGTGTGAGAGAGTCGTGCGTGTACAGTGCTGTGCAATATCTGGCATTTAAATAATATTTATGGTTAGATACATTGTTTCTATAACAACAGGTAATCTCCTGGTCTGTAGTGGTGATGTGTGTCTTTCAGTGTGTGTGAGAGAGTGAAGGATTACTGAGCTTTGGTGTGGAGCCTCAGAGGAATGTTGACCACAGTTGCTGCCTGAGTGTGTGTGTGTGTGTGTGTGTGTGTGTGTGTGTGTGTGTGTGTGTGTGTGTGTGTGTGTGTGTGTGTGTGTGTGTGTGTGTGTGTGTGTGGCTTCCTTACAAATATGACAGTTTCAGTTTTAGTGAAGTTCTCTAAGGTGATGTGAGATTGTTGTGTGTGCGTCTGTGACCTCAGGTCAAGATCATTTCTGAACTGTTTCGGATACATTTGCGGTCTGGCTAATCTCATCTTTTGATTGGATCGATCCCCTCCAGCTGTTTACTGTCAGGCCGCAGCAGCTGCTGGCTGATTCGGCTTCAAAGAATCACAGAAAACGAACCAGCAAAGAAGCTGAAATTTTTTTTTTTAGAGGAAACTAAGCAACAGACACGTCAGCAGATTATCTCATTTTTACAACGCGGGGGTGTAAAGGTGCCCTGGATTATATCGGTCGTGCTCTGTTCTGTGATATTTTACATGACTGCATTAGGCTGTGTTACGCAGAGAGGTGTAGTGTGGAAAACAGCAGACTGTTAGACACGTCCCTGATCCTCCTGATCCACAAACTGTACAGTGACTTTTATAAGCCATTTTATAAACAGAAATTACGGGAGGAGCTGAGAGAAGCCTGCTTCACATGTGTACAACAAATCAGATCGCACAGAAACATGGCTTAAGTCGATCAAATCAAATGTGACCCAAGAATCCACAGAACAACAAAACTTTGAACATAAATCTGATATTTTTCCAACTTTTTCAGGCTGGATGATGAAAAATAATTTCAAGAATACAGCTTAGGATTGTGAGTCATGTACAACATGAGCATCAGCACACTGCTGCTGTGTTTTCATTCTAACCACTGCAGTTAATTTAGCTTTTAACTAAAAGGAGGTTTAATATATAAATGGTAAATGGCCTGCATTTGTACAGCGCTTTACTCAGTCCCTGAGGACCCCAAAGCGCTTTACACTACATTCAGTCTAAGGAGCTTGCAAAGAAAAGCGTCTGGACTTCTTTAAGTTGCTTGAAGACGTTTCACCTTCATCCGAGAAGCTTCTTCAGTTCTAAGGTCAAATGGTGGAGAGTCCCAGATTTAAACCTAGTGGGAGTGTCCCCCCCACAGAGGGACAAAAGGACCACCTGATGATCCTCTAATCGCCTGAGCCAAGGTGTGAAACTGGGTGTGGGTCCCAATCAGCCAGAGTTTCGGGTGAGCTCATTGTGAAACCTGGCCCCACCTTATCATGCGAATTCCTGAGGTCAGATGGCCCAGGATGTGAGTGGGCGTTAAGGCGTCTGGGGAGGGAACTCAAAACTGGATTATAGATGGCAGAGAGTTGGTGTCGTAAACCACCGCCTCTGTTCAAAGATGGTTGCTCACAGTGGACATAGATGCTTCTTTCACTCCTCTTTCAAACCATCTGTCCTCTCTGTCCAAAATGTGAACATTGGCATCCTCGAAAGAGTGACCTTTGACCTTAAGATGCAGATGGACAGCTGAGTCTTGTCCCGTGGAGGTGGCTCTTCTGTGTTGTGCCATGCGCTTGTGAAGTGGCTGTTTTGGTCTCCACCATTTGACCTTAGAACTGAAGAAGCTTCTCGGATGAGAGGTGAAATGTCTTCACGTAACTTAAAGAAGTCCAGACGCTTTTCTTTCCAAGCTCCTTTGACTACGATGACTGAGAACCTTCACAGACACTACATTCACACACTGGTGATGGCAGCTACATTGTAGCCACAGCTGCCCTGGGGCGCACTGACAGAGGCGAGGCTGCCGGACACAGGCGCCACCGGGCCCTCTGACCACCACCAGTAGGCAAACATGGGGTTAGTGTCTTGCCCAAGGATATTTGGCATGCAGCCAGGAGGCAGCCTGGGATCGAACCACCGACCTTCAGATTAGTGGCTTACCTGCTCTGCCACCTGAGCTACAGCCACCCCATAGATATAGCCACATATAGGTCTCTCTCTCTCTATATATATATATATAGATCTATATATCTCTCTCTATATATCCATATACATATATGGGGTCATTTGGAGTGACAGTGAGGGATTGGGGGGACTAGCTCGGGGTTCCCATGGCGTCTCTGTGTTTCCAAACTAAAATAAGTTTATAGCATCCACCCATTGTTCTGGGATACACTGGGCTGTACGTGGGAGACGAGATGAGAGCGCTGTGGTTGGTCTGACAGCTGTTTAAGTCTGTGCTTACAGACTTTAGTGTATCATGCAGGCATCAACACTATGCACGAATGCTATGTGCCAATGTGCATATAAAAGTTAAACTACAATCGAAATGGTCCATAAAAACATAGCTGTTAACTTTATCTGGGTTGCTTCGACTGCATGTTTTGGGCCACTGTCCATATAAACTGCAAAGCACCATCCAGGGAATCATCTGCTTCATTTTTATGCATAGATACCTTAACAATAGTGACAGCTAATGCTATGACTTTGTTCAACCCTTTTCATTAAAGTCGAGAGTCTGAACTTCAGCGGGTTCTGGATCGTTTCACCTCAAATCAGTGAGCAGTACATTAAATTGTCTCTGAATAGTGAGGGCAGTGGAAAGGCCAGAGCAGCGATGCATGCCAGCCACTCGCTCTGTGTATTTACCAGACTATCACCTGTGCTATTTGCACCTTAGCACAATGCGTCGCTCTGGCTTTTTACGAGGGGAGCTGGCAGGTGAAAGACCAGTCGCGTGTTTTGGAAACGTCTCCAGTCATTTTCCAGCTTAAGTGATGAAGAAACAATAACCCACACCAGTCTATGAAACAGCTTTTGAGTCAATTTTGAACAAAACACTGTTATTACAGGAATGTAAGTCCTAAACCTTTATCCAGATTGAGATGTTTTGTTGTTTTCTTTGGCCTCGAATAGGCCTGGTGGTGATGGCGCTCTAACGTCAAATAGAAGCTAAAGTTTAACCCAAAATAAAATTGCATTACTTTTCCACTATGTGCAATATGATCCTCACCCTTAGATCATATTTTTAAAGTTCTTTCTGAGTCCATCAGTTCAGCAGGGAGCAAAAAAACAAAACAGAATTTTTAAATAGAATTCAGAGTCAGTGGTTCAGTGTGTTTGTGTGTGAGCGGAGCATTTGCAGGGATTTATTGCGGTTGTGTGAGTCAGTAAATAGGCTTCACACAAACTTGTCCTGGTTTAGAGCGTATTAACTGGAGAGAGAAAGAGAGAGCATCGAGATGGATGAAAAAACGTAAAACTTAAAAGGTGGTTGGGACGGGAGTGGAAGGATGGTTTAGGTAAAAAGAGAACGGACACAACAGAGAGAAAAAGTCATGAATTCGGCCGGCGTCTTAGTCATTTCCAAGAAAACATCAAAGCACTCCGGAAAATGAACTATTAGTTATTCCCTCTCTCCTCTGTCGGACAGCTGAGGGATGGAGGGATGAAGGCGAGAGAGACAGCTGGTAGGAATGGTTGAATGGGTGGATGTGTGCAGGGCTTACATAGATATGTGTGGTGTTATCAGCAGTACGTTTGTGCATAAACCTTTATTTATAAAAGGGTCACAAAGGGCTCAGCCAACAGGACGGCAACAAGACAGGAAACCTGACAGGATGACAGTGAACCAAACACCATAAGACGGATTTCTCTCTGCGCTGAAGTCAACGCAACATTTTGTTTGATATGATACACAAAAATCAATACGACACAAAGATAAATATCAGTATTTCTACTCTTTCTGAAAGCTCATTTGCTAACATGGCCATCGCTGTTGTCCATCTGTCTATCCATAGATCGATCGTCAATCCATTCATCCCTCATGTAACTATCCACCTACACTAAACTGCTAAAAGTATTCACTCACCCATCCAAACACTAAATTGAGCTGTTTCAGTCACTTCCATGTTCGTAGGTGTCTAGGCATGCAGACCACTTCTACAAACATTTGTCGGTCACTCTCAGGAGCTCAGGAAGCATGGTACAGTGATAGGACGTCACAAGTCCAGTCAGGAAATGTCCTTGCTACTGAATATTACACGGTGAAGTGGTGTCATAAAAAGGTGGGCGCTTTGGGAAAGACAGCAATTCAGCCACAAAGTGGTAGACACATAAAATCACAGAGAACATGGTGTGCAGAGGTCCAAAATCATGTGGCTTTCAGATTAGCTCAAAACCAGTAAACAGAGAACGTCATGAAATGGGTTTCCATAGTCCAGCAGCTGCATCCAAGCCTTACATCACCAAAGCATGGGCAGTGGTGTACGGCACGCTGCCACTGGACTAGAGAGGAGACGTGTTCTCTGGAGAGACAGTTTGCACTTCCTGTCTGACAATCCGATGGATGAGTCTGGGTTTGGTGGTTGCAGAGGCAACGGTACTTATCTGACTGCATTGTGCCAAGTGTAAAGTCTCAGGTGGGGTTCAGGAGTTGGAGCCTTAGTTTCAGTGAAAGGAACTCGTATAACTTCTGCATACCAAGACATTTTGGACAACTTCATGCTCCAGACTTTCTGGGAACAGTTTGGGGATTCCTGTTCCAACCAGTGCGCAAAGAAAGGTTCATAAAGACATGGATGAGGGAGTTTGATGTGGAAGAACTTGACTGGCCTGCACAGAGTTGTGACCTCAACCCAACAGAAGACATTTGGGATGAATTAGAACAGAGACTGCAGCCAACCTTAGAGTCTGACGTCACATGCTTTTCTTAAAGAATGGTCCAAAATTCCCATAAACACTCCTAAAACTTGAGGAAAGCCGAGAAGGGCTGACGCTACTAGAGCTGCAAAATGTGGGCCGACGTCATATTAAATCTATCTGCCACAGTACTGCTGGGCTCAAAGCTGGAACCATGGACAGTAGCTCTGGGAGCAGCCTGCAGATTCTTTTGGTAATCTTTATAATATGACTGCCCCAACTTACACCACCTAATGCTATGTGATTTTCAGTTCCCCTGCCTGTTGATATGTGAGCTGGTCCTCAAAAACCAGCCGAACAGTGGAGCGAGCTGAGTTTTCATGAGATTAAAGAGGCAGCAGAAGGCTGGTTGTTCTTGGTGTAAAAATAGCACGATATCAAAGCTGAAAGCCGCGAGTTTAATCCCCACTGCAGATCTATTCAACTCTGCACAGAGAAATCTAATGTCAAAATCCACTGCGGTCCAAATCCTGCCTGGACTCGCTCAGTGTGTTATCAGTCAGTGAAACATGATGTGCATCATTGTCTTATTTATTACTGTCAGTGACTGATGGGGAAAACAGAGGATGATGGGAGCTTAAAAGCAGCTTCTAAGGGTGGTGTTTGCTTGAAAAGACAATCACAGTTTATTAGAGTGAATCTTTTCTATTATTAACAGATAAAGAAGCCAAAACTCAGAAGACCAATGCCATTATTTTCTAATTAAAGTAGTGGTAGGTAGTTCATGGGTTTCCAGTTAGCATAGCATTAGCTGAATGTGGTTACACAGTATTTTATGCGGGGAAGCAATTATAAACATTCAATAAAGAAAAAAAAACACCAGTCGTACAAAGTGAACTGCTCATTTGTTTCCATTTTAGAAACTGCAATGATTTAAATTTTAACAGATAAATGAATTTATAGCTGCTCGATCTGCCAATCTCAATCTTCACCCATCAAAAATCTGAGTCCTAGCACTGTGCTGTCATTAAAGCCAGTCAATATAAGAATTTTTGTTAACAGGTGGGCTATAAGAAAAAAAGTTGAAGAATAAACTGGAAATTTCTGTGAATTAATATTTTTTTAAAAAGTCTATTTACCTTTAGAGATTTTAGAGCCTGAGGAGCAATGCTGACAGGTTTCTCTGATTTACCACGTCAGCAGTTCATTGACAGCTTGGCTTAAGTTTGACGCCACGGGGTTAAATAAAGAATAATTGGGGTTTAATACATGTATACATGTCAGAAAGATGGAACCAAACACAGATGGGCAGAAGCACAGAGGGGAAAGTCAGCAGTGGACAGTCAGTCTCCATAGATAGACCGGGATGCAGTGGGAGAAAACCGGGATGAGGAGGGAGCAGATGGGGCTTTGGTTCTGCTTTAGTTTGGTATTCTATCCTGACCACAGCAGGCCTT
This sequence comes from Neolamprologus brichardi, assembly GCF_056152115.1. Lineage (NCBI taxonomy): Eukaryota > Metazoa > Chordata > Actinopteri > Cichliformes > Cichlidae > Neolamprologus > Neolamprologus brichardi. Next base: position 33,241,986 of record NC_142123.1, read on the forward strand.
TTATGACCGTCCAGCAGACCAGTCTGCCCAGTCAGCTGCAGGGGAGGGGGTCACATGCTGCAGTGACCTTCACAGTGAGGTTATAAAGCAAAGTGATGCTCTTTGAGTTGCGCTATTGTGTTTTTCTGCACATCCTCAAAGATCTTCAAAACAGAGCCACCCAGCACAGTAAGTACGAGGCCCCCATGATGTATGCTTTGATATTTGAGATGACTGTCATAGATCCTAAGATGAATTTTATTTGTACACAGCAACTTGGGTAACTGAGTTTTTAATACAAAAAGTGCAAAAATTTAAAGGATTCAAATTTCCCAACAACCTCAGCATCTGAAGGTGTTACCCAGTAACTGTGTGAGTCCAGTATGAGCAACACTGTGTGACACTCATCTAGTGAACTTGGAGTTGAAAGTTTAGTGCAAGTTTGCTACTGAACTGAGGACAAGATGCACGGCTAATGGCTAACACCATTATTATCTGTTCCTTGGTAACAGCTGTAGGATTGTGACGCAGTGATGAAGTTACCTGTTTACTAATGTCCTACAAAAAAAATAGTTTTATATGTTTTACTTTGTTTCATTTTGACAAAATTGCACATTATTCCTGTTGCATCCCCACGGGCTGCAGTCAGATTGTGAGATGGTCATCCTAATTTTCAGAAACAGAATTGTGTCCCTGCTTATTCACTAATGTTATTTTGTATTAGCTGATCTTAAATTGAATCTAAAAGACCTGGAGAGTTCGTTTCAAATCTGCTTCATTTTTAATGAAATAAGGTGAAAATTTAGCTTCATGAGGTTCAACAACTAAAGAGTGTTTACTGGTGCTCAGAAGTATGTGAATGTTCTTACTAAACCTCGTTAAACTAGAAAAGAACAGAAGCCTCAAAATATAAACAAGTACTAATGAAACATTATTATTTTGCTCTTATTTTATAAGAAGCAGACTGAGAAACAGCTTTCTGTGTTCACTCCCAAATAATCACCATTTATCAACAGTTCAATACGTTACTCACCATATTTGAACTGTGGACTTTATGTGGACTCAGGGGTGAATGGATTTAGGTTTATTAGGTCAAATGTGGCCAAGCAGATGATTTCTGCCCACTAATAAAATAGTCTTCTCCCAGTTAACTCTGTCCTGATGTTGAAAAGGAAAAGTGGACTTGTACAGCATTTTTCTAGAGTATTTGAGCACTCAGAGTACTTTCTTATGAAACGCCTCATTCATTCAAGCACTTTGTTCTATGCAGAATCACTTTTACACTAAGACATTTCAAACCCAAGATTCAGTATCAAGGACTCTTCAACGAGTAGAGGAGGCAGGGATCGAACCACTGACCTTCTCATTTATAGACAGCCTACCTTTTGAACCACAGATGCTGTATAGACGCTTCACCTCATCTTGTGAGTCTTAGTTAAGGCACTCAGACTCACACAAAGGGAGATAACTGAAGGGTTATATTTACTAGAAGAATTTCTGCAGGCAGCATCAACTCAGCTGTGGGCAGTAATGCAGGGAGACGCCTGAGCGATGCAAAGGGATCCTCTTGAGCTGATGTGGCAGCTGTTAGCTCTCTCGGAAAGCCTGAGTAATGCAGCGAGTTTAGGCCAGAACTACTGTGAATGACTGCCATGCCAATTTGTTGACATCACAGTTTAGTTCAGTCCCTGCCTGGGATTTACTCGCAGCTAAATAAAGATTTATAGTGCAGTCGATGGGATGAATGATCGTGGCTTATAATGACAGGAAAGATAAATGTGCTCATGTTCTATTTTTTTCTCGCTGTAAATAATTTCAAGAAACAGACGCAGCCTCTACATGAGAAATCTACTGATGACGTTTGCATTAAACAATGACGGTGCACGTCCTCTCAAGTGTGACTGGTGGAAAATGAGCATCTGAACTTTGTATCAGAACATATCTGCAGCCAACGTAACAGAACGGGAAGAAGTTGGTGCAGACGTTGGATCAGTGTCGTGCTACCTTAGCCAGAAGAAAGCCAGCTGTTATTTATTAGCATGGTGATAAATGCTGCTGTCTGAGAATGCTTTAAAAGTTTGCTCATGAGCCTTCAGAACATTTAAAGCAAAGCAAGATGGCAGAAAGTACCACATCTTTTCCATGTTGTTTGGGAAATAACAGCCCTCCGAGGATCTTTAATGAATGCTCATATCTGTGATGTTTGTGTTCAGATGTCTCGGTTCCTGGACATGGCGGAGTTTGGAGAAGCGGCTCGCTACCTCCGCCTCACCAACTTGGAACAGCTGGCTGCCAAGGCCCATGCTTTTGACGGTCTCCGTTTCCTTTTTATATTTCTCTGTACCAGAGGTGGAAAATACGAACAATCTGTACTTAAGTATAAGAAAAGATACTAGTGTAAAAAAAACTACTCCAGTAAAAGTCAAAGTAGTGATTCAACTTCTTTGCTTAAGTCCTGCTGCTCTGAGCTTTAGTTGTCCTGACTGAGTCCCATCCTCTACACTGAGACGATACAGTTTGTTGTTTTTATACTAGAAGGTATGAAGGTGGAATTCAGTGACTGAATCTCAGCATCATCACCTAACATCCAATCAGTCTGTGCTACACCACAGCTGTGCACCAATCACACACTGTTCTTTACTACCGGTACTCCTTACCTGAGCACTCCTTACCTTTGTAAAAAGACAAACAAACACGGGCCCACTTTAACACCAGACTATGACACACAGTGTGCAGCAACCCTGGTCATCAATACACAAACAGTACTGCCTTTCATGCACTACTGTTTAGGCTCACATCGCTTTGATGTCTGAAGTAAGGAGCCTGTTTCAAAAATGTAAACAGTAGAAAGTACAGATATACAAGTTAAAATGTAGGGAGTAAAAGTGAACGGTTTTGAGGAAAATAAATACTCAAGTTAAGTACAGATACCTGAAAATTAGGAAATAACAAAGTAACAAAGTATTTGTACTTCCCACCTCTGCTCTGTACATAGATGCTGTATGTATATATATATGCTACTGCATACTAAATAAAATACTATGTAATCCATTTCTCTTAGGCACGAAGCGCATTTGGATGCCCGATGAAACTGAAGCATACACTGAAGTGGAGATCAGAGAGCTGAGTGGAAACAAGACTACTGTGGAGACCAAAGACGGACGGGTTAGTCAGCCAGCTAATTCTGATTACTCGATATGCTGTTTATTCATTATTATTATTTAGTCATTTAATATGTTGAGTAGAAGCACGCGAGCCCCAATTATCCCCCAAAATAAAACTACATCTCCTTTTGATCTTTTTTGTTTCCATGCACCGTTTTGCTGTCCTGAGTTAAAATGTTGTTTTTCTTATTTCACAATCAAAAAACAAATAGTTAAATTTCACTTTGAGGGGTTTAACTAAAGCTTCACGTGTGTTTGTGTGTTTCAGTTTCTAATAGTAAACGAAGACGACCTCCAGCCAATGAACCCTTCTAAGTTCGACATGATAGAGGACATGGCCATGTTGACACACCTGAACGAAGCATCTGTCCTCTTCAACCTGAGGAGGAGATACAGCATGTGGATGATCTATGTTAGCATCTAATGTACAACCATCAAAAACATGTTTCCATCTTCCTCACTGTGTGTTTCTAACTGTGTGTCTCTGTCAGACCTACTCTGGTCTGTTCTGTGTCACAGTCAATCCATACAAATGGCTGCCGGTCTACACTCCTCAGGTGGTGACAGCCTACAAAGGGAGGCGCCGTGCAGAAATGCCGCCCCACATCTACGCCATCGCTGACAATGCTTACACTGACCTGCTGCAGAGTGAGTCACCTTTAGCCTCATCAGCCATGCTGTCAGCTTTCTCATTGCAGTCGTTACCTGGCAACCAGCCAGTTGATAATGTCTTCTATGCTGCACCTTTTATTCCGATTAAACATTAAAGGTATAGTCTGTGTTTGTGGTGTCAATGTACGGACCACTTTAGGTGAATGTGTGAATAAATCTTTTTTAACAGTTTGCTGAGTGGATAAACTTTGAGCTCATAATTTGCCTCTTCTGAATATTTCTTCACTTGGTTTTATTTCCCCCACAGATCGTGAGAACCAGTCAATGCTCATCACGTAAGTCAGAATCACAGCTGGTCTAACATTACGGTCGGTAATATGACATCATAATAAAAATACAAATGGAAATGTGAATTTTATGAGAAAAGCAAACCATGTCCTGTATATAAACGTGCAGTTTATTTAATTTAAACCACAGACTACATATAAAAAGATGGAAGTAGCTTCTAGGTCAGAGCATAAAGCTGTTAACCAGGAACATTCTTTCTATTGGCCAGCAGGGGGAGACTCCTCTAGTTTCAAAGTCGTGTACAAGTCGATGGGTAAATGCCTCTGCCACGCCCTTGATTATTTAGTAAATATTTCATGATGGCTTAATGGTCGCAATCAAGAGTTTATGGTCTTATTGAAAAAAAATGTATTGTGGAAATCCAAATTTTAAAATAAGATGGTGCAGAGATGACAAAAAGTTGCTAATTAGTATCTAAAATACTCCAAAACTACACTTCTGTTCACAGAGACACAAAAAACCTTTATTTTAACTAAGGGTGTCCCGAAGGGTCAAAGGAAAACACGCCAGGTAACTAGAAAACCAAGGGACCGGAAAATAACTCAGGAACGCCGTAATCGGGACTGTGGGAGGCTGCAACAGAAAGAGGAAGAGGGTTACTGGGGAACGGAGAAATAACAGCATACGTGGGTAGAGAATTAATCTTACGGTTCAGATGGGGCCGTGGGAACCGGAGGGAGGGGTGAGGGTCCGCGGGGAAGCTCCAGGTGATTAGAGGAGACGAGTGCCGGTCCAAAAAGTCCAGGCGGGCAGGAGAGGGCTCCAAACACGTCGAGCTGTTACCGCTGAGAGGCGACTAACGGACTGGCGTGGAGCAGCTGGCTGAGCTGGGTTAAATGGTCCACCTGATCACCTGGGATGGGATGCAGGTGTGGAGTCGACAGCCACACCCGTGGGGGTGGGCATCCCATCAGCTCCTTGGACACCGGGCCGTGGACCATTTGATATGTGCCCCAGTGTATTCGTTCTGTCTTTCGCCTCAGAGTTGTAGAGTTTATACATGTCATGATGAAGTAGCACCAATATTTTATGGCTCTCATTCACTGATAAAGGCGTATTTTAAACTGTTTAACTGAAAATTGGCTTTGTTTTTACACCATCCTTTCAGAGGTGAGTCAGGTGCCGGGAAAACGGTCAACACTAAGAGGGTGATACAGTACTTTGCCACCATCGCTGCTCTAGGAGAAAATGTGAAAAAAAGAGTAAGACTCAACAGTTTCTCTTTTCCTTAACTGTTCCAGTCCATAGTGAAAAAAAAATACCCATACTGGGAATATGTCTTTGCAATGTTTCTCTTTGTATTCAGGGATCTTTAGAGGATCAGATTATTGAAGCTAATCCAGCTATGGAAGCATTTGGGAATGCCAAAACCATCCGCAATGACAACTCCTCCCGCTTTGTGAGTTCATCCTCAAGGCTGGAGTGGAGAACACAGCTTTGTGTCTCATGTGGATTTCTGTGTAGATGTGTTGTAAAGACCGTGGGTTTGTATTTGTGTGCTCCAGGGAAAGTTCATCAGAATTCACTTTGGCCCAACAGGGAAGCTGGCGTCTGCTGACATCGACATCTGTAAGTGTTCTCAAAAAGTTATTCCAAGTTTGAATTTGTTAAAGTTAAACTGCACTTGCCGAACATGTTAGCCTTTCTACTCAGCATTTTTCAAATGGCATTTTATTATCACACAGCCACAAATACGTTTTAATTAAAACCATCCATCCATCTAGTGTAGAATTTTGTAAGGTATGCGGGTCTAAAAAGTATGGTGGCCCCTAGAGACAAAGCACGTACAAACTCCAAAACACTTGCAAACTCCAAAACACTTGTTTTTTGTGTTTTGGAGTTTGCAAGTGTTTTGGGATTTGCAAGTGTTTTGGAGTTTGTACGTGTTTTGGAGTTTGCAAGTGTTTTGGGATTTGCAAGTGTTTTGGAGTTTGTACGTGTTTTGGAGTTTGCAAGTGTTTTGGAGTTTGCAAGTGTTTTGGGATTTGCAAGTGTTTTGGAGTTTGCATGTGTTTTGGAGTTTGCAAGTGTTTTGGAGTTTGTACGTGTTTTGGAGTTTGCAAGTGTTTTGGGATTTGCAAGTGTTTTGGAGTTTGTACATGTTTTGGAGTTTGCAAGTGTTTTGGAGTTTGCAAGTGTTTTGGAGTTTGTACGTGTTTTGGAGTTTGCAAGTGTTTTGGGATTTGCAAATGTTTTGGAGTTTGCAAGTGTTTTGGAGTTTGCAAGTGTTTTGGAGTTTGCAAGTGTTTTGGAGTTTGCAAGTGTTTTGGAGTTTGCAAGTGTTTTGGGATTTGCAAGTGTTTTGGAGTTTGCATGTGTTTTGGAGTTTGCATGTGTTTTGGGATTTGCATGTGTTTTGGGATTTGCAAGTGTTTTGGAGTTTGCAAGTGTTTTGGAGTTTGCAAGTGTTTTGGGATTTGCAAGTGTTTTGGAGTTTGCAAGTGTTTTGGAGTTTGCATGTGTTTTGGAGTTTGCGAGTGTTTTGGAGTTTGCATGTGTTTTGGAGTTTGCAAGTGTTTTGGAGTTTGCAAGTGTTTTGGAGTTTGCATGTGTTTTGGAGTTTGCAAGTGTTTTGGAGTTTGCATGTGCTTTGTCTCTAGGGGCCACCGTAAAAAAGGGCTGAAACAGCACATTAGTTCACTGAAAACTTGTCTCAAAAATTAAAAGCTCTGGGGCATTGTTGGAAAAAGAGGTACATCCCAAACACTCCTAGTACACTGTGACAAATTACTGAGGAACAGTTTAAGTCATGCAGCAGTTACTATACAGTCCTCCAAGTTTCCAATATCTTACATTTCTTGGGCATACTTCATTTTATGGCTTAGTGGTATTGCAAGACAAGATGTGTTACTAACATCTCAGCGTCAGACACTGAAAGGTTGTGAGATGTTGTGGGTATCTCGCGATGCTTTGGCTGATGAGTGACGTAGTTTGTGTTTATTTTCCTCAGACCTTTTAGAAAAGTCAAGAGTTGTTTTCCAGCAACCAGGAGAGAGAAGCTACCACATCTATTACCAGATTCTGTCCAATCATAAGCCAGAATTACAAGGTAAAAAACAAACAAAAAAACTACCCAGTGCTGTAACCTGTCCAATGAAAGACACCAGCTACATAAATGACACTCAGTTTAATAGAACTGCATTATTAACAGAAATAAAACCAAGAACATGCAGAACAATAAAAACAATGCACGTCTTTAAAATCAAATTTCTCAACCCAGCAATCTGGGGAGGCTTCGGTGCATAAGTTTATGCACCCCCGACAAATAACTTGACTGACCTAAAACAACGAGGCAGCTATTACAGTTTTCTGTCTTTGCCTCTGCTTACCAAATAACTGAAGAATAACATTAAGAAATGTAACCACACAAAATATGAAACATGCCATTTACAGTGTGAGGAGCATGGAAGAAAGAGAGGGTTAACTGTGATAACTAATGATAAAATAATTTCATGATGTGTGATGCAGACATGCTGCTGGTGACCACCAACCCCTACGACTACCACTTCTGCTCTCAGGGTGTGACCACGGTGGAGGGCATGAGTGACGGAGAGGAACTGAGGCTCACCGACGTAAGAGGAACACAGCGTCTCACAGAAAACTCTCTCTGATGATGTGTGTAAACTGTAATCTGTATGTTTGTGTGCAGCATGCCATGGACACGCTGGGCTTCACTCCAGAGGAGAAGTATGGCTGCTACAAAATTGTTGGAGCCATCATGCACTTCGGTAACATGAAGTTCAAGAAGAAACAGAGAGAAGAGCAGGCCGAAGCGGACGGCACAGAGAGTATGACCCACTAAACACCATCACAAAGACACAACAGTTAGTTTGTATGATGGATGCAAGCGATGCTGCCTGTCGGGGATTTTGGACAGAGCTTTCTGTTGTCTCGCAGTGTGTTATTAAAATGATTTTGGTAGAATATAATGGAAAGATAACGAAGCAACAATATAGTTTTAGCCTTTTTAAACAAAAATTGCTTTTTCAATTTCAATTTCTTGGTTAAGGTACAGAAAGTACCAATGCAATACTAATTGTAGGCGAAAGGTCATGAGTCAGGACTAACTGCAGACCTCGCCCAAATCTCACAATACACAACCTCAGAGGATGTATTATGAACCTGTGGTTGAGCTGCGACAGCCATCAGTTACATATGGTCCATTGTAGTTGATCTTTATAACTATCTGACATTCAAGTGAGCAAGTCCTCACCTTTTTTTATCTTTTTGTATAACTGTGAAAAACATGTCTAGTAGGGATGGGTATTGATAAGATTTTCACGATTCTGATTCCATTTTTGATTCTGTTTAACGATTCGATTCTTTATCGATTCTTATTTTTAAAAAAGGAGAACACTAAGGTCGAATAGCTCAGAACTTTGTTTTATATCTTCTCTTTGAACAAGATAGAAATTTAGGAGTAACATGGCCTTACAAACCCAACAGTGAGATCTTAAGAGATCCACAGCCTACGGCTCTTCAATGGGGTGTCACAGGGTCCCCAGGAAAAACATTGTAAATGTAAAATAATAAAATAAATATTCTTCTGTAGCAATAACAAAGTATAACATAAATTATTCTGTAGCAATTACACAAGAATATCCAGTAATGTCCCTGCCTACAATTAAACACATTCACTTACTGAAAATCATCTGCTGTGGCAAATGGGTGCAAGCCTTTGACCACAAACTGAGTCACTGCTCTGTGACATTCGTCTATCCTGGCCTGAAAGGAGACGCTACGGTAGACTGCAGCGAGAACTGGCAGCATCTGAGCCAGACTCTGTCTCTCTCATCATGGTCACCTAAACGCACAGTAATGGCAGGTTTTGTAATAAGGCAGATCGCGCTAACATAATATGCACTGTTAGTTGATTATTTACCTGCCGCGTTAACGGGAGAGGACGTGCAAACGTTACCGCTGCTGCTGGGTTGAGATTCACGAGTCCGGAGCGGAATTAAAAACACGACATTTATTTAAGGTTATCGCGTGTTTGTGAGCAAATGCTTTTGCATATTCGTAGTGTTTCCTCCCTTAAATGAAATATCTACTTTGCAAGTATTGCAAGTTGCCCTGTTGTCATCCGTTCTCGCAAAGTATAACCAAACTTTTTAGCGTTTGAGCCGCTTAGGCGCCGTGTTTCCTGCCAGGTAAATGACGCTGCGCAACATGGTGACGTTATTCGGGGCGACTGGAATCGATAAGGGAATCGTTTGCAAAAATGTCAAACAATTCCAGGGAATTGAAACAGTGGGAACCGGTTCTCAACAAGAACCGGGTTTCGATACCCATCCCTACATGTCTAGTCTGTGCTGGTAGAGACCTCAGATAATTACCTGCATGTGGTTTGTGTGTTAAGGTGCAGATAAGGCAGCTTACCTGATGGGCATCAGCTCTGCTGACCTGCTGAAAGGCCTGTTGAATCCTCGAGTGAAAGTGGGAAATGAGTTTATTGTTAAAGGACAGACTGTAGAACAGGTGAAGTTTTCTGTCTTACTACATAAACTTAACTGTAAATTTCCAAACATGTTTATCTGTGGTTCCAGGAAAACTAACATGTTTTGTGTCTAGGTGAACTATGCAGTGGCCGCCCTGGCCAAATCCACCTATGACCGCATGTTTAAGTGGCTGGTGAGTCGTATCAACTCGTCCTTGTACACTTCTTTGCCTCGTCAGTACTTCATCGGTGTCCTGGACATCGCCGGCTTTGAGATCTTTGAGGTACGAAGGAAATACAAAGAGACACTTTCAGCACCTTCAAATCCAGCCAAGGTCCAGGTCTTTCCAGTGACACCAAATATATGTTTTGAAGATAAATGCAACTGTAAAAATAGTGGGCAACCATTGGAATAAAAGTCGTGAAATCATAGCAAGGATATCCAAGCTGTCAGCTCAAACCTAGCACAGGAAACACTAGCTTTTCAGAGAAAAGGTTTTTCTTCTTTGGTGTCACTCGTGGTTTGGTCATTTTGCAGAGTTGAACATCTTTTGATCAGTAACTACAAAAATATGGTTCATTTCTGTTTGCAGTTCAATAACTTTGAGCAACTGTGCATCAACTACACCAATGAGAAGCTACAGCAGTTCTTCAACCACCACATGTTCATCCTGGAGCAGGAAGAGTACAAGGCTGAAGGCATCGAGTGGACCTTCATAGACTTTGGTTTGGACTTACAGGCCTGCATAGACCTCATAGAGAAGGTATGTTTGCGTGTTACATGGGTTGCATTGGATGATTCCAATATGAAGCCTATGTGAATATGAAATGAATTAATTAGAGCTCCTTTGTCCAGCCAATGGGTATTCTATCCATCATGGAGGAGGAATGTATGTTCCCCAAGGCCACAGACCACAGCTTTAAAACCAAACTTTACGACAACCATCTTGGGAAGTCACCCAACTTCCAGCGGCCGCGTCTAGACAAGAAGCGCAAATATGAGACGCACTTTGAGTTGGTTCACTATGCTGGAGTGGTGGGTATCCTTTCATAGAGTCACTTTTTCTGTTGTTGGTCATTTGAAGTCTACTTGAAGGTGAAGTTCACCAGTTTTATCAGGACAATTTGATTTTGGTCTTAGCTCAGATAAGCTACAGAGCTACAGCAGGGTGGTAGAGACGTTGTTCTGGCCTTTTCAGCTGAAGCCATAAAGCTTTAGATTTTACTCTTGAGCTTGGGTTGAAACTCCGGACATGTAGAATGTTGCTGGGAAGGGAACGTCGGGATGGGAATTGATCGGGTGTGACTTTGAATAAGGAACACAAAAAATCCTAAAGATATAAACATGGAAAAAAATTGTGTTATATTCTCAGGATTGTTTTTAAAAGCTTGAGTTGACAAAAAAATCTTATGATGTTTTATTTTGGTATAAATGGACAAATGCACATCCAGTTATTTATTATACAGGATCATACTTATGCTTTAAGTCATATAAGAACCCAGGGGCTAGAAGAGCTCAGCAGCAAAGTTGTAATGACAACAAGGAAACTAGCTGATCGCAATGTGAACTGGATGGCTCTACAGTTAAAACAACTATCAGTGAGATTAAAGGATACTGTTGACTGACAGGTGGGAAAAACATCTGGAACATCTACAAGCTAACATCTGGACATTTTCTTTGACCTGAGAGTGTCTGTCATGCAAATACGCTTTGAATGCAATGCCTCTCTCAAGTTAGATCTGGCCGAGGTTGATGTCACATTAAAGATTTGGTATAAAAACTGACTGGTGTGTGTTGTAGGTGCCGTACAACATCACAGGCTGGCTGGACAAGAACAGAGATCCTCTGAATGAGACGGTGGTGGTCCTCTTCCAGAAATCCTCCAACAAACTGATGGCTGGACTTTTTGAGAACTACATCAGCTCTGATATGCGTAAAAAAACCAGCCTCACTAAACATTTAATGGAAAAACGTTCAACTACAAACAGGAATTTAACTATATGAGTGTGTTTGGATTGAGTCTTGCTTTTTTGTGTTATTTTAGCTATTGACCCGAAGGCTGAAACCAAACAGAGGAGGAAGAAAGCAGCTTCTTTCCAAACTGTGTCACAGTTGCACAAGGTGGGTGTGACTGGCAGTTTCCCCTGAGACACCATTACAGTGCAATTCATTTTCCCAAGGTGCCACAGGAGAAACTGGGACTGTTATTGGAGGGCATAACCAGTAAGCTTAATTTGATCTCTTTATAAGTTTATCTGAGAGGGCCTCCACAGCAGTCTCAGTTTGTCATGTGACCCTTTAGCCCCTGCTGTACACTATGACAGAGGTTTCAACTAATTGTGTGTTTATTACAGGAAAATCTTAATAAGCTGATGGCTAACCTTCGCAGCACTCAACCTCACTTTGTGCGCTGCATAATCCCCAACGAGAGCAAGATTCCAGGTAAAACCATGAACCCTGGTACCTACTGACAGCTGCTGTCTGTGAGTCGTCCTCACCCAGAAAAATAAACTCGCTAAATGAATGACCTGTATGTGGTGGGGAAAAGGTGTTTTTCACGTTGGCACCACTAAAGGTGTTTTTATCGTCTCGTGCCAGAAATATTACCAAAGATATTGTTACTACTTTACAAGTCACTAGGGATGCACCGATACTGATACTGGTATCGGGTATCGGGGCCGATACTGTAAAATGTGTGTGTACTCATACTCGTAAAAGTTAACCGATACCATGAACCGATACTAACTTATTTCATTAATCAGAGGGTGGCTTGTCATTTCTGTTGTAGTTTTTTCGATTGGCCACTAGGGGGACATCCCGCGCTTTTTTTTTTGTGGTCATTTTTATTACGATTTTATTTTTTATCTGCAGAGAATAAAATAAAACCTGTCTTCCAATTCATTGCATTTGTGTGTGGTAGAAGTATCGGTTTTTGTACTCAGTATCGGCAAGTACACAGTTTCAAGTATCGGTATCGTATCGGTTTGAAAAAATTGGTATCGTTGCATCCCTACAAGTCACAACAGACACATTATGTCTACATGCATTTGTTGATGCACTTTCAGTTTGGTTTTAGCGTAATGCTCGATTTTGTAAAGAAACCATCTGAAGTAATGACTTTTACTAAATTGCACTGAATGCCCCAAATAAAAATATTGTAGGACGGCACAGTTAAAGTATTCTCCAAGTTATTTTTTGAGATGCCTTCCTTCGTTTTTCCAGGTGTGATGGATCCCTTCCTGGTCCTCCATCAGCTCAGGTGTAACGGGGTCCTCGAGGGGATCAGGATTTGCAGGAAGGGCTTTCCAAACCGCATCCTGTACGCTGATTTCAGACAGCGGTGAGTCCCATATCTAACACATATTTATTTACTTCATCTGCTATTGCTCTTCAGTAATGGACTTTTCTTTTCTTCTCAGTTATCGCATCTTGAACCCTTTTGTGGTTCCAGAGGACTCATTTGTGGACAACAGGAAGGCTGTGGAGAAATTGCTGGGCTCTCTATACATAGACCACAGCCAGTACAAGTTTGGACACACAAAGGTACAACAAATTCGTGTTTACCCTGCCTTTGATACCTGTGTTGTTGGAGTTCAGCTGATGGTCCCGTTGCTTCGTCTCAGGTGTTCTTTAAGGCGGGTCTGTTGGGTCAGTTGGAGGACATCAGGGACAACCGTCTGTCTGAGATCCTCACCACCGTTCAGGCCATATGCAGAGGGAAGCTCATGAGGATGGAGCGACAGAAACTGATGCTGCAAAGGTCCGTATCACATCTATCAGGGGAATGAATGATAACAAATCAGGAGGAGAAGGAGAATTTAAAAACTTTTTAAGTGCTGAAAAGTTGATCAGAAGGAAGGAGGAAGTTGTATTTGTAAGAAAGAAAAGCAACTTGACAGAGTTTAATGAATATATGACCGTGCCAAGATGTTTAAACTTTTGTTTTGACTCTCATCGCCTGTTTTTTGGGGCTGATGTGATTTTTTATTCTTCTTCCTCTCAGGGACGCAGCGATGGTGATCCAGTTTGCCGTCAGGGCCTTCTTCTCAGTGAGGACTTGGCCGTGGATGATATTATTCTTTAAGCTCCGCCCGCTGCTCAGGAGTGCCCAGGTAGAGAAGGAACTGGCCGCTCTGAACGAAGAGTTCAAGAAACTAAAAGAGGCCTACGACAGGTCTGTTAATCCGCCGATGTTTGAATCGGGGCTACAGCCTGAAATGAGCTGCACGCAGACAGACGTCTGATGTTCTGCCATGTTTTTTTTCATCAGGTCGGAGGCGAAGCGGAAAGAGGCGGAGGAGCGGCAGGTGGCTTTGGTTCAGGAGAAAAATGACCTGGCTCTTCAGCTTCAAGCAGTAAGACATAATGAAATTTAAACGAGTGTCACCACATCAGGATCCTCACAGCAGGGTTTCACAGAGTAAACACAGAACTGAGTCAATGAGGGCAGAAACCTGGTGGTCATTAAAAGGTTAACATAGGTTTACTTTCTGCATTGGATTGTGTTTTGTCCTGTTTATTGTTCGTGGTCTCTATAAATCTCTTTTTTATCGTCGGCCCACTGGTAGCAGACCCAGCTCAGTTCTGCTGCAGATGTCTTTAGTCATTTTTAATCGTGCGTTCTCGCCCTCTGAGGTCATAGTTGTCACGGTGGTGGACGGACTCAGGCACAGACCGAGGTAGCACGGTTCAACAACACTTTATTAATCACTCCGGTGCGCTATGTACACGTGAAGGGGGGGGGGGGGGGGGGGGGGGAACACCAGGGTCCCAGGGATCAATAGGGGGGAAACACACTTCTTCACACTTGCTCCGCTCCTTGTCCAAACACTCCTCACACGAGCAACCCACTCACACTCACGGGGTCCAGGAATCAAAAACGGGCGGGTCCAGATAAACCTATAAACATAGACGAGGGTAAGTCGGCGGCAAGTACGGGAACAACTGATTCACAATAAAGCCAGGCAATACTGACGAGGGTCACTCAATATTCCAGCGAAGAATAGCTCAGAGCCCCAGCCTTAAGAAGAGCCAGAGATCAACTGCAATTCACTCGAGATCAGCTGCAGGTGCGTGAGCCAAGGGCGGGAGCCCGATCAGAGCTCCGCCCAGGCAGACAGGTAGGAGAGAGAGACAGAAAAACAACAAACACTTGTGGCCACACTGGGCTGGCCGGGGAGGCACAGGGACCATGACAATAGTGATATACTTCCTGCTTTGCTATTTAAAATATGTTGATTCCTTTATTCTGGGTGCTTGTTTGAGCCTCAGCAAACCCTCTGTGGGTTTAAGCTCCCACCAGTAAAAGAAACTCTCATTGTTTTAGTGATCCAGCTAGTCATGGTCATGGGACGTGCAGTCATAAGAGCACGATTTTAGTCACTCTGTATACAGCGTAGTTCATTATGCAAGAACTTTATGCACTTGTCCATATTACAGCTGTTAGCTACTGATATGCAGACTGGCCTCATATATTTAAATAACTTTTTGTATCCAGGAGCAGGACAACCTGATGGATGCTGAGGACCGCTGCAACCAGCTGATTCAGTCTAAAATCTCTCTGGAGTCAAAGCTGAAGGAGATGCAGGAGCGCCTGGAGGATGAGGAGGAGTTGACCGCCACGCTGACGTCCAAGAAGCGCCAGCTGGAGGACGAGGTGTTATCGCTGAAGAGAGACGTGGATGACCTGGAGATGACCCTGGCTAAAGTGGAGAAAGAGAGACATGGGGCTGAGAACAAGGTTTGCTCCCCAAAAGAGACCATATCAGTGCTTTCCATCACTTCCCTCACTCACAGAATGATGTTTGTTTTTTCTCTCCATGCAGGTGAAGAACCTATCACAGGAGATGGCTGTTCTAGATGAATCCATAGCATCTCTGAGCAGAGAGAAGGCTGCCCTGCAGGAAGCTCACCAGCAGGCATTGAATGACCTCCAGGCGCAGGAGGACAAAGTCAACATGCTGGCCAAGGCCAAAGCTCGACTGGAGCAGCAAGTGGACAGTGTAAGGAGAGATATTCCTGGATGTCTGACAGTAGGCTGCAATAATAAACTGTTATTTATGGATGAGCAGCTTGAGACGACTGGTTGAACCTGTGCTGTATAAATAAAATTGAATTACCTGAAGTTTATTCAGGTAAAATCTTCATATGAAAACTCAGATAAAGCATCTTGAAGGGATGGTTCACACTGAACTGCAATCCTCTGACCTGTGGGGCTTTTTATAATCCACGCTGTGCAGTTTGCTGTTTATGGGATATCAGCTTTGAAACATACTGCCATCCCCGTGCACACGTCTCACGTTACCTTCTCCAACATGGGTAGCTGTAACCGATCACCGCTAACCACTGCCACGCTCACCAAGTCTCTGAAATGGACAATTCCCCTGTGATTGTGTTGTTTGTACCTTTTGTAGCACTTGAATGGAATGAACTGAAACACAATAAGTGTTGCTGTGGAGTCTTTGTATCCATGCTTCAGCTTTTCTGAGTAAAATTCTGGTATTTTGCTTTTCTGTTATTTAATTAGCAGAAATGTGTTTATTTCAAACCTGCTAGCATTAGCTGGTCATTAGCATCTCACCCCAACCTTAAACCTTAACAAAATCCAAACGAGTGGATAAAATTTTCACTCATACAGCATCACGATCGAGAGTAAACATGCTTACTTCTGCTGTAAAGCTGGAAATTTCAGCACAGGAGTGTGTTAGTCTTATTTTTGAAGCCAGCTTCAAGTGGACGCCACAGGTCTGGGCTTTTGGCAGATTTTCTCACTTTCACACTGATTTCTTTTTCAACCCTGCAGGTTGTTAATTCTCTGTCCCTAAACAATCACTGAAATACTTTTGAAAGCTTGTTTAGCGCTGGTCCAGAAAAGACCTGTAATGTTCCCTGCTGTTATTACTGGTTTCTAACTCGTGTGCAGGTTGAGACTTCGCTGGAGCTGGAGAAGAAGGTGCGGATCGATCTGGAACGAACCAAACGGAAATTAGAGGGGGATCTGAAGCTGTCCATGGACTCAGTGAGGGACTTGGAAAACCAGAAGGAAGACCAGGAAGAGAGACTGAGAAAGTATAAATGTTTAGCTGAAAGGGCTCATTTTAACTGAAAAAAGGTTTATTACTGTCGATCCCTACAAAATGCTTTTGTCTTCACCCTTCTCTAAAGGAAAGACTTTGAGTTGGTGCAGCTTCAATCAAAACTGGAGGATGAGCAGAGTCTGGCTGCTCAGCTTCATAAGAAGATCAAAGAGCATCAGGTTGGTGCAGAGAGGATCTTATTCAGCTTCCTCTTCTTCACTGCTGCTGCTATAGTTTGTTTTGTACTTGCCCTCCTCAGACTCGTATCGAGGAGCTGGAGGAGGCCCTGGAGGCGGAGCGGGCATGGCGTTCCAAGGCGGAACGTCAGAGGAACGACATTGCCAGAGAACTGGAGGAGCTGGGAGAGAAGCTGGAGGAGGCAGGAGGAGCCTCAGCGGCTCAGATCGCCCTCAACAGGTTAAAATAGGCTTTGGTGATTTCTAACTTCCATCAAAGGTAGCTTCCACAGTAGCTACGCTAGAGGTGACCCGTCCTGTGTTTCCTTACTTTCGGTCATATACAAAGCGCTCAAATCATTGCTGTTTTAAAATAACATGGTCATTGTATGCAGAGGTACTTCCTGTGAGGCGTTGAGACTAATATGGTGATCTCAAGAACACAGCTCGAGCTGTATGTCAGAGAAACCCCTTAAAGATTACATGCAGATGTAGATTCCTACCTTCAGAGTTCGACAGTGGAGGGATCAGTATCTCAATACTGAGATTTACCCAGATTATCACAAATACTGCTTTGTTGAACAGGAAGCGAGAGGCAGATTTCCTGAAGTTGCGGCGGGAGCTGGAGGAGGCGGGGCTTCACCACGAAGCAACAGCAGCCACCCTGAGGAAGAAGCACTCGGACATGGTGACGGAGCTCAGCGAGCAGATAGATGCTCTGCAGAGAGTCAAACAGAAGCTGGAGAAGGAGAAGGCGGAGTTCCGGCTGGAGGCTGATGACCTGGCTGCCAGCGTGGAGCAGCTCTCCAAGTCAAAGGTAGGAACAGACCTCCCGCTTAAGGCGCCGCTCCACCAGGGTCATCAGTGTCAGTCTACTCGTCATGTTGAGTCCTGCTGGCCCTGTTTATGCTGCCTGGATGCAGTAACAGAGCTGGGTACAGTGCTGCCTCTCATCCTTGGTTCTTGCTCTTGACCTGTTTACACTTTAAACCTGTGAGGAGGTGAAACATGTTAATGCAGTGCAGTGGGACCAGAATTGGTCACATTGTAACCACTGCACGTCGATCATGTTTCTTACACCACATTAATTCAATTTATTTATTTATATAGCGCCAAATCACAACAAAAGTCGCCTCAAGGCGCTTCATGATACAGAGAAAAACCCAACAATCATATGACCCCCTTTGAGCAGCACTTTGGCGACAGTGGGAAGGAAAAACTCCCTTTTAACAGGAAGAAACCTCCAGCAGAACCAGGCTCACGGAGGGGCGGGGCCATCTGCTGCGACTAACTGTGACTTCTCTGTTGATTGATGTTTGTGTGCAGGCTGCTGTGGAGAAGATGTGCAGGGCTTATGAGGACCAGCTGAATGAAAGCAGGAGCAAAGCAGACGAGCTGCAGAGACAACTGTCTGAAGTCAACGCTCAGAAAGCACGAGCAGTCACAGATACCAGTACAGCACACAGACACACAGACACTGATAGATTTGAACACCTGATTTTAGGCTGCCTGAATTTTCTTTCTCCTACATCTTGCAGCACTCTGTGTGGATGTCATAGCTGGACTGGCCATCGGGCATACCGGGCATTTGCCCGGTAGGCCGCTGGCGATTTTTTGTTTTTATGGGCCGATCGATTTTTATTTTTTTTTTGGAAGGGTATAAATAATGAAAGGTGTTGGATTGGCCAATTGGTCACGATCGACTCTGGGCTGGACCAATTACAGCCGAGGAGGTCGGATGCACCCTCCTCCTTGTTTAGCAATCTTATAGGCCATCCATCGGCTCTTTATTACTTCGGAAACATGGCTTAAACAATTTCCACGACGTAATCCGATAACAACCGATCTCTTTACCCGTCGGCTTCCCGTGGCTGTCATGCAACAGGTGTTGTGCCAAAAACTGATTTCCAATGTTTGCGTGTATTTTTTATGTGTAATATCTATGTTGGTAAATAGACTTCGGCGTTTACAAAGGGGCTATATATGGAATTAAAAAATTATCTGTTTTTTCAAGTATCTTTACAACTCTGTGTTATTGTACTTACATTATAACCAATCCGGTCCTTTATCCCCACTTTAAATATTTTTACAGAACTATTGTAATATTTGAGCCATTTCTGCTGTCCAACTACTTCTTACAAAAGACATTTTTAATGTTAATTAGACTTTTTTTTAACGGCATAAATAAAGGTTATATAAAAGTCACTGCCAAAGACTGATTGTGGCTTCTACCTTGTTACACTAATGTTATTTGTAGCTCAATATGACTTTATGTCATCCATGAGGGATGCATTTGACATATGTTTCACATATTATAGCCCAACAAGTTACTTATAGCAATTTAAATACGAGCAATCAGTTTTTGGCAAATACCGGAAATCAGTTTTTGGCAGAAAATCACTTTTTGGCACAACACCGGCTATTGCAGTTAATAATACAACAGTTTCTTGCCATTTTTTGTGTTTCTTTTTATCGCTGTGTAAGTGAGTTCAATTGAAAGCCTGCATGCGCTAGTACCGCTTGCCACAAGTTCCCAGAATCCTTTGCGGTTTTACCCCTGAATGACGTCACATTTTTGGTGGGCCAGTCTCTAGTCAAAATGCCCGGGCCGATTTTTTGTCCCAGTCCAGCCCTGGTGGATGTGCTCACCTTCCCGTCTGTTGTGTTAGGATTATTAGGACAAATGCTTAAAACGTACTCTATAGAAAAAAAAGTATTTAAAATGATTTCTATAGTGATCAACATAATAATATTAAACATTAATTGACAGCGAAAGGTGATGGAGAATTATTGCGATTCCTCTCCCTCTCAGCTTAAGCTTTACTAACAGGACAAGGAGAAGGTCATAAAATGTTAATAAAAGCTTATTAAAGCTAGTGATGATGGCCATCACTACAATCATGGCTGAAATAGAAACAACTGGTAGATGATGTTGCTACTTTTAATGGCACCAATTTTTAAAAACTGAACTTCTTTAGTTTCCCTACATCGATGCATTGGTTTCTACACTTAGATTTAAAATTTCCCGTTAGATATTCCCCATTTTGTCCATATAAAAAAATAATTTCAGGCTCAACTGATGAAATACCTTAAAAGTAAAAACTTTATGTATTTATTTTAAATGGTAAATGGTCTGTATTTGTATAGCACTTTACTTGGTCCTAAGGACCCCAAAGCGCTTTACACTATACACAATCATCCACCCATCCACACACTGGTGATGGCAGCTACATTGTAGCCACAGCCACCCTGGGGCGCACTGACAGAGGCGAGGCTGCCGGACACTGGCGCCATCGGGCCCTCTGACCACCACCAGTAGGCAACGGGTGAAGTGTCTTTCCCAAGGACACAACGACCGAGACTGTCCAAGCCGGGGCTCGAACCAGCAACTTTCCGATTACAAGGCGAACTCCCAACTCTTGAGCCACGATCGCCTGATTTTAAGTCTATGAATATTCTGCCCCACGACATGCTGGAAGATCCTAACACTGCAGCCCAAATCAAGTAAATGCTGACCGAGACTGTCCAAGCCGGGGCTTGAACCAGCAACCTTCCGATTACAAGACGAATCTTTGAGATTCCTTCCCAGGCACATTAGTCTTCACTCACATCTGGCGTCAGGTGATCTCAATAGGTCACATGACAGGGTGAGGCAAGGTCTCACAATGGTTTTACCTGAAACCTCCGCTGATAATGACCCACAACTTTTTTTGATGTGGTAATTGACTTCATGGAGACATCACGCCGTCCCGCACTAACAGTAGTAAATAGTGAACTATTGCACTGGTGGATAATTTAACTATCTGAGGGTTGTTCTTGATAGTTCTGTCCTCTGAGTCATTTTATGTTTGATCTGAAACGATGAAAGTTTTTGAATCTGTGCTTCTGTTTTGTCCACGATTCTTAGTAAACATGCCTACCAAAAAATACAATTTGTAAAAATGGTAAATGAATATCTGATGTCTGAGATGCAGCAAGCTTATCGTACTCGTGTACGTTTGGCTGTCGCCTTTTCAGCCGAGTACAGACGTCGTCTGGAGGAGCGAGACGCTACGATCGCTCAGCTCCAGCGCTCGAAGGTGGGCGCTTGCCAGAACGTTGAGGATATGAAGAAACAGCTGGAGGAGGACAGCAAAGTAATACTTAACTCTTACACTTGTAACACATCAGGTCACGTCAGTGCTCTTATTAATACCTTTTTGAAGGTATTTTATTGGAACAAACGTATCCTGTGTCTGTGCTTCAGGCTCGCGTGGCGCTGGCTCATGCGGTGCAGGCGTCCCGACACGACTGCAGCCTTCTCAGAGAACAGCTGGAGGAGGAGCAGGAAGCTAAGGCTGAACTGATGAGGGCGCTGACTACAGCCAACAGTCAGGTGGTTCAGTGGAGAGCAAAGTATGAGACTGAGGCTGTGCTGAGGATAGAGGAGCTGGAGGAAGCAAAGTAAGACTGCTGGAGCTACACGTCACTCTGAGGTCCCTTTCTAACACATTATAGGAGAATGCAAAGACCACAGTTTAAATTCTTTATCCAGTTTCCTTCAAAGCAGCTACTGACTTTAGACTTTAGACTGGTAACGTTTAATAAGTTGAATTGTTTGCAGGAAGAAACTGGTCGTGAGGCTGCAGACTGTCGAAGAAGTTGCAGAGGCGTCTCAGGCCAAGTGCTCCTCACTGGAGAAAACCAAACAGCGTCTGCAGATAGAGATGGAAGACCTGATGGTCCAACTGGAGCGCTCCAACGCTGCAGCTCTGGCTCTGGACAAGAAGCAACGCAACTTTGACACAGTCAGACATGTGGCACGATTCCCCATTATACCAGAGATTTACACTTTAATGCCCATAAGTCGGTGTGCTCAGAAACAAATGTGTGCACTGGTTTGATGCAGGTGCTCAGTGGCTGGAAGCTGAAGTTTGACGAGTGTCAGATGGAGCTGGAGGCCTCACAGAAAGAGTCTCGCAGTCTGAGCACTGAGCTCTTCAAACTGAAGAACTGCTATGAAGAAGCTCTGGACCAGCTGGACACGATTAAACGAGAAAACAGGAACCTGCAGGGTACCGCAGCACCTCCCCTGTCCTCTTAACTTACTACAATCACACTGGTATCTTCATTTCAGGGACCTTACAAGCTCAATATCATGGAGGATATCATGATGTGAAGAGAAGTAGAGGTTTATCATATAATGTCAAGCCACATGCAGCGTATTGATTTCAGCATAGCTGTCCTTTGAGGCAGTGGCAGGCAGGAGGTGGACCCTAATGACTCGGACACAAAAAGTGAACTTAAGGTGGCAGCTTTACTGCTGGGAAAAATGTCCAAAACATAAGCAAAAAAACAAACTAAAATCCTAAACTTGAAAACTAGAAAAAGAACACTGAGAAGTTTGAACTAAAACTCAAAGAAACTAGAAACATGAGAGGTACGACGCAACAAAGGGCAAAGGAAAACACAGGGCTCTACAAAGGAGTAATGAAGGAATGGGAAACAAGAGGGAAACACAGCTGATAAGGAATAAGGGACCATCAAAGTAAAACAGGAAACACGAGACAATCACAAAGACGCAGACTAGACACTGAGACATAGAGACGACTGACAGGAGACAGAGGGAACATGGAGACGAGTGGCTACACGTGGAACACGGAGAAGACAAAGGCTACGTTCACTCTGCAGGTCTTAATGCTCAAATCCGATTTTTTGATCAAATCTGATTTTTTTTGTCTGCTTCATCACACTACAAATAAAATGTGACAGCAAACGCGCTCTAGTGTGAACGCTCAAAGCGTCCGCATGCGCAAAAGAAGACGTCACACACAACGCGCTCTGTTTAGACCCAGAGCAACAGCATTGTTTGACTGATGGTCTTAATATAAAGACTTCGGACTTCACGTTTTCCAATTTTTGCTTTAAGTTATTTTGTTATTTACATAATAATGTAAATAACCTAATAATGATCCTTATTGCTGTTTTAGAGGAGCGCTGCTTCAAAGCATAGCTGCAGATTTCTGTCAGAATCTGCAGATTATACAGTACAAAGAAAATGTTCACGTTTCTCCAACGTTGTCTTCCCAACAGTTTCACCGGATGGCCAGGAAGCGTTTGCGATGTCTTCTCCGGAGCTGATAATTGGCGTCCGTCTTGTGTCAGTGACGTAAAAGACGGATTTAATGCGACGTGACCATCAAACAGCAGTCGCTTCCTAAAACATCGGATATGTATCGGATTCAGTACCACATACGAAAGTGACCCAGATCGGATTTGAAAATATCGGATTTGTGCCGTTCACACTGTCACACCATGATCGGATATGGGTCGCATAGGGTCAAAAAAATCGGATTTGATGCGCTTTCGACTGCAGTGTGAACGTAGCCAAAGTAATAGAAGCCTAAATTCTAGAAACTAAGAATGTAACTTAACCAAAAAACACTGAGAATCAAAAACCCTGAATAACAATAATCAAGGAATATAAATGAACCAATCACAGACCCAGTACCGTGACAGTTGGTGTCTAAAGAAAGTCGACATAAATCTGAAAAGTTATTCCAATACAAGAGCTGTAAATCTGCTAGCAGGGGGCGAAAAGAGAAGTTTGATTGTATAGAAATCAATGAGAAAAAGACCTACTTGAATCATAATGTTCAGCAAATGCCATTATGTCAGGATACCCTTCAGTGTTACTTTAGTCTGTTTCAACAACACTTCAGCAAGGAGAGTTTGTTACATTGTAGCTAGAATAAGTATTTCTCCAAAGTTGTCGTCCAGTGAACAAACTACTTTTTAATCCTTTTTTAATATTGTGGGAGTTAAGGGATTAAATTCCAGTGTACCAAAGTGTTTTCTTCATATATCTCTAGAGGAGATTGTGGATCTGACAGATCAGATCAGTCAGGAAGGGAAGACGATCCATGAGCTGGAGAGGATGAAGAAGATCCTCGATGTGGAGAAGAGCAACATTAGAGCTGCCTTGGAGGAAGCAGAGGTAATTAGCTGCTGTAATCAATTATCTATAAAGTCTTTATTGCCTGAACTGTTACCTTTCCATTGATCAGGGAACCTTGGAACATGAGGAAAGCAAGATCTTGAAATATCAGATGGAGCTGGAGCAGATAAGGGCAGAGATGGACCGAAAGATTGCAGAGAAAGAGGAGGAGATCGACAGCCTCAGGTAATAAATATATTAATAACAGACTGAAAGGGGCTTAATATATGGAATAGAATAGATTTGAATTAAATTAAATAGCCCTTTATTGTCATTGGAAAATGCTTGAAAGTGGTGCAAAGGAAAAACTGTTGTGTGGAAGAAGCTGTTAGTGAGTCTGGAGGTAGGTGTGGGACCAGATTGACCTGAGGCAGAGGGAAGCCAATGATTTTTTTGGGCTGTACCCTCTGCACAGCCTTCCTGTGTACCAAACACGAGTCAGGAGGAGAGCACGCTCTCCACTGAGGAGCGGCAGAAGGCCAGCAGTGCTTCTGGTCCAGGCTATTCTTCCTCAGGACAGGCCTACTGTTAGCTACTGTTAGCTGGCGAGCTATATAGAAGGCTCTGCGCTGAATGGACGGCCTGTAAGTGCAGCGAGCAGTGACTCGCCCCGTCCTAAGGCACATAAGTACAGAGTCCACAGCAGCTCTTTCCCTGTGTAGGCTCTGCCTCAACCAGTCATACCAGAAAAAAAAGGTTCATAACCAGAGAAAGAACTGACAACTGCAACCTTAGTGCTGATGGAGAGGTAACTCCAATGCTGTCCACCAGGGGGAGCCAGCAGCGTTCCCTGGAGACTATGCAGGCCAATTTGGAGGCAGAAATTCGTCATCGTAGCGAGGCGGTTCGTCTGAGGAAGAAGATGGAGTCTGACCTGAACGAGATGGAGATTCAGCTGGGAAACGCCAACAGGCAACAAGCAGAGAGCCAGAGGATCATGAGACACCTGCAGATACAGGTACGCTCACCTGTTCACATCAGAGTGATGAGTAAGAACAGTGTCCAGGGAATGTGCCATTTACTGACCACACTGTGCTTCATTATCACATCAATCTGAAAAATGCAGAAGGGAAAACTTCAACCAAAACAAAGCTCCGCCCCCTAGTGGCAAATGATATAACATGTAAACCAGTCTTTCTGTGCTGACCTCTATCGCAGGTTAAAGAGCAGCAGGTGGAGCTACAAGAAAAAGTCCAGCTGACCAATCAGCTCAGAGAGCAAATCGCCCTCCTGGAGCGGCGGTGTTCACTGATGTCAGCGGAGGAGGAGGAGCTGCGGGGGGTCCTGGAACAGACTGACCGCACCCGCAAGATGGCCGAGCACGAGCTGGTGGAGGTGTCAGAGAGGGTTAACCTGCTCGCTGCAAAGGTTAATTAATTATGGCACATCAAATACAATCATGTTGAAATATGAGCATTTCATCATCACGGTTTGATGACTTCCTGTTTTAGAACACGGGCCTCATGAACATGAAGAAGAAGCTGGAGGCTGATCTGTCGGTGCTGACCGGAGAGGTGGACGAGGCGATGCAGGAGAGTCACAATGCTGAGGAGAAGGCCAAGAAGGCCATCAGTGATGTTAGTCCTGACCCATGACCTTTGATCCCTGATCAAACCCATTGCTGCTGTTAAATTGTAGTTTTCATCAGATGTTAACTGAGTTTGATGCTGGAAAACTTTATTAATCTTTAAATTTAATAACTCAGACATTTCAGCATTTCTTATTCATTTATTTACCCCATAAAGCTGCGATTCATGCATCACACGCTCTGTCAGCCTCAAATACAAATACCAGAATCCTGTTGATGTTTGTGCTTCACCAGGCGGCCATGATGGCGGAGGAGCTGAAGAAGGAGCAGGACAGCAGCACTATGCTGGAGAGAATGAAGAAGAACATGGAGTCTACTGTAAAAGGTACAATAACACTACTGACAAAAATAAATAGATTAAAAATGCATGTATCGACTGTGATGTCACCTGTTGTCACGGTAGGTTAATAGAAACAATAGTCAATTGTCTGTTTGCTTTCTGGCACATTTGTTATCTGGATTATCTGAACGATATACTGTATACTCTTATTTCCTCACTTGTAGATGATAACGTGTTCACATAGTTCACCTGCAGACGTCACCGTGTTTTTACAGCATCTGTGTTCTTCTGACAGAACTGCAGGTGAAACTGGATGAAACGGAGCAGATGGCTCTGAAGGGAGGAAAGAAACAACTCCACAAACTGGAGACAACAGTGAGTGAAAACTCAGTCACAGGACCATCAGTCACAGTCAAGTTTCAGTGTGTTGTGGAAGTTTTCCACTTAAATAAAGCCTGCAGGCGAGCGGTGAGCGG
Organism: Neolamprologus brichardi; assembly: GCF_056152115.1. NCBI lineage: Eukaryota > Metazoa > Chordata > Actinopteri > Cichliformes > Cichlidae > Neolamprologus > Neolamprologus brichardi. The sequence continues at coordinate 33,268,099 of NC_142123.1, forward strand.
TAGCTAACATTCTTTAATCAAAGCACACATACAGCCAAGCTTGATGGAGAGCCTGCATGACCACGGGGCAGGGTCAGCAGAGTCTCCCTGAGCCTAGCATGGCTCTCAGTTAAATACCTTCTTCAGGAACAAAAGGCAGTACACAGCTGTTTCACACCTTAAGGTTCACACTCCCTTGCTACTTCCCAGAGTCCTCGAAGAGACAAAAGACTGGTCCTCTGGAGTTCCTGTTTCCCCCAACATCCTTACTACATCCCCTACCATTTGTCTTACAGTATGAGTGTCAGACATGTTAATACAATAAAATAATGTGATTAATACCTAAGTGAAAGAAATTCCTATACAAGTGCAACACCTCGTAGTTTAACAAGGACACTTTCTACTTTTCCTTATTTCTGTCATACAGATACTCTTCTGTACAGCGGTGGATGTGTTACATGCATTACATAAATAAAACCCCAAAACGTCTGAGTAACTTCTTAGGTCAGTTTCCAAAAAAGCGCTTTTACTTTTTCTGAAAAAAAGAAAAAACTGCCTCTGCCAAAGTCATCTTAAAAAAGGGTAAACATCTTTATTTGAGGTTTATCAAAGAATATTTGTGCTGGGAACAATTTTCCTCTACTGGTATCTGCTGCATAAAAATGTAGGCAGCATGTATAAACTTCTGCTGGAGGTGTCTTCCTGTTAAAAGGAAGTTCTTCCTTCCCACTGTTGCCAGGCGCTGGCTCACAGGAGGCTTGTTTGACTGTTGAAGTTTAAGCCTACAGTATAAAACACTTTCAAGTATTGTTGTGTTTTGGGGGAGTGGCCAGTTATCTCCCATCATGCCTTGGGACACGTGCTGCTGTTAAGATGTTCTTGTTTTATTGTTTACGGTTACATGACGTTTAACTGTCCTGTTTATACTGCGGTTAGGGGAGGAACAGCAAGCTCAGTCTCTGAGGGAGGATTTGTTGCTAAGATTCCTCTGTTTGCCCCAATGTCATTAAAAATGAAAACTGAAAAAGTAAATGACTCAAAAAAACGGAACGCACTATTAAATGCACTAAAAAATGCACTTAAGAATAAATAGAGACATTAAGTTATAAAATGCAACATCATTTGATACTTTGTTTTTCAATTTTCCTTTTTTAAATCAATTCCTCTTATTGGTCATTTTTACATTTGATTTTACCTTTAGATTAATGATTCATTGATGCATGCATATTTTTTACTGAGTCATTTAATTATGTATTCATGCTTGATTTTGGCAGTTTTGCTATATCAGTAACAGGTAACCAGCAGGAAGTAAATCAGCTGCTGTGTGTGCAGGTGAGGACGCTGCAGACGGAGCTGACTGTGGAGCAGAAGAAGAGCGAGGAGTATCAGAAGGGGGTTCGACGCTACGAGAGGAAAGTGAAGGAGCTGACGTACCAGGTGTGAGGTCCTCACTGCATCCAGCTGCTGCTGTCATACAGATGTTGGTCCCGTCTTCTGTGTTTTCATTGGATCTTTGTGCTTTCGTGCAGTCGGAAGAGGACAAAAAGACTTTGCTCAGGATGCAGGAGCTGATAGAAAGGCTGCAGGCCAAAGTGAAGAGCTACAAGAGACAAGCTGAGAACGCTGTGAGTGTTCAGTAATGCTCGAGTCAATAAAATGCAAATCAGCATCAAAATGATTAAAAAACATCTTTTTTATTTCTATAAAGTCAATATCTCTCCACGGAGGGACTCACGTCTGAGCTTTTAATGATTCATGTGCAAGTATGCAAACATAAACATACATAAAATATACAAATGACCAGAGATGGGCAGTAACGCGTTACTGTAATCCGATTACTTTTTTCAAGTAACGAGTAAAGTAAGGGATTACTATTGCAAAAACGGTAATTAGATTACCGTTACTTTCCCGTAGGAACGCTGCGTTACTGCGTTACTAAAACCGTGATTTTTTTGCGAGAATGTCTCATGACAGTGACGTAAGCGAGTGCGACGTTCGTGACAACAGCTGTGTGCAGATCAACAATGGATCATATATCGAGTGCAGAGAGAGTATGAGCGTGCAGCGTTTAAAGCGTGGAAGTACTGACCTTACTTTGAGTTTGATTCCATAAAAAGTGACAAAAACATTAGTGTCCGTTGTGCGTGGGAAGAAAACTTCTTTTTACAGCGAAAAAACCCCTAAACTTCCAAACAAGCACCGAGTAGCTACGACGTAATGGGAAACTCACAGAGAAACTCGCAGATTCTTCCACTGACCGCTGCACACCTGCACCAGGGTAAACCTCCTCCTACCCCACTCCTGCTTTACAGGTGAAAATAGAGCAACAGGACAGTTAGTCTTTGACTTTATTTATTTTCTGCTGTGTTTTACTTGCATCTATTTGAAAGACTGAGTGTAAACACAAAAACTATTTTATTTTATGTGCTGGAATGTGCAGAAAATAGGTTTAAATATTAAACAAATTTCTTCCAGTCAGAGAATGTTGCAGATAATTAAATTTTTGCTTGATGCATAAAGTTAAAAGATTAAAACGAATAAAACAAGTTTTAAAAAGAGACTTTTCCATTTGATTACATTTTGTATGATGATTATGCAGAAAAAGTAGAATTGAGCTGAAAGATCTATCGCTTTATCACCTATTCAGGTTGTAAATCGTGTTTTTAAAAAGTAACTAAGTAATTAATTACTTTTGAAAATAAGTAATCAGTAACGTAACAGGATTACGTTTTGGGGGAAGTAATCAGTAATTAGTTACTGATTACTTTTTTCAAGTAACTTGACCAACACTGCAAATGACTAGCAGGTCGTTTCCTGCATAGACAACACAGAAGGAAAAATTAGATCATAATCAGCATGTTCAGATTAAAAACAACAATGATCCTGGGAGATTTTCTTTAAACAAAAACAGCATTTATTATTTCAATTTTTATTTGCTTGTTTTTAGAACAATTAGTGTGCTTACCTGTGTAGTCAACCCACCCCACCCTCCATAAAAGTACAGTTATTTCCTGAGCGCCACAGTTATTTGGGACTTTTATTAAATGCACAGTTTGCAAACACTGACATCAACAGAGAGCAACCCAGAAAAGCCCCGCCCCTCAGTGGTCACGGCAGATGGCCGCCCGTCCTTGAGCCTGGTTCTGCTGGAGGTCTCTTCCTCTTAAAATATATATAAATATACAAAATAACATCTATTTAAACTGGATTGTCTTTTTGTCCACCAGGAGGAGCAGGTGAGCTGCAGTACCATACGTTTCCGCAAAGTCCAACACGACCTGGACGAAGCCGAGGAGAGAGCAGATATCGCTGAGACGACCGTCAACAAGCTGAGGATTCGAACTCGCGAACAGACCAGCAAGGTCGCCATGGTGAGTTACGCTCGTAGAGGTTAACGCTGTTTTGCTTCCATCAGTGTTCCTAATGAGCCGTTCGTGTCTCTGCAGATCACTGAATGAAGCTCTGCAGCATCTCCATCACCGATTAACTGTGTTGTTTGTTACCTGCTGTGTGTTTTTATCCAGTGTGTTTGTACATCTGCATCTACTGTACGACAATATGTTTTTTCAATGAAAAGTAATGTAACCTGGTTTGAAAGGGAAGTGTTGAGGGCTGCGAGAACATACGAGCGATCAGTGTCAGCCCAGAGGGGGAAGCATCAGTTCTCACCTCCTTAAATTTGTTTTGAACAGTTTTATGCTTGTTTGTTTTCAGCGGGGTTCAGCATGCTTAACCAAATTAAAGAGAAGACTATAAAGATCTTTTTAAAACAGCAGTTTAATCTTTCCACAGTCAGCGATCCTGGAAAAATAATGTAACCAAAAAAAAGAAAGAAAGCCTGAAAATAGTTGTTTTACTTCTCGTATGTGTCAGTACTTCATGTATTTCTACAGGCATTAGCTGAATCCAGGAAAAGACAACTGTACAGACCTACAGGGCTGTGTACATACCGCTGGGATGTGTATCTATCAGTTCATGTAGACTGGCACTGTTGGTTTAATAGTGATAGATTTAAAAGGATTTCTCAGACTTGAGAATTGTAAAGATTAACGATGCTGTACTTTTATTTGGACTGTCGGACGTTTGTGTGGCAGCACATAAGATGCAGGATGTTAGGGAAGGAACCAGCTTTGTCATAGTGGTGACAGAGTGTGAGGCTGTGGCTATTTCCTGAGACTTACTAAATGTTGATGAAAATACTGCTGGTATTATAAAATCATGATCCAGTCCAATAAAAACACCAAAGAGTCAGTAGCAGAAGGAGCTGTTTGACACCGGCAGAGAAGATTTTCATGGTTGCAACACACACGTGGAACCATTTAACAAACAGGAAATGAACCGGCTTTCAACTGGGACAGGATTTATTGCAAAGAAGCGTCGTTACAATAAAAAAATAATAAAACTATAAATGAATAAAAAATGTTTTATGTCAGTACTGAATCAGATGATTTTGTGGTTTTTGTGCATAAAAAGTTTGGTTTGTAAATGTTTGTGGTGTCAGACTGTAACGTCCCAATTAAAGAAAGAAAAAACAGCGTTTAGAGATCGTCTGTTTAACCGAAGGGGGGAAAAACATACTCGAGAGGTGGTGGAGACCAAAAATGGAGCTAGAAGAGAGCTTTCTGATTGCTGGATGGAACATCAGTGCTGATTTTTCTCTGCCCACTAGTGAAGGAGTTCAAACGAAAGAAATGTGCCTATATTCAGACTGTAAGTATGTTGATGTGTGGCTTTATAATTATTTGTTTTACTGTGTGGTGACCAATAAAAGCCTGATGCTGTTGACTGCTGCTTTTGGTCCACTCTTCTATATGTTGTTCTTTCATTTCTGCACAGCTCTCGTAAAATATCATCACAGCCTTTCAGTCCGGTTCATGTCTGAACTCTGGGCCGTTGATCTGCTGCAGAGCTTGGGATCATTAGCCGTGTCTCAATTCAGGGCCTGCATCCTTTGGAGGACCCGGCCTTCGCGGTCTACGTGGGCCGGGTCCTCTGAAGACCGAGAAGGGCAGAAGTGCGAGGCTGTGAAATGGGACGGTCTAGCCTTCAGATTCGCGTCAAAATATAACAGGACACTGGAGTAAATTCTCGATCATCTCACACTTCAGTTTAATCAGTTTTCTGTTTATTCAGCTGCGTGAAAACTGTTTAGTCTCAGCCAAACTGATTTACTCTGGAACAAATAAAACACTGAAATAAACCAAATATTTAGACGTTATCTAAGTGACTTATATATCATGTTCAGTTCAGTAGCCCAATTCTGGGATAGGTACGAACGGTACACCCGACCCATCCTTCAAATTCGGGGAAATTAAGGCCGCATTTGGAGCAGCCTTCGTCATGTCGCGTTGACATAATCGGCCTTCAAATGCGGCCTTGATGCAGCCTATGAATTGTTACAGTATACAGAGTTCACGGTTGTGATCCGAAGGTGCCCAAGCCTAAATCATCTTCCCTCCGCCGCCGTGCTGACAGCTGGTGTTCGTGCTGTTTGTCGCAGCAGCACGTTAGGAGGAAACCAAACGTCTCCGCTTTAGTCTCGTCTGTCCAGAGGACTTTTTTTAAGGTTTGCGGTTTATTCATTTGCAGCTTTGCAAATCTAAACTGTGCTGTCATGGTCTTATTTTAGGGAAGAGACTCTTTCCTGGAGACCTTTCAAAATAAGACACACCTGTTCACTCTTTTTCTTATAAACTTTAACCTTTAACATGCTAGCTTTTTTTAGCTTTTTACCTTTTTTTACAGCTTTTCTGAGCATTGCTGTCGGACCTTTGGAGGAATTTGCTGGGAGGTTCACTGCTGGCATCTGTTTTGATTGTTTTTCACTTTCTTACTTAGAATGATGGATTACAAATTTCAAAATGCCAAAACATCTTTTTTATAGAGGTGCTCACACATGCATCCACATCAGTGAAGTGAATCTGATTATCAGCACGTATCATATCATTCATTTTTCCTAGGGAAGCACCTGGGAAAACTTTCTTTCTTATAAATCTTCAGTGTAAAACTGACATAAAAATATTGAATTTTATTTTGTGACTGATTAAGGTAAAAGTTTGAGTTCTTTAATGATTTTAGCAAATAAAAATGTAATTTGTGGTTATTTTTTGTCTTTGTAGTGATCCGTTTCTGCAGACAAAAACACTTTGGACAGAAAAGGCACAGTTTGGCATTCAACACTTTATTCACAAACTAAAACCAATCACTGTATCCACAGGTCAGTGGGTGACTGTACAGGTGTGTTAGATCAGTATTAACCGGCTGCACATGGCAGCTTTACATCATGCCTCACCACGAACCCGCCATTGGTTCATTCGTCCCCTGCATCCTCCAATCAAAGTGCTCTGCAGTTTGTCCTTCAGTGTGTGTGTGCGCGTGTGTGCGTGTGTGTCGGGGTGGATAAAGTGAAGGTGTGTATGTGCGCGTCTGTCCAGGCTCAGCTGGACCACATCGGTCCGGTTCTCGTGTGCGTCTTCAGAAGACACGCCTACACATTTACAAATACATTCAAACACAACCAGAAGGTTTTTCCTAGATATCTGTTAGACAGCAAATAGCACCGCAGAGCAAAATACACTTTGGGGTTAAAGAAAGAAAGAAAAAACGTCTACAGACAGCAGAGTGACAGCTGCATTCACACAGGAAGAAAATCACCTCCAGAACTCTTCATCATGGCAACTCTGATATGACATTAGCGTGAGATTAGCCAATGAACAGCTGTCTCACTGTGGTGTTATGATATCATGTTAGGTCACTGTGTGATCTCCCTCTTCACCCTTGAGCTGTTCGGTACTCCACACATTAAATCCAAACTTTTTAAAAAATGATATTACACAGACGGTTATAACGTACGACTGCTAACTTCAGGGAATAATTTGGATCACCGAGTTCACCGACATCTGTTCTGCTAATTTTCAGCTCCACATTTTCAGCCTTGGACTCTCTAGAGTAGCTTTTGCTGAGTCCAAGTTCAAAATAATCCTTCTTTATGTCAAACAGGGCCGTGGTGCTCGCTTCACTTCCTGTTTTAGCTCCTACAATCCAGATTTCTGCTGTTTCTGCTGCAGGTGGGTGAGGCTGTGCCTGAGATGACAATATTAGGGATATTTCCTCTCTATGACATCACACTGACCCAAGCACTGAAAAAATGGGCTGAAACTGACTGTTGAGAGTCTGAAGCCCAGCGCTCGCGGTGATTATTTGTACACACTGACCTTTGTGTTTTGAACTTTGGCCATGTTTAATATGAACATCTAATACTGGATAGCTGATATGTTACAGAAAATACTGAAACGCAGAACAGGTCCATAAAATGAACAGCTGAACAGCATTCTGGGAAATATAAGAAACACAAGCGGGACCAGATGTAGGTAAGAAAACTATCTGACGGAGCCAGAATATCTGAAGGGACACCGACAGAAACCTGGGCTTAGCCTGAAATCACTTCCTGTCCAGCTGTACTGATGGTGATCTTCTCTCAACACTCAGCGTTAATATTCAGACGTGGAAATTCAAAAATAAACGACTTCAACGTTTTGACTTCCTGTGTGAAAACAGTCGTGCTTTTCTACAGTTACAATTTACATCTTATATGTTCCGTTGTTGATCTAGATGAAAAAAAATACTTTAAAACTCAGCTGAGCGGACGAAACAACTGAACCAAAAGGAAGGTGTGTAGGTACAACGTGATTGGACGATGAAGCGTTAAAAAACCAAAACACCGAACCAGATCTCCGTGAACTCTTCTTTGTTTCCAGACCTGATGACATCATCACCGTGCCCTCGCTTCACGGCTCACGAGACACTAACAGACCTTTTCCCCCAATTGTTTGTTCTCTTTGACTCTGACGTGTTCTTCTCTTCGGGGCTGCTGCATTGCATCATGGGAACTGTAGTCAGTCACCAGGTTAGTACAACTGTAGCTTGTCATCAATAAAGCTGTCGGTCACTACGGTAACCGACACCCAAGTTAGCGAAGGGGGAAAAAGCAACATCACATTTGCATCAGCAGTGATGTCAGAGTGGTCGGCGTGAAAGTTTGTGGCGTCCGCTTCAGTCTCCGTTTAGTAACAACAGGAAAAGGGAGAGCAGGTCCTTTAAAGTCCTCATGGATGGTTAGAAAGACTAAATATGAACATGGAGAACAAATGAGGCCACTGGGAGGTCTCCTGAGGAGGAGGAGGAGGAGGAAGAGGAGGTCTCACTTCTATACTTCTGTGTAAAAATGGCGAGCCTCTTCTCTGTGAGGTTGAACACGAACACATTTTCATCATGATCAGAATATCAGAGATTAAAATACTTTCTTATACTAAATTATGACAAAAATGTTTCAATAGAAAAATAACTTCTCATTTTTATATTTGACATTTTTTCTTGCTATCATGAGATTCCGTTTTTACAAGGAATAATGTAAACATGAGACGTATATGGCAGCTTTCTTACTTACATTTATAAGATCGTTATTAGAAGATGGAATCAAAGGTTGGCCAACGACGACCACGCTCACTACAGACTCAAATGTGTCTGCAACACAAGTTCTCTAACTACATTTACCTGATAAATGTGGTTAACAAGACTTTCTGAGAGATTTGTGCTAATCTTTCTTCTTCTTTATCAGCCTGTTAATTAGCTGTAATTAGCAGGTATGCATGTCTGAGTGATGCCCCCGTACAGTTCATTGATGAAGGTTTCTGACCACCAAAACACGGAGGCTTTAAAACCATCTTTCACGTGTAGTTTAAAACAATGATAATAATAAAATAACTGTGTGTAGATAAGACTATTATTCCCAAACAGATGATTTAACAGCCCATGAAACCATGAAAAGTAACATCGTAAAAAACAATTCGTACTTGTCTGTACTCTGTTTTCTCCCTACGATGAGATGATTTATTGTTTTAGAAGGAAAAAAACTGATAAATACGTCAAAATAAAATGAAAATGAAATTTTTATTTCATAATTCTCTCTCACCCCAACCGGTCGCAGCAGATGGCCCCGCCCCTCCCTGAGCCTGGTTCTGTGTTAAAAGGGAGTTTTTCCTTCCCACTGTCGCCAAAGTGCTCATAGGGGGTCATATGACTGTTGGGTTTTTCTCTGTATGTATTATTGTAGGGTCTACCTTACAATATAAAGCGCCTTGAGGCGACTGTTGTTGTGATTTGGCGCTGTGTAAACAGAATTGAACTGAGTTGAATAACACAATCCCAGCTGTCAGCATGTTAACAAAGTTTCTTGTAAAACTTCACATAATCAGAGTGAGTGAGTTTATATGTGTTACTATATTTTTGATGATCTCAAAATTTCAACGAGCTTTAAAATCATACTTTTACCTCTTTTTCTTATTAAAAACTAAAACTTTGTTTAATTTCATATCATGAAAACAGCCTAAAGTTCTTTTATACTCGTTTACACTTATTTATGGTTTCTTTTGTCATCATTACATTTCTTTTGTTTTGAAGATGAATCAAGTGATAACAATATTTTTCTAAGAATGTGAAAATATGTCAAAACTTCTACTACCTTTAAAAAGCTGATCAACAATGACGGACTCAGGATATTGTGTCACAACAAAGTTTCACTACTTTTTAATCTCATCAGACTTTATTCTCCTGTTATTGTGATATATCATTTTTCCCCTCTAAGGAAATGTGTCAGATAATAATGTAAATTTCAAAATACTTCACATTTCCAAGATCTTTTAGTATTCATGTCACTGTTTCTTATAAAACTCAGAATATGATAAAAATGTCAGAAACAAGTTTTTTACTGCAGCTGGAACATTTTCCCCCAAAGCTTCAAAAATTAAAATATTTGTTCTTGTTTTAAAGAGATGAGAATTTATTTTACTTATTTATTCATTATTGTGGAAACAAAATTCTGGTTATATTGTGATAGTTTATCTGCTTTCAGTATTTATGATATTTATGATTTAGGTTATTATATTATATTTTGTAAAAAACTGTAAAGCCATAAAAAATACAAATGTTCGTCCTCATAGTGGGTTCACATGTTTCCTCTTTTTAATTTATTCCATCTTTATGGAGCAAAGTTTCCTGTATCAAGGAAAAACATTTCCTTATGAACATTTTCTTGTTATTAATACCAATTTACCATTTTCAACATAGCGTAATAGCAAGAAAATGTATCAAAAATAAAGTTAAGAGGTTGGTACGCAACATTTATTTCATCACGGCAGAAGCTGTTTGTGTTGTTCTCTCACTGGAGACAAAAATGGGAAAATAACATCTATCTGAATTTTTCCGTCTTTAACAGAGTCGCTCAAAAAAACGGAGAAAAGAAACTTTTTTATAAACTGACGCTCCAGCGTTGGTGTCTGAAAAAAATTAAACTCAAAGAGCGCTTAATGAACACCTGAAGCAACATGGTTTCTGTCAGAGACGAGATGGAAACAGGAGTCGATAAGAAGAATAGATTTTCAGCAGATTGATGTTCGGTGGTGTGAAACAGCAAAAAGTTTTTCCTCAAACAAGCCTGCTTTTATTTTACAATCACGGTTTTCTCGTCTACCTCTCTGCCTCCTCCTCATCCCCATCATCCTCCTCATCCTCTCCTCCTCCTTCTTCTTGCTCCTCCACATGGTGCTCCCCTCCTCGTCAAGGGAGGAAGAGGAGGAAGCGGGAGCACCCAGTGGAGGGGTGCGTCGACTATTTTGTCCCAGTGTCTCCCTGAGCGGCAGGGTGGGAGGTCCTGGTGATGTCACATAGACTAAAGAAGCTGATTGGCTGACAGGTGAGGCGGAGCCGTGGTGGTCAATTGGTGATGATGTCTTGACGACCACGCCCTCCACCTTCGAGCTGATGTGGGTGGAGTTCAACCAATCTAAAGGTTTAGCCCTTCCATCCATCCCAGATCGGACCCCTGTTTGGACACACACACACACACACACACACACACACACACAGTCAGACTGAACCACAGTTGTGTGTCTGCACTGAGAGTGTGAGTTACAGTAGTTACAGCAGAGAGGCCATGCAGGCAGCAGCACAGGAGGCGGCTCAGACACAAACGCGCTTTATTAAGGTGCCAAACAGCACGAGTCAGTAAATGAATTATTTAAACTAGTGTCAAAATACACTCTCTACTATTAGGTTTCTGCACCTTCAGTCTTTCACTTTTGATAAAACCAGAACATCTAACACATAATATGAGTTGTTTCCTGCTGCTGGTAACAATTACACTCCTCAGTACTAGGGGTGGGCGATATAAACGATTTAAATTTGGCCAACGATAGAGATATCGCTCTATCGCGATAGTGCATGTTGATGATGTCATCAAGCTGCGCCTGTTTTGGTCGAAAGCATTGCAGCGGCTAAAACCATTATCATCTGCAAATTATGGCGGGCGACAGTCACAGCAAAGAGATGAAGCACTCTTGAAATATGGGAAAAGCCAAAACCTGCTATGCGATTGCATTTGTCCCTGACCACCAGAATCCCTCACGTTAACTTTTATCAGTGGAAAAAAAGTTGGCGTTCATCCTCCAGCTTCACTGTGCTAATGTTATGCTAACATAGCTGTGTCGCTAGCAATCACGTAGCTCAACATTAAATACCAGCTAGCCCAACTTCAGTAACCCTACAAACGCCATCGCCGTTTAGTTTTCTGTCTTCATTTATGTTGGAAGTGATAGCAGAGCTGTACGTTTTAATTAGTTTCAAAAATCTCTCAGTCAGAACATGGTATGAAATGTTTAGGTGTAAACTAGCGAGCTAACTTCCTGTTAACTTCTAACTCCGTTAAATTTAATAAATTCTGTTTTCATGGATGCCTGGATGTTAAACTTAATTGTTACACTCGATAAAGCAGCAACGCTGATGATTTTATTAAAGATGAAAGAATTTAGACCGTTTTTAACTCTTAGTGTTCGTTTGACTTTGCCAAAATCGGTTCAAGGTCAGTAAGCACACCCAGAATTCATACATTAGGAACACTCTTGATTTTTGAGAAAATTAAAGGATTTTAAGTGTGCCTTATAGTGTGGAAAACACGTTATACAGAAGAAAAGAATATATCATGAAATATATCGTTACCGCACATGCTTCAAATTATATCGCGATATGAATTTTAGGCCATATCGCCCAGCCCTACTCAGGACTCATGTGGACGCAAACAGACATCAGTTAGCATTTCCACACAGTGTTTTATTTTGAAATTCAGGTCATATTTACACTTCCTTTGGATAGAAAAAAAAGCTATTAGCATCAGTAAACTCTCAGGTCTGTTTTTAGTATAACAGCTTTTAGTATGACATCTGAAGGAGACATATGACCTTCGACCCTTCGACGTCATCCTGTCAGCCACTTGCAGACCTCTTTCAGCGAGGCTGAAGTCCTGCAGTGACACTAAGTGCAAACATGAACTTTTGTTTTAAATTTATTGTGAAAGATCATTGTTGTTAGCGAGAGCTGGGCTCTGGTTGAAGCTCACTCCAAAGGTTATAGCTCAGGGTGATATTTGAGTCAAAGTGGAGCTGGAAATGTCCTCCAGTGTCTGAGGAACAACATTCAGATGAAATGAGCCAAACTGTGGAGCGTGCCCACATTTCTCCACACAGGACAGCGGTCATGTGCTTCTCCTCGCCACATTTGCCTCGCTGTGTACTTCGAGTGCAGGTGGACAGGCCGAGACCGTCCAGAGGTGCACGAGGAGACCAGCTTGTTTAAATCAACTTTTACTGTATTTATTTATTTTTATTCACATCTCTACTGTATGTTACAGACACACAGTTAAAGGCAGTAAGCGGCATGCAGGTCAGATGAAGAGGAAAATGAGGAGGAAGACTCACAGGGTTCGAGACGATGAAGGTTTCTTGACTCTCTGCCACTTCCTCCTCTCAAACAGCCTGATGCAACAAACACACCATGTTACACACACACACACACACACACACACACACACACACACTCTGCTTCACCACCAGCAGCCCTCAGCTCCATCAGGAAATCATGCAGCATTCAGAGCAGAAAAACATTATATACGAGCGTGTGTGTGTGTGTGTGTGTGTGTGTGTGTGTGTGTACCTGTAGTCATGAAAGCTGCCATGTTCCCGCCCTCCTGCTGAAAAGACAGTTTGATTGGTTGATGAGCAAAGGCAAGGCCACTTGTGATGAGGTATTTTGTTGTCCCTGATCATCAAGTACAGCAGCATCATGTGATCAGGGATCGTCTGCATGCACACACACTGCAGTGTAGTGGTAAGACCACACACTTTTGGAGTGGGAGTTGCAAGTTCGACTCCCACCCAGTATCCAGTAAGGGTCCTAAAACTAAGCCCTGGAATGGGGAGGCTACGTCTGCAGCTCGGACACAAATGTGTATGTGACGAATAAAGCTTGTTTGTTGTGGACTTGTCACAATGAGAAGCTGGAGTTAAGTTGCTGCTCATTATCACTTAAACGCCTTTTTCAGTAATGGAGTGCCACCGGGCTCTAACTTTGGTCCATTGCTATTGACTATAAATGCATCTTTCCATCTCTTCTGATACAATTTTAAAACCTCCATCCTTTTCAGGGAGCCTATCCCAGGAGTCATGGGATAGACTTGTCTAACAGGCTTGTCTAACTGGTGTTGGCCAGAGGGGCCGATGGCGCGATATGGCAGCCTCGCTTCTGTCAGTCTGCCCCAGGGCAGCTGTAGTTACAACTGTAGCTGCCTCCACCAGTGTGTGAATGTGAGAGTGAATGAATAATGGCATTGTAAAGCGCTTTGGGTGCCTTGAAAAGCGCTATATAAATCCAATCCATTATTATTATTAACATAGAGACAGACAACCATTTGCACCTATGGGAAATTACCAATTAACCTAATCCCACTAACTCCGAATTTCAGTGTGTACGCAAGTGCACATGGACAATAAAAGTTCAAATTCTAAGTTTAATTTCATGTCTTTGAACGTTTGGAGTAAGCCTGGAGAGAACATGCAAACTCCACATAGAAAGACCGAAGCCTGATGCTGGAATCAAACTCAGGACCTTCGTACTGTGAGGCAACACTTCTAACCACCGTGCTTTTTTAAAATGTTAAAACCTGATTTTAAAACCTGTATCTGTATTTTAAATTTCAGAAAGTTCACATCTCGCTGGAACCCTGAACAGCTTAAAACCTTTGAGGCAGTGTTGCAGCCACTGGCTCTGAATTTGAATCCAGGCTAATTTTGTGGGCAGCACAGACACGCCTCCCCGGCTGAACAGGTCTGACGTACTCTGCACCTTTTTAAAAAGAACAAAGAACCACGAAGCTGCTTTCTCTCACAGAAAACTTCATTGCTGAGCAGATTTCTTATGTTAAGTAAGTGTTCCAAAAAGCCACGACAGTGAACCAGCATTAAAGTGAATTCAGCCATCAGTATAACAGAGCGCAGGCTCAGCTGAGGAACAAACGCTGCTCATTCATATCTGCAGGTGGAAATATGCAAATGCATGAAGCTGCTGTCTGAATTGCAGAAGTACAGCCGCTCCAGCTGAGCGTTGGAGTTAAAGTTTACAGTATTCATATTTCTGAGGAAGGATAGTGAAAGAGTTCCAGAGCAATAAAAACTGCGCTGTTTAGAGCAGCTATATGAATGACGTTTGTCCAAGGTGTGTGTGTTTGTCTTACCTGGTTCCACTGAGCGCGTGCGAGGATTACACTGTTTGTGTCCCTTGCACCCTCTGAGCTCCATCAGCTGCACGTGGAGCTGGTTGAGAACCGTCCGATCTAAAGAGCTGACAGCATTTATCAGCTGGAAACAGAAAAGAGGAACAAAGAGAGAGACGGTAGTTTGTGTGGTTTGTGTTCAGGTAAATTAGATGATGTGTATCAGCCCAACAGCTGTGGGGCCTCAGGAACTCCACATTTCTGCTGTCGTGCGAGTTTCTTGGACGTGTGCATTGTGAGTGTGACTGTCGGGCTGAATGTGTCATTTATAAATGAAAGAAATATGTAGAAACATCGTGTCTCAGGGAAACACTGAAGAACTAGTTTACAGATTTTTACTTCTGGGCTGGACGACTGTAATTCGTTATTATCAGGATGTCCTAAAAGCTCCCTGAAAACCCTTCAGTCTTAAATAATCAGGCCCCATCTTATCTTAATGACCTTGTAGTACCATATCACCCTATTAGAGCACTTCGCTCCCGCTCTGCAGGCCTACTTGTTGTTCCTAGAGTATTTAAAAGTAGAATGGGAGGGAGAGCCTTCAGTTTTCAGGCCCCTCTTCTGTGGAACCAGCTTCCAGTTTGGATTCAGGAGACAGACACTATCTCTACTTTCAAGATTAGGCTTCAAACTTTCCTTTTTGCTAAAGCATATAGTTAGGGCTGGACCAGGTGACCCTGAATCCTCCCTTAGTTATGCTGCAATAGATGTAGGCTGCCGGGGATTCCCATGATGCATTGAGTTTTTCTTCTTCACCTAATGTGTTTATTCACCTCTCTGCATTTAATCATTAGTGATTTTTCATCCCTGACTTCTTCCAGTGTGTTTTTGTCCCGTCTTTCTCTCCTGACCCCAATCTGGTTGCGGCAGATGGCCTTCCAGGACGTTTCCTGTTAAAGGGGCGTTTTTCCTTCCCACTGTTGCCAAAGCGCTTGTTCACAGGGGGTTACTTTACAATATAAAGCGCCTTGAGGCAACTGTTGTTGTGATTTTTTATATTCTTGAGTCTTGATGTAATTAAATTAAATTCAGTGGTATCCAGATGTAGTTTCCTGCTGCAGACAGCCAGACACAAGTCTTAGTTTCTTGTTTTAAGCACACGAGTCTGATAGGAAAGGGTGTAACCCAGGCTCTGTTTTGGAGCTTTCATTTCCAGATGTCTCCTGAACGTATCACACACGGGCGGTCGTACAGTAGAGGTCGGCTGTAACACTCACTGAACGCTTTAGATGAGACGACTGCAGTGAGTGAAGTCATTTCTCACAGGAAACCGAAGATTAAAAATGATGATGAACATGACCACATATTTTTCATGAGGACCAGTTTGACTTTTAGACCCCCCCCCCCCTCCCTCACAGACCTGCTTGAGGGTTAAAGCCAAAATGAGGTTAGAGTTTGGGACTTTGGAAAGCATGTCAGCGAGCTAGCGCAGAAGCTAAAATCAGAAAGCTGCTCTGTACCTGGTACGGGTCTGTGCTGAGGTCAAAGTACTCCAGGAAGCCAGTCGCAAACTCACAGAACAGGAAGTTGTGGGACTCGTTGATGGTCCTCAGACACCAGTACGTGTTGTTGTTAGCACTGGTGCAGGCGCAGAATGAACCCACTGCAACACACACACCGACAGAAACACACACATTAACAATATTTTTCTTGCTGTGCTGGTTAAACCTGAAGAACGAGGACATTTTTAGAAAGTGTGGTTCTCTTTTAGAAATGTCTGCAACAACAACGATCGAAAGCTCAGACACGGGAGATCGTGATGTCAGAACGCTCAGGGTCGTGATAATCATCACAAAGTACAGCGGCGGCTCTTACACGTCCAGAACGGCGCCGTGTGCCAGTGCTGGTTGTCATGAGTGAAGCAGGTGAGTCCTGGCATTGAACACGTGTCGTTGTTTCTGATTCTCTTGATCATCTTCCTCATCTTCTTCCTCCTCTTCTGCTCCTTCAGAAGCCACGCCTTCTTGTCCCGAGCCCCGGCCTTCCTGCTCACACACACACACACACACAGATAAAGCTTGTAGGATGTAGCTGCCCGGGGCCATTTATGTAAACACGTTCCCACGGCGTGCTGGCTTACTCCCACAACGGTTGATGTATTCTCACCTGAACGGGTGCAGACTTCCTCCTCTGTACCTCAGTTTGTTCTTCAGTTTGGATTTGTACCTGAGAAACACAAACGTCACATCGCGTTTAATCACGTGCATGAATCTAAAACTGTGGCGTGCACGTTTCTGCTACTTACAGATATTTACTGCAGTCACACTCCTGGGGGCGGGCCTTCTTCAGGTGACCTCTGACCTCTCTCAGGTTCTTTATCTTCGTCTGCAGAGTCTCAATCTGAGAGAAAGTCGCAGGTATCATTCAGGCCCACTAATAACATTCTGCAGAAACTTAAACTTACAAAGTTTGTTTCACTTCTGCGGCGTGAAAACAAGCGTCACTGCTGTGAGTCTTTTTCACTCTCTAACTTGCTGTTTTGATTGGCTGGGTGAGCACGACTGCTTGCCTAGATGCTGCAGATCTTGTTAGCTGGATGAACCAATTAGTCCTATTTCATTCATTTGCATCTCCCAGGTTTACCTGACAGGTGTGCCGTGTTGTGCACACCTGACAGGAGCTGTGGCTGCAGTCCAGCAGACAGCAGCATCCTGGTCTGTAGCAGGAAGTTGTAAACTAATGAGGTGGAGAGAGAGAGGAACCCGGCACACTCAGTTATCTGTCACAGAATCATTCACCCGGAACAGCAGCAACAGTCTGCACAGACATGGGAACGCTAACCTGCTAATGTTATCCACAGTCTGCACATCCCAGCAGCTAGAATAGGATCAGATCAATGAGCAGTGTAATCACTGGTGTAATTACTGCGATCACTGACTTTTAAATGTGCCCTGTGTTTAACCGTTCCCATTAAATTGTGCTTAATTTGGACTGTTTTCTTACTTTTATACATGACGACTGATTTGATTTATTATTCTGCTGCTTTATAAACCGACTCCACGATGCTTGCCTCACACATGCACGACCCCGGGGTTTCGTTAGGTCGGGCGTACGGTGCAGAATCTGTGCCTGATCAAACATGCAGATGGATCGTGGGGAGGCGGAGCGGCTCAAGCACTTTATGAACATCCTCCCTCCAGCTTTCAGAAAAAGCTGAGTCAGGATCTTCGAAGCTCGAGGACGGTTCAGTTTAAAGGGACAAGAGCACTGACTGATTCAACATTTCAGCACTACTGTGTCTGCGTGTGACTGTGGGATGTTATTTCAGGTGGAAATATCAGTAAATAAACCAGAGCTTCAGGGGGTAATTCACAAAAAAGCTTTAAGCAGGAGACTGGGGTTTAGGTACCACCACGAGAAGGTCAAGTTTAGATTAAATTAAAGCCTTTAAAAAAGTTGTTTTAAAATCTGTTCATAGTCACTAAAGTTGTGAAGTCCTAAACAAAGTGTTTTGGTTGTTGGCAGCTTAGTTTGTTGATCTCACCGTGAAGCAGTGATAGTGACCTGTCAATCACAAGGTAGGGCGGGCCTAAAATGTGCCTTCTTTTATGTTTTTGACTCTAACAGGTTAGAAATGATAAGACTTAAAACAAAAGAAAGCAAAACCATCAGCAAAGTGTTTCCTGAGGTCAGAGATCAAATACAGAAGAGAAAGAATGCATCTTTAATGCACTTAAATGGGCTTCTTGTCCACCTCACATGCAGTTTGTGGTCACATCAGTGCAGAGACGCTAACTCGTGCTGCTGTGTGGCTTTTGCAGAAACGTGAGAAGGACGTTACCTCGTGGTCGATATGCAGCTTGTGGTCCTTCCAGGCCTGCAGGGACTGATACACTCCCGTGTCACACTTCACTGTTGCATTAGCCAGGATGGAGCATCTGCAGGGAAACAGATTTGATATCAGTCGTGTTTGGTTAAAGAGCATCGTATCATAACACGGCAGATTTTAAACCAGAACGAAAAAAAACAAGCATCACTGACCGGTGAGTGACTTTGACAGAGTTGGGTGTGACCACGGCGTTGGGATCTCCTCCCATCCCGCTAAACTCGTCCTCAGACTCGTCTCTCATTGGCTGATCCCAGCCTGCCAGGCTCTGGTTTCCGGGGTAATTGTTCGTCATGGAGAGAGAGCGGCTGTAACGGTTCCTGGAGTAATTCTTCAGGGCTTTGAACTCTGACAGACAAACACAATCAAGCTCATCACCTCAGCGAATATCCCCACTGAGAAGAAGAAGCAGTTTATCATCACACTGCTCTTGCCCTTCACAATAAAATCCACTTCCTGCAGTCTCTAAGTACACGTTTACATGCCTCTGTGTTACAGTAATGGCTAAACTAAAGCTCATCATTGACAGAGAACCTCAAATATCTGCATCTCTACCACCATAAGGGTGATGCAGTGCTGTCCTCAGACATTAGAGGTCAGCATCACACCACAAAGCTGCGGCCTGAGAACAACAGCTCTGAAACAGGAGAAACCAGGTTATCTCTCCTGGAAATCTAAAAACATCTTCGCTCACAGCCTCTTCACAAGAAAGAAAGGGAAATAGAAAAGTCATTAAAGGAAAGGTTGGAAGCTCCGGTGGCAAGCTGTTGGAAACTGACCTAAAAATAAATGAACTTCTTTATTCGTTACACGGACTTAAGAGTCGATCCTGTTCCTGCTTCAATTTAAGGAATTAAGAAGGGACATTTTACCATGTGTGCATGCTGTGTGCTAAAACAAACCCAGCCTCGTGCACAACAGTCACTGCTCCGAGTGGTACTGTGAACAACAGCTGCAGGACTTTCCCAGTTAAATTTATGCTCTAATGTGACATCTGAACAAGTCTGACAAATGGATTATTTAAACATGTGGGCCTCCAACCACAGAGTTCAAAGTAGCAATCCATCAGACACAGGATCAGCCAAACACACTGCTGAACTCGGAGATAATGATCCGAACCATGACAAGAGTGTGCACTCCTCTACGACCGCAATGAGCCGCCTCAAACGTGTCATCAAACGTGTCATCAAACGTGTCATCCTGGCGAGATGAGTTTGTCAATCAGAGGAGTGAAAGCTGACACGTCTGACGAGTTTATTCACCGTCTTTCTCTCTGAGCACACACAGCAATGCTCATATCATCTCATATGAACCGCGGCTCCTGTTTCATGACAAACTTATTACCACAAAGCAGCGACAGCTATGCTGAAAAAAACAAAAGTTTAAAATCAGAAGCAATCAGCAGCTGGAAAATTAAAAACTGCAAATAAGTGTCATGCAAAAACATTTTTGTACTATTTTCCAAAAGCTCTGACATTTCTTTGGTGAGAGGTTCGTCTGTTTATGAGTATGACCGGCACTAATGTGTCATATCTGCAGGAGTTTGTCAGACGTGTCGGTGTGCAGGTGCTCGTTTGAATTATTAATCATTGGGATTAAAACATCTGCGTACACCAGTCATCCACAACAATGAAACCACTGTAAAGTTAGTAACAACAATCATCTTGTCCTGGCACTCTTTTAAACGCATCATCCAAACGTATCCGATCATCCCTTCGCATCCTGCAGACGCCACAAGCAGCATGATGACACAAACCCCACCCCATTGCAAAAAAACTGATTGCAACAGCTTGAGAAGCACAAAATCTCCAAATCACAGCTCAGTCGAGGCCAAGCAGGACATCCGCACGCCGACAGGTCAGAATTGCTCTGGCGGCACACATCGGAAGCCAAAAACTGTCATTCAGAAACCAAGTCAATGCCTACAGACTAGGGCTGCCACAAACGATTATTTCGATAGTCGACTAGTCACCGATTATTTTTGCGATTAGTCGACTAATCAGATCATCATCCATTGGATGTAAAACCTAGAGCTTATTGCAGCAGCAGCATCTGCTCTTATATAACTATCATTAGCTTACAGCTTGAAGTGTTTAAGGTATGTGCTAACTAAAAATAAAGACAAGATGATAGTTTATTAAATTTTAATGAAATTTGCAGATTGTTTCAGTGAAGTTTAATAAACTCCTTGCTATCTAAAATATAACAGGACACCGGAGTATATTCTCAAGCATCTCACACTTCTGATAATCAGCTGTCTGCTTGACATTTATTCTGCTGTGTAAAAACTATAACTTTAATCTCAGCCAAACCGATTTACTCAGGAACAAATAAAATGCTAAAAAAAGCCAAACAATAACATTTTAAGTTATCTAAGTGACTTATATATCATGTTTAACCTGAGTAGCGAAAGATGGCGGTGGGTTTGAAAACGATTTGCCGGGAGTCCGGTGTTCTCACGGCTCTAGTTAGCCTAGCCCCCGGCTAGCTATCGAGCTAGTGGGTAACAGACGTCTCCGAAAACGTCGGAGCGCTTTTGAAAATATGTGGTGTCTTGATAAACTGAGCAGATATTTGAGGTTTACACAGCTACATTCTCGCCTGAAAATATGTTAAACGTTTATTTTGTGACCCAGAAAGAATAATAAGAGTAATATTAAAACTAACTAGCTGCCGCCATTGTTGGAAACTGAGCTGGGCCGCGCTATGAATTCTGGGACACAGCTTCTTCTTCTTCGGGGTTTAACGGCAGCCGGCATCCTTGTACATGCAGTGCTGCCACCTTCTGTTTTAGTCCGTTATTACACTCTTAAATCCTACTACTTATTCCTGCGTCTTTTGTGATCTTACAAAGCTTCAAACAAAGCGTCGACTATTAAATTAGTCGTCGACGATTTTGATAGTCGACGTAATCGTGACTAGTCGACTAATCGTGGCAGCCCTACTACAGACTCCCATTTAAAATGAGCAAATTTACAGCATTAAAAAAACTTGTTTACAGACGGGAACAAAAAGGTTTGGACCACCATGGACAGTTTGTGGTCCAAACTGAGGACAGGTTGTTTTTTTTATAAACTATCCACTTGGATACAACTCGGGTTTAAAATTCAAACTATTCAAAGAAGTTTATGCTTCAGTTTTGTGATTTTTGATTATTTTAGCTAAAAACCTCATTCTAGCGTCGTGATCTGATCCAAAAAACAATATGGCAGCAGCCAAAACGTGAACATGATTATGGATGAAACTTAATAAAGGAATCAGAGAATTCCAGAAAAGCCGCTAAACTGCTCACACGTGGCGCTAATAATCACTGCTGCCCCCTGGTGGACTGAAGTGTTAACACTCACTCTTTTTGGAGAAGAAAGGCTTCTTGTTGAACGGCTTCATCATGGAGGGTCGAAGGTTCAGAGGTCGCAGGTCACGGAAATCGCAGTCGCAGGCACCAGAATTTGGAAGGTACAGTTGAGACTTGATGCTGATTGGACGCTGACGGCCAATCACACCCCTCTGGAAGCTCGTGGCCCCTCCTTCATTCTTACATTTGAAGAGCCGTAGCTTCCCCGTGGCGTCCTCCACACACTGCCACTTCTGCACACACAAAATCGAGCGCAAGGAAATTTTTTTAACAGTTCAGAGGAGCCGGTTTAGTTTCCCCAACATCAAATGTTAGCATACAAAAGCTCCATAAATAAAATATAAATAAATACTTTAACGCGAATATTGAAAGCTGGAAGTTAAAAGGGAAATGGCATCCTGATGATCATATAAGGATTATCTTCAGGCAGGATGTGATGTCACATTTACAACAACTTACAAAAGATGCAACAATAAAGTTCACGAATCACAAAATTAAACAGAAAAATATTTGTTTACCTCAGAATTAATTTACAACAACGCGCACGCTTAACAAAAGGTCTTGTTTGGTCCACTGGGTTCGGTGTAGCGCCGTAATCACACTGAGCGAGGGAGGCAACTGACTGCTGCTGGTCTTGGATGTCAGGCTTTGATTTGTTCAGGTCGATGAAATTTTGGATTGGGGCTAAAGATCCTCACACACATCGGGCCACGAACAGCCGATGTGAAACAGCAAAATCTCCAGACGCTTACGTGCAGCAGCTCAGAGCTCCTCAGTCTGTAGGGAGAACGAAGTCTCCAAGCAGAGGCTCATTTCAGCTCTTTGACTCACAGCCTGAATATCAAACCAGCAGATAAATCAGACGCTTTGCCCGACAGCAGAGTTCTTTGTTGAGTCTGGCATAACGCACCTTATACTCATTACTGCACAAGGCCTCGTACGCCATCCTGTCCATGTGACTGAAAAAGACCCTGAAATGCTTCTGTGGTTGGGCCGTTAACTCCCAGCAACAATCAGTGATGATTGGCTGATTATCCTAATCTTATATTAAATAAGGTGACATGCACGTGATTTAAACCGCTGATTACGGCGATACTCCAGGGGCAGCAACCAGGGACACCCGAGCTTCAACACGCCAGACCTGCACTGAGTGGCGTTCGTAGGTTTGAAACATGAGTGGGTTCCTTTTACACATCAGGTAAACGCTGATTACACAATGTTTCTAGGACAAATCACACTGGCTTCTTGACTGCTCTCTGCCACCGGCTACAAAATCCTCGAAAGCTGTTGTGGAACCAAAAAGAACAAAAGAACAAAGCTTCCATTTTCTCCGATCGCTCCTGCAGGATCCTGATAGAAGCTATGAAAAGAGTCACTTTACTAAAGGAGGTAAAGACGAGGCAGAGAGCCTCTGAAAACGAGAACCTTGGACAGGTGTTTGCACGATGAGAGAAGAGAGCTTCGTGACTCGTGAGGGTTCGAAACGTTCACGTGGATTTGCTTTGATCAGCACGTAACAAACCTGCCGAGCTTTGAGTGAAGGAGGTAGGAAAGGCGAGCCTCGTAAACATGTACGATACATTCAGTCTTCTTTTGCTTTCAGCATCGGCTGCATCGTGACTGTAGTTGTTCATTAGAAGATTAGCGTGACCCGGATGAATTGCGACTGTTGCCCTGAGTCACTCACGCTTATTAAAGAGCGACAAATGCCTGAATTATTAAGTACACACACATGTATGCAGTTTTCTTGGGGCTGTTTATCACAGCAACCCAGCAGCCGGCAGACTCTGTTGCTAAGAGACTAATCAACTTGCTAAAGGGATTTTTCGACAAGTGTAATTAACCTCCAACAAGCGTGAACACAAACACACAGTGACACAGCTCTGAATGTCTGGCAGAAAAGTTTCTGTTGTGCTGTCGCATCTCGATTCTCTCCACGTCTCTTTGATGCTGCGGCATTCGGCGAGTCCATTGTGTTCTGGTCGTTCCAGTCGTTACTGCAGTTATTGTGTGTGTCGGGTTTACAGAGATGACATCTGGTTTTTCATCTCTGCGACACAAGTCTACCCGGCTTCTTTCAAGTCTCTGTTTATTGGAGCGGTAGCCATCCCAGCTTTCCCGTCTTTATTCCAAAAACAGCTTGTTACTGAGGACTGCACAGACCAAAGAAAAACTGCAAGAGTGCAAACTTTATAGTCTGCATGTTCTGTCAAAGCGAAGCAGGAATAATGAGCAATGAGACTGTGATTGAAGCCACAGGATCAGGAGTGACGACAGGATCGTAGAAGTAAAACGATGAGACTGGCAGTGGAGGAGCAGTTAGGAGTACAGAGAAATTAAACATATGGGGTTCGGATTTCTGGAAGTTATGGAGTTGAGAGTAAATAGCATCTGGATGAAGTGATTAGACGAGGATTAAACAGGGATGAAGAGTAAATCAGTTCAGTTGTGAACAAAATGACGGGATCAGGAAGAAATGACTGGATCGAGAAACGTAGCGTCCCGAGTGAGCAACGAAATGATGAAGTCACGACTCAAATAATGAGATGAAGACTAAAGTAAAGTGGTGAGGTGTGCTGTAAACAACAACAGGATCAGGAGAGACCCAGCAGAACATTATTCTGGAGTAAAATAGGAGTGTGCAGAACAAAGCAACGAGATGTTGAATAAAGCAATCCAGCAAAGAGAACATTCACTGGATTATGACTGAGGAATGGAGTGATGTGATAATGTGATGTGAATGAAATAATAATAAAAACGAGTAGAATCAGGAATAAAGTCTCAGATTCAGAAGTTAGAAATGGGATATGAGGATATTGGGAAAATAATAAGGTTTGAAAGAATGATTTAATGGGATTGGGAGCGGAACGGAGCACAGAATAGGATTCTGGAGTCAGGAAAAGGATAAGAGTCATTTAAAAGAGTGATAATGGGAAGTTTAGGAAGTTTAGAGAAAAAACAAGGAGAGGGAACGCTCCAAACCTGGCTCTGATCTAAAGTGTGTGTGGAGCAAAGGGTTGGAATAAAGTACTGCAATCAGAATTAATGGGATCAAAAGTACAGAAATGATATGAGGAGTCAAGTGAGTTCAATGGAGCCAAATTTATAGGAAAACTGATCATTTTATGAGTGAATTTGATTAATTTGGTGAACGGAGTGAAATAAGGTTTCTGGAGAGAAGTGAAAATTAGGAACGTATTCTGGAGTAAAGTTAAGACTGGAGGTAAGGTAATGCAATCACGTAATGAGATCAGGAGTCATTGGATGCAAACTCAGAGAAACTCATGACTGAGTAGAATCAGGAAAAATAAGGTATTCCAGAGTAAAAGAGAGGAACAAGATTATACATTGAGGAATAAGCAGCTCGATCAAAAGTAGAATAATAACATCAGGAGTGAAGTCATTGGATTCAGGAGATTATAAAAAAATCTGACTATTGTTGTGCAAGGATGGAGAAGGAACGTGATGCCTTTGGGAGGAGTAGGATCAGGAGTCGAGGAGTAAATGAATCAGGAGTAAAGTCTTACTGTACCTGTCCCGTCTGCTGGCAGGGCGTCTGGTACTCGGCTCTCTGACAGAGGTCTTTCACTCGTTGGCGTTTGGGCAGGAAGTTCTCCTCCTGCGAAACCTCCTTACCTTCGACGACCTGGTGGAGCAGCTTCCTGTAAAAACGTCAAACACAAGCAGGGAGGAAATCTGCATGTTTAATGAATTCATGAGTCAAAGTTAATAAAAGTTTATTTTGGCATTTTTTTTTATTTATGCATTTCTTCTGCCTGAATCAAGAAATCTGCTTTTTTCTGTGTAAATGCTTCGGTGGCCTCGAGCGTGGGGTCGATGCCACGGAGACGAAGCCAGCGAGCGACTCACTCGAGAGTTCTTTACAAACTTTTAAAAGCTGAGAGTTAACCTTTAGCCCTCCGTTAGAAGATCATTGAATGATGTGTTTAAGCTGTGATTAATATCTGTCTCAGAGTTATTATGTAAACACTTTTTACTAATTAACCAAACATCATCGGGCAGATCTGGACGACACCGGCTGCACGTCCATGACTCAGGGACAGTAGTTCTAGCTGCTGTGTTACACTCTGCACTGAACGTAGATTGTTATGTGTTATATTTGCCCAAGCAGCAGCAGCAGCAGTGATGTGTCGTCTTTACCCTCTCTCCACCAGGAACGAGTCTCTCCACACCTTCGGCTTCTTGTTCACTTGAAACCTGAAGAAGAGGATGAAAACAGCGAGAATCAGAATTCCTGCACTTCTGCTATTTTTAACCCACAACCAACACTGTCACACCTCCGCCTGTCTTCACCTCACCTCACCTTCTTCTTTTTTCACGTCGACTCCATTAAGCACGACTGCCTTTACTGAAGCGGCGTCTGAACGAGCTGCTAAACGCGCATCGCTGCTTCATTTTACACCCCTAAACTTCGGGCTGGAGCTCCTCTCACGGCCACGTCAGGAGCAGCGAGTTCATTTCGGTTCAAATCATCGAACATTACACACATTTATCCCCTCATTAAGCGCGCGACTCCATCTGGTTTCTATTCTGGGATGTTTGTAACGTTAACTTTCAGGAACAACATTTTGATTTTCCTCCTACACTTAAAAGAACAACCGCAGTGGAAACGACTGCAGGACTTTTTCCAGTCGTCTTCGTCTCGACTGATTCACAGAATAAACAGCACAGAAAGACACAAACATAATAATGAGGCTGCGACGAGGATTTACACACAAAGGCGGCGGAAAATGTTGCTGCTCGATGTAAAAGCTTGTCTCCAAAGTTTGAAACACACTGAAGAAGGACTCATTTAAGTTTCCAATATGACAGCAAACAACAAAATATTTGGATTTTTTTAGTTTTACCTTTAACATCCAAACCAGTTGCCAGCGCAGCGCTTAGGTTTAGGGTTGGGTTGAACTTTAGCCACAAGCTGGGAGTAGTGATGGTAAATTTGATTCTTTTTACTGAATCGAGTTTTAATGAGTCACTCACCAAAGTGAATCGGATTTTTGAGTCATTTGATTCACTGTCAGTCGACCAGAGAGTGCAAAAAATGTACATTTTCACTCAAACTTAATTTGTTTCTCTTTTCATGTAAATCCGACTGCTAAGATGAATGATTCTAAAAGAAAACAACTATTTTATAGAGCAAAAAAGAGCAAAAACATTTCTAAAATTAAGCAATTTCCTATCAAAATTGCTTAATAAACATTTATTTTATTTTATTTTATTTTATTTCATTTTTATTTTATTAGTATTTTCCTTAAATGTGTTAAATATATATTTTCTCATCTAAATGTCCACTGAGCTGTGAGCCAGGGGGCGGTAATGCGCCTTAACATTGGTTGCCAACCAAGAAGAAGAAGAAGAAGCTGTGAGCCAGGAGGGAGGGGGTGAGTAGCTCAAATGCGCTGTTAGCATGTTAGCAGAGCGATGCTACTGTGAACCGAGGAGCTATTTTCTTGATGTGAGCTTCTACTCAGGGTTTTTTCTTCCAGTTCAGAGCAGAAATTTTTTGTTACGATACTGGCTGTTGTGTTTTTCTCCACAATTTTAATTATAATCTAGATATATTGCTGCTAACAGCAACAGGGACGAGTCAGTGAGTCAGTTGGGCTTGTGAATCATGATTCATGAGTCAGTAAAGTGATTCTCGAGTATTGAACGATTCGTTCATGATTCGCGCATCACTAGCTGGGAGATGCTAAACACACCTTGGCCAAACGGAGCTCATAAGATTTTTGTTTCTTACGTGAAAACATGTAGAAAGTCTGTAAAAAGTCAGAGAATTAAATCTAAGTGTAACTATTAAGAAGCTGCTGGCGACCTGAAGGACGGCACCTTTATCCACCGACTCTCTGCTGTTCACAACGGTTTAAAGAGATGGAAGCAACAAGAGGGAGCAGAGCTGTCGAGTCGTCTCACGTCTGAGGCCACAGCGAGTTCACAGACAAAATCCCTCCGGCCTGTTGTGTGTCTGCTCCGGGCAGAGTTGGGCACGTTCAGAAGCAGTCCGGTCCAGGCATTGTTGTCAAATGCCCAACATCCTTATTTTAAACAATTTTTATCATTTAGTTTCGTTTTATACGTGAAAAACAGCATAACACTGATCCTGGTGTTAGCTCAGGCAGACCATGAAGGCCAACTCAGCTGTGGCAAATCAGCTGACCTCGGGGTCAGCCCCCATCAGCTGATGGCGCTGCTAATACCCTTTAAAGCATCTAATTGGCTGTCTTATACAGGGCACGCTATTTAAGCGGCTTGTGGAGGCGGGTTGTGGTTTCTGGGCTCAGTCGCAGGAAGCAGAGGTAGAGCAGTGTGTCTGATGAGGAGGGTGGGACGCCTGCTGGGGACGTCTAATTAACCCCTCCCCCGACAGCATGGAGATTGTAGCAGATGAGAGACAGGAGATGCTCAGCGGTGAGTCTGAGAGCCGGTGCAGCACAGCAGGACACAGAGAGTCAGAGACTGTGTGAAAAGTAATGTTTGAATAAAACTGTGAAAGGGAGATTTCCTGCCCAACGTTACTGCAGCCGGTACACTGCTTTAACCTGCCCACAGTTACTACACATCTGCAAGCCGCTTTGCAACCATACCCACACCTCCTTTTTCATGCTGCATCTGTGACTGTACAGCCGCTGAAGTCTGCTCACATGTGCTGGATGTCTTTCTGTTGCTCGTCCTGCCTGCAGATTTCAGCAGTAAAGGATCCAGAACAGACCCATTTCACCAAATGCACCCTCATTATCAGGGGCTGTCTTCTTGTTGGCTCTCCAGTGCAGCTGTCGATACGATCATTGCCATTATAGCAGACCGTGACAGACTGGTGTTCCACTTCTGCGCATCTACGAGTCTGAACTGGCTAAGCAGAAGGAAATGGATTGATGGAAAACATCAAACGCCTTTTCACTACACTGCTATTGTTTGAAATATGTTTAACAAGCAAACACGTTACCACAGTCAGAGGAAGTCCAGGTCGCATCAACAATAAACTGGCACAAATAAAAATATGATTATTTTTGGTCAACAGGAGCTGCAGCGTGGAAGACTAAACTATCTGTAAATGCAGTATCTGTTCCCATGTTTGTAGCACAACAGGACCCTCTTTCTTTATTTGTTGGCTCTAAACTGCTATCAGTCACTGTTTTGTCCTGTGCTCCTCCTGAAAAACACCTAGAATCTATAATCATGTGCTTGCTCTTAGCTGCTGCAAGACGAGTCTGGTTTAATTCTCCTAACTGCAAAGAGCAGACTGTTCTGGGAGAATCTGCACAGAATCAGTCCATTATTCTGAATAAACTCTCTGTAATCAGTCTTTCAGCTTCTGTTGGTGTTTCCTCTGTACCTCACAGACAAGAAAAAGGGAACAGCTGCTGTAAAGTTCGACTCTATTCAAATGTTCAGACAGATATCCTCAGAGGCTTCGGTGTGCTGCAGAACTGAGAGTACAGCTAAAAACTTTAAAGTCTTTAAACGTTTCAGGTTTAAAGACACATATCTGGTTTGATTTGAATTCAAAAACACAAAGATACGGCTGCATCACAACATGTTTAACCAGAAAAAAGACAAACAGCATTTCTGCTTGTACGGACAACGTTTTAGAAGACTTTAATTTCTGAACTATTGTCCTCATTCAGCTGCAACATCCCCCCAAAGTCTCTGACCTGACCTCAAAAACCTTTACTACTCGAACCCTCGTGAACCTGTGCAGTCTACTGAAACTCAGGTTCATCCGTCCATCCATCCCTCCCTCCCTCCCTCTCTCCATCCATCCATCCCTCCCTCCCTCCCTCCGTCCGTCCATCCCTCTCTCCCTCTCTCCATCCATCCCTCCCTCCCTCTCTCCCTCCCTCCGTCCATCCCTCCCTCCGTCCATCCATCCCCCCTCCGTCCATCCCTCCCTCCATCCATCCATCCCTCCCTCCGTCCATCCATCCCTCCCTCCATCCATCCCTCCCTCCCTCCGTCCATCCCTCCCTCCCTCCATCCATCCATCCATCCCTCTCTCCCTCCCTCCATCCATCCATCCCTCCCTCCCTCTCTCCCTCCCTCCGTCCATCCATCCCTCCGTCCATCCCTTTCTCCCTCCATCCATCCATCCCTCCCTCCGTCCATCCATCCCCCCTCCGTCCATCCCTCCCTCCATCCATCCATCCCTCCCTCCGTCCATCCATCCCTCCCTCCATCCATCCCTCCCTCCCTCCATCCATCCCTCCCTCCCTCCATCCATCCATCCCTCCCTCCATCCATCCCTCCCTCCCTCCGTCCATCCATCCCTCCCTCCATCCATCCCTCCCTCCCTCCCTCCATCCATCCCTCCCTCCATCCATCCATCCCTCCCTCCATCCATCCATCCATCCCTCCCTCCGTCCATCCATCCCTCCCTCCATCCATCCCTCCCTCCCTCCGTCCATCCCTCCCTCCGTCCATCCATCCATCCCTCCCTCCCTCTCTCTCTCCATCCATCCATCCCTCCCTCCCTCCCTCCCTCCTCCATCCATCCATCCATCCATCCATCCCTCCCTCCGTCCATCCATCCATCCCTCCCTCCCTCTCTCCATCCATCCATCCCTCCCTCCCTCCCTCCCTCCGGGCTTCATTTAGCTCTAGGTCTGCAGAGACTTAATTACATTTTAGCTGCTCAGCTGATATCCGTCCACTAATTAAGCCAGACTAAATCATTCATCATTAGAGGTGATTGAGACTCTCACGCTGGTGTAGTTTATCTACTTTCTAGCAAGTGCACCTCAAGACCCATCCACAGTAGGAAAGGAAAACTCAGCTTTAGAAGGAAGAAGCCACTCACAGAATAAGTCCAGTCACCTCTAACTTACCTAATGAAGTCATTTACAATTGACTTGAGCACCAAATGGATTGTTTCCATTGACCTGACAGCACGTACAACTTATTGTGAGCAACACAGAGTGAAGCGGTTCTCAGTGAAGACAAACAGATATAGTTTCATTAATTAAAAACAGCTCCGATGTTTCCTACACAGATGGTCACGGTCCGTTTACCAATCAAATCTGACACATTCCTGTAGTTGGGGACTATTTTTACTGATGGATGAATCCACATTTGGTGTCATGAGTCCTCACAGGAGGGTGTATGGAGATGAAATAATCCCCAGTTTAGGTTATCGGCACTAAACCGCGACCCTGTGTGCAAAATCCTTTCGTCTCAGCTCGGCGGGTTTGACAGCCCCCCGAAACGCTTTCCTGTTTGTTCCGACCTCCTGACCTTTATGTTTGCCTTTGTTGACGCTCTGATCATTATAAATATTAATAGAATATTTCTCTCGCTCCAGGCGAACCAGATGGCTCTTTGTGCTGCCGAATAGCGGCGCAACCAGGAGTTTAAATGAGGTCGTTACAGTTGAGAGACGCCCTGCTGCTCCAACGACTCTCTGCAGGAAGATGATTTACATACTGGTGATGCGTCTCTGTTCTCTGACCTCTGTTTTCAACAAGCAGCTGATTACCTCACTGTGAACTCTGAGAAATGTACTTCAATCTGTGTTTAATGGTTTGTGTGTTTAGGATGATTAATGGCATGAAAAAACTACTGTTTATTTATCTAGAAGCTCTTTGAGCGCTCAGATGGTTAAAGAGCATCTTAGCTGGAAGATGGTGACGCAACAGCTCCTTCAGATGGTTACAAAACAAGGAAGTGAAATGCTTTAACAATCTGGCATTTAGGTGTGTGTGTGTGTGCGTACCTGTTGGCAGGTTTGTCTGTGTCCAGCAGACTCATTATCGACTTTCCGTCCATATCTGGAGGCGTGTCGACGCCAGCGATGTCCAGGATGGTCGGAGCCAGATCGATGTTTAGGACCATGTGAGGGTTACTGACACAAACATGCAAACAGAGTATGAGCGCTTATTTTATTATATGTGTGTGTCTGTTTTAGCTTCATGCTGTCATAACGAAATCCGAAAAAGAAACTGTTAACAAGACTTTAATAAATGTCTCGTTTTTACCAAAACAGGGCTTCAATTTTCATGTAACATTCATTAAATGTGACATGTGGCACAGATGCATCATGCATGGTTTTATTACAGCTGTGCACACACACACACACCCACACACGCACACACTTTCGTTTTGCTATCTTAGTGAGGACATCTCATTGACATAATGCTAGCTGCTTAAGCTAACCATCTAAAATCAGTGCCTAACCTTCAGCTTAAATGTAACTCTGACACTAAAACCACATTTTCAGCCTCAAAATGCTCAAACTCGTGTCCCCACAAGCATGCCAATTTTTCTGTCCTCACAAAGATATCTAAACATGTACACACACACACACACACACACACAAAGTCAGATCTTCTTAAATTACTACAAAGGGCTCATTTATTTGACGAGCCCTCCTCCTATGCCACGCCTCTTTTACAAACTGTAGCAACACTTCCTGAAAGTCACAGGAGATAAGGGGCGAAAATTTGTTTTTTGTTATACCTCAAAACCTTTTACGTGAAATCTTCCACCATGAAAACGGTGTTTGCTGCTGAAGCAGAACAGCAGACGATTAAAAAAATACACATAATGGAAAATGTTAAAAAAGGACAAATTACTCATCTCATCTTGCTTTGTGCTGATATTTTAAAAGCAAACTGCTGAAGGCAAAACAGACCCGAGAGCTTTTAAAGCACAGACTTGTGTTGGGTTTGGAGAGCAGGGGGGAAAGTTCACGGGGACATTTATTGTGAAGTATTGCAAACAAAGTGTTTTTTATCTCAATAACGTCTGCTCCGAAGAAGGGAAAGAAACTCTCGCCCTGAACCCGTGATCATCTCGTGGAACCGCTCTGACTGTGGTAATTCAATTTGACACACACAAACGCACACAGTAGCACTCTGAAGAAAACAGTGCTGTCATATTTTTCATGGATACGATCTTTCTGCTGCTTCACGTCTCCACAGATTCTTTATATTTTTGGTTCTGAGATGTTTTAAAGCAGCCTGTACGCTCGTGGTGGAGACCAAAGCCAGCAGGTTTTTGTACACGCTCCATCAGCTTCTCTTCCCTTGCATCCACCATGTGGTGCTGAGCACTGAGGGCTTGTTTGCTGCTCGAAACAGGAACAGGAATTTAAAAAAGGAACGACTCCAATGAAGCAGAGACGTTGCTGATAGCTTCTGTACATTTAATTGGGCTGCAAAAAACATGCATTTTAATTACTGATTGCATTATTATTTATTCAGTAAATTAATTAACTGCTTGGCCTAAAAATACCCTGCAAAGTGCCTTTCTTAATCAACTGCCAACAACAGAGACCCGCAGGACCATCAATATATTTTTACATGTATTTATTTGAGATGCTCTTTAAAAACAAATCATAAAGTCCGTGTGCTGGGACATGATGGTGTGCGCCACAGTTTAAGTGGCTGGTAATGATTCATTACCTGAAAATGACTGTTTGGTGTGTGGATGGAGAGCCAGCTCTCATCAGCAGATTTCTACCTGAATATCAGTCTGACAAAGAAGCTGATGTTTGCTTGTAAATGTGCACATGCAGGTGGTCAGGAAGGGTCCACAGGTGCGTGGGAAGGTGACCTCAGGCCTCAGTGAGCCCCTGACATGCAGGTTGCATGGGGAAAATGTGACTTTCCTAACCAGCTGGCATGTGGGAGGTGGAGTCTGTGAAAATAGAGGGTGGTGCACTACAACCCTTCTTGCGATTGCTGTGGTCATGAGCAGGCGGCCACAAAGTAACGTTTAAAGTTATTACTGAGTTCAGAGGATCGGCGGCGCCTTTGTGCAGTGAGTTGTTGTTGAGGTGTGCGTGCTTACATGCTGCCCTGCTCCACGTTAGGTCCTCTGATGTAGAACGGGACTCTGATGTCAAACTCGTACGGCATAGATTTACCTGTAGACACACACACACACACACACACGTTATTAATGCTGTCGTTTGTAGCTGAGCTGGTGACACTGAAGCTCGCACACACAGGTGTGTTTTGCTGTCACGTTCTGACGTTATCTTCATGCTCAGCACAGTTTTCTGATGATCAAACACAAAACATTTGTTCCTTTAAACTCAAACATTATCTTGGATTCTTCAGATGTTCTTTACGTGCATCTGAAATCCTGTTTGCTGTTCAGCCCGTACTAACAAAGAGCGATTGTCCAATTTCCAGACTCTTAGAATTTCGCTGTTTATTTTGTACATAATAATGTTTCATCTGCTGGAGATGGGTTCTTAAAATGAGTCTGGCACACATCTCACAGTGTTCCTCCCTGCACTGCAGCTGTTTTCCTACTAAAAGAAAATCTAAAAATCCTTTAAATCACAAATCAGGATGTTTCCAGATGATAATCAAGTTTAATCAGTTATAAAAATGATCACAAATTGTTTCTTCCATCAGCAGAAAAAGAACCAGGCAGACACAACAACCTTATTCTCTGTTCGTACCTTTAACGAGGCCGAACTGGCCGATGTGGTAGCCGTGATCTGACGTGTAGATGATGTAGGTGTTTTCCACCTCGCCCGTCTCCACCAGCATGTTATACAGCTGAGAAACAAACAACACCATTTCAGTCTGTGGCTTAAAACAACGGAGTGATTTTGCACACTGGTCATCTTGTATCTGTTCACACTTCCACCAAACTTGACTCACTTTTTTGAGTGTGGACGCTTCCTCTCTTTGCTCTTTAAATGCTTTGCTTCTTTTATTGATTTTTATGCTGATTTTTTCCCTTTTTTCCGTATGAGCTTACCTGCGAGAGCTTCTGGACACTTATAGATCATTAGGACTAAAGCGTTCTTAACAGAAAAAGCAACATTTTTATAGTTACCGTATCTTCAGTGCTCCGTGTGTCTGTGGCCTAGACACAGCTGAAGCCTGATTACAGCATCTGGGCACCGAACAGCCTCAATAGCCTGGAAAGGTGCTAACCGCTAGGCTAATTACTCAAACGACTGGAGAACTGGGCAGGTCTTTCAGGAACTGTACTAAACTGGTTCAAAACATACTTAGAAAACAGGAAATACTTTGTATCAACAGGTAACTTCACATCTGAGCAGACAAGTATCACATGTGGAGTTCCCCAAGGTTCTGTCTTGGGACCCCTTCTGTTTAACATCTACATGCTCCCACTGGCACAGATTATAAAGAACAACAACATAAACTATCACAGCTATGCAGATGACACACAAATATATATCACAATGTCACCAGGAGACCGAGGCCCTGTACAGGCTCTTGGTAAATGCATTGAGGAAATTAATGACTGGTTGTGCCACAGTTTTCTCCAGCTAAACAAAAACAAACTGAGGTAATAGTCTTTGGAGCCAAAGAAAAATGATTACAGGTCACCAGAGAACTTCAATCTATACACCTAAAAACCACCAACCAGGCGAGAAATGTGGGTGTAGTGATGGATGCAGACCTAAACTTAGAAAAACACATTAAGACAATAACAAAATCAGCTTACTATCACCTCAAGAATATTTCAAGGATAAAAGATCTGATGTCTCAACAGGACCTGGAAAAACTAGTCCATGCATTCATCTTTAGCAGGCTTGATTACTGTAACAGCATCTTTACAGGTCTACCTAAAAATCAGTCAGACAACTACAGCTCATTCAGAGCTCTGCTGCTCGAGTCCTCACTAAGACCAAACAAGTGGACCACATCAGTCCAGCTCTGAGGTCTTTACACTGGCTGCCTGTCCATCAGAGGATAGACTTTAAAGTTCTGATGCTGGTCTATGAAGCTCTGAATGGTTTAGGACCAAAATACATCAGTGACCTCCTGACCCAGTATGAACCTTCCAGATCCCTCAGGTCATCTGGATCCTGTTTTTTATCAGCTCCCAGAGTCAGAACCAGACACGGGGAAGCTGCATTCAGCTTTTATGCTCCTTATATCTGGAACAAACTCCCAGAAAGCCTCAGATCAGCTGAAACACTCAGTTTATTTAAATCCAGCTTGAAGACTCACCTGTTCTCAGCTGCATTTGAATAAAACACCAAATCCACACTTTTAAGCTTAAATTTCAAAACTTACATTTTAACTACTGATTTTATCTACTTTTTAATCAATTTTAAATCATGCTTTTTATTGTTTTTGTTTTTTAATGTCTCTGTAAAGCACTTTGAATCACCTTGTTGTTGAATTGTGCTATATAAATAAACTTGCCTTGCCTAATAACACAAGCTATCTTTTCCCAGCCCTCAAGTGTGTAGCTGTTTGTTTGTGTGTGTGTTCCGGCCAAAATCTGACATTTGCTATCCTTGTGGGGACCAACAGCCCCCGTGGGGACCTGGATTTTGGTCCCCACGGGGTTGAAGGCATTTTTCACACTCAAAATGTGGTTTTAGTGTCTGGGTTACAATTAGGTTCTGGTTAGGGTAAGCGTCAGGGTCAATGAGATGTCTCCACGAGGATAGCAATACCAGACGTGCGTGTGTGTTAGTGCCCACCTTCTCCACGCTGTCGTCCACAGACAGAAGCGTCTGCAGCCGTTTCCTCTGCAGCATGTTGGTGAACTCCATGTGAATGGGCTTCATGGGGCCGGTGTAACGCATGATCCAGTGCTTATCTGGGTTCGGCGCGTAGTTATAACTGGGAGTACTGGTGAGAAGAACAGTGACAGGAAAGGAGATGAGACAGGTGGAGCGTTGGGTAAATCCTGAGTTATTTGTGCTGAAAAGACGATCTGGCTTTGGATAGTCTGTGATAGCACCGTTTACAACCAACGCTCTGTATATCAGAGCAACGTCATGGTGCTGCGAGTGCTTTAAATGTGCTCTGTTCTGCTTTTTCCAGTGTGTTAACAGATTGTATTATAAGTTTAATCATGAGACTGACTCTCGCTCGCCTCGAACATGTTGTGGAGAAACTTCTATGTGAAAGATACAGGATGGATTTTCCAGACAAATCCAAGAATAATGATCACAGATTTAAGGCTTTCCTCCCCCGAAGTACTTCCAATCCCAGCTTCTGAGAAATGGAGTCCACTAATCAGAAACGACTGACGTCCATCAAAATAGCGACTCAAAGACAAACTGTGCACAGTTGTATATATGCGTAAATCACAGCGCAAAGCTGTGCAACTGACACACACTTTCTACAGCAGGGGTTGGCAACCCTGGGCACGCATGCCACAGCTGGCATGCGAAGGGTTAACTGAAGGCACGACCATAGCTGGACTGGCGATCGGGCATACTGGGCATAGGCCCAGTGGGCCAATGATTTTTTTTATTTATTTATTTATTTTTTGTAACGGTATAAACAATGAAAGGTGGTGGATTGGCCAGATGCTGGCCAATGTGTAAAAATAACTCAGTTGTTTAGTGGTGGTCATGGCATAGCTACCATAAAGGCCAGCAGGTGGATGAGGGAAAGGGGAGGCAGGAGGAGGAGAGACCCGAGGTGGAAGCCGGTCCAAGGGTGAACTGAACTTCAGGTAAGAAGTTATGACCTGCAGTCTATCTGGTCAGATATAAACCAAGTTTAGGTGGAGTTTATTTTAGCTGTGCTGACTTTTTACAGTCAGTTACAATAATTTGTACTGTGTACTAGCTAGCATTATGGAGTTCCTATACAGCTGGGTGGGTGCTATGATGTTACTGATAGTGAACTTTATTTTATTCAGACACAAAGACACAAAAGACACAAAGCTGGATTTATTCTGTGTCTTTACTGCAGCTTCCTCTTCTTCTCTCATCCTCTCCCCCTCCCTCTCCTGTTTCTACTTCAATCATGAAACTGATCAATGATCAGCTGATCGGCTCTCTTGTTTATTTATCGCCCGCTTTGCGCCAGAAAGAGGAAACCAGCGGATGTCGCTCTAAACAACAGCAGCACGTTTAAGCTTGATCAGCTGTTGTTAGAATTTATTTAATATTAATTTCTAGTATCAGCTGATGTTTGCTGGAGCCACAGCTGTAAAGCTGCTGGTCATGATGGTTTGGATATGTGGTGAGAGGGAAACATGAAGATGAAACCAGGAGATGTTTTTACTGAATCATCAGAGCTGTGATGGAGAAACAGGTTTACCTTTTAGGTGACATGGATGAGTTCAAGTTATGAACTGTTTCTGAGAGACAAATAACACCAGGATCCTTTTTTACGCTGACAGCTGGTAACTGTGCAGGGGCGGGTCTAGCAAAGTGTTGCCAGGGGGGCAGGTAGGGCATTAACAGGGAGAGGGGGGCACAAAGAAATACTTTCTTATTCTTATTTAAAATGTCTCACTTTTAATAAATAATTATCTGAATCTTACAACCAAAGTTTTTAGTATGACGTAAAATGTATAGAAATCATACCAACAAGACTGTACATCACTGTCACCACAGCGTCTGTTTTCATTCAAAGGCTTTATGGCTTTAATACCTGGTGGGCCGGTCTTTAGTCAAAATGCAGTGAATTAATCTGAGCAGGTGCATTAAAAAATAAATGGCCGAGCCAGCGGCCAGCGGTGCATATTGCAAATCAGCTCACATAGACACATTAGTTGTGCTGCTTCTTAATGACGGTATCTTAGCTAACAACCCCAACTACCAGGTTCAACTTGTAATTGGCTAAAAATAACTTACTGGTGAGAGGGATGTGACAGCTTTTTCAAGCGATGTTGAAATTTCCACATTTCAACACTTCAAAAGCTTCAGGAGCTGTCTGCTCAGCGCAGCATCAGCACCGTGGAAATACTCGGATACATCCGTAGACTCGAGACAGAATTCACAAAGTGTTTTCGGGACTTTCAGGTGTTTGGACCAATGTTTTCTTTTCTGATGAAACCAGAAGCTTTAATGAGCAGCTGGGTTTGTCTCACATTAACTGGCTGAGTTAATGCAACATCGAAGCAGCTGATTGAACTGAAAAGCTCGACTCTGTGGGGTCAAAGTTTGCAGAACTACGAAGCAGCTGGAATCCACAGCTGTGCGTGTTCACCTGCTGGACATCACTACCTGACAAGTTTAACTCTTCAGAACATTGCAGAGGCCTTATTAACAGTGTTTGGCTCTACATATCTGTGTGAGCAGATTTTCTCTCACACGAGTCCTCAGGTAGCCTCTGAATGCTGGACACTGGGAGACCAGAGATCACATTAACATGTGTGTCTCTGTATTAACAAACATGCCATAAATTCTCCATAAATAGCATTATTTAAATAATAAATTGTATTTTCTGTTGTACAGTTCATTTGCTGTTATGGATAAAAAGTCTTTTTTTGTTTCAAAATAGCTGAGAACTATTCGCTGACAGCTGCAAACATCTGCAAACAAATATAATTCTATAAACTGGTTCTATATAGTGTGTAACTGTTCATATATTAATTAATATTAGCTAATGCAATCATATGGCACACTGAAACTTTAGATGGCACTCATCATCAGAAAGGTTGCCGCCCTCGGCTCTACAGTAACAGCGAGGTTAGCTCTGTGAGCGACTTTGCTCCACGATGATTGGATGTGTTGTTGTATCTGTGGTCGAGGATGAATCAGGACACGATGGGCACTTGAGCAGCATGCAAAGAAAAAAAGGTCCACAGATGACAGAAATGTGTTTCTGGTCTATGTTGAACTTTTCTTTTGTGTCTTTGTGGTGGTTTTGCAGCCATTTGTTTTATTTTTGTGTCTCCTTTCAGTCCATTTGAAGTGTTTGTGGTCGTTTTGAGACTCTGTGCAATCCTTCAGTATCATTTTGCATCCTTGTTTTCGTTTTGTGTGCCTTCTCATCTCCAACATCTTTGTGTGTTTCTCTGTGGCTGTTTCGTGTCAGCTTGTGGTCGTTCAGTCTGCAACCACGTTTCATCTGCTTCATGCTTCTTTCAAGAACTTTCCACATCCACTTGTGTTTACTGTGTCTTCACTGGTTAACGTCTCTGTGATCAGTTTGTCTCCATTTCTGGTCCTTTGAATCTCTTTTTTGTTATTTTTATTTCACTTAACTTTACAAGAGGAAATATCACTTAATACGAAGGCCCTCAGACTCGGCCTGTAGACCTTGGCAGTTTTTCCTCGATGTCTGTGCTGATGTCAGGTCTCGGTAAGTTGTGTGAACTGATCAGGAACAAGACTTGTATTTACTAAAGCTGCTGCAGCAGCAACAGGAAATTAAATGAGAAAAACAGGAAATGGAAGAAATGAAAAACTGTATGAGCTCCAGCAGGTTGTAAAAGTCTACTGGCTGTGAGGCAGCAACGCCTGATCCACAAGCTGCTTACAGACTCACCCGAGAAGAGTTTAGGCTAAGAGTGAAGTGAGCGAGCCAGCGACGTGCCGAACAGTCTGAACATCGCTCTTCTAAAAATACAACTTCTCTTTGTGATCATGGTTTAACTGAACCATCCCACATGCTTTTTGGATTCACAGCAACTTCCTGCTTTATGGCATGACCGTATTTTAAAGGAGGACTAATCTCTAAAATAGAAAAACATGTCAAAGGACGAGACTGTAGACGTGCACAAGTTTAGAATGGACTACAGCAGCAGTAGTCCAAACTACCAAACGACTCCCCAACCCCCGGTCTGTGGCCCGGGGGTTGGGGAGTCGTTTGGTACCGGGCCGGGAGAGTTGAGGCTCGGCTGTGAAATTTATGGTTTTCAGAGTTTTTATCGTTAACTCAGAGTCCCTGGGTCATTTCCTGTGTTGTAGTTGAGTTTATTTTGAAAGAAATATTTACACGTTACCGTAGCGACCAGAGAGCATTAAGGGGCAGAGAGGAGGACGTTACTCTCAGTGTTGTTGGCACATTTCAGGAGGACGCTGCTAATAAAGTTACACAGTGACTTCCCGTTTATTATTATATTTACAAAACAACACAGTTTTTGTCGTATAATTTTATTTTGTTGTAATTATCCACGAGACCTTAAAGGCTCCATGAAAATATTGTCTGACATTAAACCGTCCGTGGCGGGGGAGCGCTGGACTACACGGCCATCAGCAAGAAGCCTGGAGAGAGGGTGACAACGGTTGGTGAGATTATTTGCAAATGGACAAAATATAAGTCACCCCGGGTCTGGAGCTCCATGCAAGGTCTTGCCTCATAGGGTGAGAATGACCATGAGAAAGGTGGTTGTTAATAATCTGAAGGCAGTTGGGACGACAGTCACCATGAACCCCACTGGTAACACACTGCATGATTGAGAAGGTTTGGAAGAAAGTGCTGTGGTTAGAGGAAACCAGCATCGAGCTCTTTGGCACCAACTGGCTGCGCCGGGTTTGAAGGAAGACGGCGCAAACGACAACCACAGTCAAGCACGGAGGTTTTCTGTTAAGGATACAGGACAACTTGGCTGCAGGATGGAGCTGCATGGATCGAACTTGGACGAGAGCTTCCTTCCCTCAGCCAGAACACTGAAGATGAGTTGATGAGTCTTTCAGCAAGACAGTGACCGAAAACATACCACCAAGGCAACAAAGCAGTGACTGAAGAAGAAGCACATAAAGGTCATGGCTTTGTCCAGACAGCTGAAGCTTTCCTTCAGAAAGCTGAAGGATTGAGAGAGTTTCTGTAAAGAGGAGCCGATCAGTCACCCTCCTGAGATGTGACCAACAACAGGAAGCATCTCACTGCTGTTCTTATCAGTTTAAGAGTTTAAGACACAGAGTCTGGATGCTTCCTCTAACTTTTATGTATGTGTGGAGGCAGTAAACACCAGGCTGAATGTGAACACGCAGTGGTGGTGGCTGTAGCTCAGGAGGTAGAGCAGGTCACCTACTGATCGGAAGGTTGGAGGTTCGATCCCAGGCTCCTCCAGTCTGCATGCCAAGTATCCTTGGGCAAGATACTAACCCCAAGTTGCTTTCCGATGCTTCCATCGGAGTGTGAATGTGCGTGAGTGTAGTTAGAAAGCACTCAGTATAGAGATAGTG
This sequence comes from Neolamprologus brichardi, assembly GCF_056152115.1. Taxonomy (NCBI): domain Eukaryota; kingdom Metazoa; phylum Chordata; class Actinopteri; order Cichliformes; family Cichlidae; genus Neolamprologus; species Neolamprologus brichardi. The sequence continues at coordinate 33,309,752 of NC_142123.1, forward strand.
CTTGTGAGAATGGGTGTGACTGGGTGAATGTGGCGTGTTGTATAGAGCGCTTTGAGTACTCCGGGAGAGTAGAAAAGCGCTATATAAGAATCAGTCCATTTACCAGTTACCATGTTAGAATGAAGCGCGTGTGTGATGTGTGCGTGTCTGTGTGTAGCTGAGTGTAATATCATGTTTGGACACATCAGGCTGTGTGAGGAGTGATGACAGCAGATGCTCCTTTTCATTAATAACACACTCTCTGTCCTCCCGCTGTGTTAGCTGCAGAAGATGTTCCTGCACTGTGTTCTGCGTGGATAATGAATGACTCCCATCAGCTAACTCGTTTACTCCTCTCCTCACTCCTGCTCGGCAGCTTCATAATTAAATTTCCTCGTCGGGACAGAAATGCTGCGGGCAGCTGGAAGTGTCTGCACGGGCGCAGGCAAGCTGGAACGCTTCGGCCCGTCTGACAGGCGGTCAGCTGACACGTGTGGAGCTCGTGAACTCGTGTTGGGGAAGATTGACTTCATTCGTTTTGAAGGACTGCGGCGCACCTCATTAGTGCAGCTGCGGTGAAAGCGTTACCTCACAGCAACGAGGTGCTGAGCTCAAACCTGCCAGGCGACAACCAGACAGTTTGTTGACATTTAAACGGTTCTCTTTGAGGCGCTGCTCCCAGATTCACTTTCACTGCATTTTCATGCATTTTGCAAGTGCAGCTACCAAAAAGCAGAATTGCATTCAGCTGGTAAACTGCGTGTAACTGACATGATGATGCGTCACAGTAAGCACGTTTGAAGCAGATCAGCAGGCAAACAAGGACGGTGAATGTCTGCCTTCCTCGCCTGATCACCGTCTGCTGGTTCTGGTCCAGTATGGAGCCGGCGGTTGGCTTTGGATTCGTTTGAGGTGTTGAGAAATGAAATGAAGCCAACACAGAAATGCATTTCCTCTAATCGGCAATGAGACCGTGTCCAAAAGTGAGTCAATCCCCACAGAGGTTTACAGGCCGGTACAACAAAATGGTTTTAGCATCTACGTTCCCACCGCTGTCTTCAGCGTCCAGTCAAACCAACTCGACGTGCAGCCTCTGCAACTGTTTCAGAGCAGAAAGGTAAAAAGGTTTTCTTTCCTTCTGCTTCATTTTGTCTTTATTTACGAGACTAAAGCTGAATGCACGGCTGTTTATTACTTCGGGGAGAAGCTGCAGCCTTTTCTTCAGAATCTGACAACACAACAGGTCTCCGCTTTCATTAAAGTCTGCAGCACCACACGTTTCCTCAGTCGCGCTGATTCGCTGGGTCTTAATCAGCCATCGTTCGGTCCCGTCAATAAGGTTTAAATTAGACTTTGCAACTGCTGCTGGTTTCCTGCTTTCTAATTCATACTGAATAATAAAAGGAGAAGCAACTCTGCGCCTGTGCTGCATTTTTGTTCTTTGTGCACAAAGACAAAACTGTCAAACGCTGATCATCCCGGCATATGAGCGTCGAGCTATGCACTGACTGTCAGAGGAAAGGGATTACTGTCTGCTCCGAGTACTTCCAGCAGCGTTTTTGTGTTACAGGAATAGAAAAACCTGCATAAAAATCCCTGTGAGCTTTAAATGGGATTTAAATGGTCTCCTGGCAGCAGGAGTCCAGCCGGAGTTTCCTCGGGCATCTGTTTATATCTGCGGGATGAAAAAGATTTCAGTGTGATGTCTCCGTCTGCTCAGCCGTCTCCCAGTCAGGTCATAAACAAGGAAACTCTGATGCGAGACTCGCGCGTGGACTTTGTCATGTTCGCTAAAATTGGACTCAAATTCATGTAAAGAGAGTAAATAAAACTAATGTATTCATTAACACACACACACACACGCACACACACACACGCACACACACACACGCACACACACACACACACACACACACACACGTGTTAGGGAGGATTGTGCCGTTTCAGTCGTGTTGCTTCAGGATTTATCCCGTGGTGCAGAACAGAGCTGCTCCATTGTTCTGCTGGATTACAGTGGCTTAGTCTCATTGTATGTGTGCATGCGTGTGTGCACTTGCATTACTACTTTTGTGAGGACATAAATGTGTTTCCACAGTCGCACTGTGGGGACTCTACTTCCTTATGGGGACAAAAATTAAGTCCTTACAACGTAAATCATGACGTTTTGCATGATGGCAGGTTTATTTTTTAAGATAATTCTCTAGGAAACGAATGCAAGTCGAGGAAAAGGTAACTGTGTGTGTCTGTGGGAGGCCTACATGTGCTGCGATGCGTTGGGGAAGGCGGTGCTGTACTGCGGGGCAGAGTCTTCGGGTCCATGAGGGGCCGCGTGACTCAGAACCATCAGGACAGGGCGGTGAGGATAAAGTCGCTTTGAAGAGCGGAAGTATCGGATCGACTCTGCCGTGATCAGGTCGGTCAGGTAGTCCTGGAAGCACAACAACACACATCACTATTATTAACCCTGATTTTCTTCACTTTAAGTTAAATCTCACTTAACTTCTTGACATCCACCAAATCAGTGAAGCCGTCAGCGCAGCATCAGAGTTCATTTCAGTTTCAGCCACATGGTAAACTATTCCTGACCCATCAAATCCTCAAGGCCTCCTACATTTACAAAACAGCTCTGCTGACATCAGATTGACCAATAAATAAAAATTGCATAGACAGTATTTGTGAAATTAAAAACATTAATATGCAAACAATTCATCAATGGAGAAAAATGTTTCTAATAGATTCTAATAAACAATTAAAAAATATTCACTCAGGCTTAAAACAATGGAAATGATCATTCAAAGGTTTACACAGACACTGATGTGACCTTCTGAATCCTCCTTAATCAGCATCAGTCGATATAAACTTAAACTTGGTTCTAATATAACAAAGTTAAAAAAGGTTTTTTTGTGGTTTATTTGATCGGCCTGTTAGGACGGCGGTCGCCTTTCAGCAGCTTCCTACCATCCAAACACATTCAGTTAGCGCGGCTGGGTTAACTGGTGACTCTAGTTCGCCCCACGAGAGAACGACCACATGTCCGGGGTGTTCGGCCCACTCCAGCAGAAGCACTTGGATCGGACTGGTAACACACTGGACTGACATGCTGTCCCCTAACCTGAACCCCAGATGCTGTTTAGCGTAATAAGCATCGCTTGCTTCCGCCTCTATGATTACTTGCGTCCATACTTATAGTCCATTAGGGGTGGGGGGAAAATGGATACTGCGTAGCATGGTGATATTTTGTTTGCTAATAATGTATGGATACAGGGACAGCAGAAATCGATATTTTGTTACAAAAAAGGTTTTTGTGCTCTGACTTCAGAGCATGTTGATCCTTTTTCTGAGCAAGAATCCTGACATTCCTTCACTGTCCAAATGTGACAATTTACTTATTTTAATTTAACATGTTTTATTTTAATTAAGTTTAAAACGTTTTTATTTAATGTAAAATTATATTTTGTTTTAATTTACTTTCAAATTCTTCAGTTGCTGAAGGGGCTGCATAGTTTTCATAAACTGCATAGTTCAGAATAGCTATAATTGTACCAGATGGTTGATTCAGTTAAGTTGGACTAGACTGTAATACAAACCGTTCAGTTTGTCAACAATCAAACTGAAATGAGAGAAAGACTGAGTGTGAGACTTTGATATTAGAGAAAATGAATATTGATAAAGTTTACCTTTATGTACAGAATCTGAATATCGCAAAATATTTTAAAAAATTGCAATAATATCGTATCGTGCGTTAAGTATTGTGATAATATCGTATCGTGGGATGTATGGTGATTCCCACCTCTATGGTCCATACAGACAAAGTGAGCTGTAACTCTAATAAGAACTCTGTTGCATTGCTGTGCAGTGACAGAGTTGTGTTGCGTGTCCTCACCTGTGGATACTGCGCTCCGTGCTTCTCTCGCACGCCGTTGCGACACAGCGTGTAGTTGTAGAAGCGGCTGTTCTTCACCAATCCGAGCCATTCCCTCCACCCGGCGGGAACGTACGAACCGTTGTACTCATTCAGGTACTTCCCAAAGAAGGCTGGAGAAAAAGCACAGCTGTGTTAACAGAAGCCTCACAAAGCCTGAGTGCGTGTTTGTGTGTTTGCCTACCTGTCCTGTATCCAGTGTCGTTGAGGTAAACGCCGAAGGTCCGTGGCTCGTGCTGCCGTTGCCAAGACGGCGAGGAACAGTTCTCGTTGTTGGTGTAGGTGTTGTGGTTATGAACATACCTGAGGGAGACAGAACACGTGTTACTACAAGAGGCTCGTGTAAAGTTATTTAATAGTTCTGCTAATAGCGCTTTGGTAATAAAACACATCCATTATAGGATTTTCACCCTTTCCTTTACACATGAAGACATTAAAATCACCTGTCTGATATTACTAACGTCTTCGTTGGGCCGCCAAACCAGATTTGACCTGTCGGGGCACAGATTATCTCACACTGAGGCATGCAGCTTATTAATTTAACACCTGCATCAGGCTGGTTCTCTGCAGAAACCCACAGCCAAGACACGATAACTGGAAAAAGCTGGAAATGACTCATAAGCAGCTGGATGCTTACAAAACATAAGAAGGGAAGAATAGAATAACCCGTTATTGTCATTGTTCAAGGAACCTGTGATCTGTCAGACGCCACTGCTGTTCTTGGGTAGTTGTTGTTGCTTCAAAACCGCGGGCCTCCTGACTCAGAGAGGAGCTACTACTTAAAGGTGGTGTAAGTGGGGAAAGTGAGTAGACTAGCCGATGGACAGCAACTGTAATAATTGGTGGAATAACTGGTTACGGCATTCGGCAAATCATCAAGCTCGATATAGGTCGAACTTGATCAATCCTTAAGTGTAAATGAGCTTCATTATCCTCTTTGACTTGATTAAAAAAATTAACATCATTTTGTATTTAATAAGATTTGAAACGAGCACCCAACCATGAACTCATCAGTAAAGTCTTTACTGAGGTCAGGAACGACCTTTTTCCTGTAGACAGTTTAAACAACCGGTTTCTTTTTGCACTTAGACGAGTCGCCCCCTGCTGGCCAACGGAAAAAATGCGTCTCGGCTCTGGTTTCGCTTTTCGGGTGTAGCAGGCACCTCCATCTTTGGAACTGTACTTACTTCCCAGTGAGCATGCTTGAGCGTGACGGACAGCACATGGGCGTGGTCACAAAGGCATTCGAGAAGGAAGTCCCGCCCTCCTCCATAATGCGGCGAGTCTTATTCATCGCCTGCATCGACCCTACGTGGAGAAACCGACGGTTAGCACATTGTAAACCTTGTCCACCTGCTTCGGTGATAAGTTCCTTGGTTTCTGTTGAAAATTGTTCAAAATCATTTGCCTCATAAGCCTCAACATAAAATGCGACACCTGAAACATGGTTCTTATTTAACCCTTTAAGACCTACCATAGAACCAAGTCCGCCAGAGCTTATATTATATGTTTACATGCTGTGGAGCCATTTTTGGGAGCATTTCAAGTTGCTATACATCAATACAACCATTATAGCCCAGATTTTAATAATATGTATGAATTAAGTGCATAGTAATTACATAAATTGCAAAAAAGTGCAATAAACTACAAAAAAATTGAAAATCGTTTTTGTTTTTTTAACATATATTTCTAGTTAGAGAAATTTAAGAGGCTTATCCCTCAAAACTGTAAATACAAAAAAGTTGCACAAAATAGTTTCCCACAACAGGAAATTTATTTTGAGTGTCTTCATAGTTTTATTTTTGAAATACACCAATTTTTATATACTGCAGGAAAAACGAAAATAAATATCATAGTGCAAATTTGCAAAAAAGCAGCATATGCATCAAAACAAACTATTTCCAGCAGTGCAATATGAGTCCTAAGCATCCCAGAAACGACACAGAAAGTCATAAAGTCAAACATAACTTTTAAAAACACCAGTATAGGGTCATGAGGCCCGGATGGTAAAAAACTACATTTCCGCAAAAATGACGTCACTTCCGGTTTCGGGCAGGTCATGGCGGACATGCGATAGTTCGCGCTGACGTCTAATCCAATGTAGGAAGTGTTATGAACAGCTGATCGGATTGGCAAAGTGTGTTTCTGGAATATTATGTTTTTGTTTTGTTTTTATACAGTTTTTGCAAAGCTAAAAATTATTGCGCTAGCTCACGTGGTTGCAGAGCTACCGGGATTTAAAAATAGTTACGCAAAACTGAGCGTGCCCGCTCCGACCGGTTTTAAAGGGTTAAAATGCTTGATGATTAAAGATCAACTCTTTCCTCATAAAGAGACGTCATTCGACCACCTCGCCTCTGCCCTTAATAACGTTCTGACAATAGTTCTGACACCTCGGTTTATATCAGTAAAGTCGAGGTTTGGCGACCATTAGAAAAGCTGCATTGGCGGAGACCACGCTCACCAACTTCTGACGCAAACCCAGCAGTTTTGTTCCACGAGCTAGTCTGAAATACGACAGAAACTGCTCGGCTCAGAAAGGCGCTTCAAAGGTTACTCTTGGTAAGCTTTAAATGTTTAAAGAGTTTACCACACCTGTCCTGGTCAGAGCAATGAGCTACTAAGCCAGTACAAGACCCAATGACTCTAGCAGCAGCGAAGAGGTTACAGAGGTGGTAACAAAAGTTCTCTCCTCCTGCAACACGCCTGCACAATCTACGATGCATTTACTTAAAATGGGATCATAATCTCAGACAACAGCCATTTCCAGCTGTATGTCGTTAATAATAGAAGGTAATAGAAGATTAATTTTTGGCCTAAAAAGGCTCCCAGACAGTAATCATTGCACTCCGACCTGTTAAAGAACAAGATAAAGGAGTTACTTAATGATTCAAACACTTTGAAGTAAAGCTCAGCTGCTCAAACGAGATCCGTGTATTAATATGACGAGTGTAATATTATGTTAACTGTGTATTATTGTTAAACTGAGACTTTTATGTCCACACCAGTGTGTTACCAACAATCACATTAACAGTACAGACAGTCACACTAATGCTTATGAGGCTGGTAGTGGAGTTTCAGTCACCCAGCTCCATGTCCTGGTCATCAGTCAGGATCAGGATGATGTTTGGTCGGATGTTGCGTCTGTCTCTCTGGAGGCGGGGCTTCAGGCGTTGCGTAGAAGAAAAATGAGCGTGGCAGAGCGCCACGGAGACAAACAGGAAGAGGAGAAGTCGACCTGCCATGGCCTTTGACCCCCGGGCCTCCCCACAAAGGTCAACCAATCAGCTGCTTCCCACAAGTTGTCTCAGCTTCTGGAAAACACACAAAGAGACCGCCTCGAGTTCAGAGCCGAGGTTCAAACAAATCTGCGTGAGACTGAGCCACCGGTTTACAACGCTCGCCATTTCCAGCTCCATATTTTTATTCCAGACTCCACTTAGAGAATCTTGGCATGATCCAGGACTCGGGATAATCCATATTTATCTTGGTGGCTCCTCAGTTTAGGCTGTCTCTCAAACAAGCCGAGCTCCTATCAAGGCCACCCTTGATAGACAGCTTTCCTCTGACTTACCGTTCACAAACAGAAGATTTGAACAGTCGATGGTGGAGTTTCTGTGCTACCAGTCTAAGATGACCACAGTTTAGTTACCATAGAAGAAGAAATATGTATGAAACAGAGTGTTTAGGACAGGCTGACGCCTGCGTTTTAGGCTCACGGGAACGGCTTGTGTACTTCAACCTTCAACTGGCCACTGAAAGAGAAGACCTTACAAAAGGATTCACCGTACCAGAACCACATACTGTTGCTTTAGTTATAGGAAACTGTTTTCCTTCTGATATTGCAAACACTTCCTCAATCTGTTGCTAACATTCGCTTCCTCGATGCATGTTTGTTGTAGTTGATTGGAATCCTGCAGGTGGTCATCAGCGTCATCGGGATTGATCCTCTTGGAGGCGAAAAGTACCTGCAGCAAATGTCAGAGTAATCTGGCCAGCAGCGGGTCAGATATTGGAAAAGGCCAAACGAATGCCCCGCTGCTCCCGCAGCTGTCGGACGTGTTATGACTGTTGCAGCAGCGTTTAGCTGAAATGTGGCTGCGGTACGTGACGCGCTGCGTTTATTTACTGCGTGAGGGCGGGAATGTTGATGATCCATCCAAGAGAGCGCCGCTTTCACACAGCAGAAATAATAATAATAAAAAAGTCAAAGATTTCTGGTCCCAGTAGTTACAGGACACACACACACAAACACACACACAGTTGTCATTAGCTGCAGTCTATTGTTTCTCTGATAATAAAACGCTGAAATCTTATCAGTCACACTGACGTAAAGCACAGTAGGAATGTGTGTGTCTGCAAGTGTGAGTGTGTGAGTGTGTGTGAGTGTGTGTGTGAGTGTGTGAGTGTGTGTGTGTGAGAGAGAAAGAGCTCACAGCAGGGTGTATCATGCAAATTAGCCAGTAATCAAAACAGAAGAGGCTCAGTGCTCATTCTGAACACACCCACGGTGATTTGTGTGTGTGTGTGTGTGTGTGTGTGTGTGTGTGTGTGTGTGTGTGTGTGTGTGTGTGTGTGTGTGTGTGCTGATGGAGCTCTCATGTTAAAGTGGTCTGGTGGCTCCAGCTGTGAACAGACTGGAGATTACACACGACCTGCTGAGAGAGAGAGATTGGCAGAGAGACCTCCACGCTCCATTCAGGCCACAGCCACAGTCACGTATTTCATTTTAAAACAATCTTCACCAGAAAAACATATTTTGAGCTCATCTGTTTGTGTAAAAATGCTCAAAGAATCCAGAATGAAGCCACCCGGATGCTCCACAGCAGTGTAAAGAGGTCACAGAGGAAGGGAACACTGGGAGTTGGGAGGTTTTGCAATGCAAATCCATCAACATATTCACGTGATAACAAGATTAATATCCACAGACAGAGAAAGGACCCGCACTGTAACGATGAAATCAGAAAGGGTGAGCCGGGCTGGAATATTCTGAGTCCTGTGACAGAGTAAGAATGAAGACGTGTTGGTCTGCTTGAAGAATAAAGTGTCTCCGCTGTTTTCTTGTATTTGTAAGACTGTTTGTGGTACCATGAGTCTGAGTCAGGAAGTGAATGTGGTCGTCTACGTCATTGTTTCCCAAAGTTCAAAGACACTAACTACAACTAAACTAAACTCAACTGTCCTTACATTTCAGAGTAGATCAGCTCAAACCCTTAAATGCGTCACAGCCTTAAAACTGTCAGCTGCAGCTTCTCATGTGCACAGTTTTTCATCTTTAATGTTTGTTTCCATATTTTTCTCTCTTTGGAGATGAACTCCAATTTCACATTCTTGCCTGTTCAAACCAACTTTTGAACCAATCAGCATTCAGCCTGAACATACAGAGGTCACATTTCATTGCTCCTGCTGCATCTCTGCAGTCTGTGCTTTGGTTCCCATGATCCCTCCGTCTGCAGAGGCAACAAGTTGCACAAACAGACGTCAGAACTGGACCATAAATCCCAGATTTATTTGATTTATTTATGCTCAGGGCATGCTCGTGTGGTGAGGACCCTAAACATGGACTGATGTAACACACGGATCTTGTTTCCGTTGCTGCTATGCTGGAATTTTGAAACTGGATGTTGAAAAGTGAGGCGCTGACCAAAAAACCCTGAAAATGTAGCACCGGAGCAGTTACGCAGGAGGCCTACCTTAAAGGTTACGGTACTTTATCACTAATCGGGATCATAACATTAAAAATAAACATCATGTTGTCATCAGTAACACTTGAAAATAGGGATTGAGACCATATCTAGATAAGTCGCCCTCTGCTGGCCAAAAGAAATAATGCTGACACTTCTGCATTTGCTTCATATTTCAGTCCAGGAAGCTACTTCCACTCTGACATTCCTTTGATTTTAAAATATAATTCTTCATAAAGCACCAGAGATGGGCAGTAACGCGTTACTGTAATCCGATTACTTTTTCAAGTAACGAGTAAAGTAAGGGATTACTATTGCAAAAACGGTAATTAGATTACCTTTACTTTCCCGTAGGAACGCTGCATTACTGCGTTACTAAAACCGTGATTTTTGTGCGAGAATGTCTCATGACAGTGACGTAAGCGAGTGCGACGTTCGTGACAACAGCTGTGTGCAGATCAACAATGGATCATATATCGAGTGCAGAGAGAGTATGAGCGTGCAGCGTTTAAAGCGTGGAAGTACTGACCTTACTTTGAGTTTGATTCCATAAAAAGTGACAAAAACATTAGTGTCCGTTGTGCGTGGGAAGAAAACTTCTTTTTACAGCGAAAAAACCCCTAAACTTCCAAACAAGCACCGAGTAGCTACGACGTAATGGGAAACTCACAGAGAAACTCGCGGATTCTTCCACTGACCGCTGCACACCTGCACCAGGGTAACCCTCCGCCTACTCTACTCCTGCTTTACAGGTGAAAATAGAGCAACAGGACCGCTAGTCTTTGACTTTATTTATTTTCTGCTGTGTTTTACTTGCATCTATTTGAAAGACTGAGTGTAAACACAAACATATTTTATTTTATGTGCTGGAATGTGCAGAAAATAGGTTTAAATGTTAAACTAATTTCTTCCAGTCAGAGAATGTTGCAGATAATTAAATTTTTGCTTGATGCATAAAGTTAAAAGATTAAAACTAATAAAACAAGTTTTAAAAAGAGACTTTTCCATTTGATTACATTTTGTATGATGATTATGCAGAAAAAGTAGAATTGGGCTGAAAGATCTATCACTTTATCACCTATTCAGGTTGTAAATCGTGTTAAGTAACTAAGTAATTAATTACTTTTGAAAATAAGTAATCAGTAAAGTAATGGGATTACTTTTTGGGGAAAGTAATCAGTAATTAGTTACTGATTACTTTTTTCAAGTAACTTGACCAACACTGTAAAGCACCAACATAAATACTGATTGCATTAAACTTAAGATGACAAACTGTGCAGATTTATTATGGAGTGTTTGGTGACATTAAATCTGCATTTGTAATCTGATTTAACAGAAACTGTTCTAACAAACTTTCTGACATTTGATACTTAAGCTGCTCTCACACAGACTCCCACTTTGTATATTTGCATTATGATTTATATGGCACTGATGTTATTGCAGCTTTAGCACAAGCATCTCTTCCTTTGGTTATTACAGCTGAATTTCATTCATTTGTTTTTATTTCTACGTATCTATCTTTTCATACCAAAACCATCAAACAAATATGATACAAATATGTTTCACTCTGGTAGATACACACATTTATTGCTGTCCTTGTAGGGATGTTGGCTCTAAATGAATACGACTGGCTAATGATGCTGACTTTGAACAGAACCCAAGTGAAACTGAGAATAAACACATGTGAGACTCTGCATTGTTTAACCTGGTTTATGGATCCAACCCAACATCTGGACTGAAGTGGAGCGGTCCAGCTGTTGGCCATGTTCAGCCCACCACTGTCGGTAATCTACTGCAATATATTCATGTTATGTCATTGAGCGTCATTATGAAACTGACCTACAAACTGACCTGAGACCAGACCAACCCCGACTCAACCTGCAGGATTATTTTTCGGTCTCAGTCTGGGTCACAGTCAGCTTGTGTGCAAATGATCTGCAGCACTAACGGATCATAAAGGTTTCAACACGCTGACTTCTTGATTTATTTGTGCAGTTCATGCTATTGAGTTATTTATCCCCACAGTCACACAGGAAAAAAGACAATGCTGATCATTAATCGGGCACCAAAGAGAAAAAATCCAAAGGTAATATCAGCTTGAAGGAAAAAAGTTTCCATCTAGTGCTGCTATAGAAATACGAGCCGATTCATAGTTGGTGGAGCCCATTCCCCCGATCCAATCTCAAACACTCAGCGTAGAAATCGTGATGGGAATCTATCATTTTTGTTCTCGCAGGCCTGCAACAGATTGGTGACCTGTCCGCGGCTCCAGGACAGGCTCTGCAGCCCTGGATTAGATAAGCTGAAGAATATGGATGGGATTAATGGATCACTGAATGGAAACTTCTTGAAAATACCCAACAGAGGTACCTGTGATACTGACACAGTCGGATCAGACATATTTAAACTGTAAGCTCTCTGGTGTGAAGTCCATGTGCTGCTCACCTGCACCTGTTACTACCATCTGATTAATTTACAATGAATGAACTGGCATCCTGTGTACTGCCACCTGCATGCTCTCACCTAATCCAAATCCTATTTCCAGCAGGGATGTGGACAACTAATCAACAAGATGTTTAAATATTGCAGCAGAAACACCAGCTGATTAAACATAGATTTTATTAATGTACATAAAATGTTAAAAGTTGGTTGAATGATGTTAAGCTTTAAGAAGTTGGACGTTCTAAACAAACCCAGCTGGTCTGGGATGAGTTTGTGCAGAGCAAATGAAAATAAGTGAGAATTCCTTCAAAATAAAAGCATCAAACGTGACCAAAACCTAAATTGTGTGTAGTAAAAGAGTGCAACACAATTACCAAAGCAAACTGAGGATAATGTGAAGGATGTGGATTCTGTTTACTTCACAGCTCCAAAGGTGTTGCCGTTTTGCTCTACCTTGTAGAACATTCGAGTCCTTTGAATAAGAAGCTGCGCTCAAACATTTGGTAGTCAAGATAAAAAGGACGTTTTAGTGCCGAGCTTCTGTTTGTCTCCATGCGTAATTAATTCTGCTTCTCCTGCTGCTCCTCCAGCCCTCCTGCTCATCAATCATTTCTACTGTAGCTTCTAAAATTATCTACCTGAAACAGTCAAGAAACAGCTAATTAAAAAGAAAACTCATTTGGCAAGCCACCAAGGACTAATATCATGAAATACCCTCCGTGTTTGGTGAAATATAATAGGTAATTTGAGCAGGAATATTTAATTTTCTAGTTACAGCCGGTTGTTTCTCCCATCAGACCAGACAATTACACCCTAATAGGCTCATCTTAGCTGCCAGCATATCATGTGAACAAGTTAAAAGCCCCATAACTTTGATTAACGGCACGAATTAGCATAACTGGTCTTTGTAAATAAAGCTTTAGTCGAGCCAGTGTTGTTAAAACGAGGGTTTTAAGGCCATTGCAGAGTTAATAGTCTGTTTCTGATGTTGATTACAGGACTACACATGATCACGTACATGCACTCGCCGGTCTGAAGATTCAGTTTTGCACTGAAGATGCTTTGGTTCACTGCTCGGGAGCGAAAGCCTTTATAGTGCTGTAATTTCAAACTGCTGAAAATACAGCAGCTGTTTTGAATCCCAATACTTTCTTTTCATTTGATATTCATGGAGTCGAGCCTGAAAATAAAGCCGCTGCTCTCGATTCCAGATAGTTTGTTTTATTTGATATTCAGAGCCTTTTCATGAAGCCGCTGAAATATTATATCCTCACCTCTGAGGAACATCAGTAAACACACAGGCGGAAGCAGCAGAGAGCAGAGTCACTACATTATTTAAAACAGACGGTAAAGTTTTTAGACTTTACAGAGAAATTTTCATTTCCTGAGAAATTAACAAGAGAAGAACCACGTTTTATCCTCAGAAGACACAATAGAGCCGTACTGTGGCTTTTCAGTACATTTTTTTGTTTATTTCAGATGTAAATAGTCTTTATTTACCAGCTCTCTTCTGATTGGCTGCCCCTCACAAACATGGCATTTGAACTGCAGGTGGGAGGGGCTTCAGTGAGCTGCTAACTGTCTGCTTGGCCACACATATGCTCACTGCGTTTGTGGCCAGCCCGTTCTCACTCCCGAGGCGTAACATGCCGACGTTTTGTCACGTCCCGCTGCGTTCCTGTAGAACGCAAAAGGAGACCTTCGGCGTTCTTATGGTACGCAGCGGGTTATGGCTGAAATCCAGTGCAATGACGCTCCCGCGGTAATAGACGTTCCAGCCCTAAACCTAACCTTATCCCTAGCCCTAACCATAACCTTATTCGTGACCTTAACCAGGACTTTAATGACGTTAAATAGCGTGTTTCTAAGCGATTTGAAGAAAAAGAGCGAACATGTGTAGATTGAGTCCAGACGGTTCTCATATTTCCTCATTTTTCCGAGGTCGTCATTTAGGAACGTGGTGGGTAGCCGAAAATGTAATATGTTGACGATTTGTCACCTAGCGTAAAATGTTACGCTTTGGGAGTGAGAACGTGTTGTTGAGGCTTTTGGTGGTAGAGATCACCCAAGACGTCTGTCCTTTTGTAGGTGAGTGAAACCCAGTATTTATTCATCTGGACACTAAATAGCAGGTACTGGTCTGTGCACTGCGCCTGTGCAATTATTAATGGAGCTAGCATTAGCTGATAACTTAGCATTTTAAGCTCTTGTCCAAATTTTCCCACTTCTGCCTCCAAAACCAGTCTGGACTGTTGCCAAAATGCTAACTTCACTAACTGAGGCTTCAAAATGCAGATCTGAACACCAGTGACTGAGCCATGGTGTCTACATACAGCCTATATGTGTGCCTAAAATAACCATATATCAGGCCAGTATCTGGTCCCCACCTGATCCTGGATCTGCCGGAGGTTTCTTTCTGGGTGCTATATAAATAAAATCAAACTGAAAACCGAATATGGCATCATAAAGAGTAGTGTTTAAAGTGTTGGGAGCTGTTGGCTCACAGGAATAACTTGTAGAGATGCTGCCTAGCCAAAGCCAACACGACAGCTTTGCATGGGAGACATCTTTAGACATCCAGACATCTGAAGACCGAAGACGCCCGAGGGTTAAAAGTGTGTAGACTTTATCTTTCTATATAAAGATGCTTCCATGCACAAAGCCCGCACCATACAGAGATGATTTTCCAAGTGCTGTGAGGATGAACTTGACTGGTCCGCATGGAGCCCTAAATCCCCCCCATCCAACCCTTTTGGGATGAACCCAAGCACCGGCTGCGAGCCAGATCTTATCACCCAACATCAGTGCTGGACCTCAGTAACGCTCTAGTGTCTGAATGGGAGCTAATCCCTGCAGCAGGTTCAACATCTGCTGGAGAGACTGAATCCAGACAAGGAAGGCTGTTAGAGCTGCATATTAATGATCGTGGAGTCACAGTCACGCTCCGCTCTCAGACAGCGCCGAAATACCGGAGCGACTGCACGCTTTCGGCAGAGCAATGAATGAAACTATATTATCGGGCTATAATATGCGCTACACGTGCAGTCACGCTCTCCTGAACTGTGAACAAGCGCTCCAAAGCCCCACGGATCATAAATTCTCTCGTCTGTCATCCCGATGTGTCCTCTCTGGCTGTGGCTTCTCGGTCACATCTATCTGCTCATTAATATTCATGCGCCGTGGGCGGGCCTCGCAGCCGAGGCAGCTGGCCACCAAGTGACTCAATATAAAATGTGGTGAATGTCAATAAAGAGATACTGCAGCCATAATATGGCTCCAACTGCTCATTCATATTCATTAGCATCTCTACATGCAGAGAGACCAGCAGGGGAGACTTAATATCTCCCTGCGCGGAGGTGAAAGGTCACATTTTCCAGGTGAAAGGTCAGCTCAGTGCTTCTCGACAAAACTCTAAAAAGTATCAGACGAGAAAATGAAAAGTGCTGCGGTTGCTGTGGTGACACGTTAGCCTCTTAGCCTTTATTACAGAGCCGGCTGCGGTTATTGACATACACTATGCTGGTCGCAGACAGAAATATCAGTGCATTTGCCATTTTCATTTGGCTGTAATTGATGCGCCGGCTAATATTTCTCGACTTTTACTAATAAACATGTCAGGAGGCATTTAGCGTGAGGGATTTATTTCTGGACACAACCTTAAATTCTCTCCGGCAGCATCGCCACTGAGCTTCTCAGACCACGTTTAACCTTCTGCTTTATTTAAAGTCCATCAACAACACCACCTCGCTGTATCGCACTGCACCACTGAAACAGTTCTTGTCAAATAGCAGCAGGAATTTATATTAAGGGCCGGTAACAAATCAGCACAGGTTCCATGTTTATTTTAACACAGGTTCCAGTTTTGTTTGATGCTGCTGCGTGGCCGCAAACCTGAACTTTCAAGAGTTCAAAGTGCTCTAAACACCAACAACCTGAGTATATACTTAAAAATACACCGTTCTTTCAATTTCACTATTTCACTCAGTGCAACCAGCTTGGATGCTCGAGCAAAGCTGGTCCTCGCCACAGTGATGCCACCCGTTTGTCCCACTGTGAAGCTAATGGCGAGCATTTCCAGCGTCATCATGCACGATGAACGAGGGATGGATCTGACTGAGAAAAGGACGGACTGCACACACGGGGATCACACGTCCTCTTTTTTCAGCCCTTTTCACTATACTGGGAATAGCCAGAGGCTCAGTAAAGTGTTCACAGGCTCACAGATAAAGCAGCAGGGATGTGACCCCTTTCTGGCCACTGCAGGTTTAATTCACTTACAGTGTTACATTTTTGGACAACAGCACATTTTATTTTATTTTGTGTAGCATTGCCTCCGTGCACCACCTCAGTGGACTTTAAATCAAACAATCTACAGCTTTAATTCATGCGTTTGTAACAAAAGTACTGCACGCGATGAAAGGTGTCAAATCTGTGCCAAATCAAACACTGTGGCTTCCCCTCGGGAAGTAAGAGAGCAGCCAAAAGTTCTTTTAAAAGTAATTAGACAACTGACTGACAGGCAGCAGGTGAGGCCTGTTCCCTCATTACTTTGTGGGAAAGCAGATAAAAGGTGATCCTAACTGCTGAACTTGTATTTCCCAGCGTTTCACTGAATATATGAGGAACAAGCAGAAGTATAAAAGGAAATAAACCGGTCAGAGTTACAGAAACATTCAGGAGACGCTTTTTATAGGCAAAAAATAAATAACAGTCAGTTTTTGCTTCATTGTGGGTCCTAGCATAGAACGGAGCAAGTCAACGACACGCTGAAGATTTAGACTAAAAAACATCATTTGTCTTTTACCTGAGAGCTTTATCAGAAGTAAACCTTCGTGTGTGTTTAATTTTTAATTTTGTTGGTTTTGCGTCTCCTTTTACCTGCAAAGCACATCATGTTTCCATGGAATAACTGTGCACTATAAATGAAGCTGCCCTTTCTTTCCTTCCACAACCTAATGAGCTTGTTCTAACAAGCAGCAGCAGATTAGACAAACACAGCATATTGAACTAAACAGTGGACAATTAGGTGAAACCTTCATTCAGGGTGTCAGCGAGAGGGGAAGGCTGGCGTCGATGGATTCCTCCTACAAGAGACGGAAATCTTTAAAAGCACACACTTCCTCTTTTCAGAGGATGAACCAACAAGTTCTGCATTCGTTTCTGCAAACAGATTTATAACTAAAGAAGCTGTCTGTTTACAATCCACCAGGTACAGTTAGAGAGGAGAAATGTAACAAGATATAACAAAAGCCTACAAAAGTTTCATTTCACACAAATCTGTAGACGTTCCTGAACTTATTTCTGCCCCCCTGAGGATGAACCCGGACTCCGTGGCCTTTTCATCTCCAGGACCGTGCGGTAAATGTCTCTGCTTAAAGTTTTGCCTTGAAGCTGTGTAAATAAACGGAAAGCTAAAGTTATTAAAGTACAATCTCACCACTTTTCTTGACTGAAAAATCAAACATGCTGCACTGAATGGAGGCCATCCATCCATCCATTCACTTCCGCTTATCCTTTTCAGGGTTGTGGGGGGCCCTGGAGCCTATTGCTGAAAGGTACACCCTGGACAGGTCGCCAGTCTGTCGCAGGGCTAACACACAGAGACAGACAACCAGTCGCACTCACATTCACACCTATGGGCAATTCAGATTGTCCAATTAACCTATCCCAACAAACTGCATGTCTTTGGACTGTGGGAGGAAGCCGGAGTACCCCGGGAGAACCCACGCAAACACGGGGAGAACATGCAAACTCCACACAGAAAGACCCCGGCCTGATGGTGGAATTGAACTCAGGACCTTCTTGCTGTGCGGCAACAGTGCTAACCACCGTGTTGCCCTGAATGGAGGCGTGTGACAAAAACATTTAGACGTCCTTTCTTGGTTAAAAACTTGACTTTTCACCACCACCTCCGATTGTATCATCAGCTAGGGCCACTTGAACCCTCACTTGAGGTGAACAAGGTAAAGTTGAGGGCTATTTTAATGTACAGCGCCCTCTGTTGGTAAATAGCAGGAAAACGTGCCCAATCCGTTCCTTTGACTGACCCCGTCAAACGCCACCCTTACATTTTTGGATGCTGCAGGCCGGACTGAGACGGTGCAGGTTTGTCTTTTAGTTGGACTTCAGAGTTAAATGGTGGTAAATGTGAAATGGCCACACTCAGCTTTGAAGCGAAATACAGAAGCCAACTAATGGAAATCCAGTGTGACTGCTATAATAAGTAACAGCTACGGTTACAATAAGCAGCAACGATGGAAAAAGTCCAGCTCTGTTTGCACTGGATTCTTTTCCTTCTTCTCTGTTGATAAAATGAGACGACAGCTTTGGCTGCTTCCAGTCTCTGCACTGGACGCACACGGATGAAACTAATACGCATCAGATGGCCGAGGACACCCGAAAAAATGCGTCTCTGTTCTGTTTTCTGTACAATAAACCTCGAGTGCAGGGTTCACAGTGATATCATATTACCAAATGTTTTGGAGAAGTAGAAATAGGAAACTTCTGTTTGTTCTCTCTGTCCAGCACTGAAGCCAAACTTTGACTGGGGACAAACAGGATGTTCAGTCCTCTGGAGTTTAACTGTATATTTGTCTTACTGTCAACAAATCCTATGAACACACCAAAGTTTGTGCGTCCCCCAAACCTTCTGACCTCGTATTGATGGCCCTCAACTCCAAATCCGCTGGTTCCTGCCAAAAAGGCAACTCTTTAGAGCAACAAACATAATGTTTCATTTATATCACTGACCCGGCGACGTGTTACTAGACATGGGAATCATTTATCGAACTGACAGATGGACGTTGTTCATTTGTCGGGACGATTTTCAGCCGTGGATAAAGACACAGATAAATGAAAGAAATCAAGCAATGCTCCAACACATGCAGGCACCCAAGTCAAAGCCACGGTCAGCTGCGAGATAAGGAGTGTAACAGCCTGCTGGCACAGTAATGGTAAACGGTTTACTGCCCATCACAGCAGTGAAGTACCGCAGAGTTACTCAGGTGCTGTATGCTAATGAGCCAGTTGGTAGATTTGAAACGGCTGCAAACAGCTCCACCGAATTTAATTCAGTTTTATTTCCACAGCGACAATTCACAATAATAGTTGCCTCAATAACTGCTTCTGTGTTGCAGGTAAAGAAGAAAAGAAAAGAAAGTAAACCCCAAGAATTCGTCGATACCCTACGAGCAGCACTTGGTAACAGCAGGAAGAAAGACTTCCCTTTTAACAGGAAGAGACCTCTCAGCTGTACGTCCAAATTTAACCATCACGTGAACTTGAGCTGAAGCGTCAAAAGTAGCCATTACCACTATAATGCCTTTATTTTGCTACAAAATACAGAAATATCAGTAAAAGTATCAATAAGAGTATCCACTGACAACTCTGTTCACTTCACCCTATTTCAGGGGTGTCAAACTCAAACACACAGTGGGCCAAAATTCAAAACTGGAACAAAGTCGCGGGCTAACATTAATATTTATTGAAAAAAAAACTTCCTTCAGATATAAGAATGAATCTTTTCTTATGGACTCAAACAAGTTTTGCTGAAAAACTGAATATGGAACAAGCAAAGCTTAATACTAAACAATATATATATTAGCTGGATAATACCAGTAGGCCAGCTCTGATAGTAATTTGGTATGGCTTCATGGGCCAAATGTAATTAGGCCAGAGTTTGACACCTATGCCCTATTTGATCTAAGAAATATTAAGACTCACAAATTCAAAACATCTCAATAATTTTATTTGTTTGCAGGAAACATTTTGTGTTTGTTGGTCAAGAAAGAAAAATCCAGAGCATCACCAGATTTCACCTTAAACCTTTATCTCTGTAACAACCACACGTAAGACTTCTAGACGTACGTCTGATGTCTTTTCACAGAAGAACTCTGAATTTGATTCGTCTGTCAGAAACTTTTCTTTCTACAAAATTCACATTTTTCGCTGACTGATAATCCTCAGCTTCTTTCCAGCTTCTCTATTGTGGGGGTGTTGGATTTCCTTGTGTCTAATATATTTGTTGTGTTAGTCATATATTTAAACGATGTATATCTGTAAGTGACTGAACAGGAAATGGAGAAGAAACAAAGTATTTAACGACAGACTGACATTTTTGGTTTGCTCAGATTTGCTGACATTCGTTCTTTCTCTGCTCTTTTCTATCGATAAAGCTTTCCAAAACAGAGGCACGAAACCATTTACAAGCAGAAGCACTTACTGCAACGAGGCGAAGAACATGAAGCCGAACGTGAAGAGATCACACAGAGAGAAACACGACGAACAGACGGAAGTCGGAGGAGAAGACGGCAGAAATTCTCCTGAAACTCCGCAGAATAAGCCGAACGCACAGCTCCACTTCTGCTTTCTGTTCCTTTTTGCTTTCACTTCTTCTTTCGCTTCCTCTCAGATGATGTTTTACTCTCAAACCTCTCACTACACTTCTCTCTTTCCCCCTCTGCTTTCCTTTGTCTTTTCCTTCACATCGCTCTTTACTTCTGCTCTCGTTCCTACCTCGTCCTCATGGGCCGCGCTGCCTTGCTCGTAGGCTCCGGCGCCAAACCGACAACCTCCCCAGCCTCCTCTCAGCCTAGGTCCTGTTGGCTGTTGTCGAGGTGGCAGACATGACAATAATCCCCGTGGCAACAGCTCTCTCCCCTCGGCGACCGCACGCTCTCACTGTTGTAACAACAGCTGAGCTGCTGCTGCTCCTCAACCTCCTCCGTCCTCTTCCCCTCCTCCCTCGCTCGCTCCAGCTCGTTCCCTCTTTATCACGTTCTCTCTCTCTGTGTTGATCTTTTTATACCTCCTGTTCTGTATCTCCCTGCTCTCCTCTGGCTCTCTCTCCATCACTCCCTCCCCTCCTCGTTCTCTGGCTCTCGCTCTCTATTGTCTCTCTATCGCTTCATCACTTTCTCATATCTTTCTGCCCATTCCTCCGATGTCCTCCTCCTAGTTACAGTTTTACAGTCATTTCACCGATATGTGAATTAGTCGTTAATTTGCTGTCTGGATTATTTTGAATTGCAGTTGTTGAACAGAGAAGAAGAAGAAACCAGGGTCAGGAGCGATTCTGGTTCTTCAGATTAATTTGAAGCAACAAACTTTCTGTAGATATATATATTAAAAAAAAAAAAAAAAACACGTTGCTGAATCACATGAAAATTGAACACATTAGAAAAAAAGTGTATTGGTGTGTTTGAGCACATCCACAACCTTTGATGGGACGTTTTCAAAGTGCTTGCTCCTCCACAGATTCCTGACTTTTGATGGACCGACCATTTCTGTGACTGTCTCAAATTTGTGACCTAGCATTTACTACAATATCAAGCTAAGCTAATCTGCATTTTCTTCAGGATAGCGCGATGTTGTGCGCGCCCATCCACCACCCCGACCTCCACAGCCTTAAAGGGCCGGTGCTTTGGGCAGGAACTTTCAGCACGATCTGATATCGTCGTGTTGGTGTTGTTCCCAGATCATCATACTAAAGGTTGTTCCAGGATCAACATTGCAAGTGACCAATCAGAATGTTGTGATGTCATACTTTTGCGACTTCGGGAAAAACCGGCGTAAAACAAAAAACTGTACTTAAGCTGCGAGAAACCGCCTTTGACCCTAACCCTAACCCTTTAATAAACGCTAAGCAGAATTGATATTGTCCTTGCAACATTGGAATTTCATAAATGCACAAATGGGTTGGTGCGCAAAAGAATAACGTCACAATAATGTGATTGGTCACTTGCAATGTTGAACCTGGAACAACATTTTCATGATGATCTGGGAACAACACCAACACGACGATATCAGATCATCTGGAACTTTCATGCCGTGAGCAGCTGCACAGGAACCAGCCGGTCTTTGTCTTTTCTCATTCATCACACTGTTATTTATGGAACTTTCTCATGTGAAAAACAGTACAAACGTCTCCCTGTAAATTTGAGCTACTCTCTCCAACTGGACTCCAACTGGGCTCCCACAGTCTTGTGGAGTGTAACACCCACGCTATACCCCTGACAGAAGAATAAAGTGGTCCTCACTTGACACCTCTCAGCAATAATAATCAGACTACATTTTACAGTTTTAGTTTTATAAGGATGTAAAATGACTGCCTCGTTTATTAACACAGTGTAGAGTTTGCTCAGTGTCAAATACTGAATTCGTCTTCTTATGTTGAACCTGTTTAGTCTGAAAAACAAATCCCATTTTTCATTTTGGTACAAATACGTTTCATGAATCACCTTAAACGAATGAAAGACGGGGTTAACTAAGGACAGCGCTGACAGTAAGTTATTCTGGTGGAGCGTCTCATTCAAAAGAACCATAAATAGTAACATCAAAGATGGAGAAATCCACAAACGGCACAACAAAAGCTCTTATTACACAACCTCCATGAATCTGTGGAAGCACCGTTGACTGGATATGAAAGGTGGAAGTAGTGTGATGTCACCCATTGGTTTTGAACGCTGCAATTTGAAGCCTCAACGTTAGCATTTTGGACACCGCCATGTTGTTGTTTTGTAGCCAGGAGTGACCATATCTGGATGAGAGGGTGGAGTGCTAAATTATAAGCTAGCGGTAGCCAGCTTTGTTAGCAAGCTTGGTGCAACACATAGTCACGTTTGTCTTCAGTGTATCGAAGTAATTTTAAACTTGTTGAAATCCTAAGAAGCATGTTACTCATCAAAGGATCCAACAGAAATGTTTCAAAAGGTAAAACAAGCACAAACAGGACCGTTCGGGTCAGAGACCTCGAAGACACTGATTGGCTGCAGCTCCCTGCAGAGCAGCACCTGCCAATCAAGAGGCGGTTTGTGTCGCCTGTGCAGCGGCTTCATTTTCAGCCCTGAAGGTTGCCACCTGGGAATCACACACTGCAGCTTCTGACCTTTGGACACTCCTACTGCTTGTTCAAAAGCTGATTAAGGTGCTTCCATTATTAATAACCAGCTAGAGAAGAAAAGCCTTTTCAACACCGAGCATTACATTCGATAACTAGCAGAGACAAATTCTAGTAAATGTACGCAGCGATGATGTGGATAAACGCTACAATCTGATTTGTCTTGAATTGTCCTGAACACATTCGTGCTCTGCAGAGAACGGTTAGACTGTAATGATCTTTAAATTGTTCATGCACACTCAGGTAGGGCTGTGCGATATGACCAAAATCTCATCTCCCGATATAAGACATCTAACGTCCGATAACGATATAAATCACAAAAATGTAACATTTTCTGTAAATTCTGTGAATCTCGGGCAGCTCGACTTGCGTAAAGTGTTTCCAGCTGTGCGTCGTGTAGCTGGAGTCGAGTGTTTTAACTGATGCATGAAACGATACATTTTTAGACATAAGTTGTAACAGCCGCCGTTTTCTTTGTGAGTATTTATTACACGGCGTGCTGCGGGGAAAAGCCTGTTCTAACGTTTGAGTCTAAGGTTCATTTTTTAGCACCTGGCGGCTCTTTTTTACTTCTCATACGTAAATAATCTGCTCTTTCACGTGGTTCAGTTTATTTTGAAAAGTCTCAACAGGATCTTGAGCTTTATTGTGAAAGGTTTATGTGGAACATAAACAAGCGGACACGCGGTGGTTTTACTGTCATTGTTGCTAACGACAACACATACAAACAGCCGCTTGTCCGTCTGTAGTGTGGTTATATTAAATATAAGAGAAAGAGAGAACTTTAAGAAATTAATATAACCACTACAGTTGACCATCAGAACGATGAAAAAATATTGCCGTAAACAGTTTATTTTGCGACACCACGAAACAAACGATAGCGTAAAATGAAACGGTAGACGTTTTTATATCGTCATCCGATATATATCGTTATATCGAACAGCCCTACACTCAGGACAAACATCTTTATCTCACCACTCATAGACCTTTACGTTACTTCACCTTCACATGTGACTGCAATACCTCCTGTAGCCTCAAGGAGTCACTACAGATGTCACTGTCCTGATGTCTTCAGTGTCTCTACCACCATCAGAACTTACAAAACCACTTCAATAAGCTTAGGAAAAACCTCTGAGAAGACGAGACTGAAGATTTTACAGCAAGTGCCCCTCAATGACTTCTGCTAACATCCAAGAAAGCTGGATGGCCCAACAAACCCCAAACCTAACACTGGATTTATTATCATCACTTTGGTTGTCCTTACAGATTCACCGGGCCTGTTGCTGCACCAGCTACCAGCCACAATAAACCAAAAAACCAGCTCAGGCATCAGTGTGAACTGGTCAGTGCATTCACTTTACATTGTTACTGTTACATTACCAAGAGTCAGCTGCAGTGAACCAGGTCCCAGAAGAAGCGCTAACACAGCAATCCAACGGCAAAGGCTCAACGGATGTTTTCCTTTTTGTAGTTTGTGATTTAAGCGAAAAGCTTGCAAGCTGCAAGTCCCTTCTTATTTTAAAATTGCTGTTATACACCCCCTGTTAAAAAAGCCTATGCTGGACCCATCTCTCACTAGCAATTACAGACCAATCTCAAAAATACTGTTAATTGCTAAGATACTAGAGAAGGTTGTGGCTAAGCAGCTTACAGCAGTTTTAGACAAACATAATATCTTTGACAAATTCCAGTCTGGCTTTCGTAGAGCTCATTCTACTGAAACAGCCCTTCTTAGAGTTTCCAATGACATTCTTATGCAAAACGATGCAGGAAAGTGTTCTGTACTCCTAATGTTGGACCTCACGTCAGCCTTTGACACCGCTGACCATTATATTTTGCTTGAAAGGCTGAAATACTGGGTTGGTGTATCTGGGTCTGCCTTAGAGTGGTTCTCCTCGTATCTCTATGAACGATACTTTTCTGTGGCAGTCTCTAAGTACAGGTCATCTTCCACGTCCCTGTCCTATGGTGTGCCACAAGGTTCTGTGCTGGGGCCCTTATTGTTTTTAATATATCTACTTCCTCTCCAGCATATTTTGAGCCCCTTTGAGGACATTTGCTACCACTGCTACGCAGACGACATCCAGCTATATATATCTTTTAAACCTGAAGATGTTTCTAAGCTGCAGATTCTAAATGTGTGCTTAGAAACCATCAAAGGTTGGATGGCTGACAACTTCCTCCAACTTAATGAAGAAAGGACTGAAGTCCTTGTATGTGCTCCAGACAGACATGTACCTAACATAATGAATGCTCTTGGTCCTCTTTCAACATGTGTGAAATCGTCTATCAGGAACCTAGGGGTAACCTTTGATTCTGCTCTTACCCTGGATGTCCACGTCAAATCTCTGGTTCGGTCATGCTTCTATCATTTAAGAAACATTTCTAAATTGAGCCCCATAGTATCTCATACTGAACTGGAGATTGTTATTCATGCATTCATTTCATCACGATTGGACTACTGTAATTCACTGTTTACATGTCTAAACAAAAACTCCCTTGAGCGTCTGCAGATTGTCCAAAATGCTGCAGCAAGGCTTCTGACAAAAACATCGAAGTACTCTCATGTAACACCGTTGCTTATACAGCTGCACTGGCTCCCCGTTGAATTCAGAGTCCATTTTAAGATTCTGGTTCTGACATTTAAGGCTCTTCAAGAACAAGCACCAGCGTACATCATTGAACTTTTACAGCCCTATGTCCCTAGTAGGTCCCTGAGGTCTTGTGATCAGGGCCTACTTGTTATTCAGTATACAAGACTGAAAACCAAGGGTGATAGAGCTTTTGACACTGTGGCCGCCAGACTGTGGAACTCTCTTCCTCAGAACTTAAGATCTGCAGACTCAGTGATTACTTTTAAAAAACAGCTAAAAACACATCTTTTTAAAATTGCATTTTGTTAACTTTTGACTGTTTTTGTTTTTTTACCTTGTAAAGCACTTTGTGATCTTTTATCTAGAAATGTGCTATATAAATAAAATTTTACTTACTTACTTACATTAAAGTGACACCTTTAGTGAAGCTCACTCTCCTGTGATGTTCAGTTTAGCACTTGATGGGAAGCTTTTATTGCACTTATGGTAACACATCTGCTGTGCTCCCAGTGTGGGGAGGTGCAGAGCAGGTACGGACTTTTCCCACTCGATCCTATCAGATACTCAATAATCATTTATTCTTCAAAGATGACTCTCAAATGACTGTTTCAGCCAATGTGGCATTTTGTCCATTGTTCATACATGGAGTCGGCCATTTACACACATTTGCACAACACGTCCTCTCGCATCTCATCCATCTTCCACACCACAGACTCCGCCCACTGCCTCATTTACACCTCCACTCATCTCTTTAATGCTCCTTCCATCTGTACACCTCCCTGTACACCAGCTCTCTGTGCCTTTATCCTCCATCTCATTTGCACACATCAGTCATACATACAGTTATAGACTTCATAGAGTGCACTCCATATCACGGGTGAAGGCATACTAATGAAATTAACTTTGAGAAAAAGGAGGACTGCGCCATCCTCCTGAAAGCTGAAAGCCTTTAACTATAACACAGTAACAATAATGAAGAGAATAGGATGAAAATCTGATTTCTCATCAGAAAAGTCAAAGACGATAAGGTCAGAGAAAAGAATGAAAAGAGAAAACGACGAATGAAAAGGCATTTCTCTGAGAGCACACCCAACCAGCCAATTTTATAAATGCTGACGATGCTGATGATCAGCTGATTTCCATTTGGTTTGAATATTTGCCACCATCAGAGCAAAAACTTCGCCCTCGACAGATGAAAAACAAAGATACAAATGTCCTTTAAATGCACTGAGGTCACTCGAGCTCCTCAAGAGAGAATCCTGGGATTTTGCTTTCATATAAGTTTACGCTAAAGAAAACCGTCAGCGACAGAAAGCCTTCAGCACTAAAATCATCAGAGCTCCTTCAGGTTTATGTGGTCGCGCAGTGTTTATAAAAGCCAAGAAAGAAAGTTTATTATCTGTTGGTCGTTTAGCTGAAATATTACCTGAAAAAATAACAAATTGATCCTCGATATAATAACGGTGTTGTTGGTGTTTCTGAACGCTAACAATAAAAATGCTTTTTATCGTTATCATTAAAAAAATGTATCAGCATAAAAATAAATAAACTGAAGTGCCACACAGACGTATCCAGGCTAATGGAAACCCCGGGCTGGTGGGTGAACCTGAAACTCACGGCAGCACTTTCCCTTCATCCTCCCAACACTGGTTGGATTCTCTCTCTGTACCAAGGTATCAACACCAAAACATGCTATGCACATAATGATGAGACCTGACTGCAGTATACGTTCAACAGCATGACCAAAACTATGCAATAAACCTGCAATCTTGTTGAAATGGTTGAAGACTGGCAGCAGGTCTGCAACCAGTCGCAGTCAGCTGCCGACTTCAAAGTGATAAAACAGCAATAAGACAACAAGCCTGCTGGCAGTTTGATTGAATGGGGTGAAGCTGCCTTTACATGCAATCTGTTTGGGACGAATATAGTAGGAATCAGTCAATCAATATACAAGTAACAAGTGTTAATACACATAAAAACAAATGAATATGAAAAAGAAACAGGAGGAAGCAGATGCTCATCAGTTTTGTTTCTCTCTCTCACATCGACTACATTTTGAGTCCAGACAGAAATTCATCGACGCTGCACAGAAACACAGAAAGTCGTCTACAGGTAGTGAAGGACTTACAGGAGGAGAATTTAGCTGAATGCATGTAGGTGCTCGGCAATCGTGTTATATGTTGGAATACAACAAGATTACAATCAGTTGGTAATCAGCTGGATCAAGTTCCCATTTGCGATATTCATGGCTGTGCTGATCGGTTTCTGGTTTTTACAAACCGTGGTCAACGAGTCGGAGAAGGACCAGGTCAGTCTGAGCTGCATGTGACAGGTTGTCTCCAAACAGGCAATCTGTGCAATCTGTTTGGAATCAGTTGGCAGTTCTCACCTCAACTCTTGAATGTGAAAAAAATGAAATCACCTGTGAACCGCTGGTTTTATCTAGAGGAATCTCTCTAATATCTAGAGTCACTTTGAAGACAACAACTGACCGTTAAAGGTCACAGACGTCCCCGACTGAAGGAACCATTTCAAAGGTTTATTTCACACAGCTGCAATAATCCATCCAGTTTTCTCTGCAGTGACTGTTGCATCACTGAAAAGTTGTAATACCATTATTTCTATTTGATTAAATCAACTCATTTCCAATCAACATCAGGGCCACTTAAATCAAACCCAGTATTTAATCTGCAGTAGTTTATATTTATATATACTCAATAATTAACTTTTATTATGGATGGTGTTGTTCTTCCTCTCAGTGTACGTGGAAAGTCTAAAGGCAGACAAAGCAGCAGTGAGACCTCCCATAGCAGCAATCAGGCATCAGTAGCAAAGGACAGGACATAGGTGGGTTGCAAAGTGGACTGCAGGTTAATGCAGGCGGAAGCAGCTTGGATTTGAGATTTGCTATTAGGATGTGCATTAAGGAAACAGCTGACGGTCGGTCCCAGTTTGCCGGTACTGCTGTCTGAAGGCAATGTTTCATCTTCACTGAGTTTCCTGTAAAACATATTTTCAGCTGCAAATGAAACTTTAGACTTTGTTATGTCAGGAAGTGAAAAGAATCATTTTATCTGAATAATCTTGTTTTCATATTTGTAGGAAATCCAAATTGTGAGTTGAAGTGGAGCGCCGAGGCCAGAGTGGACGGAGCGGTCGCGAGGCAGGAATGAAGAGAGTGGAAAAGCTGAAGAGACGAGCGCGAGATGAGTTATCAGAATAATGAACTCTTCTTATCTCGCAGCGCTCCTGAATGACGAGCAGCGTCGCGGACGGAGGGACTGACGGATTGAAAGACGGCCTTTTGTCCCCGGGTGAGGAGCTCCTCTCACAGCAGCTCCCGTCTGGGTGATGAAATGAAATGCTAATGCAACGGCTCGCACACATCTGACGGCTAAACGTCACACTTCTCGCCCAGAATAACTGCAGCCCGAGGGAAAATCCTTTAACATGAGCATGAAAAAGTAAATAGTCAAAAATAAATGACTCGTAAAACAATCTGTATGAGCTCTGCTTGCACTGAATATATATCAGCACCTCGGCCGTTTTCAAGAAGCTTCCTACCAGCAGTCAAAAGTTATTGGATAAATTCCAAATCTGACTGTTTTGCTGTAAATGTGGTTTTGCACGTGTCAAACAATAACTCCAGATCATCACAATAATTAATATTTATCTCAGAACCAGCTCTTTGTGTCACGAATGCTACAGTTGAAGCAGCTGGGCCATTTTTGTCAGCCATGTTGTGTTTTCACAGGCGAAATGCACGGTTGCATTTTTCACTCTCTTTGCAATTAAAAAAAAACAAATCCGGTCTTTCTGACGTCATTAGCTGTGTCCGCTTCAGGTCCCAAGGTCAAACGAACACTGTGGCATCACTGAGAGTTACAAACTGTCTAAATTCTTTCACCTTTAATAAAATCATCAGCGTTGCTGCTTTAACAGGTGTAACAATTAAGTTTAACATCCAGGCATTCATGAAAACAGAACTGATTACATTTAACAGAGTTAGAAGTTAGCAGGAAGCTAGCGGAAGTTAGCTCGCTAGTTTCGCTAGTTACCTAAACATGATGTAGCATGTTCTGACTGAGAGATTTCTGAAAAAATGAAAACGTACAGCTCTGCTGTCACTTCCAACATAAATGAAGACAGAAAACTGAACAGCAGTGACGTTTGTAGGGTTACTGAAGTTGGACTAGCTGGTATATAATGATGTGCTACGTGATTGCTAGCTACACAGCTATGCTAGCATGACATAAACACAGTGAAGCTGGAGGATGAACGCTAACTTTTTTCTACTCAATAAAAGTTAACGTGAAGGTTCCCGATGGTTGGGGACAAATGCAATCACATGGCAGGATGCTGTAAACGGACCAAACTTCAGTCAGGAGAACAACTGAGATAATCCATCCACAATACGAGGTTAGTCATTAATATACTGCTGCTGGGCTGTAGTTACATCATAAGGGTTTAAAAACTAAGCTTTAATATGATTAGAGGAAATAAAACCCGAGAGAGGCCGACTGTGATCACTGACTGTTTCATGGGCTTGTTCAGATTGAATAGAACAAGATACATTAAAACACGTTAAAAACACAACAGCCTTAACAAACACAGAGTCGTTTGGACCCGGAAGCAGGGTTCATACATCAGTACAGATAGTTTAGAGTATAAAATATTTATTAGAAGGTTAATTTATTCAGACTAATCCTCGGATTACCCTTTAAACAACCAAAAGTATGGTTAGTAGATTCTGACCAACAGACAATATTTTAGACAGTTACAGTTACTGATATTTGGAGATTGTTGTGGAGAAAAGTTGTTATGTGGTGTTTCTTTATTTTTTTAAATATTTTTTTACTCATTCACGCTCTGCCGGGCTCTGCTCGGATCAGCTGATTGTTGTTTGTGGCGTTTCAAACAGGTGTTACTAATTAATTAAGTTACATAATTGTGCCATGGGGCCTCTCAGGCTGTTAGTCTGGCCATGGTGACAATGCGTTTGTTACCCCACAAACAGACCGAGCACGGGCCGCTTTGCTTTCCAGCTCTGATGCAGCAGATGAGGAGAGCAGGAAGTGAGACACAGGAATGCCACAAATCATTAGGTCAGCTTTTCAAAATAAAAGACGAAATGCTCAGGTTCTGACATACTCCTCGTGTGATTTGAAGCCAACCAGAAGACTCGGAAGACCCGCGTTATTATCACGAGTCATGTGTTTCTACTGCATCTGTGTGGCTCATAACAACTTTGCACTGTTAACCTCCATTGCAGAGATTCAAAACAAAACCATTTTAAATAACCAGACCAAGTTTCACAAAAGCCTGAAGACAAAACCACAGAAAATAAAACACGAGCAAAAGCCGGCGAGTGTGTGTCAGTAAGTTGTGTTATCGGGCTGCCAGAAGGTAATTACTGCCTCCATTAGAAAGATGTGTTCATGTTAAATGCTCACCTCTGACACTGCACACACTAAGAGACCCACACTGTGAAGACTTTGATCTGTGTGTGTGTGTGTGTGTGTGTGTGTGTTCATGTAAAAGCTCTCAGCAGAGCTCTGAGCAACTAAAAGCTGCTATTTTGTGTCATTACAGTGAATCACGGTGCCACATTAGAACCGACCCCAAGCGTTAGCATCTGAACCTCATATAACATTTTTTAAAGGAATTCATAAACACACATAAATAACAACTACAATACTCGTAGCAACTGAAATAAAGTAACAGATTTAACATAATAAAACCTTCACTAACAACACACACGCACACGCACAGAGGAAAAGGAAGTTTAAAAAGCAGTGCAGAGGCCTTGAAAGGACATTTATTCCAATCAGACTGTAGTGAAAACATAAAAATACATCAAGGTTTCTAAAATGTGACTGTGTGGAGTGCAGCCTCACGCACACAGAGAGGCAGCACCTTAAACCTGCATTCAATTGAGTTTTATTTCTAAAGCATTAAATCACAAGATCAGTCTCTTCAAAGTGCTTTATGTCGTATGGTAAGGATGACAAAGCGCTATGGCGAGAGTAGGAAGGAAAAACTCCCTTTTAACAGGAAGAAACCTCCAGGAGAACCAGGCTCAGGGAGGGGCGGGGCCATCTGCCGACCAGCTGGTGATGAGGGGAGGAAGACAGGACAAAGACACGCTGTGGAAGAGAGACAGATTAACAACAACTAACGAGAGGTGTG
Source organism: Neolamprologus brichardi (assembly GCF_056152115.1). Classification (NCBI taxonomy): domain Eukaryota; kingdom Metazoa; phylum Chordata; class Actinopteri; order Cichliformes; family Cichlidae; genus Neolamprologus; species Neolamprologus brichardi. The sequence goes on from NC_142123.1 coordinate 33,341,459, forward strand.
TCAACACATGGTGGCTGAAGAAGAAACACTCAGTGCATCATTGGAACCCATCCATGATGCGAAGCAGCCTATCACAGCCTAGCTAATGACTCAGAGTCACCTGATCCAACTATGACAAAGGAAAGTTTTAAGCCCAATTTTAGGAGCAGAGAAAGTGTCTGTGTCCCAAATCCAAACAGAAGAGAGGCCTGATATCCAGCAGGCAGCAAAACGAATTCTGATCCTACTTCTTGACCTTAGTAAACAGTTTTCCTGATGACTTCATTGCCTCGCTCACTACTGAAAAATATGTTTGTTTTTTTGTAAATGATGGTCCTTACTGGAGTCAGAATATATATATATATATATATATATAGTTTAAAAAAAAACGATGACTGAAACTAAAACACTCAGATTGCATCTACAGGATAGACGGGCTAAGATCTAACTGCCAAACAGCTACAAGCTAGTCCAGAGCACATAGCACACAGTTGTACAATGAAGGAAGTGTCTGGTCAGGGTTGGACTCAGCACCCTGAAAACCAATCAAAACACAAAGTTTGATCTATAAAACGTGGTTAAAAGTGTCCAAAGGACTCTAAAGTAAGTGTCTCAAACTCAGACTTTACAGTCTAAAGTGAGATCTTGCTCAAGACTAATTTATCAGTAAGCTGATACGTATTAATAGGGCTGCCACAAACAATTATTTTGATAGTCGACTAGTCAGATCATCATCCATTGGACGTAAAACGTACAGCTTATTGCACCAGCAGCATCTGCTCTTATATAACTATCATTAGTTTACAGCTTTAAGTGTTTAAGGTATGTGCTAACTAAAAATAAAGACAAGATGATAGTTGATTAAATTTTAATGAAATTTGCAGATTGTTTCGGTGAAGTTTAATAAACTCCTTGCTATCTAAAATATAACAGGACACCGGAGTAAATTCTCGAGCATCTCACACTTCTGATAATCAGCTGTCTGCTTGACGTTTATTCAGCTGTGTAAAAACTATAACTTTAATCTCAGCCAAACCGATTTACTCAGGAACAAATAAAATACTAAAAAAGCCAAACAATAACATTTTTAAGTTATCTAAGTGACTTATATATCATGTTTAACCTGAGTAGCGAAAGACGGCGGTGGGTTTGAAAATGATTTGCGGGAGTCCGGTGTTCTCACGGCTCTAGTTAGCCTAGCCCCCGGCTAGCTATCGAGCTAGTGGGTAACAGACGTCTCCGAAAACGTCGGAGCGCTTTTGAAAATATGTGGTGTCTTGATAAACTGAGCAGATATTTGAGGTTTACACAGCTACATTCTCGCCTGAAAATATGTTAAACGTTTATTTTGTGACCCAGAAAGAATAATAAGAGTAATATTAAAACTAACTAGCTGCCGCCATTGTTGGAAACTGGGCTGGGCCGCGCTATGAATTCTGGGACACAGCTTCTTCTTCGGGGTTTAACGGCAGCTGGCATCCTTGTACATGCAGTGCTGCCATCTTCTGTTTCAGTCCGTTATTACACTCTTAAATCCTACTACTTATTCCTGCGTCTTTTGGGATCTTACAAAGCTTCAAACGACGCGTCGACTATTAAATTAGTCGTCGACGATTTTAAAAGTCGACGTAATCGTGACTAGTCGACTAATCGTGGCAGCCCTACTTATTAAATGAACTGGTTCTTATACAGCGCTTTTCTACTCTGAGCACTCAAAGCGCTTCACATTCACACAAGATGTTTCTTCACAAGTGCTTCTATCTAACAATCACACACATTCATACTCCGACTGTAGAGGCCAAGCCTACGCTTGAAGCCACCGAGGTGTTCGTTGGCGGCAGTGACGTGATGTCACTTGTATGAATTAACCTATTAAACTTGATACAGTCCAATAACTCCAACCTTACTCATCTTGTCCTTTAAATTCTTTATTTCCACGATTTAACAAAGCAGCGCAGCGGTCACAAACTGTTTGCCTCCTTCTGATCAACAACACACCTTCCGCTAATTACGTGCGTCCACCTTAAATACCTTCACATAAACATACCATGCAGAAAAACTCAAAAGGTGACCAATAGCAGCTTACATAACGTATCAATGTAAATGGGTCCTACACCGACAGCTGCATAGGAAAGCAACTTGGGGTTAGTATCTTGCCCATGAGTGCAGACTGGAGCAGACGGGGATTGAACTACCAACTTCCTGATTAGTAGAAGCCCTGCTTGACCTCCTGAGCTACAGACACTCAAACACATAGACACACAGTGTATTTGCTCAGCAGGTGTTTAACATTGTCCATTAGGGGCTCAGTTTAAGTTCAGACTTTTAAACATGACTGCTCCTTTTTCTGCTGGAGTGAAACTCTGTGGAAAAAACGCAGTTTAATGGATGAAAATCCATGTGATCAAACCAAAAGCTGGAACGCCATGACACTTAAAATAAAATGTTTCCATAGTGACGTTTGAAAATGAAATGGCTCATCAATGACAGAGATACCTGAGCTATTATCGAAGTGTTTCTCTGCAGACCTTCAGTTTCTCACCCTTCACTTAAGAACACAGTCAGTTAATTGCTGTAATTTTGTGCTATAATGGGTTTAATACGTGTGAACAGGAGACAACTTTAGAATAATGAACCTGTGTAGGTTAATAAGTGTCAAACTGCTGGAGAATTAGTTATTAGCAAGACATCACTTAAGAATGCAGAACTCAGTCCACATTAGGCAAACCTTAATTAAGGAATAAAAGATATTTAATAAGGAAAATGACTAACTGTGCGGTATAAAGCCCACACACACCAAGACCTTAAGACTCTACTTAACGACCTCCCCACCAGCTATCGAGGTCCTGCTCTTCTAATAGTTAATGCAGTGAATTTATGTTCCTCGGCACAAACTGTTACAAGCCTCGCTCGTTTAAATCGACACTCGTTTGTTCTCCTGCGCACGGCAAGAGTTGTGTAAGCTTCACAGTTTCTGCAGCACTGACTTGGCTGATCGACTCGACACTGTGTGTGTGTGTGTGTGTGTGTACGTTGGGCTGTTTGTGTGTTTGTCTCCTTTCAGACAAACAACAAAAGAGCTTTCAGATTCAAATCCAGTCCTGCAAAACAGATGACGGCGAGTTTGCAGGAGAAAAAAAACGTCAAAGTGAAAAAAGGACACAGGAGAGAGAGAGAGAGGTCCAACCGGCGGAGAAAAAATCTCTCACTCGACAATTTGATTGCTGTTGTCATGGTAACCAGGCTGATGCTGATTATTATGGGCTACGCTGAGATGTAGACTAAAAGAGCAGCTGCAGACACGATCTATCTGTCCATCCATCCTTTGTGAGCTCATTAAAGCAAATAGAAAAGCCTGACAGGCCAGTACCAGGTCCCTCCATCGGATTCTGCCCGCTTACAGAAGCTGATCCCCGCCGGCATGTGAGGAAATAACGTTATAAATCCCTGCTGTAACACCGCAGTGAGGGGGCCACACAGCCAAGCAGTCAGTGAAAAATACATCTAGAGCCACACCAGTGTTCCTGCGAGGCACACGTGTTTATTATATCCTCACAATATGAGGAGTGTTGGAGAAATACATCCGAATTAGAACCACAAGGCTTTCATTCGCCCCGCCGCAGGGCTCGGTCGTTTCCCGAAAACTCTCCAAAATGCATCATTCGGTCACACTGCTGTACACATGTGAATTACTACACCGCAGAAATAAGAGAGCAGTCGACGTGCCACAAAAACCAAAACGTGCTTTGTTTTGGTTTTTGCCATTTTTGGCAGATCCCCCCTTCAGGGTGGCGTCCTCGTGCAGCTCTGGACAGCCGCTGCTCCCCTTCTACCCCATCTTTACTCCTCCAGTTTCAATACAAACTTAAGCACACAATAATTATATAAATGAAATAAAATAAAACTATTACTGTGTTGACTTTTTCTACATGTTCTTCTTCAGTCTTGACTTTTGCATCCAGTGGACTCCTTTACTTCACAGCGATGTCAATCAGCCGTCCCTGAAAGGCCAAACTCGCTAACATAGAGGAACCTCAGAGCACGATTTGCCCCCAAAATGATCCAAACAGTGTTTGTTGAGACATATTAAAGTCTTTGTTAGCAAGATGTACAATCTTCTCAACAAAGGCGACTGAATGTTGAGGCGCTAATGATCTGCATGCTGCAGGGATGTGATGGATCCTTCGATACAGACTTCAAACAAAACCAAAAACTGAAGTGATAACAGGAAATGGACTCAAATATGTCATTTGTTCTGATTATTGTTGACTCAGATGAAACCCGTCCAAACAGACGTCCTACAAATCCATCCTATTACTACCAGGTCCCTTCCCCCCCTTTCACGTCACAAACAGGCATATCATCAGAAATGAAAGCTTCAGACGTGCTCTGTGTTTTTGACAAACTGGAGATGATGATTGGTCTGAAAGCTCCGCTCACCCTCCGCAGTTGGAAAGCACGCCGAGCTCATCACATCCGATTGAGGCAGATGGCGAGTCTGCTTTCAGGGGACGAGGAAACTGAAGTCAACACAAAAATACAAATTGCAAACGGATCCCAGTAAATGATCGTCGTGTTTGCTGTGCTGTTGTTCAGCTCACAGTGAGCAGGGTTCAGCAAGCAGCACAATATTTGGTTTTCTCACCATCACATCAGGACAGCAGACTAATGGAGGCAAGAATAAACAAAGAACCAAAAGAATTTCAAACCTTTTTGCAGGGTTGTTAATCACAGTTCAGGCACATGACAGCAAAGGCCTTTATTTTAGTATGTCAGAAATATAATTTACATTCATCCAGTTTCATTGTTGAAGCGAGTACAAATCATTGGAGAGATACGAGAATTTGTTCAACTTAAAAGATCTGAACGTGTATTTTGGACCAGTGACAGTCAATCATGTTATGAAGAGTTAGTTAGTGAATCTAATTATGATGAGTTACAACAACTAAAGATGAACTTAATGAGAGATGGATGATTTAGAGTCAAACTGAAAGGCTCAAACGGTGCAGAGGTTCATTAACTGCTGACGTCTGCATGGCTTTTAATTAGAAACGTTTTAATGTGAAAAAGTTCAGAGAGAGTCAGGAGCTGGGTACAGTGACACAGTATTTATAGTTGACACGAGGACTGTCCAAACTGTAGCTGTAAATGACTCTGGAGGGTCGCCCTGACCACGCGTCCACCTCCAGTGATGTTCTGCCATTTTTATTCTGCTCCAGGCTCTCTGATGTTTACTTTCTGCTCCAGTTTGAAGCCCACGGTGACGCTGCAAAAGTTCAAATGTTCCTCATTCAGCTTTCTCTGGTTTGACCTGATACCGTGGCTGTGAGTATCATCCAGTATGAAGTAGTGATCCGATACCAGTCAATCAATAATCTCCATCCCTCACTGTGGGAATGATTTGGGAATAGTTCTTTATGTCTAAGCACGTGTGAGGCTCAGTTTAAACAGGGCTGCTAACTTAGTTAGGATCATTACTCACTGCTTATAAATCATTTGGTTGTCTGAGATGTTTCATGGATACACACCTGGTGGGTCTGATCAGGGCTGGGTTTTGATGATCAATTTATCGATTAAAATTGATTCTGACTTGGATAACGTGAAATCAATTCATTAAAATCCTGATTTTTTTAATATAAATTTATTTTGCCCGAAATGCCAGAATCTCAGGTGAAACCTCACAAAATTTCAACAACCACCAAACATTTAAAACAGTAACTGAGAGCAGGAACACGGATTCTGCACAGAGACGTGAACACAAAGCTCGACTCGCCGACGCATCAGAATCAGCGAGATGTCGCCTTTCTCACCGACGGCACGGACACGGTCAGGGCTGAAAGCCGCTCGCTGACTCTGATGTTTCGGCGAGTCGAGCTTTGTGTTTACGGCCTTTTTGCACTCGATTCTAAAGCTGCAGGTTTTTCTCTCTCCAAACAATATTGACTGAACCAGCAGCAAAAGAAGATCCAAACTTCGCTTCACATAAACAACGTCATGAATTCACTCTGACTTTTGCTGTTTTGCTTCCACCAGATAAAATCACACTTCATGCACAGCTCTCTCTGTACTTCAACAACAGTTTCCCGTCTAAAAATCTTTTTTCTTCATTATTCGCTTGCTTGTTACACACAAGTCTACGTTGTTTGCAGGCTGTCGGCCGATGTTTTTTTCTTTTACTTACTTCCGAAAAGAAAACCTCATTTCTGCTGTTCAATGCTGAACAAATGTAAACTTTTTACAGTTGTGCAAAATTGCAAAACTCTCAGCTGTGTCTCTAATAAAACCTCTGTAACTTTGCTCTGCTTCACTTCAGCAGCATCAGGTAACGTTCATGTGTAGATTCATGGTTTTGTTTTTGATCTGCTGCAGAATATTTGTATAAGATCGCAGACCAGGAAAATCTCCTTCATGCTTTTCTGTCTCAGCTACTTTGACACAAAGGCCTCTGCTGTGATGCTCACACCGTTGATAAAGTCTCACACGTGTCAGCTTCCTTTTTATAAATATAAAACTATGGAAATGTACTGATGCATGATCAGAATTATAATATTTCTGTCTGAGGCAGAATTTCCCCGATTCAAATTGAATCGATTCTCGAGATCAGTGAGGATACCATCCTTAGGTCCAATGGGTTTAACTGTCGTTACTTTTGTTGTAACTAATTATTTATTATTTTTCCTGTTATTTCTGTCAGCTCTAATCAGTGCTAACAGCTGACCTGATTGGCCTCCCTGGACTTGTTTGGGGTGTAACAACAAGAACAATATTTATATTTATAACAAGGTGCAATAAACATACTTATTCTTCTTTGTATTACTTAAGTTAAGTTACTGTGTTGTGTTGCAGGTGCTGATGTGGGACAGTTCTCCAGTTTCATTGTACTGTTGTACATGTATGACTGTGCAATGACAATAAAGTTATCTTATCCTTTTTCCTTCTCTGGGGGTTTAATGACTGTAGTGTCCAAAACGTGCTATTTGCACAAACTTGCCGTGTCAGCAGCACGTTACGCTGCCGTTACGTCGACTATCCGATCCAGCTTCAGTGGACTGATCTGTGACCCAAACATCGGGCTGACGTCTTTAATGTTTAACTCTGCAGACGTTTTGAATAATCCACGTGTTTTTCATGCTGTGAACCTTTTTTTGAATTTCAGTTTTGCTTTAATTTTGAGATTTTGTTTTTAATCTTCCAACAACAGCTTTGCTTTCTGCTGTTTAACCTGCTTTACGCCTTTCACTGGATTCCTCTCTCCAGCTAATCATCTTAGGCAGCGAGGCTCTCTCGCCCAAACCAGATGGAGTATTTCCAGCAGTGAGACCACGTTTGTCGCAGACCATCTCCTGCTGTGTGCTTCCTGCCAGCAAGAACACCTCTGGCAAATGTCCAGACCTGCTTCTTCCAACGTTTCAGGACATCTCTGTGCATGCTAATAAAGATTTGAGTTTTGCACTAAAGATGGATAATATAGCTTTGATAAAACAGCAGAAACATTAAAAAAAAACAACTTTGGGAGGGAGGTAAAGAAGAAGAATGGGAGAGTTTCCAGCTTTGCAGGGACGGAGCCACTGAGGCGCCTCAGAAACAAGATCCACCGAGAGAGTAATGGCATGCTGCAGCCTACTGGGCCTCTGGCATCATTTGGCAGAGCGTGTGTGTGTGTGTGTGTGTGTGTGTGTGTGTGTGTGTCTCCCGCAGTCAGCCTTGTTGCCAGCAGCGGGCTGAACTAATCAGTTAGCGGGTTAGCTGCAGCACAGCTTGACCTTTTGACCCCTGGCTGCTCTGACAGACGCATTAAAACATGAAAACCAGCAGAGCACTGAAACAGACTCGCACACAACAGCGCATCACGACGCTGCCGGCCACGTGAAAGCTTTTTCAAATAAAATGCACCCAAATGTAACCATGGTTACGGCTGAGAAACACGGTTATTTGTCGGTTCTCGTGACGGATGCTGCGTCTGACCAGCTGTAGCAGCCTGGCCGCAGGACGCACACAGTGACGAATTCATCACACACCAACAACTAATTGGTCCTGAGTGCGTCTGAGTGCACAGCGGCGTCTTTGTGAGGACCAACCTTGGACGTGAGGACGTTTTGGTCCTCACTCACTTTGGGGCGGAGCTTCAAAGGACCGTTTGAGGGTTCAGGTTACAGTTACTCATTTAGTTTGGCCCGTGAGGGGCTTGTGAAGGCGCACAATGTGTACGTGCATGTGTGCGCGTGTTACCTTGTTCTGATGCTGTAGAGTGTTTGACAGCGCTGGGCTCAGCAGGGACCTGAAACAAACACACACATTAGATTAAACACACGCAAACAAACGACGTGACGCCATCACGGCAAACATCACTGATGTGTTTGAAAGTCCTGCCAGCGGCCCCCAGAGGCGCCGGCGCTCGTTCCAGCAGACAGTTATCAAGGAAGAGGACGTTTTCTAAATGCCTGCGAGACATCTTGTGCATGATTGTACGTAACGTGAAAAATGAAGCGTAAGCGTGCACAGGCTTGATTTTTACAGGCAAGGGAAAAACAGATTACGAATAAAAGATGAAGAAATCGTGAAGATTAAACAGATGAACACTAAAAGCAGCTCTTCTACATTAAAGTCTTAGTTTGGATATTTTGTCATGAGTTTGTAGACTTCTCACAGCTGATGGTAACAGCAGGCTGCGGTTTGGAGAAGCCAAATCAGGAATACTGGAACAGAAGCTAAACAAAGTCCTGCTGTGAACAAGCAGCAATATGGATTTTACACATTCATCCATCTTTTCAGTTCAGGGTCGTGTTTGTGTTTACAGAAACTGGGATGTGACTCTACTTGTGTGGACAAAACGAGCGTCCCCAGTGTGAAGGCGTTTTTGAGACAAATCGATTGTCAACTGACTGATGATTTGTCAGCATCACTGAACTCCCTGTACGATTGCCTGAGGTTAAAGATTGGCTGTCAGAAAATTATCTCGTTTTAAATGAGAAAAAAACTGAAGTTATGGTGTTCGACAGCCATATTCCTCGAGACCAGCTTGTTGCCCTGCTGGGGCCCCGAGCTAACTCTCTCTCTGATTCTATGCGTAACCTGGGTGTCTATTTGGATAGCTCCTTTAAGCTCAATAAGCAAGTATCATCTGTAGTTAAATCTGTTTTTTTCAACTGCGCCAGATTTCTAAAGCTAAGCATTATACACCACACAGGGAGCTGGAAAAACGTATCCACGCTTTTGTGACCTCCAGGTTAGATTACTGTAATTCTCTCTACTGTGGTCTCCAAGCCTCCTCTCTACGAAGGCTGCAGCTCGTTCAGAAAGCTGCGGCTCGCCTTCTTACTGGAACTAGAAAATCTGACCCTATTACTCCGGCTCTTGTTGACACTGGTTACCAATCAAATATCGCATTGAGTTTAAAATCTTGCTGCTCACTTTTAAAATCCTGAATAACATTGCGCCCAGCTACCTCACTGACCTCCTCAATCTGTACACTCCTTGTCGTGCATTAAGATCATCAGGTCAGTTACTCCTGGCCCGACCTAAGTTTAGACTGAAGACCAGAGGCGACCCTTTGCTTCAGCTGCACCGACCTTTGGAAGCCTCCCAGCTTCTATTCGAGCCTCGGACTCTATCCAGTCCTTTAAATCAAGATTAAAAGCAGATCTATTTGACTTGGCTTTCCCAACCAGTTAATACCCTTTTAAATCTTTTAATTTTTAAACTTTTAAATCTCTTAAATCTAATTAGATTTGATTAAATTTATTATTTTTTATTAATTTTACTGCTGTTTTTGTCTTCTTAGCATATTTTGTATTTATCTAACTCTCCTGGTCTCTTAGTGCCTCTATCCTGTCTCTGCTTGTGCCCGATTTGTACCCTGTTATTGACTTATGTTGACTCTCCATATCACTGTGAAGCACTTTGGTGTGCCTTCGGGTTTTTAAATGTGCTATATAAATAAAATTGTATTGTATTGTACTAAACATGGTGTTTTAGTGTCAGGGGTACAATCAGGTTATGGTTAGGTTTAGGGCTGAGGGTTAGGGTGAGGAATTCAGTTTTTAGGGTTGGGGTTAGGTAAAGCATTACATCAATTAGATGTCCCCACAGAGATATGAAAGCAGGACTGTGTGTGTGTGTGTGTAACCCTATCCCAGCTGTTATTAGGCAAGAAGCAGTTAAACTGTGGGAGGATGTCGGGGTACCAGGAGAGAATCAGACATGGACTCAAACCCAGGACCTTCTTGCTGAGAGGAGGTTTCTCCCAGCTACAAAGATCATCTGTTTAAACGTGCGCTGTAACTGAGCATTTTTTAAACACAAGAAACCGAATATCAGGGTTGCTCTTCCACTGCTGCCTCGATCGGTTACTTCATTTTATTCAGTGAACACGTTCGCAGCATCACAGCTGAGTAAGGCCACGCCCACACGTACACCGGGATCTTTGAAAACGCAGATTTTTCTGAGCGTTTGCGCCTTTCGTCCACACGTAAACGGCGTTTTCACTGAAAACTGAGATTTTTGAAAACTTATTTTTTGCGTTTACGTGTGGACGAGGAAAAAGGAGGTTTAGTCACGCCACATCAAAGATGTACGCCAACTTTTTTGTGCCACGGACCGGTTTATGCCCGACAATATTTTCACAACAAAATAAATACAACAAAATAAAACTAGTACCGGTACCGAAAAAAAGAAGATTTATTCATAACACACATGAAAAGACCCAGGAAAACCGAGTAAACGATAAAAACGATAACAAAATAACGCTGAAAACCGATAAAAACCCTGAAAACTATACATTTCACACCTGAGCCTCAACTCTCGTGGCCCGGTACCAAACGACTCACGGACCGGTACCGGTCCGAGGCCCGGGGGTTGGGGACCGCTGGTGTACGCCTTTTCTGATGTCACGTTTTGCGCCACGTTATTGGTTACATGAGATGAATTTCTACAATGGAGACAAAATACTGCTGCTGTTAATCTATCTGCCAACGTCGCCGTCGGTTTTGAATAAATAAAATTTAAAAAATTAAATTCATGCATGCTATTTGTGTTTTATTGATTCCTAAGTCGTGAGTCTACACCAGCCAAAATACTGTTTTTAGTTATTAACATTTGAAACGCTGAAGGCATCGGAAAAGTAACACAAAATGAGCTGCCATCCCAGAAAAACACAACTTTTCAGAAGTATTTATTTCTGTTTAGTCTTTCCCTCCCAGGATTCTAGACTTCTGATTGGCCAGCGTTTCTACACAGTTGGGATGTGGCGTGTTCTCAACAGTGTTTGACTTTGTTTTTGGCGTCGACATGTGGACGGAGATATTTTTCAAAACTACACGTGTGGACAGGATTTAAAAAAAACAAAAAACCGGAAACTGTGTTTTCAAAAACACCCGTGCACGTGTGGATGTAGCCAAAGAGGCGGAGCTCCTCTCTTCCATGAGTCTCCTCCAGACTCCATCCTGCCAAAGTCTGATGGCATTTAAAGAGCGTAACATTAGGACAGTCTGGGGAAGGTGAGGGAGGGAAAATACTCTAAACCTGAAGTCCATGTCAGTGCTGACCACATGCACAGCAGCACTTTGGTTCGCTTCTGTGCCGCCGTCTTATTCCACGAGTGTGCAGGAGACTTCCAGAGTCTGAAAGAGAACTTGATGTTTGCTCTGAGGACAAGTTTGAAGTGCAGCAATGGAGCAACGTAAAAGTACTTCAAACAGCCCTGCAGAGTTATTGTACGGATGTTTTCATTTGATTTGATTTCATGGTACTTCAGTGGTGACCTGTCCTGGGTGTACCCCGCCTCTCGCCCTGTGGTGGGCGGGGTAGACTCCTCTCTGACTCTGGTTGGATGATAAAGGGATAATAAAAGAAATTAAAAATGTGCAGTAAGAGTAACGTATAGTTGCTCTGACTTTCTACCTCCATGACATCAGCTGTTTGGAGCGTGAGGCTGCAGCACATGAAAATAAACTCTGCGTGTGTTTTTGTATTTAAGCACCCGTCAGATTTAATTAGTCGTTGACTCTGTTCTGGATCATTCTGGTCCTCGTTAAACCCGGCTCGGTGTTTTCATTGTGCTGCACTCGGTTGTGTTGTGTTGAGATTTTTATGCACTGACAGAGATCCTCATAATTCAAACCTTAACAGGTTATTATCTCCACTTATTGACTCCAACTTGTGAGAAAATAACACAAAACTATTATCGACTTGGCAACTGTGGCAGAACCGGCTTCCACAGTCAGGTCGTGCAGAAAACTGGGAGCACTCATCTTTGGCAAATCATTTTCTGAACTATAAAACAATAGAGACATAAAACTGCGGGCTCACGTTGCTGTCCACACATTTTATAAATCTGGCCGGGCCATCTCTCCTTTCAAGTACAGCGATGACTGATAACTCCATTAACTTTTCCCTTATTATAACAGCCAGCTCTCCCAGCGATACGACTGTAATCTCATTAAATACAGAATAAAAAGGATTATTTGGGTCATATTGCAGCAATAGTTCTGAATCTGACACATAGTCAGTAGTTTCAAAGGAAATGTAACCTGCGTGACCTCAAATGAAACTTCATGAGCTTTCGTGTTGATCACTTTGAGAGGGGGGGCGGGCTGGGATCCTTTCGTGTGCGTTCAGCTCGTTTGTCTGCACAGACACATCTGATTGTTTCATCCTGTTTCCACTCTCAGATGCGTAAATCTCCGATGACAGGAAACACTTGTCGTCTTCGTGTTCTCGCTTGTTTAAAACCTGTGAACTGTGATCAGCGTGCAGCCCGAGGCACCGAATGTTTGCATGTCGCACAAACCAAAATAGACTCAGAGTTTCATTAGAGCTCAGCGGCAAAACACCCTGACTGGGATCAACGGGGGGCACCGGGAGGGGGCACCGGGAGGGGGCTCGGTCCCCGTGTAAATGCTTTGTGTTTTTCTGCGAAAGGCCACGTTTCTTTGTTGAAACTGCATCCCCCCGCAGAGTCATTATGAAGCAAATTAGCTCGGCAATAGGAAGTTTCATTTTTCTTTCAGGGTTCAAACGGAAAACCACAAACACATTTAGACGGAGCTCAAACCAACAGAGGCCTTTGGTGAAGATAATAAGATTTCCAAGCACCCGAGCACACCGTGTGACTCTTTACAAAAGTAAAAAGCAACCCTCTTGACCCTGGAGGTCCCTCAGTCCTCTAAAACAGCGGTCACCAACCTTTTTTGCGCCACGGACCGGTTTATGCCCGACAATATTTTTACGGACCGGCCTTTAAGGTGTCGCGGATAAATACAACAAAATAAAACTAGTACCTGTACTGAAAAAAAAAAGATTTATTCATAACTTACGAATAACTTCGTTGGGGTGGCTGTAGCTCAGGTGGCAGAGCAGGTCAGCCACTAATCAGAAGGTCGGTGGTTCGATCCCCGGCTGCATGCCAAATATCCTTGGGCAAGATACTAACCCCATGTTTGCCTACTGGTGGTGGTCAGAGGGCCCGGTGGCGCCAGTGTCCGGCAGCCTCGCCTCTGTCAGTGCGCCCCAGGGCGGCTGTGGCTACAATGTAGCTGCCATCACCAGTGTGTGAATGACTGAATGTAGTGTAAAGTGCTTTGGGGCCCTTATGGACTGAGTAAAGCGCTATACAAATGCAGGCCATTTACCATTTTTACCATAACACACGTGAAAAGACCCAGGAAAACCGAGTAACCGATAAAAACCCTGAAAATGACACATTTCACACCTGAGCCTCAACTCTCGCGGCCCGGTACCAAACGACTCATGGACCGGTACCAGTCCGAGGCCCGGGGGTTGGGGACCGCTGCTCTAAAACAAAACCACGTTAATCACATTGTATTTCATGACGAGCTGTCAGAGGCATTAAAACCATGATATATCCACAGACTGTATATAAAAGATGGACACAATCACTGTGACATCACTCGCTGGTTTTGGTTTGTTCTTAGAGCATAAAATATGTGAGCAGTGTATGAATGTGCACTGTTTACCAGACCTAAAGCCAACTGTGTCCAACTTTCTGAGGCCCAAAAGTTTACATATATAATAGAAGATTCGTCTACTTTCATTTGTTAAAGTGCATCAGGAGAAAAAGTGAAGAAAGAAATGAGGAAAATATTAAAATTACTCTAAAGGTTTTAAATTATCATTCTGAGAAGTCGTATTCCTTTTCTTTTTGTATAGTGACTAAGTAATTCACAGATAATGACCCAGTGCTTCGACTATAGCAATGTAAAGCAATAGAATACAACATAAAACATCAAGTTAGTGTGGAGATACAGAAATTATGTTACTGCTAGAATATAACCTGCATTATTAATTGCATTAATAATATTGCATTAAAGATGTTTATTAAAGCTATTGCCATCACGTTAACCTTTTTATTACAGGTGCAGCTATGAGTATTTTATACACATTGCATGTTTGTGCTCATTCAGAGTTGATGCTCAGTCTATTAAAGAAGGTTTTAAGCTTTGTGAAGCTCTGTCTTCACACTCTGTAGTGTAGGTGACTTGGAGCACAGAAGGATGAACAGCATACACGCTTACAACACATATAATCCAGAAGCCTGCCAGGCCAAAGGCCCGAAATTCATTTAGCTTCTAACTGCATTTCAGTTTACCTAGCAACAGATGACAGAAGACCAGTTAAGAAAAGGACCAGCCCTTAGAGACCATCTAGGCGTGAAATCTATTGCCATGTATGGAAGGTGTTATAGAAAGAGGAACTTCTGTGTCTGTTTTTATCTAAGATGTACCATTTACTGTAATCAATGTATTTGATCTGTAATCGACGCGAGTGGGGCGTTAACCCTGATGTTATAAAATCATTTTCAAGTGTTTTCTTAGCAGGAGACGTGTGCTGATGTGATGCTGCAGACTCCTCCTCCTGTTTTAATAAACTCATCGTTTGATTGCATCTCCTGGGCCTCTGTTGGTTTGTTTCATTGCTCAACATTTTCAAACTTGTGACTCGTATAAAAACGTCTTCTTTTATAAGCCAGTGGAGTTTGTACAGCGTAAAGACGGTGAAACCCAAATCCTGCCTGGAAAGCCAGTAACCTCTGACCTGATGACCTAAGAGCCCGGGACGAAGCGTGAGGTTTCAGCAGGTCAGAGAGTGCAGGAGTGTAGCGTGCCCGAAAAATCACAAACATTTCAAACTAATTCTAAAATGTAGCAACAAGTGATGTGATGTTTGATCTTCTGTTGGTCCCACTTTAACAATGAACCATGAAACATGACACCCAACTCTCTGAGGCTGACATGCTGCCTAATCTCTGAAGAAACAATAATCATAGTTTGTTTTAAATCAATATTTAACTGAAGGAAACTAAACATTTTAGAAAACTCAGAAGCTGAAACCACCGTGTAACTGAACCTCATTAACATAGAGATAATAAGAAATTGCAAACAACACAAATACATCTAAAAATATGTCCAATGGGAAGAAGCCAAAAGAGAAGTGGACCCAAAATAGAGCTCTGAGGTACACCATGAGGCACAACTGTTCTTTCAGACGTCACTCGATTACATACATGTGGATATTATTGATCACAGTATCAAGGCAGAGCTGAGATCCAGTACAAGCAAAACTGTGTACTCCCCAGACTCTGCTGTAATCTGAATACTGATTATGTAAGGTACACACCATAAGGTACGAATCACGACCTTAAAGCGTGCTGCCGCAGTGACATGTTGTTGAACCGGGAAATATAACCTGTTGTGTTTATTTAGAAATGCAATTATCACTTTCTTTTTAAACAGGTGTTTAAAATCACCTGAGTATGAATTGTTGTGTCTCTTTGTGTTATCACCTCTTTCCCCAATGACAACTGAGACAGGCACCATCATGACACTGATGTACGAGTGGTAAGAAAGAAGAAGCCAGATTAAAGAAGAAGCCAGATTAAAGAAGAAACCAGATTAAAGAAGAAACCAGATTAAAGGAGAAGCCAGATTAAAGCATCACCGAGACATTTAAGAACTTTTACTTCCAGTTATAAACGAGACTCGAGTTTTCAGTGCCAAAATATTGAGCACGAGAAGAAAGTTTAAAGGCTGGTCAATCGTCAGAGAGACGATGACACCATGGTAACAACTACTGCTGCTCGTGAGGCTGTGTGTGTGTGTGTGTGTGTGTGTGTGTGTGTGTGTGTGTGTGTGTGTGTGTGTTATAATTACTCCAGTGATGCCCGCCTTTGGGGAGAAACACACACAAAACACTGAGACACTGAGAGATTATCTTATACACACTCACAAGGCTAAAGCACAGAATTATCTCACACACACACACACACACACACACAGCTCCACAGGTAGAGTAATGGAACAGTAAATCAACATGGTGACAGGAAGTTGGCGAGGCTGACAGGAAACAGAGAGTCTCTCCCCAGGTGGCTCGTCTTCTCTGCTGCACATCAGTGCAGAGTGTGTGTGTGTGTGTGTGTGTGTGTGTGTGTGTGTGTGTGTGTGTGTGTGTGTGTGTGTGTGTGTGTGTGTGTGACTACTGCAAAAAATGTTTATATTTTCTATCAAACTTTCTACATTTGATCATTTCAGGAGTGAACATCGATGCGAGCTGCGCTGCATCTGCATGGCGTGACAGAGATTTGGAGAAACAAACAAAGCAGCGAACATGAATCATTTCAAATGTTTCGTTTTCCGTCTGCGGAGACAAACACCTGGAATTAATATTCTGCTAACTGCGTTATGGACAACCCGACCATCTGCACCATCACCTGCAGGTTTGCGTCCATCTGTGAGGCCGTGGACAGCTTTCCTTTTACTGAGCTGGTGACGTCATGCAGATGATATCAGCAGATAAAACGACTTTTTCCACGCTGTAACAGCTTTGGACGGCCAGTGTTTGCTGGAGCCTGTTTTAATCTCGTCTTTCAATGAAAAGAAATAATCTCCAGAATAAAGATCATCAAACATTCGTTGGATTCGTTAGTTCGCTAGTTTTCTCACCTATGTGCATATTGACCACATACTGTACATAAAAGATGGCTGTAGCGCACTGTGATGTCACCCATCACTAAGCTATTGTGATTAACTTTAAGCTAAACCTTAATATCAGCTAACTGGCACACAGAGAGCCTTTGATCAACAACATCTACCCAGAGGAAACTCAGAGGGTTTCTGTAGGTGAACCTGTCCCAGGATTATCTGCAGCCGCCCTCCTCTCAGGATTTGTCTCCTGCTCTGCTGCCAGAGGCACGAGGCTGTTGGTTTATTCTCTCTCAAGGTCTTCTGAGGGACCTGATGCAAGTTCACTTTGACCTGGAGCTCTCTTTGCTCCCACTGTGGAGTCTGTCCTGCAGTGACTGCTGGCTGGCCTTGGGAAACTGGTCTTATTATACGTGTCCCCCGTGACCCTCGCCTCATTTTTATTCATTTGCAACATTTGTTAACTTGCTAAATAACCACGGTTACAGTATTAACCTGAATAACTGTGACAGCATTACATCAAGGCCATCTTAGCTTTTTGAAACCAGACATCAGGAAAGTGGGACGGACCTTACCAATAAGACGCTCGCAGCTCATTGGCTAATGACTTGTGATGGATGAAGATCCCTGGTTGTGCAGGCCTCGAGGTGACTGATGTTGTGATTTATAAATAAAATAAACTGAACATTGTATTAAATAAGATTTGAAAGTGTTCACTGATGTCACAGATCAAGAGTCGTTTTCCAACAAACATTTAGTTAATTGAGAGATGCCCCCTGCTGGCAACTGGAAAGAACTGGTGTTTTAGGCCCTTTTTAGAGCAGAAGGCCATCTTTTATATACAGTTTATGCTATCAGCAGGTTCTAGGACTGTGCATCAGCTGTGTTAACTTTAGTTTAAGCTACAATTTATAGAAACTAACTCTAAAGTTTATCTGCTGGACTACAATATAAAGTGTGTTATCACCAGTGTTGGTCTAGTTACTTGAAAAAAGTAATCAGTAACTAATTACTGATTACTTCCCCAAAAAAGTAATCCCGTTACTTTACTGATTACTTATTTTTCAAAAGTAATTAATTACTTAGTTACTTAGTTACTTTTTAAAAACACGATTTACAACCTGAATAGGTGATAAAGTGATAGATCTTTCAGCCCAATTCTACTTTTTCTGCATAAGCCATCATACAAAATGTAATCAAATGGAAAAGTCTCTTTTTAAAACTTGTTTTATTAGTTTTAATCTTTTAACTTTATGCATCAAGCAAAGATTTAATTATCTGCAACATTCTCTGACTGGAAGAAATTTGTTTAACATTTAAACCTATTTTCTGCACATTCCAGCACATAATATATATACATATATATATATATGTATATACATATATATATATATGTATATACATATATATATATATGTATATACATATATATATATATATATGTATATATATGTATATATATATATATATATATATATACATATATACATACATATATATATATATATATATATATATATATATATATATATATTGTGTGTTTACACTCAGTCTTTCAAATAGATGCAAGTAAAACACAGCAGAAAATAAATAAAGTCAAAGACTAGCGGTCCTGTTGCTCTATTTTCACCTGTAAAGCAGGAGTGGGGTAGGCGGAGGGTTACCCTGGTGCAGGTGTGCAGCGGTCAGTGGAAGAATCCGCGAGTTTCTCTGTGGGTTTCCCATTACGTCGTAGCTACTCGGTGCTTGTTTGGAAGTTTAGGGGTTTTTTTCGCTGTAAAAAGAAGTTTTCTTCCCACGCACAACGGACACTAATGTTTTTGTCACTTTTTATGGAATCAAACTCAAAGTCAGGTCAGTACTTCCACGCTTTAAACGCTGCACGCTCATACTCTCTCTGCACTCGATATATGATCCATTGTTGATCTGCACACAGCTGTTGTCACGAACGTCGCACTCGCTTACGTCACTGTCACGAGACATTCTCGCAAAAAAATCACGGTTTTAGTAACGCAGTAACGCAGCGTTCCTACGGGAAAGTAACGGTAATCTAATTACTGTTTTTGCAATAGTAATCCCTTACTTTACTCGTTACTTGAAAAAGTAATCGGATTACAGTAACGCATTACTGCCCATCTTTGGTTATCACACACGGCCAACATTCAAGGTAAAAGGACTCACAGCCGTCCACATTCAGGTCCTTCACTGTGTTAAGCTGCAGCTTATGTAAACACACTGACACGAAGGTGGAGCTCATATGATCACATGTCCCAGATGGAGATCCCCAGTGTAGGAGGGGTTTAGGTCATGAAATTCAATGTTTTTAGAGGGGAACTGGTCACACAGGGTTCAGGTTTCAGTTTGAGGCCTTTGCAGGACTCACTCGTTTTTTTCTCCGTACATTCATCACGAGGAGTAACGAAGCTGTGGGAGGAGTTTCCAATCTTTCTGAGGAGTTTTGAGTCTCTGTTACAACCCATCCATCAGCACGTCCACGTCCTCCTCTCCCTTCTGTCTTTCTCTGTCCTTTTTCTCTGGATTGAAATGCAGGTCACCAAATCCCTGCCCACACCGGGCGAACGCAGCAGCTGGCGAGCCGCATTTCCCAGGATGTATTTGTTGTTCTTTAGCTGCTCTCCTCTCTGGTTTAGAGTTTCTGAAACAGTAGCAGAAGAGAGCCGCGGGGACGATTTAGTTTGTCCTCCACAGAGCTGGGGACATTTGTCTTCTTTATTTATTTATCTTTTTTCCTGCGACGTACAAATAGCTGAAGGCTGTAGCAAGCAGCGGTCATCAGTTAGACTCAGCACTTCCCCCTTCTCTTCCTCCTCAATCTCCTCGCCTCCCTCGGCTCCTTCTCTTTCCTCTCACCCGTCCTCCACCTTTACCTGGTAGCCTGCTGACCTCTCAGCACACAGGAGATCTGTGTGTGTCACTGCGAGTCCCTCAGGCGGTATCCTCCACCAGTGAAGCAGCTGTTTTCCTGCGAGCAGGAGGAGAAGCAGCTGCTGCCTCTCTCTCTCTCTCAGATTCACCCAGTTTTCTCTGTTATTCATTTACCGACTCGACGTTCGCTCGGAGCCGGCGACTCTTCAGTCTGACCTCAGTCACATCAGCAACCCGATCCTAATCCTGCTCTGTGTAATGGATGCTTCTGCTAAATTACACATAAATGCCTCGGCCCCCATTGAGGCAGGATTAGAGGTGAGCAGCCAAAGAGCATATTTATCTACACAGTGTTGGTCTAAAAATGAGTCAAGAGAAAAGTAATTACTAACACTACGTTGTCATTTTCCTCCTCAAAAGTTTATCTTTACTTTTAGGTAACTAATGCAGCTCTTTAATCACGACATTTATGACATTCATGCAGCTGCTCACCCAACATGAGGCATAAATGATCTTTAACCCTTTAAGACCTACCATAGAACCAAGTCCGCCAGAGCTTATATTATATGTTTACATGCTGTAGATCAGATTTCCCACACAGCGAGCAGTGAGAGGCGAGAGGAGACATGTTGCTGAGACGTTCCTGAAAAGGAAACGCTGACTGAAATGTTCATGCTCAAGCCTGTTAGAGGGAAACACGAGTACAACAAGACACCTGGACAGGTGCACGTGCTTTTACTCAGCTTTCACTGAGCGGTTAAACAAAACGTCCTTTCAGTCTGCAGATCTTTAAGTGCCAGTGACAACCAGTGGTGTCCGAAGACTTCACTAATGGACGGGCGAGAATTAGACCTCTGAGGTGTCCTTACTCCAAACCCTCCTCTTCACCCTCATCATTCCCAGCCTATCACAGTCTTCCTTTGCAGCGACACCTGCCTCTCTCTCACTCCGTGATGTCGTCTCTAATTAATTTATTACGAGCTGGAGAAAAACAAAAGCAGATTGAACACAAAGCGACACGGGTCGATCAAAACGAGAGGACGGCGGCATCACATACGCTGCTCTTCCTCTACTTTTTCCACCTCTCTCACTTTCTCTTCATCCCCCTCTCCATCCCTCCGGGCGGTTCATCCATCCTGCCCACTCAGAGACAGAAATAGACTGGTGGAGAGCAGGAGCGCTCTGCTGGGAGATGACCACCGGACACACACACTCGCTTTACTGTATGCACACATATATTAAGACAAAACATGTAATGTTTGCTCCTGCAGACTCTGCTGCAGGTTTCTTTCACCTGATTCATGGCTGACAGCAGGTCTGACGGGATTCGACTGCTTTAATATTTACGTACAGCCTCTGCTTTACTGCAGCTTCTAGCCTTGATGAAGGCGGGATTTATATCCTGGCGGCTGTGGTGGCGTGCGTTTGTTTGTGCCTAATTAACGGAGCGTATATTATAGAACGTCAGTGAGTCATTTAACACACATGCCATCGGTTTGCCTGCATTGAGCCAGGGGGGCCTGCACAGCAGCAGATATGATGGTGGACCTCAGCTGTGGAGGGATTTTTTAGTGGGTATGAATGAAACGTGTGGTTTTCATGTTAAATAACAAAAATGTAACTAAATGTAACTGTTAGCGAGTT
Source organism: Neolamprologus brichardi (assembly GCF_056152115.1). NCBI lineage: Eukaryota > Metazoa > Chordata > Actinopteri > Cichliformes > Cichlidae > Neolamprologus > Neolamprologus brichardi. The sequence goes on from NC_142123.1 coordinate 33,362,902, forward strand.
TTCAGAATTGTTTGGGGCATTTTGAGCCTTTTTGGCAAATGCAGGGAGAGAGCGGGGAGGAATGGCACACAGGAAGTGATCCGGGACCCTGCAGTGGCCTTCAGCATAAAGCTCACCCACTCAACCTGGTGAGTTATAGCACCAGGCTCTGGATACGATTTTAAATAAAGATTTAAAGAGTTACAGGTGGCTCTGTGGTGCAGAGAAAAGAAAAAAGGTCCCTGTGAAGGATTCCCACTTTTATTCCCACAGTCCAAAGACGTGGTCGGTGTGGGTGTGTGGTTTTCTGACTCTTAACCCTTCTGTATGCTGCTGAATCATGGAGCGCCCACAGCAGGCACTTCAGAACAATGGAGCTCCACCAAAGATCCCGAAGATCAACTCAATCGATGGAGACGGCAACATCAGTGATCTGAATGCTGAATTCTGCACCAACTCTGAGAGACAGACCACAACACCTGTGATGCCATACACTGAGCAGAGGGAGGACAGCATGTCCCCATTACAAGGATAAGATCAAGACTGTTGGAAGAAATCTGCGTGACAATGGAGGAGTGAAGGAAGCTGCGCTGAAGGGAAGTGGAAATGTGTAGCGGAGACTTAGCGCCTTGAGGCAACTGTTGTTGTAATTTGGTGATATATAAATAAAAGTGAAGTGAACGGTGCAACAGCATCACAAAGAGCAAGGGAAGGAAGGAAGGAAGGAAGGAAGGAAGGAAGGATGGAAGGATGGATGGATGGATGGATGGATGGATGATTTTTTTGTTCCTCTTCCCATCACTTGGCTATGATTTAGCTACTTAGCTGAAATGCAGTCCATCATGTGGCTGAAGACAGCACAGCTACACCTCAAAGTCAGGAACAGTCAGTTACAGTCATTACTTCCTGCACAAACACAATGTTTGAATGCTTTCTATGACTTGTGTGTACTTCCTCTTTAAGGACACCATTTCAAGTCAGTTAGTGTAACGTATATTTTAGTCCTCAGCTGTAGGTGTGAGGCTGATCTGTCAGCCAATCAGCTTCCAGATCACTGCTGCAGAGAACATTTGAATTTTGCAAATAATTCCCTCGGAGGATTGGACTGACGTAATGGAAGTTTAAAAAAAGAAAAAGAAAGAAAAGGAGCTATTTATCATTTTCTGTAACACACACACACACACACACACACACACGCCTGCACTCCTACACTCGTGAGGACACAGTTCCAGTCTAAATCTCTCACAGATCAATATCTTGCTCTTCTCTGTATTTGACTCTTTATTACTCTGAAAACATTCAGGCATCTGCTGCTTTACACAACAACGTGTTAGATAAAGGTTAGAGCACACAAAGATCGCACACTCAATCGGCTGACATTTAAACAATTACAGACTGATTATTACGTTTAATATGAGTTTCTGTCACAAACTGTTTGACTGTCTCAGCCGGCCGGAGCCTGCTGCTCAGGTTTAAATGCTGAGGCTCTGAAGCTGAATTTGTGTCGTGTTTGTGCATTTACAAAGCTTATTGGTGACACAAAGTAATGGAAATTCAACAAAGGCTACAGAGATGCAGCTGCATGCTGAAGTTTTCCAGCAGCGTCATACAAACATCTCACAGAGAAACAGGTAATAATAACCACTCGGTAAACCTGCACAGGCAGCCTACGTTAGTGAGTGGCTCCATGATAACCAGATGATTCAAGTCAGCATCATCACAATAAAAAGCTACGTTCCACACAGAGGTTCTCAAGCTGTGGCCCGGAGGCCCGCAGCAGGCCTCAGCAGCACTTAAACACATTCATACATCCACAGACAGCCACGAGCTCCTTTCTTCAAGCTGTTTTAGTCAAAGCTCAGTTTCTCTGTCTCGCCTTGATCCAGCAGGCAAACGACCTGCTGATCTGATTTAATGAACGTTTAAAAAGATAAATGTAAATAGACACAAATATGACAATTACTAACATTAAACATCAAAAGTCTCTCTTGGCTCTTGATGGAGGCGGTCGCACTTTCTCCCTCTCTCTGATTGGCTTCTCATGTCCTTTGTATAGTCTTGCGTATTCTCTAACCCTGAGAGTCTCCCAGACTTGTTCTCTAAAAACCTGAAGAAGAATT